>NW_027361829.1:27427500-28027500 GCF_039654945.1 Dendrobates tinctorius | reverse complement strand
CTGCCCTTTACTGATCCAGCCTCGGGCCCATCCATCTGGCCCATCAAGAGTCACTCTCATTTTATCAGTCCATAAAACCTTAGAAAAATCAGTCTTAAGATATTTCTTGGCCCAGTCTTGATGTTTTATCTTATGTTTCTTGTTGAAAGGTAGTCGTTTTTCAGCCTTCCTTACCTTGACCATGTCCCTGAATATGGCACACCATGTGCTTTTTGATACTCCAGTAACGTTGCAGCTCTGAAATATGGCAAAACTGGTGGCAAATGGCATCTTGGCAGCTTCACACTTGATTTTCCTCAATTCATGGGCAGTTATTTTGCGCCTTTTTTTATCAACACGCTTCTTGCGACCCTGTTGGATATTTGCCATGAAACACTTGATTGTTCGGTGATCACGCTTCAAAAGTTTGGCAATTTCAAGACTGCTACATCCATCTGTAAGACATCTCACAATTTTTGACTTTTCAGAGTCCGTCAAATCTATCTTCTGACCCATTTTGCCAAAGGAAAGGAAGTTGCCTAATAATTAAGCACACCTTATATAGGGTGTTGATGTCATTAGACCACACCCCTCCTCTTAACAGAGATGCAAATCACCAGATTTACATAATTGGCAGTTGGCTTTCAAGCCTATACAGCTTGGATTAGGACAACATGTGTAAAAAGTGTGATGTGATCAAAATACTCATTTGCCTAATAATTCTGCACACAGTGTAGAATTAATAAACACACTACCCAAACCCATTTCCCTTACCAAGGGATTGGCCACACTTTAAATATCAATGAAACATACTGATCTTGTAGACAATGCTAAACATCTAGACCAAAAAAGTGTGATAGAAACATACATGAGATAAAATTCCAATTTTTATTTCAACATATAAAATAAATAAAGTGCCTCATACCATACAAAGAGATCAAAATTTAGCGAATACAAGAGTTCAAGGGACATAATAAAGACATATGTTGAAAGCTATATGTCAAAGTTGTACAAAAATATTTTCTGCAATTTTTTGTGAAAAATATCTTGAAAAATCATATGATTATCATCTTTAAATGTTACTCTCATATTTCTCAATAAAATCTTTTTTATCACACAAATATTGCAAAAAACCGCATGGCCTGATTAGTGATAATTCACATAAAATGCATCAGTTTGTATATTGTGTGCTCCACTAAAAATAGTGTCACCAAAATTTGTCAATCTTACATTTAATTTATATATTCATTAGGAAGATTCCTTGTAGCATATTAATTTTACACGAAATAGAGGGGCAAAAAACACACTGAAGCAGCTCCCAATATTGCTGTGTGCCTTGCACACTGTGAAATCTCATTAGTAATACAAACCAGAGCAAATAATTGCAGCTTCAAATACTGCTGTTGTATTACATATAACGCTACATTGTATCACAGCTCACAACTAGACATATCATTCACAAGATAGATGTTTTATAAGGGCATATTACCTATTCCCAGCTCTTGTCTCATAAATGCCAAATGGCTCGCTAAAGATCTTAGACCCCGACGCGCGTTTTGCTGTCAATGCTTCCTCCAGGGGGTGTGTCTGTACAATGGGCCACCACCATATTTGTATCAACCACTAACCAATCACAGTAAGTCAGGTTAAACCATAGTTACTCATTCATAAACTTGTAATCAGATAGGATAGAAGGCAGGTGAGATACTAACCACCGTTACACCGCACTCAATTATGACTCAGCAGCACTGACAGCTGCCGGACACAAGTATAGGGTTAAAGGATTGTAGCTCGTTCATTCATAGATTTTTCCACTAGTTGCAGCCTAATCAGAATAAAGGCAGATGGAATACTGACCATCGCTGCACTACACTTAGCTGAAAATCAGCAGCGCTGATAACTGCCAGACCAAAGTACAAAGTTTAACTATCATAGCTCATTCATTCATAGATTGTCTCACTGGCTGCAATCTTAGTCAAAATAAAGGCAATTGAAATAATGAACATCATTACACCACACTCAGTTGTAAATCAGCAGCGCTGACAGCTGCCGGAACAAAGTATGTGATCTAACTATTGTAGCACATTCATTCATAGATTTTCGCATTAGTTGCAGCCTAGTCAGAATGAAGGCAACTAAAAAGCAAACTCTCGTTACGCTGCACTCAGTTGTAAATCAGTAGCACCAACAACTGCCAAACCAAAGCATAAGGTCAGACTATCGTAGCTCGTTCGTTCATAGATTTACTCATAAAGGCCCTGTCTCACTAAGCGACTCACCAGCGATCCCGACACCGATATGAAGGTGTCAGGTTCGCTGGTAAGTCGCTATGTGATCGCTGGTGAGCTGTCACACAGACAGCTTCACCAGCGATCAGCACAGCGACGCCGAGCGCCCGGCATCGCTGGCTATCGCTGTAGAAAATAGTATCACTGGGACCGGAGCGTGGAGAGAGGCAGGATGGCTGAACAGGACGTCGGAAGGTGAGAATAACTATATTTTTTATTTTTTTTAATTATTTTTTTACACGTGATCGCTGGTCTCCCGCTGTCACACACAGCGATGCGTGCTGGCCAGCGGGAGACCAGCGACCAAAGAAATGTCCAGAGGTTTCATCCAGCGATCAGCGATACCGGCAGGGGGGCCGCTCGCTGATCGCTGTCACACACAGCAATCTCGCTGGTGAGATCGCTGTTACGTCACAAAAGTTGTGACTCAGCAGCGATCTCGCTACCGAGATTGCTTAGTGAGACGGGGCCTTTAGTTGCAGCCTAATCAGAATAAGGGCAAGTGAAACACTGACCATCATTACCCCGCACTCAGTTGTAACTCAGCAGCGCTGACAGCTGCCAGACAAGAGTATAAGATTTAACTACCATAACTCTTTCTTTCATAGATTTACTCACAATTGCTGCCTAATCAAAATAAAGGCAGATAAAATACTGACCATCGTTACACTGCACTTAGTCGTAACTCAGTACTGACAACTACCAGACCGAATTATATCATAATAATACATTGCCACTGTGTTGCAAAAATCTTTCTATTTGGTAAAAGCAGTGCATACCAATATACCGCATTTAATTATTATTATACAACATAGACAACAGTCAGACCCCACTGCCGTTGCATGACTGCACCATATGTAATTATAAACAAACAACACGGTAAAACAAAATATACTCATTCATATATAAACAAGTATATATGTTTTTTCTTTTTGATAGTTGTAAGTTTGGTTCACAAAAAAATCAGGGAAACAGAGGTTACTAATTTAAATAAACAACATTATTTGCAGCAAGTAGGTAATGAAGCGAATCTTTTGAATCTTTTGCCTCTTAATCCATAAAATTTCACAGCAATAAATATATATAAAAAGTGTTATTGCTTTAAATTGTGTAAACCCAAAAAACCAGTAATAATATGTGATAAACACACATAATTGTGAAAAAATAACAAATAAAAATAAATATTAATATAAATATAAAAGAGATGTTAGCCCAACCGTCTGATGAAACCATGGATACTGATTGACCCTCCTGCAGGTAGGATCCAAATACAGTATTCCATATATCAAAAGATCAGATACGGCCAATCATCTCTATAAATGAAATGTGTAAATATATATGATGAAAAGTAATATGTAATTCATCTCAATGTTTATAAATATTACAAGACTATACACCTTATAAAATTTGATAAAAATTATAAGTGTATACAACTTATAAAAATAGATGTAACAAAGCAAAATTAAGTGAGATGTGAATATAGTGAAAGAAAATTAGAAATAAGTGCTATATGAAATAATCCTCATAAACAATAAAAAACCTCATTGTATGGAATTCATATCAATTTTACATTTACCCTATACAATAGTAAAAAAAACAAAATATTCGACTCCATTCCTTAAATATGACAGAAAGTTAATCTTCAATACCTCATTTCTATACTATACACAAATGCATATATATGGTTATCAGTCACAGAAATAGAAACTACCACAAACATCATACACAAGTGTCCAAATACGGAAGAAGAGATGCATTTTTTCATCCTTTATGCATTATTTTTCAATGCTCTTCATATAATTAATTTCCATTTATGATATGTTATTTTCAGGATATACATTTTTTCTTCCTTTATGCATTATTTTTCAACACTCTTCATGTGAATATTTCCATTTTCGGTATATCATTTTCCAAAATTCTTCATAACAATAGTGATCCTTCCTCCTGACCAACCATTTAGGTCAACCACCCAACTTCAGAGACTAAAGATCGCAGTTGTACAAAGATGGACCTATATTGCTAAAACAAATATGAATTAAAAACAAAACAACACACACAGACACAGAACAAATAAAAACGCAAAGTTAAAAAACTGAATACTCAGAAAGCTACACACCAGTATCAACATAAGAAATTTCACAAGAATGCTCCAAAACCAAGATTCTCATTAAGACCTTGGGGATTTAATGTGCCTAATCTATAGATCCAGCGGCTTTCAAACTGGGCCAACAATTTGCTCAGATCTCCCCCTCTGGATCCCACATTAACAATGTCTATCCCCTTTACCCGCATACAGTAAGGATCGCAGTTGTGAAACTTCTTGTAATGTCTTGAGATTGTCTTTAAACTTGCCACATCATCAACCTCCCTTGCTTTTACTATATCCAAATGATGTTCTCTTACACGTATCCTTAGTTCCCTAGTAGTAAGACCTATGTATATCTTGCCACAAGGGCAAGTAGAATGATAGATAACACCTTTTGAGGCACATGTAATAAATTTTCTAATTTGGTAACTTTTAGATCAATCATGATTACAAAAGTTTTTTGCTCTAATACAATTAGAGCATGCTTTACATTTGCCACATGGATGGAATCCAGCCATTGTATCGTCAAATTGATTATTCTTCTTAACAGGCTGATAATGGCTGTGTACCAAATGATCTCAAAGATTTCTAGGTCTTTTAGCCACAATAGATGGACTAGGGGGCAATACTGCCTTTAATACTGGATCAGTGTGCAAAACTGACCAATGCTTAGAAATAATCTGTCTAAATTGATGCCATTTATTGTGATATACTGTAATAAACTGCACTTGGTTTTCATCAGGGTTTTTTATTTTTTGTCCATATAAGAGTTAGTTTCTTGGCATATTTTTAGCACGGAAATATCCATTGGAAACAGTTTTTTGATTGTAACCCCTCTCCAGAAATCTATCAGTAAGATCTTTGGATTGGTTTTCAAAATCTTCATCTCTTGAGCAAATGCGTCTCACCCTAAGAAATTGACCTATAGGGATTCCTTTTATTGTAGATTTAGGATGGGCTGAATGAGCATGTAGAACTTAATTCGCAGCAGTTTTTTTACGAAAGACATCTGTGGTAATGCTACCGCTAGGCAGGACATGTATCCACAAATCCAGGAAATCTACTGTACGGCCACATTTAAACGTTAATTTGATATTAAGACAATTATCATTGAGGTCTTTCATTAATTTTTCTAGATCTTTAGTGCTCCCCTCCCATACAAACCAAATGTCATCAATATGTCTCATCCATTCTTGGATGAGATGACTCTGAGGAATGGGACTAGACAAAAAAATATCTCTCTCCCATGCCCCCAGAAAAAGGTTTGCATAGGAAGGGGCACAACACGTTATTTATTTTATATGTTGAAATAAAAATTTGAATTTTATCTCATGTATGTTTCTATCACACAGTGTAGAATGTCTAAAAAATTCTAAACGAGTGAGAGATATTAAAAAATGCCATTCAACTAGAGAGGCATTCTGGATTTACAATTTGGGAACGAGACATCCAATGGGTCTAAACAAAAGAAATAAAACCATAATAATGTACCATTATTAAGTTATTCCTATATATGTGTATTTGTTTGTATATATTTTTACATTTTATATCCTCTTTGTTAAGAAGGAATGGCACATGTTAAATAATTATAGAAATGCTAGCTCAGGACCTTCTGATAGCAGATCATGTGATCTAATCCTAATTATTTCATTGGTCCTTATATTGTATAAGATCTGTGCGTAGTAATTAGTATTCAGCTGTGACAAAGACCCACTCAGGGTCAAAATGCTTTGCTGATTGATCTGTGCCTGGAAGCACTTCCACCTTAATATGAGTAGATTGCCTGTACACTATGTTTTATAATAATAATAATAATAATAATACATTTTATTTCTATAGCGCCGACATATTCCGCAGCACTTTACATTTCAGAGGGGACTTGTACAGACAATAGACATTACAGCATAACAATAATCACATAGATCATAACAGATACCAAGAGGAATGAGGGCCCTGCTCGCAAGCTTACAATCTAGGAGGAAAAAGGTAGACACGAAAGGTGGGTGGTAACAATTGCCCTGATTGTATGGACCAGCCATAATGTTAAGTGTGTAACAGTACAGACGCAGAGGGCTAATGGGTGCAAAAACCATGTGGGAACATGATGCGGGGAACCTGGTTATGGTAAAAACTTTTGGCTGTGCCACATAGGGATAGATTAGGTTAATGTGTTGAGGCGGTAGGCCAGTCTGAATAAATGAGTTTTCAGGGCACGCTTAAAGTTGGGGGGATTGGGGACTAATCGTATTGACCTGGGAAGTGCATTCCAAAGAATTGGTGCAACATGTGTATAGTCTTGGAGATGGGAATGGGAGGTTCTGATTATTGAGGATGCTAACCTCAGGTCATCAGCAGAACAGAGGGCGCGGGTAGGATGGTATACTGAAACAAGGGAGGAGATGTAGGGTGGTGCTGAGCCATGAAGAGATTTGTGGGTGAGGGTAATAAGTTTGTACTGGATTCTGGAGTGGATGGGTAGCCAGTGTAATGACTGGCACAAGGTAGAGGCATCGGTGTAATGATTGGCGAGGAGTATGATCCTGGCAGCAGCATTCAAGACAGATTGGAGGGGGGAGAGTTTGGTAAGAGGGAGACCGATTAGAAGAGAGTTACAATAGTCGAGACGAGAATGAATAAGAGAAACAGTAAGAGTTTTTGCGGAGTCAAAAGTAAGAAAAGGTCGAATTCTAGAAATGTTTTTGAGGTGCAGATAACAAGAGAGAGCCAGTGATCGTATGTGGGGGACAAAGGAAAGCTCGGAGTCAAGTATGACCCCAAGACAGCGGGCATGTTGCTGGGGAATAATAGTGGAACCACACATGGAAATGGCAATGTCGGGCATAGGTACATTAGAGGGAGGAAACACAAGTAGTTCAGTCTTTGACAGGTTCAGTTTCAGATATAGTGAGGACATGATGTTAGACACAGCGTTTAGACAATCACTGGTGTTTTCTAGAAAGGCAGGCGTAATGTCAGGAGAAGAAGCATATAATTGGGTGTCATCAGCATAGAGATAGTACTGGAAACCAAATCTACTGATTGTTTGACCAATAGGGGCAGTGTACAAAGAGAAGAGGAGGAGGCCTAGGACTGATCCTTGAGAAACCCCAACAGTAAGGGGAAGATGAGAGGAGGAGGAGCCAGCAAAAGATACAGTAAAAGAGCGGTCAGAGAGATAGGAGGAGAACCAGGAGAGAACGGTGTCCTTGAGGCCAATGGAACGGACCATAGTGAGGAGGAGCTGAAAAACGTGTGAAAAATAAAAGGACATGTTTTAGAAGCTGGAATGCCCTTCCTTTCCCCAGTAACTTTTGTACTTGTATCCCCTTGAATTTTAATCATTTTTTTGCAGTTTATTAAAGATATTTATTTCCATATTTGGAATAGGCTTTCTTGCGTTTGTAGGATTACATATATTAATGAAAATGCCTTTAATCTAGGGTAGTAGTGATTTTGTTCTGATTGATCCTGTACTTTGTTTACAGTTCGTTTAATGGCCAGCATGGATACAAAAACCAGAGCCCTAACCTGGCTATCATGCATGGACACTGTTTTTAATGGGGGTACAATGCAAAATGGATCTATGGAAAGTGGTCAAAAATGGATTTAAATAATTCCATCAAATATTTATTAAAGGAAGCGACTCACACATGGTGGAAAAAGGCATAGTTGGAAAGGTAGCAAGGGAGAAGGTTGATCCCTAGGGGACTCCGTGTAAGAATCATGCCATCCTTTCCGGTTGAAGACATATCATTTAGAACCAAATGGGAGGAAGTTTGTAACCACTGTTCAAAATCTTTAATTGAACTATTGACTGGAAACAATAGAACAAGCCTGGATAAATTTAATACTGACATTGAGAACACGGATGTGAAACTTACCGAAACCCTAACAACATCAGAAATGGATGCATTGAATAAAGACACAGATAACCAATTTCAGATCTGGGAAAAAGAGGTAAAGGACACAAAGATGAAGAAATTACAAAGGGACCTCAAAGATTCATAAAATGGTACTGTCTATAGATGGCAACACACCCCGACTAAGGACTATGATACTGCCAAAGCATCTTCATTTGCATCCATGTCATCTAGGGAAGGTGACAAAGATACAAGAAATGGCAACTGTTTCTACAACTTAGGCAGAAATAACAACAGAAGGAGGGGTGGCAATTACAGAAGAAAGGACAGGCGGACTGATATTCCCTTATCTTCCAGACTTCATGTGATTAACCTTTCAGATATTGAATTAAATGAATCACAGATAGATGTATTAAGCTTGGGCCTCACTTTTTCACCTGCTTTCCCATTTGATTTTTCTCGGCTATGAAGGACCTACACTTATTGGAATGAAAGGTAATTTTAAAGAAACTTCATAAGTCCAATACAGGAGAGGAATGGACTGAAAGAGAACTGGAAGCCATCTCAGCTCTGGAATAATTGCGTAATGAACAAGATATACCAGCAACCGTAGGTAAGTTCACACCACTGGCCCCAAAAAGAGCTTCCCCTCTCAACCTGTATCCCAATGTGGAACTATTTGCAAAAAAGGTAACCAACGGATTTCAAAAAATATCTAAAAAACACTAATGACAATCTTATAGAAAATCAAAGAAAAGCATTGAATGAACTCAGAAACCTTAGAGAGATTGTAATTAAGCCAGCAGACAAAGGGGGAAATGTGGTGATATGGCATGTGAAACAATATGAAAAAGAAGCCTACAGACAATTGAGGGATACAATGTGTTATAAAAGAGCGAGAAACATGAAATCCTGGAAAAGGCATTCGTGAATCATATCTAGGGAAATGAGAGACAAGTTGATACCTGTTTTCAAAGATGACCTACATCTACTTCATCCCCAAGATACATAAAAACCTGACTAGCCCCCCTGGATGCCCTATTGCCTCAGGCAATGAAAGCCTATGTGAGGTATTATGTAAGTAATTAGACTTTTACCTGGAGCCCCTGGTTCACATGCTACCATCACATATCAAAGAAACAGAGGATGCACTAAACAAAGTAGAGGACATACTCATGGAGAGTGATATGTGGTTTGTCACATTAGATGTAGAGTCACTTTATATGTCTATAAAGCACAGTGACGGGATCTGAGCAGCTAATACATTTTTAACCATGACATATCACAGCACTGACTTAATCATCTTCTAATTACCCTTCTCAAGTTTGTGCTAAAACATAATTTTTTTTCATTTTTAAAGAAACAATCTACTTACCGAATCAAGGAACGGCTATGGTGGCAGCTTTCGCCCCCTCATATGCAAATCTGTTTTTAGGCATGTGGGAAAGACAAATCTTCTTCACCAATCCCATAGCGTTCATAGAGAAGGTCTTGTTCTGGGTGCACCTCATTGATGACATTTTTATACTTTGGCAGGGCACAGAGCAGGACTTTCTTGCATTCCTGGAGATCTTAAACAATAACAGAATGAATATCAAATTTACTTGCAAGTATAGTCAGAATAATATAGAATTTTTAGACGTTATAGTCTCCAATGGACCAAAGGATCCCATTGAAACAGATGTCTTCCACAAAAATACAGCCGTTAACTCGCTGTTTCATGTGTCCTCATCACACCCTCAGTCACTAATAAATGGGATACCAACTGGCCAATTTTTAAGAATCATAAGTATCTGCTCTAATGATCATCTTTTTTATGAACAGGCAGATCCTCTTGCCATGAGCTTTGAGGACAGAGACTATTCAAAATGGAGCATTAAAAGGGGACTAAAGAGAGCTTCAACAGCAAAAAGAGTGGATTTATAGCAACCAAGAGTGAAACCAATGACAGAACAGAAGTTGAGATTTTTTTTCAACCTATAGTGAGAAATGGTCAGAAATGAGACGTGCATTGGAAAAATATTGACCAATGCTCAAAATGAATCAAAACCTAGCAAGCCATCTTAGCAATCAACCATCAATTACCTGCAAGAGGTTATGCAACCTTAAGGATCTACTTGTTCACAGTTATTATGCAATACCGAATCTGGAAAAAGCATTTGGATCCAGGGAACCAAAAATTTTCCCCTGCAATAACTGCATTTCTTGCCCTAATATGTCCCATGCATCAACATTTAAAACCTATACCATGACCATTAGTAAAACCTATAGCATTACGCAACACATCACATGCAACACCATTGGTGTTGCATACTAAGCGGAGTGCCAGTGTCAAAAAATATACATAGGATTGACATCCAGACCGCTAAAAACCGTGTAAGGGAACACCATAGCGACATTGTAAATGCCTGGGACGTTGTCAATATCTTATCATTAAAACCGATACCGAGACACTTCAAATCAGTCAATGACTGCGGTGCAAAACTTCTGAAAGTGACAGGCATCAATGGAGTCTACATCAACCAAACAGGTGGCATCTGAAGGAAAAGTTTGCTCCAACTAGAGGCTAAATGGATCTCAAGAGTAAATTCCATCTAACTCAACAGGCTAAAAGAAATCCTGAGTTTTGCGCTTTCTTTTAAACCTTTTTAATTCCTGTTTTTAAACTCTTGGTCCTTTTTGTCTTTGTTTTTGTTTTTATTAATTTGATTTTTCTTTTAACCTAGATATACATCTAGCCCATACCTCATTATATACCTGTCCAAAGTGTTTTGCCTGGCTTCCCTCGGAACCTGGAGCTCCATGGAACTGGGTGAACACGTCTTTCTGGGCATTCCTCGGAAGGATGGACTGTATCTACGTTTTTTTGGTTACCCTTACAGCTGGCATAAATAGAAAAGATATTGGCACCTTTTTTCAAAATTTTGCTTACACACGTGGTAAAAATTGTTGGTATCCCTTGTTTAAAAACCCACAATGGTGACAGAAATAACTTGAATCTGACAAAAATAATAAATCAAAAATCTATGGAAACGAACAAATGAAAGTCAGACATTGCTTTTTAACCATGCTTCCACAGAATTAAAAAAAAATAAAACTCATGAAATAGGCCTGGACAGAAATGATGGTACCCTTAACTTAATATTCTGTTGCACATCCTTTTGAGGCAATCACTGCAATCAAGTGATTCCTGTAACTGTCAATGAGACTTCTGCACCTCTCAAAAGGTATTTTGGCCCACTCCACAAGAGCAAACTGCTCCAGTTGTCTTGTGTTTGAAGGTTGCCTTTTCCAGAAGTCTTGTTTCAGCTCTTCCCAAAGATACTCAATAGGATTTAGATCAGGGCTCATAGAAGGCAACTTCTGAATAGTCCAATATTTTCCTCTTAGCCATTTTTGGGTGTTTTAGCTGTGTGTTTTGGGTCATTAACCTGCTGCAAGACCCATGACCTGCAACTGAGACCAAGCTTTCTGACACTGGGCAGCACATTTCTTTTTAGAATCCCTTGATAGTCTTGAGATTTCATTGTACCCGGAACAGATTCTAGACACCTTGATTTTGTTAGCTACCTAGTGCCAGATGCAGCAAAGCAGCCCCCGGACATAACAGAGACTCCTCCATGTTTTCCAGTAGGGACAGTGTTCTTTTCTTGATATGCTTCATTTTTCCATCTGTGAACTTAGAGCTGATGTACCTTACCAAAAAGTTCAATTTTTGTCTCATCTGTCCATAGGACATTCTCCCAGAAGCTTTGTGGCTTGTCAACATGTAGTTTGGCAAATTTCAATCTGGCTTTTTTATGATATTTTTCAACTATGGTGTCCTCCTTGGTCATCTCCCATGAAGTCCACTTTGGCTCATACAACGATGGATGATGCGATCTAACACTGATATTCCTTGAACTTGAAGTTCACCTTTAATCTGTTCAGAAGTTTTTCTGGGGTCTTTTGTTATCATTCATATTATCTGTCTCTTTGATTTGTCATCAATTTTCCTCCTGCGGCCATGTCCAGGGAGGTTGGCTACAGTTCCATGGAGCTTTAATTTCCTGAATAATATGTGCAACTGTAGTCACAGGAACATCAAGCTGCTTGGAGATGGTCTTGTAACTTTTACCTTTAGCATGTTTGTCTATAATTTTCTTTCTAATCTCCTGAGACAACTCTTTTCTTAGCTTCCTTTAGTCCATGTTGAGTGTGATACACACCATGTCACCAAACAGCGTAGTGAGTATCTGTAGCCCTCTATATAGGCCCACTCACTGATTCAAAGATTGTAGACACCTGTGATGCTAATTAGTGGACACACCTTGATTTAACATGTCCCTTTTGTCACATTATTTTCAGTGGTACCATCATTTCTGTCCAGGCCTATTTCATGCGGATTTTTTAAAAAAATTCTGTGGAAGCATGGTTGAAAATCAATGTCTGACTTTCATTTGTTAATTTTCATAGATTTTTGATTTAATATTACTTTTGTCAGATTCAAGTTATTTCTGTCACCATTGTGGGTTATTCTGTCATTAAAGAAGGGGCACCAACAATTGTGACCATGTGTGTATATTGTGAGGTGCCAAGGGGAGAGGTACTAGAAAACAGGTATGTTTCTCCCCATTTCATTTCATATGTCTCCCTGTACTGATGATGAAGCCAGTTTATTTCACTGTAATCCAGTCCTGGTTCCCTTAGTGATCAGCATGGAAAGGACTGGTAGTTCCCCCTCCACTAATTCAATCCAGGTTTTGGTTTCCTGACTGGTCCAGCTGATATAATCAGGAGGAGCTGGAATCTCTCAGTCTATCGTCTGCTGAGCTGGGAGCTGACACAGTAAGAGAACATGGACTTGTTTGCTGTTATATAGGTTTATTTTGTAGTTAGCCTGCTATTGTTAGTTAGTGGCCAGACGGCCTTAGACATTTTTATTTCATGTTTGGCATGTGTAACATTGGTTAACAAGTGTGCACAATAAACATGCCGTGTCCATATTGCTAGTCTGCTGAAGTGACTTCATAGCCACACGCTTGTGCCAAAGCAAAGATCCTAGCTGAGCTATCTATTCCCCACAAATGGTGTTTCGAATGCGGGCACTTGTGGCTGCTGGACTGTGACTGCAGAGAAAACGCTGTGTATGTCCTGGCTGAAAGCTTCTGCGCTTTTGAAGAGCCAAGAGTCCAGTAATATGGAGGAACTAGTGAAGCAGTTATTGCAAGCAAATGTGCAACAACAGCAGACTAATGCTTGCTTCCAGAAGGCTCTGGAGCAGCAACACCAGATGCAGCAAGAGCAGTTGGAGGCAATAAAACAGGCCTTGGTTCGGCAACCCCGAGATGAGGGAGACCGTGCACAAAGCACTGCTAGTGTGCAGAAAGCCGTACAGAAGACTTTGCTTAAAATGACCGCAGACGATGATGTGGAAGCATACCTCACCGTGTTCGAACGTATTGCAGAACGTGAGCACTTACCACTGGACAGATGGGCTGAGGTAGTGGCTCCATTTCTGAGCGGAGATCCACAAAAAGCCTATTACGATCTGAGTGGAGCGGATGCTATGGACTATATCAAACTCAAAGGCGAAATCCTGGCAAGGCTGGGAGTAAACACGTATGTACGTGCACAGAGGGTGCATTTATGGAATTTTGTGGAGCATCAGCCAGCCCGCTCACAAATGCATGATCTCATCCATCTAGTAAAAAAATGGCTGCAACCGGAGGCTTTGATGTCCGCACAGATGGTGGAGCGTGTTGTTCTAGACAAGTACCTGCGGTCCTTACCCGCTAAGATCCA
This sequence comes from Dendrobates tinctorius, assembly GCF_039654945.1. Classification (NCBI taxonomy): domain Eukaryota; kingdom Metazoa; phylum Chordata; class Amphibia; order Anura; family Dendrobatidae; genus Dendrobates; species Dendrobates tinctorius. The sequence continues at coordinate 28,013,503 of NW_027361829.1, read as the reverse complement.
GAGGTGGGTTGGACAGGGTGACCCAACTACCGCTGACCAGTTAGTGAATATGGTCGAACGCTACAATGCTTCTGAAAGCCTACTCCAAGGGACGTTAGCACCCCACTGGCCCCCCAAGAAATCGCTGGAGAGTCCTGCGAAACCTACTCCATCTTCAAAAGAAGAGAACGTCACAATGAAGGTAGCAGACTTACAAAGGACTATGGAGGTGGTACGGGCTCACATCAAGCCAGCAGACCTCGTCTGGGATCTCCATCGAGGAGACAAGGGCCTATACAATGTTGGCGATGTCGCGGGCTTGGCCATGTAGCAGCTAACTGCCCAATGACTACAGAGCCAATGGACTGTAATGCTATGAGGCGTCTTTCATTATATGTGCAGTCAGTCTGTGTGGCGGAGACCCTCACGGGAAATGAACAACACGTTTGCCATGTCGAGGTTGACGGTTATAGTGTGAATGCCGTCTTGGATTCCGGCAGTCAAGTAACTTTGGTACATGCCAGTTTGGTGGACTCTAGTGCCCTAACGACCTTAACCGTGGGCATTAATTGCATCCATGGGGATACTAAGAACTACCCCACTGCCTGGGTTACTCTTGCCTCGTCAGTAGGGACCAAAAGACATCAGGCGGCAGTCATAAAGTCTATGGGACACAGTGTAATCCTGGGGAGAGACTTTCCCTTATTTTGGGACTTGTGGAACTTCAAAAGTGGCATGAACCCTCTAGTTGAAGACGGTGCTCCGGAGCTAGCCCCTGAACCATTGCAGCAAGACGACGGAGAACTCATCTCAGAGGAAGTACTAGAATCTGTGGACTCTCCTCTGGCTGTGTATGCAGGCGAGGCAGACCAGCTAGAGGATGTTTTAGAAATGCCTGACCTTGAGGTGGCCCGTGGTAAGTTCGGGACCGCTCAGCACCAGGATCCTACTCTAGCAAGGGTGTGGGAAAACATAAAGGTCTCCGAGGGAAGACCATTGTACCCAGGGGCTCAAAACGAGTTCCCACACGTGGCGGTGCAGCAGGATATGTTGTATCACATAGACAAGGTGCGAGGGGTGGTGGTAGAACAACTAGTGGTACCTAAGTCCTTTCGCCAGGTAGTTTTGGAGTTGGCACATAAACATCCCTTGGGAGGACACCTGGCGGTAGAAAAGACAAAACACCGTATTCTGCAACGTTTCTTTTGGCCGGGTCTAGTGGGAGACGTGACCCAGTACTGTCGGTCATGTCCTACGTGTCAATTGACCGCACCTATGTCACATTTTAGAAGCCCCTTAGTGCCCTTACCAATAATAGAGGTTCCCTTCGAGAGGATAGCAATGCATATAGTCGGTCCATTAGTTAAATCTGCCAGGGGTCATCAGTACATTTTGGTAGTATTGGATTACGCCACGAGTTATCCCGAAGCAGTGCCCTTGCGGAATGCCAATGCGAAATCAATTTCAAAGGAGCTGGTTAATATGTTTTCCCGCACCGGCATTCCGAAAGAGATACTTACAGATCAAGGGACCCCCTTTATGTCTCGTATACTTAAGGATTTATGTAAACTGCTAAAAATCTCCCATTTGCGTACCTCAGTATATCACCCTCAGACTGATGGTTTGGTGGAACGCTTTAACAAAACCCTAAAGGGAATGTTGAAAAGGGTGGTGGATAAGGACGGGAGAGATTGGGATGCCCTACTACCATACCTCCTGTTCGCTATACGTGAGGTACCCCAATCCTCCACAGGCTTTTCACCTTTTGAGTTGGTTTATGGGCGGTGTCCTAGAGGCCTGTTAGATATTGCCAAGGAGACTTGGGAACAAGAGGTGACTCCTTATCGCAGTGTAATTGAACACATAACACTTATGCAGGACCGAATTGCAGCAGTTATGCCAATAGTTAAAGAGTGTTTAGAGCGCGCACAACATGCCCAAAGCACGGTATACAACCGAGCGGCAAAAACATGAGTCTTTCAACCCGGAGACAGGGTGTTGGTATTGGTGCCTACCATAGAGAATAAATTTCTTGCGAAATGGCAGGGACCATACGAAGTGCTGGAACGAGTAGGTGAAGTAAATTATAAGATACACCAACCAGACAAGAGAAAGCCCGAACAAATATACCACATAAACTTGCTTAAGGCCTGGCGGGACAGGGAGAGTCTGGTGGCAGGAGCTGCCCTTGAGGATGGGCCTCGAGGGGCACCACCTTCTAAGGTAAAGGACCCCCAGGTAGCTCCGCCAGAAGTGGGTATTGCAGACACGCTATCCGAAAGCCAAAAACGAGAGACCAGGGAGTTCATACAGAGGAACGCAGATATTTTCTCGGAACTTCCTGGCCGGACTCACCTAATTAAACATGACATTATTACTGATCCACAGGCGCGGGTACGGCTTAAACCATATCGAATTCCGGAGGCTCGGAGACAAGCCATTGCCCAGGAAGTGAAGAAGATGTTAGAGCTCGGGGTCATTGAGGAGTCCCGGAGTGATTGGGCTAGCCCTATCATACTGGTGCCCAAACCCGATGGGACTATCCGATTTTGTAACGATTTTCGGAAAGTAAACGAAGTATCGAAATTCGATGCCTACCCGATGCCAAGAGTCGATGAACTGATATAGAGACTGGGTTCGGCTAGGTACATATCCACTATTGACTTAACAAAAGGTTATTGGCAGATTCCCCTCACGGAATCAGCCAAAGAGAAAACTGCCTTTGTTACGCCCCAGGGATTATTCCAGTACCGAGATATGCCATTTGGGTTGCATGGTGCCCCAGCCACCTTCCAACGTCTAATGGATATTGTCCTAAAACCCCATGGCCAGTATGCATCTGCGTACTTGGACGACATTATTATCTTTAGCAATGACTGGGACACGCATTTGTCAAAAGTACAAGCCGTCTTAGACTCCTTAAAAACAGCTGGGTTGACTGCCAATCCCAAGAAATGTACGTTGGGATTGGAAGAGGCTCGCTATCTGGGATATAGCATAGGGAGAGGCGTCGTGAAGCCTCAAGCCAATAAAGTGGATGCTATTCAAAATTGGCCACGACCGGTAACCAAAAAACAGGTTGGAGCTTTTTTAGGGATCGTTGGTTATTATAGGCGGTTCATCAAACATTTTGCGACCATCGCAGCTCCTCTCACAGATCTTACTAAGGGGTCGAAATCTGTCACAATAAAGTGGAACGCAGAAGCAGAGGAGTCCTTTCAGCGATTGAAAACAGTCCTCTGTGACCAACCAGTGTTGGTTGCACCAGACTTTAAACGGGAGTTTATTGTCCAAACAGACGCCTCTGGGGTGGGCCTCGGCGCGGTTTTGTCTCAAGAAGTAAATGGCGAGGAACACCCAGTGGCCTATCTAAGCAGAAAGCTTACGAGAGCAGAAAAGAACTACAGTGTAGTTGAGCGGGAAGCCCTGGCTGTGAAATGGGCCCTGTGCACCTTGCGCTATTATTTACTAGGTCGCCAGTTTAGGCTAGTGACGGACCATTCGCCCCTAACATGGATGTCCCGGGCAAAAGAAGGCAATGCACGGGTGACACGCTGGTTCTTAGCATTACAAGGGTTTAAATTTTCCGTTGAGCACAGGGCGGGCACAGCGCACAGAAATGCAGATGCGTTGTCTAGAACGCACTGCTTGGTGACTCGTCGTGTCCGACCCCACGGGCTCGAACAGAGGAGGGGGGTGTGTGAGGTGTCAAGGGGAGAGGTACTAGAAAACAGGTATGTTTCTCCCCGTTTCATTTCATATGTCTCCCTGTACTGATGATGAAGCCAGTTTATTTCACTGTAATCCAGTCCTGGTTCCCTTAGTGATCAGCATGGAAAGGACTGGTAGTTCCCCCTCCACTAATTCAATCCACGTTTTGGTTTCCTGACTGGTCCAGCTGATATAATCAGGAGGAGCTGGAATCTCTCAGTCTATCGTCTGCTGAGCTGGGAGCTGACACAGTAAGAGAACATGGACTTGTTTGCTGTTATATAGGTTTATTTTGTAGTTAGCCTGCTATTGTTATTTAGTGGCCAGATGGCCTTAGACGTTTTTATTTCATGTTTGGCATGTGTAACATTGGATAACAAGTGTGCACAATAAACATGCCGTGTCCATATTGCTAGTCTGCTGAAGTGACTTCATAGCCACACGCTTGTGCCAAAGCAAAGATCCTAGCTGAGCTATCTATTCCCCACAATATATATTTTAATAACTATTTTTCCAATTATTTATTTTTGTAGTATGTTCCCTTAATTATATTTTCCTTTCTTGGTCAATATACCGTATTTTTTGGACCTTAAGACTCACCAGATCATAAGACGCACCTAGGTTTTAGAGGAGGAAAATTATTAGATTAGGAAAAAAGAAATTGAAGCAATAAATGTGGTCAATTCTGTACTTAATTTCCCCTATCCTGGTATATTTGGTCCCCCCATACCCATCCTGATACAATGCTCTACGCATTTCTTCTTGTGTAGAGCAAGACAGGGAGGGGGGAGCAGTTGAATAAGCCCCGCCCATCGGACCGGACCGTGGCAGTTTACATACATCTGAACCGATATAAAAATTATCATTTATGCATGAAAGGTGCGGGGTCAGGGGGAAGCAAAAGTACTAAGAGAATGCTTATGTGACACACAATTGAATGATATCATTATACAGTCATATGTTAAAGTTTGGGCACCCCTATTAATGTTAACCTTTTTTCTTTAGAACAATTTTGTTTTTTGCAACAGCTATTTCAGTTTCATATATCTAATAACTGATGGACTCAGTTATATTTCTGGATTCAAATTAAGTTTATTGTATTAACAGAAAATGTGCAATCTGCATTTAAACAAAATTTGACCGGTGCAAAAGTATGGGCACCTCAACATAAAAGTGACATTAATATTTCGTAGATCCTCCTTCTGCAAAAATAACAGCCTCTAGTCGCTTCCTGTAGCTATTAATGAGTTCCTGAATCCTGGATGAAGTTATTTGTGTCCATTCCTGTTTACAAAACAATTCCAGTTCAGTTAAGTTTGATGGTCTCCGAGTATGGACAGCCCGCTTCAAATCATCCCACAGATGTTCAATGACATTCAGGTCTGGGGACTGGGATGGTCATTCCAGAACATTGTAATTGTTCCTCTGCATGAATGCCTGAGTAGATTTGGAGCGGTGTTTTGGATCATTGTCTTGCTGAAATATCCATCCCCTGCGTAACTTCAACTTCGTCACTTATTCTTGCACATTATTGTCAATGTTTTTTGAAAATTATGCACTAAGCACTTTATTATATCACTTTGGCACCTTTTAGAGGGCAGCTGACTATTTGAACTAACTTTCTTTATGTGCAGCTACATTGGTGAAATATTTATATTATTGTATGCACTATACTTGCAATATAGGAAGCCTCATCATACACAGTGACTCTTGATATAGGAGCAACCTGTATTGTATGCATACTAATTAGCTATTATTTAGGTTTACCAAGCCCTTTCATTGAGACCCTATAATCTTTTCTCTGTGTATGAGGTTTACTTCTCTACTGAATACTTTATTTAATAAAACTATTTAGGCTGTAGGCTGCCTCTATCAAAAACTTTTTTAAATATATACCAAACAATAACAGGAATGTAATGAACCTGTATATTCACTTGATTTAAAAATGAAATAATATACAGTACACCCTGTGTATGCAGTAATTTTTGCACTTGTATCCCCTTCAATTTTACAAATTTTTTGTGTATTATATGTTTAATGAAGATATTTATTGGCTTATTTGGCATAGGCTTCCTTGCGTTTGTAGGATTATACAGTATATATTCAAGAAAGTGCCATTAATCTAGGCCAGTAGTGGTTGTATGCCCTTAATATGGCCTAGCAAGATCGAAAGTGGCTTTACATAAAGAAGAGGCAATCACATTCACAAAATTTGCAAACACAGTTGGCAAGAAAAAGTAAGTGACACTGAATTGGGTGTGGTGAGAAACATTAATGTGCTAAAATATGTAGGATGGCTTGCTCTTTGAGTACACACTTGCGCAAGCGTCAGTAAAAATCATTTATCATTACATCATGGATACCTGCAAAATCCAGATTCAATTTGTTCTGTTAACTTTTTCAATCTGTTACACAATTACTAAACTTGTTCAAATAATTTATAATGATGCAATTCACGCATGTTACATACGGATGAGAAACTTGACTTTTTGACAACAGTAGATGTAAAACACTTGGATATTGTACACCATGAATTTGCAAGTAGAATATATCCATTTGCTTTGATTGATGAGGGTTAAGCTCTATAATCTTGCAATGCCTAAAATGTAATCCTGAACTAATCTTATTTTTATATGGCACAAAATTTCTGCTTACAGCTCTGACTGTGCATCATCATTAGATTTGGGAGATATGCCAAACCAACTCTAATCTAATATGGAAATGAGGTGTTGGCCTTGATATTGTGTCATTCTGCTGAATGGAATCACCTGCACCCATCTCTCTTTGGAGACATTTCAAACAGAGTTAGCTCCTTAAACCTTCTAATTAAAATGAGAAATCCCCAAGCTTCCATGACTGAGCTTAGAAAAAGATTATTAGGAATTTAATAGGAAAATATCACAGCCCAGACCATCTGTGACCCAGTGTATGATGAGAATTTATAGAAAACTGGAAGGAGGAAGCATACACTTCAATGAACGCTTTAGGAGAATGGCTATAGAGCAGCAATAAATCAACATACTTAGAGTACAGCCTTTTTCAGATTTAATTACTGTTACATAATTATTAGCAAAGCATTTGCTTCTGAAACTGTAAAACTCATTACATCAAAAATCCCCAAGCTCCCTATGAATTTTATAAACTAGTTGGCTTTTTCAGCTGTGGGAAAATTCACCAGAGTAGATTTCAATTGTAAGGCTTACCTCCGAGAGTCATCTGTGCTCAGTCTGTGCTGCTTTTCTCATTGGAATGACTTGACTAGGGCTCTTCATTGGAAAACCAGGGGCTTCAAGATTTAATAAGAAAAGCATTTCCGGAGCATATGACACAGAATATGTTTTGATAGTCTCAAGGTGAACGCTGTTAGACGCTGTGAACAAACTAGGTTGGAATATAGATCAAATTAATATTTACCGGTAATCCAAAAGCATATTTCAAATTAAGAGCTTTGTTATAAAACATCCTTTTATGTACCCTTGCTGTAAAATGTATGTGGCTTGTCAAAATATGACTGATGCTGAGCGTATTAGTTGCTTTTTTCCCTAGCTCTAACGTTCATTATGCTCTGGGGTCTTTGAGAACAAGTGACATTCAATTCAGAGAAAATAAATCCGCTGCGTATTGAATTTGGCAAATTTGAGTCTTGTAAAATCCGCTCATGTCTAACTAATTTTGGTTTATCTTAGGATCTACCAAAACTTTTAAACCAATGTAAGTAGAGAATAGTGGATCAATCTTTAAAAGATCAAGTTTGAGTCGAATTTCCTGAAATTTGCGTTTTCACCAAATTCACAAATTTGAGATTCGAATCAAGTTTTTTTTTAGAAATTGCTTGGTACAATTTTCCACACTGCTGAAGCATCACAAAGCAGCCTAACGTCATTTTGCGTTGCAGTGCGGGACTCTCTATAATGCCCTGCAGCTATGACATCTTACAGATTATCATACCTTGTGCAGCGGTGATCAGTACCTGGACCACCACAGATCAGTAATTCCCAGTGAAGCACAGTTTGTATAGCAGAGTCATTTTTCAACTCTAGAGTCACAGGGTAAGTTCTCTCTCCTGTAGTTTGCAAGTTCTTATTGTTAGCGGGGTCCCCTATTTCTTTCTCCTGTAAAGTATAAGCTTTTATGGTCAATGGGATTCTCTCTCTCTTACCTGTAAAGTGTAAGCTCTTATGGTCAGTGGAGCAGTGGAGTCATCTCTCGCTTACATGTAAAGTGTAAGCTCTTATGGTCAGTGGGGTTCACCCTTTCTTACCAGTAAAGTGTAGCTCTAAAGTACAGTGGAATCCTCTCTCTCTTACAAGCCTTCCAGTATTGAGTTTTGCACACATTTTTTTTCTCCACAAATCAGTTTGTGGGGAAAATATACTAAAATCAATGAATTTGAGTAATAAAAGATCTGCTCATCTCTAGATGGAAGTCAATATTTCCTTGCTTATTTCCCTGCTTGTTTGACTATTTTCCGAAATCGGATATTAGGTGAATTGGGAAAGTTGCACATATCCAGCAACCTCTTCATTTGCAGTGACATGAAATGGACTACATTCTCAAAATTCTGTGTGTATGCGATAAATGTCTGTAATGGAAAAGCTCTTTTAATGTATATAATAGAGATGAAAAACATTAAATTACAAATGGACAGCCTAACTTTAAAATAAATGTAAAAAAATGTCAGATATAGGCTTCATGAATATTAGAGTAATTTTGAAAGATTACGGTAGGTACCTAAAGGGCAAATTTTTTAATGAGAAATACTAAACTTACCAATTGACTGCAAGATATGAAGACATTGTTTCACCTGATCTGAAACGGAATGGCATTTCTACTATAGCTGGATGCCAGGTAAATGCAGCCTTGTTTATAATGCCAAGACTGACACAGAATGTATAATTTACTAAGGTACCAGCTGGTACTTTAGGTATGAGATTAAATGCTGCAAAGAAGGCACTCAACAAGCAAAATGTTACTTTTGCCATGGCTTATAAGAGTAAAGCCTTTCAAACTGCATCTTAGCATTCAGAAGGTTCAGTAACACTGCAGCAAATGGCATGCACCAGATGCTCATCTACGGCAGAGTAAAAATTCTAATAAAAACTTGGCAAACTAACTGACACCAATTTCTTAGTTAAGTCTTTGTGAAAATGTGAGGAGCAGATCAGCATATGTTGCTCTATCAATATTACTCTTTCTTTCAAATAGTATACAGGTACAGTATATATATAGATGTGATGACACCAAGGCAAAAAGAAACAAAATAAAGTGACTGCAAGAATTTCTTAAACAGAATGAACAGATCAGGGCAAAATTTAAGTTTGCCAATAAAAAAAATCAGCAAAAGTGAGAACTCCTGAAAGATTATGATCTGGGCAGATGAGTCAAGATACTGTAGATTTGTATGGGCACACGTTAAATGAACATCAAAGGCATAATTTCTCAAGGAGAAATGGATACAGATAAATAGGGAAGATAGAACCCAAATGGGAAAGTATTAGGTCCATACCGAACTCCTAGTGTCCGTATCGAACTACAAACACAGACTTTTTACTGTGTAATCCGTTTCATGTTCGGGTTTGCCAGTCTAATAAAGCTTGTTGAAAGACTGCAGCATTTTAAACTTCCAGAGCCATCATAGCCAAGTATTGATGCATTCTTCAAAAAAACAGTGTGTACTCTGCAAGCCATATCTGTTGTTGCATTGTGCTACTACTGTGTTAAAGGGCGCTGTGGGTACTCTGCAGACATATCTATAGGAGTACTGTCTTTTAAGTCACTGTATGTACTTTGCACCCTCCCGCCTGTGGAAGTACTGTCTATTAAGCTCCTGTGCACTTTCCAACCCCCCCAACTGTGGGAGTATTGTACTTTAAGCTGCTGTATGTACTCTGCACACAAATCTGTGGGAGTACTGTCCTTTAAACCACTGTGTGTACTGTGCACTCCCCACCTGTGGGTGTAATGTACGTTAAGCTGCTGTGTCTAGTCTGCACCCATATCTATGGGAGTACTGACCTTTGAGCCGCTGTGTGTACTCTGCACCCCCTCCACCTGTGGGAGTACTGCCCTTTAAACAGCTGTGTGTACTCTGCATCCATATCTGGGTTAGCGTATATACAAAAATTGCAATTGTCGTGTGACCATTTGAAACTAATAAATCTATGTTGAGAAACACGACTAAAAATACATTTAAATATTTATTAATATGATAACAAAATGAAGACAATTGCACATAAAATTTCTCAACACAATTTGATGCAGGGGCGGGAAATGATTACATATAATTTAAGGTACAATAATAACGTAGCAGCATGTGGTGTTAATTTTATATATTGCACAATAGGGTGAATATGAAGCCAAGGTTCACTAAAAGCCATATTAAATGAGAACGATTAATATATTAAATTGAATTTATTTAATATGCTAATAACCTCAAATAAGGACATGAATCAATATATTGTGGAAATAACAGTGGCATAGCAGCTGGAACTGTACTATTGCATCAATGCCCAATAAAGTATAATATAAAGTAAAGTGCTGGTTCACTGAGAATAAATGGCAGCATAAAACGGTGGTTTAAACAAACAAGGTACTAAGTATAACCCAAATATAGCAATGATATGCAGTGACAAGAAACCTATTGGCAGAGCTTAATGCAAGCATCTGTATGGTACAGAATGGTTACAATAAAAAATCACAAATAAAGTGACTACTGCAAGGATAAAATAATGAAAAGGTGCCAAATGGAACTAAAGACTGCTTACCCGCTCAAACCACTGTGCCCAGGGTGCGTTTCGCCGCAGCTTTTACAAGAGGAGTGGACTATTTAAGGTATAGGGGACCTGTCATATGTGCTGTACACAGGTTGTTTGTGCCCCCGGGTGATTGTGTGTCTGTGGAACCATCCATGGTTAATCCCGCCTGACTCCCGCACAACGAGACGTGCATCACACAGACCGGAAGTACGGTAAGACTACATTCCACAGTGGAACGTATGTCTGCTGAAGTGAAGTGTATGTGAAACAGAAGGGGAGGGGGAGATGAATATAGATTCCACCATGGAGCGCAAAGTGAGTGGGGATGATAGGTGCTATCATTGCTGAAAGTGTGCAGTATATGCCAGTGGTGGTGTACATTGGCTGAAGATCAGTGGAAAAAATGATAAAGGGTAAAAGAAAAAGTGGCACAATAAGAAAGTAAAATAAATATGTGAATTGTATTTGAAATACATAAAATGGCAAAAGTGACAGGGACATAAAGTGCAATGTGCAAATAATATATGCATAGATTATAGGAAAGGCACATATTGATATATATTAAAGGCATTAAAATTACATATTTTAATAAATTAATAAAGAAAAGTATAGGGGACAGCAATGATTTATATAATAGGCTCTAAAGGGGCAAAACTCTTGAAGAAAGTTCTCTGGATGGAGAAAAGGCCACTCAAAATCCCATATAGGCAAAATAAATAAGAACAAAAAGGAGAGAAAATTAGAACATGCAACAACTACAATACAAAAGAAGAACAAAATATAATGATCATATAAATAAGTATTAAAATTATTAAATTTGTCTAAAAGGGGTATAATAAGTATAATTAATTGGACTATAAAAACGGCACAAAGCTGATTGTTTCATTTAATCCTTTGGGTACCATGGTGTCAAGAACTGTGATCCACCTGACTTCTTTTTGGGCTAAGAATTTTTTCCACTCTACCCCTAATATTTGTTTGTATTTTGTAGATTCTACTTACCTGTAGTTTGGACACATCACAATTGTGGAAAAGCTTAAAATGCCGTGGTAGAGTTTTATGTTCACTGACATTTTGCTGCTTTGATATCCAGAACATGCTCTCTTGTTCTCCATTTCAATTCTCTGTTGGCCAAGCCTATATAAGTTTTGTTACATGAGTATCTTGCACTATAGATGACTCCAACTGTACTACACATAATACCGTAAGTAATTTTTAAAGCTTTTTGGTTAGAGGAGTCCGAGAATGTTTTTGTAGAAGAGATGTTGGGGCAAGCAACACACTTTCCGCATGGTCGGCATCCCCAAATGGGGTCTTTGGAACCAAAAAGTTTGTTGGGCACCTCATAGTGGCTTCTAACCAGAATGTCATTTAAATTTTTGGCCTTCTGTAGGTAATAGAGAGGTTAGTGGTGATATGAGGTGCCAGGATAGGGTCCATACTCAAAACATTCCAATATTTTTTAAGAGATTTCCACATCTCCCTATTTCTTGTATTAAATGTTGAGATATATCTTACTATATTGCTAGATTTGGGTTGTTTTTGTTTATATATAGTAGAAGATCAGTTTGATTGGAAAATTTAGCCCTCCTGTAGCCTCGCTGTATAACTTTCTCTTTGTAACCATGACTCAGAAATCTCTCTCTTAAGTCAAGTTCATGGTTCTCAAATTTATTGGTGGAAGAGCAAATTCTGCGCATGTGTAGAAACTAATTGGTAGGTATGCTGTCAATCAATTTAGTCAGATGCGATGACGCTGCATGTAGTAAAGTATTTGCAGCCATCAGTTTACGGAAGACATCTGTTTGAATAAAACCAAGATTATGAAAGTCAAGAAGTATGTATAGGAATTCAATCCTGTGTCTGCCAAACTTAAGAGTCAACCTGATGTTACTGATGTTGACTTTGACATTATGTATAAACTAGCTGCTGGCCCGATTCTAAAGCATCGGGTACTCTAGAATATGGCCAGCGGCAGATTGAAATAAAAAATGTGATATACTTACCATCCGATGGCCCCCGGAATCTGTCCCTCCTCTCCATGCTGCCTGCATCTTCCGTTCCCAGTACTGCTTTGCACCAAAGACCGCTGCTGACGTCCTCTCGTGAAAGCATGACGTCATCAGCGGTATTTCGCGCAAAGCAGTACTGGGAACAGAAGATTCCGGCAGAGTGGAGAGGAGGGACAGATTTCGGGGGCCGTTGGAAGGTGAGTAGATCACTATTTTTATTTTAATTATATTTTTTGCATGTTTATGGTACCGAGGGTCCGAAGGAGTCTCTTCTCCTCCGGACCCTGGGTACCGGCTAGCGTTGGGCATCTCCAGCTGCGTCGCCACTGACGCACGTGTGCTCAGAGATGACCCGAGGCAATCGTGCGGAGATCAGCGGCTAGCGCTGCTGATCTCCCGACGGCACGGTAGCGGTGGCGTGCATCCCGCTAATTGCGGACTGCGCCTGCGCACTGCGCCTGTTGCTGATTGGTTGCGGCCTGGCGGCCGCGACCAGTCAGCGCGGCGGGATTTTGGTTACAGACAGACATGATAAGGCGTTTATATATATAGATTCAGTGAGGGTTTCTTTGTTGCCCTGCCATAGGAAGAATATATTATCTATAAAGCAGCACCACATTGGTATGTAGCTAACCTAACGGATGGATTTCGATCAGTGAGGAAGAGCTCCCTCTCCCACAGCCCCAGGAACGGGTTGGTGTTTGACAGCACGCAGGCCGCACCATTGCTGTTTTCTGGAGCTGTAGGAAGGAGTCCCTGAACATAAAAAATTGTGCATAAGGGCAAAAGAGAGAATTTCCAGGATGAAGTCTACCATTTCCTTGCTGCTATTTGACATTCTTAAAAAAAAATTCTGCACAGAAAATCCCATCTGCGTGACGTTTGGACGTGTATAAAGATTCTACGCCACATGTTACCATCAAGGTGTCAACATCAACTTGCACTTCCTCTATCTTCCTCAGAAAATCAGATGTGTCTTTAAGATAGTATGGTAAAACTTCCACCAAAGGTCTCAGAATGTAGTCTTCAAATTTACAAACAGGTTCAGTGAGATTCTGATTACCTGAGACAATGTGTCTTCCAGGGAAATTTTCAGTTTTTTTTTTGGATCTTTGGTATCAGGTAAAAAGTTGTGATACTGGGATTTTGTGGGACAAGGCTATCCATTTCCTTCTTGGTTATTAGACTCTTGGTAAATACATTCGATAGGATGTTGTGCAGCTGTGACTGATAACTGGAAAGAGGATTGAATGTTAACTTTTTGCAAATAAATGATACACCCATATCTGTTGGCGTACTGTCCTTTAAGCTACTGTGTGTTTTTAAATATTCTGAGAAATAAATAAGTGGCATCTACCATCTCCTTGCCATTTCTATGCACAATAAAAAAAAATTATTTATAGACTGGTGTGGGTTTTTCAGTAGTGTGGAAAATAAATAACTGGCATCAACAGTCTTATTGCTATTCCTAGGCCCCAAAAATCTTTTTTCTGAACTAGTGTGTGTTTTTTAGTAGTCTGGACAATAGATAATTGACATCAACCGTCTCGTTGCCATTTCTAGGCCCCAAAAATAATGTTTCTGGACTAGTGTGTTTTTTAGTAGTCTGGGAAATAATTAATTGGCAACAGCATTTTAGTTGCCATTTCTAGGCAGAAAACATAATTTTTATAGACTAGTATGTGTTTTTTAGTTGTCTGGGACTGGGAAATAAATAATTGGCATCAACCAGCTAGTTACCATTTCTGGGTCTTAAGAATAATTTTTCTGGATTACTGTGTATTTTAGTAATCTGAGAAATAAATAATTTGCATCATCCATTTCATTGCCATTTCTAGGCCCCAAAAATAATTTTTCAGGACTAGTGTGTGCTTTTTTAGTAGTCTGGGAAATAAATAATTGGCATCAACCATCTCATTGCCATTTCTAGGCTCCCAAAATAATTTGTATGGACTAGTGTATGTGTTTAGTAGTCTGGGAGATAAGCAATTAGTATCATCTGTCTAGTTGTGATTTCTAGACACAGAAAATATTGTTTCTGGACTAGTGTTTATTTTTAGTAGTCTGGGAAATATATAATTGGCATCAATTGTCTTGTTGCCATTTACAGTTCCCAAAAATACATTTTCCAGACTAGTGTGTTTTTTTAGCATTCTGGGAAATAAATAATTGCAATCAGCTGTCTAGTTTTCATTACTAGGCAGAAAAAATATTTCTTCTTGACTAGTGTGTCTTTGGTAGTCTGGGAAATAAATAATTGGCATCAACCATCTCGTTGCTATTTTTAGGCCACAAAAATAATTTTTCTTGACTAGTTTGTGTTTTTTATTAGTCTGGGAAATAAATAAGCGGCATCAGCTGTCTAGTTGCCATTTCTAGGCATAAAATTTTTTTTTTTCCTGGGTTACTGTATGTTTTTTGATAGTTTGGAAAATATATAATAGGCATCAGCTGTCTAGTTGTCATATCTAAGCCCCAAAGTTTTTTTTTTTTCTGTAATAGTTTATGTTTTTAGTAGTCTGAGAAATAAATAATAGGTATTAATAATCTAATTGCAATTTCTAGGCCCCAAAAATAATTTTCCTTGACTAGTGTGTTTAAGTAGTCTAGGAAAATTAATTGGCATCAACCATCTTGTTGCCATTTCTAAGCACAATTTTTTTCAGAAGTGCTGTGTTTTCTTGTACTGTTACAAATAAAATAAATCTCTTCTGCCATTGCTTTGCAAATAGTGTTTAGAAAAAAACACTTCCAAAAATGAGGCAAGCATCCAATAGGGGAAGTGGACGTGGACATGGTGGTGCTGGTGTAGCTACTGATGGTGGTGGGTCTGTTTCTGATGCAGGGAGAGGGCGTGGTCATTCTGTCATGCTATGTGACCAAATAGAACACCTTCCTCTGGTGTATGCAGGTGACAGGACATTCTGCATCCTTTTGTAGGCCCATATACGGCTGTACGAATGATGAGGCCACAAGATCTTGAAAAGACCAAAAAGTGGATACAAAGTATCCTGAACACACCACTCACAAAGAGAGATCTATCATAAATAAAAAATAAATTTTATTAAGTAAATTCATATCATAAATAAATAGACAAACAAAATACAAGTAAGAGGAAGGAATGTATACCCAATTGAAATACACACAAATACAGGAATAAATGAATGGATACAGGTAATGGTAAAGTGCAAAAATATATCAGCATATATCCACCTAGACCTATATTGGCCTGTAAAGTGCAAAGTGCCATACAGAGGAAAAAATCCCCATGCTGGTAATCACATGTAACATGAGCACATACCCATTTATTCGCCTGTTCACAGAATTCCTGGAGTCTGATGCAAGTTTCGCCTTTTTAGCTTTTTCAAGGAAATTATGTGTGTGATGACTTGAGACCTGTTTTGAAAAGGTGTTGGACTTGATGGCTGAGAGTGGCTCCAGTTCCTTCACATTATCTTCCACCCGGTCTACTACAGAAAGAGCACAGTTAGCACTTGAGGACCATGGTCATCCGGCTTCCACCTCACCCCCTTGCAAAACAAAAAAGCAATGTAAGCCCATGACAGGCAGCAATCTCTTCTGCTTTTTTATGCCTCTGCTAACTGTGGTTCCACAGCCCATCCACCTTGCTAAGCTCCAGAAGTGGAAGTGCTTGGTGTCGGGTTCCGGGCGTTGCACAGGGGAAATCCCGAGCCTTGCCATCTGCAGTCTCTCATTCTTCTCTGGCCACAGTGGAGCCTGCTCAGCAGACTCCACGATTCCAGCATTCTGCCCACACCAGTATCGTGGGTTTGGTCGCTGCTGCCACCTCTGGTCCAGTTATGGCAATGCAGTCTGTCCAGCAGCAAAAGACTCCAGAGTCTGTCTTCCCTTTGCTCCAGTGAGCATGCTCAGGAGATGATCTCCCATTGGGGATCGGGAGTCATATGCTCAGGTCCTTCTCCAGTTCTGATTGGTCCATCTGAAGGATCAGGAAGGTCCTGGAAGGGCACGGCTATAAAAGGCTCGCATGGCCGCCCCGCCATGCGCTATGATAGACTCTGAGGCTAATGCATTTAGTGTATATGTGATGATGGATGAATGAGCCTGGTGACTGATGCATTATAATTCCCCCCTCCTTGGATTATACGTATGTGTTAGGGTGAGGGATTAGAGTCAGTATGTTAGCTCTACACTGCATAGCGCCGCAATGTTGCTCCACATCCACTGCTAGGGCCTAGAGCATCGGCCAGTATAGGCCTCCTTGGCTACTGCTATGGCAGCGTCCGCTAGTTATGCCGTGCGCTTTAGTAGCACTTTCCAGCCTGGTTATTAGGCTGGTTAGTGGCGTCCGTCAGGGCGGATACTGCATACGTTGCAGCAGTGGTTCACACCCCATGACCTGTGACGCTAACAGGTTGCGGTTGTTCGCCAGCAGGCACGTGTTACGTGAAGTAACGGCACACATGTCTGCTAGCTCCGGCTCAGTGATTACGCACTGGTGTCTGGCTTTGCTCCTACACGCCTTTCCCTTATTGATCAGCAGCAGTTGGTCACCTCTGCACGGTGGGCCCTGGGCTGCGAACGCACCTTATATATTACTTCATCTTTATTATTTGGTGCGTTCCACCAGCCCCGTAACATTATCATAGCACCAGGGCCTGGCTAACAATGACAGACGAGCAGCGCCTGCAGCGATATGTCCAGCAGCTGGAGGGCAGGTTGTCCGCTCTCGAGCGTTGAGCCTCAGCTGCGGACGTCATTGCATTCACCGTCCAAGTGGCAGCAGACGTGGTCTCCTGTGCCTCTATGTCCATTCCTGCCCGACATTATCCTGTCTCCAGTTGCCCGACAAGTTCTCGGGTGAGAGCGCCACCTGTAGGGGTTTCGTGAGCCAGTGCTCTATCCAGCTTGAGATACTGGCCATGCGATTCCCTACAGAGCAGGCTAAGGTGGGGTTTATCATCTCCCTCCTGTTGGGCAGGGCGTTAGAATGGGCCACTCCACTGTGGGAACGTGCTGACCATGTGATTCTGAGTGCTGCAGAGCAGGTTTTTTTGGGTCACGGGTCACTCACGACACCTCTCTCCAGTTATTAGCACTAACACAGGGATATCTCTCGGTCAGCCATTATGCCGTCCTCTTCCGGACACTGGTTTCCAAGCTGGAATGGCCTGATAAGACACTCTTCCCTGTGTTCTGGAGAGGTTTGTCGAAGCATGTCAAAGATGCTCTAGCTACCAGGGAGGTTCCCGTTAGTCTGGAGGAGCTGATTACCCTTTCCATCTGCATAGATCTCCGTTTTACAGAGCGCGGGCTGGAGCGTGCTCAATCCAGACAGATGGTTAGGTTGGCTCCCGCCTTCTTTAAACCTTTTGAACCCCCCACTCTGGGAGTTATACCTCCAGAGCCCATGGAGGTGTCTCGCACCGGTTCCGAGCCACGCCCGGTGCGAATCTCCGCACACTGTTACCAGTGTCGACAGTCTGGTCACCTGGCTAACAGGTGTCCTCAGCGGTCGAAAAAATGATCACGTCCAGTGGTAGTTAGAGGAGGTCTACTTGATATAGGAACTTTCTCCTCCAAGCTGTCCTTCCGAAGGATGTTAGAGAGTGGTGCATCCACCTGGGAGGTAGAGGTCTGCGTGGACTCCGGGGCAGAAGGAAACTTTATGTCCTCGGCCTTCGCCCAACAGCACGCAATTCCATTGGTGCCACTTCCTCACCCCGTGACCATCAGGGTGGTCAATGGTTTGACCTTACTGTCCCAGATTACCCACCAGACAGCACCCCCTGGGCTCTCAATCCCACCATCTCACTGTGAGACGTTGTCCCTGCTAAATTATGCCAGAGGGCATCAACCAGGTGCTCCTAGGAGTTCCCTGGCTCCGTTGCCCTTCTCCTCATATAGAGTGGTCCTCGAGGAGAATACTGGGTTGGAGCAAAGACTGTGAGGGAAGGTGCATGAGGGGCAGCATTCAAGTAGCCTCTACCGAAGTGCCCGCGGATCTCTCCATGCTTCCCAGACACTACCAGCAGTACACGGACGTCTTTTCTAAAAAATTTGCAGAGACGCTTCCGCCTCATCGCTCCTATGACTGCTCGATAGACCTTTTGCCAGGCGCGGAGTCTCCTCGAGGCCGCGTTTACCCTCTATCCCTCCCGGAGACGGAGGCTATGTCACAATATATCCGGGAGAACCTGGCAAGAGGGTTTATTAGGAAGTTGGTGTCACCAGCAGGGGCAGGGTTCTTCTTCGTATAGAAGAAGAGTGGAGAGCTGCGTCCCTGCAATGATTACAGCGGTCTCAATGCTATAACCGTGAAAAACAAGTACCCTCTTCCGCTGATCTCTGAGTTGTTTGACAGGTTGCAAGGGGCCCAGATCTTCACTAAGCTAGATCTACGGGGGGGCTTACAACTTGATTCGCATACGGGAAGGGGACGAGTGGAAGACAGCCTTTAATAACAGGGATGGCCACTATGAGTATCTGGTCATGCCCTTCTGCCTCTGTAACGCACCAGCTGTATTCCAGGACTTCGTAAATGATGTCTTTCGCGATATGCTCTCCACCTCGGTGGTGGTCTATCTGGATGACATCCTCATCTTCTCTCCAGATTTGGCCTCTCACCGGAGAGACGTCTGCAAGGTCTTCGACTGTTTGCAGGTGAATTCTCTCTTCGCCAAGTTGGAGAAGTGTCAATTTGAGCAGGAGTCCTTGCCGTTCTTGGGCTATATCATCTTGGCCAAGGGGATGGCTATGGATCCTGCCAAATTGCAGGCGGTAATGGACTGGCAGGAGCCCCACTCTCTTAAAGCGGAGCAGTGTTTTCTGGGCTTCATTAATTATTACCGCCAGTTCATTCCCCACTTCTCCACACTGGTGGCTCCCTTGGTCGCCCTCACCAAAAAGGGAGCCAATCCAAAGGTTTGGTCGGAACAGGTCTCCGCGGTCTTCTCGTCTCTTAAGACCCATTTTGCTGGCGCTCCTATCCTCCATCGTCCCGATGTGGATAAACCCTTTATCCTAGAGGTAGATGCCTCCTCCGTCGGTGCAGGGGCAGTCTTTTTCCAGAAGGATGCCCAAGGTCGGAAGCATCCCTGCTTCTTTTTCTCCAAGACCTTCTCACCAGCGGAGAGAAACTACTCCATCAGGGAAAGGGAGCTGCTGGCAATGAAATTGGCCTTTTCCAAGTGGAGACATCTCCTGGAGGGAGCCCGGTTTCCCTTTCAGGTATACACCGACCATAAAAACCTGGTGTATTTACAAACGGCCCAGTGGTTGAACTCTCAATTCACCTTGCACTATCTGTCCGGTGAGAAGAACATCTGGGCTGATGCTCTCTCTCTCTCAGTGGTGTCAGCGGAGGAGGAGGAGGCTGAGCCTCGGCTAATCGTCCCTTCTTAGAGTCTGAGGACCGTGGCTCCGGTCGCCCTTGAGTCAGTGCCACCGGGAAAGACTTTTGTCCCTCCCCGCCTGCGGCCAGAGGTTCTCACGTGGGCTCACGCGTCCAGGGTGGTTGGTCATTTTGGTATTAGGTGGACCACAGAACTCCTGGCAAGGACTTATTGGTGGCCGCACATGGCTCAGGACACAAGAGAATACATTCAGGCATGTGTCTCCTGTGCCCGGAACAGGTCCTCTAGGCAGAGGCCAGCTGGGTTACTGTATCCCTTGCCGGTGGCAGACAGACCCTGGGAGATGGTCAGCATGGATTTTGTGATCGGCCTGCCAAAATCCAGCGGCAGCACGGTCATCTGGGTAGTCACCGGTCATTTTTCTAAAATGTTGCATCTGGTGCCACTCGCGCGGCTGCCTTCTGCTAGTGGTCTCGCCATGCTGTTCATTAAGCACGTTTGCACGGTATGCCGAAGAAGATAGTTAGTGACCGGGGTCCCCAATTTGTGTCTCGGTTTTGGTGGGTGCTCTGCAGTCTGCTCAGCACTGAGCTAAATTTGTTCTCCGTCTATCACCCTGAGACGAACGGGTTGGTTGAGAGAGCTAACCAAACTCTGGTCACATACCTGCGACATTTTGTCTCGGCCAGGCAGGATGACTGGGCATCCTTACCACCATGGGCAGAATTTGCTCTGAACAATGCAGTAGCTGATTTCACCAGTCAGACCCTGTTCCTCCTTAATTACGGCCAGCATCCGCGTGTCCCCGTTCCGATGCCAGTATCTTCCACTGATGCCAGGGTGGCAGACTGGGCAGTGGAGGCTCGCGACATCTGAGATCGCACTCAGGATGCCATCCGGGCCTCTAAGGAGAGAATGAGGGTGTCCGTCGACACGCATCGGGGCCCCGCTCCAACTTTTGCCCCTGGTGACTTGGTGTGGCTCTCTGCCTGAAATATCAGGCTGCAGGCTGAGTACATCAAGTTTGCACCGCGATATATCGGTCCCTTCAAGGTCCTGGAGCAGGTCAACCCTGTGGTTTATCACCTGGCTCTTCCCCCCCCACTTGGCCATTTTGGACACCTTTCACATGTCCCTCCTTAAACCTACCACTTGTCCCGGTTTTCCGAGTCTTCTGCCAGGACATCCGACCTGTCTTCGGACGAGTTCGAGGTCAATGCCATCGTGGGATGCAGGGTGGTGCGTGGCAATAAATTTTATTTGGTGGACTGGAAGGGTCATGGTCCTGAGGCTCAGACCTGGGAGCCAGTGGAGAATATCCACGCCCCGCTACTTATTGCGGCATTTGAGCGTAGCGAGGCTCAGAGCGGAGGGGGCCCTAATGTTAGGCGTCGGGTTCTGGGCGCTGCACAGCGGGAATCCCGAGTCTTGCCATCTGTGGTCTCCCATTCTCCTCCGGCCGCAGTGGAGCCTGCTCAGCAGACTCCACGATCCCGGCGTTCTGCCCACACCAGCATCGTGGGTTCGGTTACTGCTGCCACCTCTGGTCCAGTTATGGCAATGCTGTCTGTCCAGCAGAAAAGACTCCAGAGTCTAAGTCTTCCCTTCGCTCCACTGAGCATGCTCAGGAGACGATCTCCCATTGGGGATCGGGAGTCACATGCTCAAGTCCTTCTCCACTTCTGATTGGTCCTTCTGAAGGATCAGGAAGGTCCCGGAAGGGCACGGCTATAAAAGGCTCGCATGGCCACCACGCCATGCGCTATGATAGACTCTGAGGCTAATGCATTTAGTGTATGTTTGATGATGCATGAATGAGCCTGTTGGCTGACGCATTATAAGAGTCCGCTAGTTATGCCGTGCGCTTTAGTAGCACTTTCCAGCCTGGTTATTAGGCTGGTTAGTGGCGTCCGTCAGGGTGGATACAGCATACGTTGCAGCAGTGGTTCACACCCCGTGACCTGTGATCCTAACAGGTTGCGGTTGTTCGCCGGCAGGCACGTGTAACGTGAAGTAACGGCACACATGTCTGCTAGCTCCGGCTCAGTGATTACACACTGGTGTCCGGCTTTACTCCTACACGCCTTTCCCTTATTGATCAGCAGCAGTTGGTCACCTCTGCATGGTGGGCCCTGGGCTGCGAACGCACCCTATATATTACTTCATCTTTATTATTTGGTGCGTTCCACCAGCCCCGTAACATTATCATAGCACCAGGGCATGACTATCGATGACAGACGAGCAGAGCCTGCAGCGATATGTCCAGCAGGCCTTTCCCTCATTGTTCAGCAGCAGTTGGTCACCTCTGCACGGTGAGCCCTGGGCTGCGATCGCACCTTATATATTATTTGATCTTTATTATTTGGTGAGTTCTGCCAGCCCCATAACAGGAAGAGAGTGAGTGCACTGATGCTCAAGCATTTGTTATGCTGGAGGATGAGTAAGTGGGAGGGCTAGTGCACATGGATAGTGGACCACTGCAGGACAAGTCAGATGATGATGATTCTTAGTTGCCAACCACAGCGTCTTTCTGCAGTGTATTGACTGGGAAGGAGGGCATGATCATGTTCTAGATCACAAAAGGAACGTAGGCCATCCTATTGACATGCAAAGCTTGGAGGAAGCCAGTTTTATTTTTAAAAAAAATTCTGTGGAAGCATGGTTGAAAAGCAATGTCTGACTTTCATTTGTTCATTTTCATAGATTTTTGATTTATTATTACTTTTATCAGATTCAGGTTATTTCTGTCACCATTGTGGGTTTATCTGTCATTAAATGAGGGGTACCAACAATTTTGACCACGTGTGTATATGACTGATGGAAAAAATAATTCAGGCCATGATGGATGAGGTGGTGATACATTAGGAAGAGGCGCAGGAGGAGGAGATGACCCAATCCACACCATTATTAGGCTTGTTGTCCACATATGGCTTGGAGGGTTACTGTCCCAACATCAACCATGTACCCAACAGCCAGGGGACAATTTGGGAAGATGATAATGATGATGAGGAGGAGAAGGTAGGGATGAGGAACAACTGTGTTCACATCAGGTTAGCACTCTGATCAGCTCACGGGCATAACTGGAGCATGGCTGGTGGGATACAGAGTACCCAGATTATATAACTCTCACCGAGAACAGCTTGTCATTGCCTCTGGTCAGCTTGGCACACATCAGCCAATACATGCTGCAGTGCTTCTGCAATGACCACCGAGTTCCACGTATTGCCACCAGTATAGATTACTTAGTGGCTACCCTGATGGATCCTCGCTATAAAGACAATGTAACTTAATTACTCCCATCACTGGAGAGGGATCACAAAAGGCATGAATACTAGCACACGCTGGTAGAAAAACTACTAATGGCTTTTGCAGCTGACAGCGGGGACTCAGTGGAACAACAGGGCAGAAGTGGAGGAGGGAGTATTCAACTTAGCTGGGGTAATGTAAGAAGAAGGACCGGAACAGGGATAGCTGTTTTGCGCCATATCCGGAAGTGTCGGGGCTGTCTCCTCTGTTGTCCGGTGGAAAGCTTAGAGAACCGGACCAACCTTTGCACTTAGCAGCAGGAGGTGTGGCTAAGTCTATGAGGCAACAGCACATGCGGGAAAAGAGAGACTTGGTAGGAAGGGACAGCACGCAGCAGACAGGGTGAGCGCTCCTTCCCTCGAGCATTGATATGACACAGGCCCGTTCTTTAACCCTACCCACAATTTCACCATTGAACTGTTTTATTTCATGTTTAACCCCTTACCTCCCTGCATGGAGTATCCCACTGTTGATTAATGTAAAACGCAGTTAACCCTTGCTCTGTCTCCTACCTGTTACTGCATCCACCAACCTGCTCACACTTGGCATAGTGGGCAGGATGCAGTCCACAGGCACAGAAGGAACAGACCAAGCGGTTGCGGGTGCCTCAGGTGCTGGAGATGCAGATTACATGGTTGTGGGAGCCCCAAGGGCCAGTATACCACGGGGGGCCATGTTGAGCAACCTCCCTAAGTTTACAGGGAGCAGCATTCTTCCACGGGACTGGACTGAGCTGGTCAGGGGTATGTTGGGGATGCACCCCATGACCCCTGTGATGGAGGCAGAGGTTACTATCATGGCTCTAGACAGAGAGGCAAGGAGCTCCGTCATGTTCCAGCCCCCCAATGAGTGAGATACCTTCACCAAAGTGCTGCAAATCCTAGAAGCAATGCATGAAGACCCCACAGACGTCGGAGAATTGCGCATGCACTTGTTTAGCCGTGTCCAAAGGAGGGGGAGTCCGTGACCCAATACATTAATGCTCTGCAGGAGATTCACGCTGTAATTGCTAAGCGAGATGGCACAGGCGTAGGACCCCCTGACACAGTCCGTGAGAGACCAGCTAGTGGCCAGCTTTAGGGACACCTTGCTTAATCAAGCTTTTTGAGCGTGCTTGCGAGTAAATCCACACATGTCCTTTTTACAGGTGGGGGCTGAAGCGCATGCACATGAGCAAGAGCAGTTGGTGATAGTTCCAACAGGGAAGGTCCAAAGTGGAGAGGTAGTTGCTTCGTTGGCAACTGAACCAAGTTGGGTGAGGGAGCTTCGGAAAGAAATCCAGGACATGGGTGACCTGAAGAAGAAGCCTTCCGTATCATTAGATTCCCGAAGGAGCTGAACTGGTCCTGGGCCCTGTCAGAAAAAGAGGCCACCCCGCACGGATGAGCAGCCAACCTGTTGTAATTGTGGGAGCCCTGGACATCATGCTCGAGGATGCCCTCATCGGGGGAGATCCCTCTACCACCGCCTCCAGCATGAGCAGCCAAGAAGGAGAAAGAAAAGTCCCACAAGCTTAGTTTCCCTGAGTCCTTTTGTATGGGCCAAAATGGATGGTTGGGCCGTCTGCTGCTTAGTTGATACCGGCTCCCAAGTAACTACTATTCCTGAGACGTATTTCAGTCGACACTTCCCTGAAGTGATATGGCCTGAATGGGGTCCAGTGATCCAGTTTACAGCAGCCAATCAGTTGCCCATCCCAGTCGCCGGGGTGGTCTGGATGCAAATCACCGTGTGTGATAAAGATATGGGCTAGAAAGGAGTCCTGCTGACTGCTGGGAGTCCCGGCAATGGCCCCACTTTGACTTTAGGAATGAACGTACTGAAATAACTCGGGAGCATTCTGGTCAATGATTCAGCAGATGCGTTCTTGAATTGATGGAGCCCTCGCACCCCTCAGAGAAAAGTGTTCCAACAGCTGATACGTGTAGCCCAGGACCAAGAGACATCGAGTGAAGGGAAAACCTTGGGCAATGTAATCGTTCTGTCTGCTGCCAACCTTATCTTACCACCAGGTCTGACTGTGCTCACCCTGCCTATCTGAGCCTGTACCCCTCTCGAAGGAGATGAAGTACAGATAGAGCCCGCTTGTATGGATCAATTACCTCCAGGGCTTCTCACTGCATGAACGTTAGCTATTGTTCATGACAGCAGTGTACCAGTGCAATGTGTCAACCTCAGAGAAAGCACTCTCACGCTTCCACCCAAGAGTGAGGTAGCCCAGGTTATGGGAATGCCGGAAGAGCTGATACCTCCAGAGGCCGTTCAGATGGCAGTAAAGTCGGCAGATCCCTGGACAGTGGCCATATCAGTGTCCTCAAAGTCAGAATCTAATCACCTAAATGAGGGGCGCCGAATCCTGGAGCAGATGCGGGACAATCTCGCAGAACCCACCCCACAACAGGTGCAACAAGTAGAAGTGGTGCTAGAGCGGTATCAGGATGTCTTTGCTTGACATGATGATGACTTTGGGTATACCACAGCTATCACCCATGAGATTCCAACTGGAAATGCTGCACCCATTAGGGAATGATATTGACAGATCCCACCACAAATGTACCTGAAGGTGAAAGAGATGTTGGCGCATATGCTGCAGAGCGGAGTCATCCGAGAGAGCCACAGTCCTTGGGCCGCACCCACTGTGCTAGTCTGAAAAAAAAAACTGAACCCTGCGCTTTTGTGTAGACTATTGCAAGCTGATTCATACCCGCTGCCGAGGTTTGAGGAATCACTGTCTGCCATGGGAAAAGCAAAGTACTTCTCGTCATTGGACCTGGCCAGTGGGTATTGGCAAGTTCCCATGTCCGAGCATGACTGGGCAAAGACAGCCTTCATAATGCCTATGGGGTTGTTCAAGTTCAACCGGATGCCTTTTGGCCTGTCTGATGCACTCGGGACCTTCCAGCGACTGATGGAAAGATGTCTGGGAGACTTAAACTTTGAGGCAACGCTTATCTACTTGGATGACATTACTGTTTATGCAATCAAATAACAAAAAGCTTGGGCACTCAAATGAAAATTTATTGTCCAATGTAGAGCAACGAGGCAAATACCACCACCAAACAAAAAGGCAAAAATAAGGAAAACTCAATTGAAAGACAGATTATCTTCCACAACGTTTCGGCACAAACATGCCTTTTTCAAGCAGAATCTGTATGGAAATATATACAAATAATTAAAAAGTGCATGCAAACAGTTTTAGGCACATATCAACTTAACAAAGGTAGGTACCCTGTGAGACAGGTTATACACCAAAATTGAAAACAAACATAACCAATGGTCATAAATGTGTGGTTGCCGATCACCAAGGGGGTAATGTTGCACAGTAGAGAAGCAGACAATATGATAATAACGAGTACCATTCCAGATTTTCTACAGTGCCATATCATGCAAATCATAAAAATTGGGTATATCAGCGCATTGATATGCTGTGTGCCATGTAAAATATACATATACAATGCATAAACAGTAGCAGGGGGGTTTCAACACTGGACCCATGATCACATGTAAGGAAGGCATCAGAGGCATACAAATGAAATAGTTTACATGCTGTAGGAGAGAATTACAGGTAACGGGACCAAGTCTACGTTCATGCCTATGGATAAATGATATACAGTTGTGGCCAAAAGTATTGACACCCCTGCAATTCTGTCAGATAATACTCAGTTTCTTCCTGAAAATGAGTGCAAACACAAATTCTTTGGTATTATTATCTTCATTTAATTTGTCTTAAGTGAAAAAACACAAAAACAATTGTCCTAAAGACAAATTGGATATAATTCCACACCAAATATAAAAAAGAGGGTGGACAAAAGTATTGGCACTGTTCGAAAAATCGTGTGATGCTTCTCTAATTTGTGTAATTAACAGCACCTGTAACTTACCTGTGGCACCTAACAGGTGTTGGCAATAACTAAATCACACTTGCAGCCAGTTGACATGGATTAAAGTTGACTCAGCTCTGTCCTGTGTCCTTGTGTGTACCACATTGAGCATGGAGAAAAGAAAGAAGACCAAAGAACTGTCGAGGACTTGAGAAACCAAATTGTGAGGAAGCATGAGCAATCTCAAGGCTACAAGTCCATCTCCAAAGACCTGAATGTTCATGTGTCTACCATGTGCAGTGTCATCAAGAAGTTTAAAGCCCATGGCACTGTGGCTAACCTCCCTAGATGTGGACGGAAAAGAAAAATTGACAAGAGATTTCAACGAAAGATTGTGCGGATGTTGGATAAAGAACCTTGACTAACATCCAAACAAGTTCAAGCTGCCCTGCAGTCCGACGGTACAACAGTGTCAACCCGTACTATCCATCGGCATCTGAATGAAAAGGGACTGTATGGTAGGAGACCCAGGAAGACCCCACTTCTTACCCCGAGACATAAAAAAGCCAGGCTGGAGTTTGCCAAAACTTACCTGAAAAAGCCTAAAACGTTTTGGAAGAATGTTCTCTGGTCAGATGAGACAAAAGTAGAGCTTTTTGGGCAAAGGCATTAACATAGAGTTTACAGGAGAAAAAAAGAGGCATTCAAAGAAAAGAACACAGTCCCTACAGTCAAACATGGCGGAGGTTCCCTGATGTTTTGGGGTTGCTTTGCTGCCTCTGGCACTGGACTGCTTGACCGTGTGCATGGCATTATGAAGTCAGAAGACTACCAACAAATTTTGCAGCATAATGTAGGGCCCAGTGTGAGAAGCTGGGTCTCCCTCAGAGGTCATGGGTCTTCCAGCAGGACAATGACCCAAAACACACTTCAAAAAGCACTAGAAAATGGTTTGAGAGAAAGCACTGGAGACTTCTAAGGTGGCCAGCAATGAGTCCAGACCTGAATCCCATAGAACACCTGTGGAGAGATCTAAAAATGGCAGTTTGAAGAAGGCACCCTTCAAATATCAGGGACCTGGAGCAGTTTGCCAAAGAAGAATGGTCTAAAATTCCAGCAGAGCATTGTAAGAAACTCATTGATGGTTACCGGAAGCGGTTGGTCGCAGTTATTTTGGCTAAAGGTTGTGCAACCAAGTATTAGGCTGAGGGTGCCAATACTTTTGTCTGGCCCATTTTTGGAGTTTTGTGTGAAATGATCAATGTTTTGCTTTTTGCTTCATTCTCTTTTGTGTTTTTTCATTTAAGACAAATTAAATGAAGATAATAATACCAAAGAATTTGTGTTTGCAATCATTTTCAGGAAGAAACTGAGTATTATCTGACAGAATTGCAGGGGTGTCAATACTTTTGGCCACAACTGTATGTCCATTAATAAGTTAATCACAAGAAAAAAGGAAAAAAGAAAAAAGATAAAAATCAAAAAACAGGGGCAAAAAAATACAAAATAAGAAAGTGAACATTGCAAAATAACAAAATGAAAAAATGAAAACAAAAAAATAAAATGAAAAATTAAAAAATGAAAAAAAGAAAAATCAAAAAATCAGAAATGACATATGACGAAGGGCACAAGTCTGCTAGTCATAATAGGAAGGCTGCCCAGAGCATCCAGTGAAACATATATCTACAAATCAGGAGCTCAGACAGATTTCTATGAGAGATCTGGGCTAGCTAGTGGTGACCGCAAAAAAGAGCTGGCAGACAGTAGATGAAAATGCTTCTTACCTGCATGGTGTGGGGGCGATGATAACGAGTGCCGGAATGTGATGGTGCCAGCCCCTGTCGGCTTTAAAAAGTTGTGTGGTGAGGAGTTTCCGGGTCATGGGGAGAGCGTGTCACAGGAAGGAGTGCGCGTGTGTCGGTTAACCAGCCGGTAATAATAAGAGAATTGCCATAAGCCCTCTCTGGGCTGGGGATATGTACTGCGCCAGCACAGGGCCACTTGCAAGTGAAAGGGAGAGAGACAGTGTGTGTGTCAAGATAGGCAGTCCCGATGGGGGAGGGATGCGTGTGCACAAGGGGCTGGAGAAATACAGAGATGGAGAAATACTAGCACATAGTGTCAGAATGCAGGTAAGGTTCAAGAGTAAATAAAGGGTCGATAGTTGTAAGGCTGCAGTCACACAAGGTAGAAAAATACGGACCGTATTTTACGTCCGTAATATGCATAAATGGTCCCTAAATAGTGCTCAGTATATCATCCGTTGTCAGGGTGTGGACGCGTATTTTTATCATGGAAGCATCCGTATGTAATCCGTATGGCATCCGTATACCATTTCTTTCTCGCAACCTTGCAAAATGGACATTTAACGGTTTTGAGGCCTGCACATAATTTAAATCATCAGCACCAACCCTATTTATTGCCTCAACATCAGGTGGCAGCCTCCAATCTGCCCATTTTGGTGCTGTGCTTGTGTGGGTGTCTTGCTGGTTGTTAGCAAACATGTCTGACACACTTCAGTTCACCCCAACTGACCATGTTCTCTTCAACTGGGTTTTGTCAAGGTGCTTTGGCCAGTCATACCCAGAGATTGTGGATCTGAGGAGGAGGAGACGCATGTGGGTCCATCCACTATTGAGGCAACGACTCACAAGAGTTCATTTTCAGCCCTCTATTCTTCTCTGCGGGATCATCCAGAAAAATTTTACAAATACTGTCGAATGAGCCTTGCAACATTTGATCTCTTGGAGACAGTGCGCCCTGGGATCCTGGGATAACCTTTCTTGACACAAGAATGCACAAAGCTAGATCTGCAGAGGAGCGACTTCTACTCACATTACGGTATGTACTACACAACCACATTCTCTGTGTTCATGATGTGTTGCCCAAAGTATATTTTTTATTTTGTCCTAAGTTTAATGCCCTCATCTTATTCCAGATATATATAAACTTACAGACCAGAATGTTATGTGTAATATGTACTGAATATCACATAGTGATTGTGCGACCAAATATATGTGTGTTAGTAGATAGGAATCACTAACAAGTTTAGTATGTATGTACGTGGTGTTTTGATAATTTGTGCATTCTAAAATGTTCCATTTCTGTTGTTCTTCAGCTTCCTTTCCACTGGCCTGTCTTATGCCGCCCTCCACCATGAGTTTCTCATTGGAAGATCTACCATTTCTGGCATAGTCAGGTCGACTTGTAGTCAAATATGGTCAAGACTACATCAACTCGTCATGCCCCAGCCCAGGAAGGAAGACTGGTTGAGGATATCAAGGGACTTTGAGGAGGAATGCCACTTTCCTAATTGTATTGGGGCCCTTGATGGCAAACATATCCGGGTGCGTAAGCTGCCGAACTCTGGCTCACAATTCTTCAATTAGAAGCAATACTTTTCTGTTGTATTGTCGGCTCTGGCTGATCCTCAATACAAGTTTATAATTGTTGACATTGGGGCCTATGGAAGGACAGGAGACTCTAGAGACTTTAATACTTCCATTATGAGTCGGCGGCTACGCACCAACCAGTTGGATCTACCACCACCACGCCAGCTACCAGGATCCACTCAAGAATCAGTCCCTTATGTCCTTGTGGCAGATGAGGCGCTTCAGTTAAAGCGCAATGTCATGAGGCCATATCCCCGGTGCAACCTGGACCACCGGCGCTGAATTTGTAACTTGCACCTATCACGTGCTCGGCGACTGGTGGAGTGTTCCTTTGGCATTCATTGGGCCAAATGGCGGGTCCTACAGTCTGCCATTCAGCTGAGTAACCAAAATGTAAATGAAGTAATTAAATCATGTGGCAATCGCCATTACTTCACCAGGATACATGATTGTTCCTCCTCTGCTGGTGTTGTGCGTGGGTCGGACAATGTATGTAGGGCGAGACCACCTATCAACCCTCAACATAGACTGCTCTCTGGGCTCAAAGTGCGTGATGTTTTCATAAATTACTTTATGCCACCTGAGGGGGAAACTTCATGGCAAGAGCATGCTGTGTCTATGTTGTAAATGTTTCATTTTGGGCTTTAGGAAGCTATATATATTACAACCCCTTATGTCTTTTCTCTGTTTCTAAATCAATGTGTAAGAATATGGCAGCATGTCGTGATGTAAGTGCATCATTGATAAAGACAACAACAGTTGAAAGTTAAAACTTTTTATGTATCCTTTTTTTAAAGGCCTTGTGAAGCCTTATGTTATTTAGCAAAAAGGCCAGAATTGGCCTTAGAACACAAAAAAATTGTTACAATACAGCATTTAGCCACTTATAAATTGTAGTATTTAGGGGGGGAGAAGGCGGCAGCCCAGCCTCTGTTGCCTGATGGCTAGTTTGGCCACCTTGGCCCTCGGCCTGTGTGGGGGCATACTCTTGCCCATGATGGAGATAGTGGGCCAGCTCATGGGCTTGAGGTGGATACTGGGCACTATATTGGAGACGACTCTCCTGTTGAGGCTGTTAGGGCCGTGAGTCTAAACCACCAAAATGGCCATGTTGACCCCAACCAGATTGGGACCAGCCTTCAACATTGGCTGGGAACAAGTGGCCATATTGGTGTGCTGGGTTATACCCTGACATTTGGGAATGATGTTGCCAATGTTGGGTAGGGGGGGAAGGGTGTGAGGTGTAGGCCCACGTGTAGGAGGATCCTCAGACCATGAATGAGCAAGCACTTGGGGGTGTGGGTTAAGACGCATGAGATTCCTGGGTGACAGCTGCCACCTCTCTAGAAACTCAAACACCTCATAAGGGGTATTGGGGTGTGTGCTTGCGACAATTAGGATCTGAATGGATCCTCGCACACGTAGCCGCACCTCACGGGGAAGGGAACGAAGATAATGGGCAAGGCTGCGGGAGTACTCCTCCTCCCCATCATCAGTGGCAACACTGTTGCGAGAATTTTGGTCCCCTGTATCCACATTGGTCCTGGTATCAGTGGCAAGGATATGGCACTTTCGTCTATGTCGCCTGGATGGCACAGCAGGCTGGGGGAGCCCTCTAGCCGAACAGTTGGGCTGCTGCTGTTGCCCTGTTCATCCTGGATGTCGGGTGGTGATGCAGCTGACGGTCCTTGTTGTGGCTCTGTTCCTGGTGGTGGTGTTTCTGGTGGTGGCCCAGGTTCTAGGGCAGGATCAGGTCGAGCCGGAGAAGTCACTTAGGCCTGGCTCCTTAGAAGGTCCCAAGATGTGCCAGACACCTCAACCCCTCCACCTACAGGATCAATGATGGCCTCTGATTCAGACCCTGTCTCCTTTTCAGTGATGTTAGACTGAGTTCTGTGATTAAATATAAAATGTAGACAAAGGAAATTTTTGATAGGGCCCTATAAAGCATTTGTGTCATGTGGTGTTTTTGTTATACTTACCGTCTGAGATCCATAATTGGAGCGAGGAACGAGAGGCGGTCGAAATAAACATATTTCCGCTTTGTGTGGGCCCCTGAAGCACTTCTTGCCCGCTGCTGGCGCTCACGGCAATACTGGTCACGGATGCTGCACCAGTATCTCATCACATCTTCGACTGCAATGTGACATAAAAGAATGAAAAATTACAATTTGCCTAAAACAAGTTTTTGAACTAGTATCAAAGTCATGTTGCCTACTAGGGTGTAAGTTCCTCCCAGGGTGGCATATAGCATTGGTGCAACCAGGCAAGATGCACAGGGTCACAGTAGCTCATGTGGCAATTAGCAACTCTTTAAACTGTTTTTGCTAGGCATTATGAGGAGCTTGGGGACAGGGTAACATTCTCTCAGGGTCAAACAGTGGGTCAAAAAATAATTTACAAGCCACAAGAGCCCAATATCAGAAGCACAGGATGTGGGGGGCCTACTTGTAAAATATTTTTTTGATGGCAGGTAATTTGACATACATAATTTATGTGCACGTACTTATGTGCTGCTGCTCCTCACGTGGCCGATCACCAAAATCAGGGAACATTTTGCGACATATGCGCCTCCATGCAGCCTCCTTTCTTGCCCGGTCGACATAATGTGCATCCCGTTGGTCCCATAATTCCGGGGCGATCATGCACAAGAACAATTAGCAGCTCCACATTCAGATTCTGGTAGGGTGCCATGAAGCTGTACTCCGTGGAGGCGTACTTCCTGTATGGCTGGAGCGCTTTTTGAGCTAATTTGCATGTCTAAGCTTCCTGATGATGGATTGGCCCATTTCCTGTCACAAGGAAAAGTCTTGCATATTTCTCGCAAGTCACACGGGTGGTCCGTGTATAATGCGATTTTTTTGCGATTTTTTGGTGTGCTACGGTTGTAATACGCTGACAATCGCAGCATGCTGCCATTGGCACGGACCATAGAAAATACGCGAGAAAAATACAGCTGATGGTAGCTACCCCATAGAGAAGCATTGGTCTGTGGGCAATGCGTTTTTTTATCGCCTCTCACTCGTCCGTATTCCTCTCTAGTGTGACGCCGGCCTTATAGGGACTGCAGGCACTAAAGGAGAGAGGCAAAAAGGGAGGAAAGAGGAAGTAACAGATACAAGAACAGTATATAGAAAAATAAGGGGAAAATTGGGGAAAAAGGGAGAAAACATAGAAGCCAGGACAAAAGGACGAAAAAGGGAGAAAAACAAAATCAAAATAAATTACAATGTAAGAAAAAATAGTAAATGAAATAAATAAACTGGAAAATAGAAAATAAAAAGGAAAAATGAAAAGTATGGAAAAATATAAAATAATTAATTAAAAAATAAAGGAGCAATGAAATAAAAAATGAAAAATTAAATTAAAAATAAATAAAAAATAAAAAATAAATTCAATCAAAGGGTAGAAGAGTGACATGACTAGCATGCAAGGTTCAGGTAGTAACCTGATCCAAAGCTTATTAAGACATCTATAAAAAAAGTGAAAAGAAATTTTATTAGAAACATCATGGGTCCAATATCACCATGCTCACTTTAATAAATTGAATAGCAAGAATATAAACTACCATACAACGAACCTATCGTTATAAATAAAGGACGGTACCCTAAGGGTGTTTATCTACAGGAGGAGACCAGGCTCAAAGATGAAAACTCAGGTATGCTGGTAAATTCACCTAATGATGCACCTCATACTCTCTGTTCAGGCCCCCCGTGGTAAGGGTCTGTAGCATGTGAATCCAAAATGACTCGCGTTCTTTCAATACTTTGACCCTATCGCCTCCCCTTCTATTAAGTTGAACATGGTCAATGACCTGGTAATTAAGTTGGGAAATGGTATGGCCTGTTGTAATAAAATGAAGGGGATAGGCAATATGTCACTCCGGCAGCAGTGCCCGCTGCCATTCCGTCGGCGGCGGGGTCCGCCACCACCCCACTCACCGACCCACGCCACGCCGCGCAACTCTCTCGCCCCGCAAGCCTGCCGCCCAGAGGATTCGGCCTGTCTCCTCCTTGGTCCCCTCCTTCCGACCAGCTGCGGTCCTGCACATGCGCCTTAGGCCGTGGATGCGCGCTCTGCAGGCTCCTTAACCCTGCAGCACCTGCTCAGAAGCCACTGCCGTCCAATCAGCTGCTGACACAGGGTATATCAGGTGACTCCATGTTGGAAGTGCCTGATTACCGTGTTCACTCCGTGCATTAATCTTGGCCGTGTTTATAGGGGTTCCCCTGTATCCTGTACCTCCTGCCCTGTATCCTGTACCTTCTGCTCCGTCCAGTACCTCCTGCTCAGTTCTGTGCCTTCTGCTCCGTCCAGTACCTTCTGCTCTGTCCTTTACCTCTTGCTCCGTCCTGTACCTCCTGCTCATTCCTGTACTTCCTGCTTCGTCCTGTATGCCCAGTCCTGTTCAGTCATCCTGATCCTCCCTGCTCCACTCTGGTAAACTGAGCCTTCTGTTCTGTCCGGGTCTGGGCCATCTATTCCCTAGTCCTGTCTTTAGTGTTTCCCTAAGTCCTCTTGAGCCGTCCCTCTAGGTTACAGCTGTTGCGATGTCTGACTCCCTCGAGATTGCCCCTATAGATCGCAGTATAGGTATCGGTTCCACCTGGTCCGCTCGCTCTTGGGAGCTCCTGTACCGCAACCCAGAGGGTACACTCTCAGACACCCATCATTCACAGTGTAATCTGGCCATGGACCCCGTTGGTACCTCGGCTGCTACACAAAAAGAATTGCTCTTTTTGCGGGAAAGCCAAACACAGATAATGTCCTTTATGAAATCCATGGACACCTGGCTTTCCACCCTACAGACCTCTGATGCAGGGAACGCTCCTCTGCTGGCTGGGCTCCAGCAGGAGCTCGTGAAGCAGCATGATACCCAGTCCCACATCCTGAGTTACATGGCGTCCGTCGATGATCAACTACTCTCTCTCCAGTCCTCTGCTCCTGCCCCAGCAATACCCTTCAGATCGAGCCAAAGTGGCGTTTATTGTGTCCAACCTTGAGGGGGAGGCCTTAGCTTGGGTGAATCCCCTGTGGGAGAGGGATGATCCAGTTGTATCTAGTATACAGAATTTCCTGGACACTTTCCGTGGGGTTTTTGATGAGCCTGGGCATTTGGCTTCCACTACCAAGGCCCTTTTTAATCTCCAACAGGGAACTCTCACAGTGGGACAGTACACAATCCGCTTCCGAACACTATCTTCTGAGCTGGGGTGGAATAATGAGGCATTGGTAGGGGCCTTTTGAAGAGGGCTCTCGGGTAAAATAAAAGATGAGCTTGCCGGCCAGGACACTCCCACCACCCTGGAGGATCTCATATCCCTTGCCACCCGTATTGATTTACGGTTCCAGGAACACTCTCGCGAGTCGGTTAGAGAGAGGAGACCCTTTAGGTCATATCAAGCCTCCACTCACTGATCTACCACACTTCCTAGTAGTTCCGCTCCTGAGCCTATGCGGGTGGACTGGATAAAGTTGTCGGAACAATGGCAGAGGGAGAGATTAGTGCATGGTTTGGGTCTCTATTGCGTCGGAGCCACTCATTTTCTGCGCTTCTGTCCCGAGAGACCAGGAAACTCCTCCACCTAGGCCAGGTAAGAGAGGCCTCCCTAGGTGACACTGATTCCTCTCTACCCCTTACTATTTCAGCTCTAATTATTCTAGGTCAGGAGCGTAGATCTGTGGAGGCATATGTGGACTCGGGTGTGGCTGGTAACTTAATTTGACTCGAAGAAGTGAACAAGTTTCTGATTCCGGTTGTTACTATAGAAAACCTGCGTGCAATTGCTTCTGTGGAAGGCAAACCACTACCTGAGCCCATCACCATGGTTACCGCTGAAGTGGAGTTACAAATTGGAGCCCTTCACCAGGAAAAAGTAGCCTTTTACGTCTTGCCCAACTTGTCTCACGCCCTGCTCCTTGGCCTACCCTGGCTCATGTCGCATGAGACAGTTCTTGACTGGTGCTCAGGGGAAATCCTGCGCTGGGGCCACTCCTGCCATGAAAGCTGTCTGCTGTCTGTTGCGCATTCCAGTCCTCTACAAGTACCTGCAGATCTTCCTGGGCTGCCTACGGCTAATCACTCGTTCGCAGATGTCTTCGATAAGAAGGAGGCAGAGATCCTTCCCCCACATTGGACCTACGACTGCCCAATCGAGTTGATCTCGGGAGCTACCCCTCCCAGGGGAGGAACCTATCCACTGTCTCTGGCAGAGAGCTTGGCCATATCCGATTACATTCGGGAGAACTTGGCCAAGGGTTTCATTCAGAAATCATCTTCTCCTGCGGGCGCAGGTTTTTTCTTTGTCCGGAAGAAAGATGGATCCCTTTGGCCATGTATCGACTACCGAGGCCTCAACAATATCACAGTCAAGAATAGGTATCCCCTTCCGCTAATCCCTGAACTGTTTGACCGTCTAAGAGGGGCCTGGATCTTTACCAAATTAGATCTGCGGGGTGCTTATAATTTGATCCGAATTTGTGCTGGGGATGAGTGGAAGACTGCCTTCAACACACGGGATGGCCATTATGAATATTTGGTCATGCCCTTTGGACTTTGCAATGCCCCAGCAGTGTTCCAGGAGTTTGTTAATGAAATCTTCCTGGACCTTCTGTACTCGTGTGTCATGGTATATTTAAATGACATCCTCATATTTTCGCCTGACTTATCCTCCCATAGGAGAAGTGTTCGACTGGTCCTGCAACGCCTACGGGAAAATCGACTCTATGCTAAGACAGAGAAATAACTGTTTGAGCAAGCCTCGATGCCCTTCTTAGGGTATATTATCATAGACTCTGGGTTGAAGATGGATCCCGAGAAGTTGCCCGCCGTGCTCAAATGGCCGCGTCCAGTCACAGTAAAAGCCATCCAACGGTTTCTGGGCTTCGCAAATTATTATATTATATTATAATATTATCATCCCTCACTTTTCCTCCGTGACATAGCCAATCACCGCTCTTACCCGGAAGGAGACAAAACCAAACGAGGACGCCTTTCTCACCCTGAAACGGTCTTTTGCAACAGCCCCTATCCTTCACCAGCCAGTAGCCAGCAGGCCCTTCTTCCTAGAGGTAGATGCTTCCTCCACGGGAGCCGGGGCGATTCTTTCCCAGAAGACATCTTTGGGCACTTGGTTTCTTGTGGGTTCTTTTCTAAATCATTTTCTCCTACAGAGTGCAACTATTCAATTGGAGATTGGGAATTGCTGGCCATAAAGATGGCTCTGGAGGAATGGCGGTATGTTCTGGAAGGGGCGGTCCACTACTTTATAATCTTTACTGACCACAAGAACCTAGCTTATCTTCAGTCAGCTCAAAGACTCAACTTCAGGCAAGCAAGGTGGTCTTTGTTCTTTTCTCTCTTTGACTTCAAACTTCATTTTTGGCCCAGTAATAGAAATATCAAGGTGGATGCACTTTCCAGGTCTTTGCAGTAACCAGAGGCAGAGGAGGTCCCTTTGCATATCATTGATCCTGCCAAATTCATCACAGTGGCACCCGTGAGTCTTCTCTCTATCTCGCCTGGCAAGACTTTCGTGTTAGGAACGGCGGAACGCACTAAATAAAAATAAATAATAAAGTGCGTTCGCCGCTCAGGGTCCACCGTGCAGTAGGTGTTACACCGCTGCTAGGTAATGACAGAAGAGCAATATGGCGGTATAATGCGCACGGGTTAGACTTCACCCGGAGTGCGCAAAGCACAGAGGCACCGCAACATAAACATACGAAAACGCTGAGCCTGTTAGTGTCACAGACCACAGGGAAATGCACACACTTTATCTGGTCACAGGAGCAGGACCCAAGGCATAGGAGCTGTGTCCGTCTAGACCTACCATGTGTGCGGCGTCGTTACTGCGGACGCCAAGGAGGGCTGCAACTGCAGCGCGGCGTAGGTCACAGCCGCTAGTCGACAAAGCTAGGAAGCAGGCGCAATGTCGGATGCTAGAGTAGAGGTGCGGTGTGCACAGTGGCCTAAGGCTTGCCACTGACTGGCGCTGACTGCTGCAATAATTCCCTATCCACATGCGTAATATCAGAGGGAAGGGGTTTTAAATGAGTCAGTCACCAGAGTCATACATCCATAACCATTCACACATTTAGCTTGAAAAGTCTATACTAGCGCATGGCCGAACGGTCATGCACGCTCTTTATAGCCGTGCGGGACCTTCCAGATCTCCGAGATGGGCCAATGAGATCTGGAGCAGGACCTGGGCACATGACTCCCGATATCCAATGGGAGATCGTCTCATGAGCATGCTCAGAAGGAGCACAGAGGAACTTAGTCTCTGGAGCAGTCTGCTGCAAAGTAATCTTCTCTGCAGTAGATAGACAGCAGGAGACCGCAGGATGTGAGGCTCTGGATTCCTGCAGAGCAGACGCAGAACCCAGACACCTAACATTACCCCCCCTAGGGCCCCCTCCCCTCTGAGCATTCCAATCCACCACCTTGTGCCCATCAGAGGCATAGGTCTCAGACTTGTCCGAAGGCGAGTCTGATGTCCCGGTAGATGACTCGGAAAACCGGGACACGTGGAAGGTATCAGAGGTGGCAAGATCGCCAGGTTTAAAAAGGGACACGTGGGAGACAACGGGAGCGCAAACCCGCCCGGAGCATAGGTTGAAATGGAATGCCGCGGTGTTTCCGTGGACGTCTGCACTCTCTGTTTAAGGAGGCTATCCCGAGCACATGAGGCGCATGCCCGAATATATTTTTTAATGTCCCAAGCCCTGTGCGGCCACCAATACGACCCTGCCAGGAGTTTTGTTGTCTGCATGTAGCCACAGTGACCACCCGCCCTGGACGCGTGGGCCCACTCGAGAACCTTCGGCCGAATGCGAGGGGGGACAAAGGTCTTGCCTGGCGGCACAGAGTTTGGCCATTGTGGGGCCCCATTATCCTGGGGAGCAGAGTGCTGACTGTGGTAGCCGCAAGTGGAGCTTAGTGCCGGATGCACCTCGAGACTGGCGCGACACATCCGTCACCATTCACACATTTAGCTTGAAAAGTCTATACTAGCGCATGGCCGAACGGTCATGCGCGCTTTTTATAGCCGTGCGGAACCTTCCAGATCTCCGAGATGGACCAATGAGATCTGGAGCAGGAACTGGGCACATGACTCCCGATCTCCAATGGGAGATCGCCTCATGGGCATGCCCAGTAGGAGCACAGATTAACTTAGTGTTAGGAGTCAGATATCTGCCCTGACAATGCAGGAATCTAGACCCTCACATTCTGCAGTCTCCTGATCTCTGTCCACTGCAGAAGAGATTGCAGAGGAGATTGCGTTGCAGCAACTCTCTCCGGAGGCTAAGTTCTTCATTCCTTTCTCTGAGCATGCTCGTGGGATGATCTCCAATTGGAGTTCAGGAGTCAGGAGCTCAGATCTTGCTCCTGATTCCATTGGTTCTGCTCAGGGTTCTGGAGACTTCCGGGAGGTCCCGTTCGCTATAAATAGTGTGCATGGCTATTCCGCCATGCGCTAGTATAGTCATACTTGCTGCTGTGTGTTTGTTGATGGATGCATGATCTGGTGAATGACTCATTGGAAACCCCTACCCTCTGATAATACACATGTGTGAGGGAATGCGTTTTAGCCAGTAATTGCACCAGCGCCACTTGCGCCACAGCAACACCTGCTAGCGCCTGACACCGCGCCTGCATTTGTAGCGGTGCCTCGCTGCGGCATCTTCCTCACCGCGCTGCAGTTGCAGCCTATTAGTGCATCCGCGGTTGCGACGCTTCGCACACAAGTACGACGGTAGGTCCTTCGGAGATAGTGCCGTTATTTTTAACTACTCTGGTGACCAACTACCATGTGTGTGC
The DNA here is from genome assembly GCF_039654945.1 of Dendrobates tinctorius. Classification (NCBI taxonomy): domain Eukaryota; kingdom Metazoa; phylum Chordata; class Amphibia; order Anura; family Dendrobatidae; genus Dendrobates; species Dendrobates tinctorius. Next base: position 27,973,367 of record NW_027361829.1, on the reverse strand, counting down.
CGCTGAGACTCTGTGCTGCTAGCAGGCTCAGCGTTACTTTATTCATTATTGGTTATAGCAGCTCTGTGCCTACAACAGAGACTGCTTGTTGCACCTGGGTGATATCGAACCCTGTGCACATTACCGTCATAGTGCTCTGCTACCCTCTAGCAGCGGTTTCTACACCTACCGCACTGTGGACCCCGAGTGGCGAAGGCACTTTATTTATATTTTTATTTAGTGCCTTCTGCCACTCCTAACACTTAGTCTCTGGAGCGATCTGCTGCAAAGTAATCTTCTCTGCAGTAGATAGACAGCAGGGGACACAGGATGTGAGGCTCTGGATTCCTGCAGAGCAGACGCAGAACCCAGACGCCTAACACTTCATCCCACAAAGTAGAAGAGTAGAAGTGCTGCACTGGGGGCACTCCTCCAAAATTGCAGGACACATTGAGACCAAGAAGACTCTTGTCCTTCTCTCTCGTTATTACTGGTGGCCTTCCCTTCGCCAAGATATGACGGATTTTGTAGCCTCCTGCACGACCTGTGCTTGGAACAAGGTACCAAGACTTCTACCTTCCGGTCTTCTTCACCCTCTGCTTCATCCTGAAGCTCCTTGGTGACAAATCGCCATGGATTTTGTCACTGATTTGCCTCACTCCTCCGGGTGCACTACTATCCTGGTAGTAGTAAATCGGTTCTCCAAGTTGGCCCATTTTGTTCCGTTGCCCAACTTACCTTCGGCTCCTGAATTGGCCAAAATCTTAATCCATCAAATTTTCAGATTGCATGGACTCCCTCAATGGATTGTGTATGATCAAGGAGTCCAGTTTACCTCTTGATTCTGGAGAGCGCTCTGTAAGCTCATGGGCATATCTCTGGATTTCTTCTCTGCCTATCATCCTCAAACCAACGGGCAGGTGGAACGGATTAATTAAGTTTTAGCATCCTACCTGCGTCACTTTTCTAATGCCCATCAAGACAACTGGGTCTCCCTTCTTCCTTGGGCAGAATTCGGCCATAACAATCATCCTAGTGAATCTACCACCAAGTCACCGTTTTTTGTGGTCTCAGGCCAGAACCCTGGTGTTCCTCTTCCTTGGAGTTTTCTCAAGTCTGGAATGAGACCAGAGAGGCTCTCGTGAGGTCCAGTGTCCGGATGAAGAAACATGCAGACAAGAGGCGGAGGGATCTCCCACCATACCATCCTGGCGACAAAGCCTGGCTTTCGACCAAACATATCCATCTGAAAATTCATTCTTACAAGCTGGGTCCCCGGTACATCAGTCCCCTTGAGGTTCTTGCACGCATTAACAACGTGGCTTATAAATTGAGGTTGCCAGCTTCACTTCGGGTCCCTAATGCCTTCCATGTCTCGCTCCTTAAACCAGTCGTTCTTAATCAGTATCGCCCTTCACCGCTTCCTTCTCCTCTGCCAATAGGGGCAGAATAACATTTTTGAAGTAAGAGATATTCTGGCCACGAAGAGAGTTAGGGGAAGAACATCTTCCTTATCAATTGGAAGGGGTTTGGTCCTGAGAAGAGGTCTTGGGATCCCCGGGAAAATGTTAATGCTCCACTTATTTTGAAAACATTTTTGGCCAATCTCAGGAGGGGGAGAATCCGCCGCCACCCCCACTCACCAACCCACGCCATGCTGCACTCTCGCGCCGCACGCCTGCCACCCGGAGGATTCGGCCTGTCTCCTCCTCGCTCCCCTCCTTCCGGCCAGCTGTGGTCCCACATATGTGCCTTAGGCCATGGGCGTGCGCTCTGCAGGCTCCTTAACTCTGCAGCACCTGCCTAGAAGCCCCTGCCTTCCAATCAACTGCTGACACATGGTATATCAGGCGGCTCCTCCATGTTGGAGTAGCCTGATTACCGTGTGCATTCCGTGCATTAATCTTCGCTCTGTTTTTAGGGGTTTGCCCTGTATCCTGTACCTCCTGCCCTGTATCCTGTACCTCCTGCTCCGTCCAGTACCTCCTGCTCAGTCCTGTACCTCCTGCTCAGTCCTGTACCTTCTGCTCCATCCAGAACCTTCTGCTAAGTCCTGTACCTTCTGTTCTGTCTTGTACCTCTTGCTCCATCCTATACTTCCTGCTCCATCCTGTACCTCCTGCTCAGTCCTGTACCTTCTGCTAAGTCCTGTACCTTCTGCTCTGTCCTGTACCTCTTGCTCCATCCTGTACTTCCTGCTCCGTCCTGTACCTCCTGCCCCGTCCTGTATGCCCAGTCCTGTTCAGTCATCCTGATCCTCCGTGCTCCACTCTGGCAAACTGAGCCTTCTGTTCTGTCAGGGTCTAGGCCATCTATTCCCTAGTCCTGTCCGTAGTGTTTCCCTAAGTCCTCTTGAGCTGTCCCTCTTGGTTCCAGCTGTCGCAGTGTCTGACTCCCTCGAGTCTGCCCCTTATGATCCCTGCATAGGGGTCGGCTCCACCTGGTCTGCTTGCTCTTGGAGCTCCAGTACCGTGACCCAGAGGGTCCACTCTCGGACGCCCATCATTCCCTAAGCATCACACAATAGAGTCCGTCTGCATCTTATGGTCGATTTGTGCTGAGATATGCGGTCGCGGATATGCTGAGTGGTCTCCCCAACATATCCGAGACCGCACGGGCACTTAATGAGGTATAATACGTAGGAGGACTTGCATGTATAAAATCCCTTAATGGGATAATGCTTGCCCGAACATGGATGAGTGACACTGTCCCCTTTATAAATATTGGAACACGGCAGGCAACTCAGACAAGGAAAGTACCCCTCCGTGGAGATGTTAGTGTGCGTTGAAGGGGAAATGGTTCCTAATATTATCTGGTCATTTATGTCCCATAGCAGGTCTATTTGTGAATTCAGGGACCCCTGGGTAGGATGCTTGTAAAAGAGACCAATATCTGAGTATGCTTTGATTGATTGCTCTACTGAAGGAGTGGTATTTGCTGACAAAAACTAACCTCTGGTGTTTGTTGCTATCAACCTGTGCAGATGGTGAGTGTGAGGATTCCAAGATGTCGTCAAGGTAACCCTGCTTGCAAAATTTTTGATCCATTTCTTGGTGTCTCATAATGAGGATGTTTTCATTGGACACGATACGACGAACCCTATAATTTTGAGACTTAGGGAGGGACTTCTTGATGTGCTGGGTTGACAGCTGGTATAATGAAGAAGGCTGATTTTGTCAGTTGGTTTGGTGTAAAGATCAGTTTCTATGCCCTCTTCCGTGGTGATGGTAATCATGGTATCCAAAAAGTGTATTGATTTACGGTCATAATGGATAGTGAAGGATAAGTCCGTACAGGCCAAGTTAATATCGGTATAGAATTGATGCAGTGTGTCATCACTGCCAGTCCAGATGAAAAAAATATCATCAATGAATCTCTTCCAATGTATATTTGTAGTAAAGAGGGGGTGACTGTATATGAATGATGTTTCAAAACTGTCCATGTATATGTTGGCTAATTGGGGCACTACGTTTGACCCCATAGCTGTACCTTTCTTTTGGAGGGAAAATTGATCCTCAAGCAAAAAGAAGTTTTCTGTAAGGACCAGTGTAAGGTGATCCTCACAAAACTGGATTTGTTCTCTACTGTAAGTGGTACGGTTAGTTAAAAAGGTCTTGACCGCCTCAATGCAAGCTTGATGATCAATGCTAGTATACAAGCTGTTGACATCAAGAGTCACTAAATTACTGCCCAAGCGGATGGTTTCCAGACCCCTAATGGAGTTGAGAAAGTCGGGGGTATCTTTAAGGTACGATTTAATAGAAGAGATGCAAGGAGTCAATATTTTCTCTAACGTAATAGTCAATGGGGATTTAATCGAATTAGTGGAAGCCACTATAGGTTGACTGGGAGGTTTCCAGAGGATTTTATGCACTTTTGGGAGGATGTAAAATGCCAGTGTCACAGGATGTTCATTAATCAAAAACTCACTTAATTTGGAGTCGATGACCCCCACCTGGCTATAATGTTGAATTTGATGCCTAATCTTTGCAGCGATGTTGGACGTAGGGTTAGAGGGTATTGGTGTATAGGTTGTGCTGTCGCTTAAGTGAGTCCAAATTTCGGTGACGTAGTAAGAGGGGTCCATAACCACTATAGCTCCCCCTTTATCAGCTGGTTTGATTATTAGCTCTTTCCTTGTTTTAAGTGCTGCTAAGGCCATAGCTTCAACCCATGTCAAATTATTCCTAAAACGGAACTCGCCCCTGCTGATCATCTGAAGGGTGCTGGAAATATCCCGTTGGACCAGATTAATATAAGTTTCAATAGGATGATAGAAGCGGGGAGGTTGGAAACCGCTAGGAATTCTCAAATTAAGCTGTTTGAGAGAAAAACAACCAATGGGTAATTGTGGTACAGATGCAGGCCGCAATTCGCTGTTAACAAAGTGGGCTTTTAATTGAAGAGTCCTATAAAATTGATGGAGCTCTTGGTCCAAACGAAAGGTGTTGAAGGCGGGCATAGGGCAAAAGGTTAACCCCTTTTGCAGTAAAGTCAGTTCAGGGGTAGAGAGACACTGTGATGAAATGTTGAATACTAGGTTGTTAGAGGTCCTACCTGGGATCTCATCGTCATCCTGGACCACTCTGTTGTGGCATCTCCTCCCCCTCCACGTCCTCCTCGATATGGTCGGGCGCGTCATTGTCCTAAAAAATGAGTAGATCGTTGTGTGCCAAAGTCGCTGTCCGAGCTTGTAAATGAAGGGCTGAATCCTTGCCGAGACTAGTAGTGCCCCCTGTAGGATCATGTAGAGCACCATCGGTATAATTGATTATGCAGGTAATCGTCCTTATCGCATAGGAACTTTTTCTTCTTCCGTGCTTGGAGGTTATTGCGGAAGTCTCCAATATTGCTATCCTGTTTGTTTTTTAACTCCTTAAACTCGTCAGCGGGAGTGGTGTTTATCTGCTGTTGCTCTGTTGTCGCTATGCGGGTATTGAGTTCTGCAATCTTCTTCTGCAAGAAATCAATCATCAGTATGATTATGTCCATTGAACATTTATTGAGCATAGCCTCAAATTTAGTACAATAGTCGGTATTCACCTGAAAGAGGGTTGGTCTTAAGGGAACACGCAGAACCCTAGGGATACGTTGGACTTTATGGTATTCTGCTAGTGTTACGCAACGTAAATCCAAAGCCGGGAGTCTCCTGAGGTCCCTCTCGAAGTTTCAAGCCCGTATTTCTTCCGTGGATGTATGTATAAAAGAACCTGAAGTGGTAGCCTTCGAGATGATGGTAGAAGCCTCCTCCGGGTTAAATGATAATGTTGAAAAAGACATTTGTCTGTCAGGAGCAGCAACCCATAAAGAACAATAACTTTGGAGCATATAAGGGGTGCTAACTGAACTACAGAGGTGGTGCTCCAATGTACGTAAGTTGCAATCAAATAACAAAAATCTTGGGCACTCAAATGAAAATTTATTGTCCAATGTAGAACAACGAGGCAAATACCACCACCATACAAAAAGGCAAAAATAAGGAAAACTCAATTGAAAGACAGACTATCTTCCGCAACGTTTTGGCACAAGCATGCCTTATTCAAGCAGAATCTGTATGGAAATATATACAAATAATTAAAAAGTGCATACAAACAGTTTTAGACACATATCAACTTAACAAAAGTAGGTACCCTGTGAGACCGGTTATACACCAAAAATGAAAACAAACATATATATCGCCAATGGTCATAAATGTGTGGTTACTAGAGTTGAGCGACTTTTGGTTTTTTAGGGTCGCGTTTCGTTTCGTGAAACCCGACTTTTCCAAAAGTCGGGTCGAGCAAGATCGTCCGATTACAGGGAAAAGTCGGGGTCGTCCCGAAACACGAAACCCAATGTAAGTCAATGGGGAATAAAAGTCGGCAGTGAGAGGAGGAAAGGAAACACACCTACAGTGCCCATTTGAATGCCAAAAGCATCAATTCTTCTTACTTAAGCTTGTCAACCTTAATTAACTTCATAATACAAGTTACGCACTGAAAAATGGGGGTTATTTGGCTAAAGTTGTGGGTGGGGGAGGGCTGGCTGCAGGTTTTCATGTGCCCTGGGTGAAAGAGCGCCCCTTTAACACATACCACAACTCATCATGCTCCGATACGGCAGATAAATATCGGTATAGTACAATGAAAAATACCTCACTTTTTACATCTCATGACGAGGCCCATCTATTTCTCCATACAGAATCATTGGTCCCATATAATGTTTGAAACAGTATATGATGAGCTCCACATAATGCTACAGTATATGTTGGTCCCCATGGATGAAGCTCCACTGTATTATGGGCCCAAATAATGCTCCAAACATAATGGGCCCCATTTCTAATGCTCTAGTGTATAATGGGCCCTGTAAATGCTGCTCCAGTGTCTGATGTCCACCTTTGGAATGTTCCAGTGTATGGTGGGCCCCATCTATCATTCTCCAGAGTATAGTGCTCCCCAAAAATTGCTGTCCCAACATTGAAAACAATCAAATAAGTCTCCTCGCTAGGGAATCCCTGTACTTGTCTGGACAGGTGCTGTAGCTTGCTTAACAGCTCGCCAGCCGTTCTCACGCCCAGTATGGATTGCACGTGATTGCACAAAGGTTAGAAAGGGTACCGTATCCCTGGATAACATGTATGGATAGCGCACACATTCAAAATATATGTCTCAGGAGGCAGGCTCAGACGGCGTCAGGCCCAGTATGGATTGCACGTGATTGCACAAAGGTTAGAAAGGGTACCGTATCCCTGGATAACATGTATGGATAATGTACACATTCAAAATATATGTCTCAGGAGGCAGGCTCAGACGGTGTCAGGCCCAGTAAGGATTGCACGTGATTGCACAAAGGTTAGAAAGGGTACCGTATCCCTGGATAACATGTATGGATAGCGTACACATTCAAAATATATGTCTATACAGCATGAGGCAGGCTCAGACGGTGTTAGGCCCAGTATGGATTGCACGTGATTGCACAAAGGTTAGAAAGGGTACCGTATCCCCGGATAACATGTATGGATAGCGTACACATTCAAAATATATGTCTATACAGCATGAGGCAGGCTCAGACGGTGTTAGGCCCAGTATGGATTGCACGTGATTGCACAAAGGTTAGAAAGGGTACCGTATCCCTGGATAACATGTATGGATAGCGTACACATTCAAAATATATGTCTCAGGAGGCAGGCTCAGACGGTGTTAGGCCCAGTATGGATTGCACGTGATTGCACAAAGGTTAGAAAGGGTACCGTATCCCTGGATAACATGTATGGATAGCGTACACATTCAAAATATATGTCTCAGGAGGCAGGCTCAGACGGTGTTAGGCCCAGTATGGATTGCACGTGATTGCACAAAGGTTAGAAAGGGTACCGTATCCCTGGATAACATGTATGGATAGCGTACACATTCAAAATATATGTTTCAGGAGGCAGGCTCAGACGGTGTTAGGCCCAGTATGGATTGCACGTGATTGCACAAAGGTTAGAAAGGGTACCGTATCCCTGGATAACATGTATGGATAGCGTACACATTCAAAATATATGTCTCAGGAGGCAGGCTCAGACGGTGTTAGGCCCAGTATGGATTGCACGTGATTGCACAAAGGTTAGAAAGGGTACCGTATCCCTGGATAACATGTATGGATAGCGTACACATTCAAAATATATGTCTATACAGCATGAGGCAGGCTCAGACGGTGTTAGGCCCAGTATGGATTGCACGTGATTGCACAAAGGTTAGAAAGGGTACCGTATCCCCGGATAACATGTATGGATAGCGTACACATTCAAAATATATGTCTCAGGAGGCAGGCTCAGACGGTGTCAGGCACAGTATGGATTTGCCGGCCCAGATTACACAGCGGAGTAGCAGGGAGAGGTAAAGATTGCAAATGCTGGGGCCCTGCCCAAGCAAGGGGGGCCCACTCGTGGGCGTCGGTACTGGCACTGGGCCCCTCATAGTACAGCGGTGTGTCTGACGGCGGGTGTGCACCACCACCGTCAGAGACACTTGATTGCACTATGAGGGACCCTGTGCCAGTGCCCGCGCCCAAGAGTCGGCCTACCCACCTGTCCAGGGCAACGGCACTCGCACGGTGTCGTGCGGTAGGTGGTGACCCCGGCCATGGGGGGGGAGGCAGCACAGTTAGGGAGTTTTAGAAAGTGGCATATGTTGATGTTGGACATTCAGCTGATGCAAAAGGCGAAATAGGTGAAGTACCAGGAAGAGGTGGACCAAAGCAAGCCATTTTTCTGTCACCCTATGTGTCATCAGGGGAAGGTGGGACAAAATCCTTGGAAACCCATGCGTGGTTCATTTTAATGAAGGTTAGATCATCCACATTTTGGGTTGACAGACGGGTCCTTTTTTCTGTCAGGATTGATCCAGCTGCACTGAAGACTCTTTCCGATAGCACACTTGCAGCTGGGCAAGCGAGCTCCTGTAAGGCATATTGGGCCAATTCAGGCCAGGTGTCCAGTTTAGCGGCCCAATAGTCAAAGGGGAATGACCTGTGTGGGAGAACATCGATATGGGAGGAAAAGTAGTTTGTAACCATAGTTGACAACTGCTGTCTCCTGTCACTTTCCATCGATGCAGTATTACCAGTTGTGTGAGCGGTATTTGAAAAATCAGTCCACAACATTGTCATGAAACCCCTGTCTCCAACGCCACTTCTGCTGTGTGCACCACGAACACCTCTGCCAAGCTGCCCCCGGCCCGTATGGCTCGTGTGAGAACCATCACCGCTGCTGTGTGCTGGGAATGCCTCAAGCAACCGATTTACCAGAGTTGCTTGTTTATTAGCCAATATTAGGTCAAGGTTCTCCTGTGGCATGATGTTTTGTAATTTGCCTTTATAGCGTGGATCCAGGATGCTGGCCAACCAGTAGTCGTCATCGTTCATCATTTTGGCAATGCGGGGGTCCCTTTTTAGGATCCGCAAGGCATAATCTGACATGTGGGCCAATGTTCCCGGTGTCAATGATGCACTGCAAGTGCTGGGTGGAGGAGCACTTTCTGGCAAATCCACATCCCTCCAGTCACGCACAAACCCTGTACCAGACCTTGCCACGCCAACATTTTCACTTGCCCCATGAGATGCATCCTCCTCCCCTAAGTAATCATCCCCATCATCCTCCTCCTCCTCCTCTTCTTCCTCCACCTCGTCCAGGAGAGGTCCCTGAGCAGACAATGGCTGAATGTCATCAAGGATTCCCTCCTCCTCTTCCTCCTCATCAACATTGGCTGCAGACGCCTACTCCTTAAGGTGCGTCAAAGTTTGCATGAGCAGACGCATAAGTGGGATGCTCATGCTTAGGATGGCGTCGTCTGAGCTTACCAGCCGTGTGCATTCCTCAAAACACTGATGGACTTTACAAAGGTCTTTCAGCTTCGACCACTGCACGCCTGTCAACTCCATGTCTGCTCTCAAAGTGCCTGGCCGTGTATCCTCCCACAAATGCATTATGGCCTGCCTCTGCTCGCACAGCCGCTCCACCATGTGCAGGGTGGAGTTCCACCTTGTTGCAATGTCGATAATGAGGCGGTGGTTGGGAAGGTGGAGCAATCGCTGCAGCTTCTGCATACGAACGGAGTGTACAGGCGACCGGCGGATGTGCGCGCACAGTCTTCGCACCTTCTGGAGCAGGGCTGTTAACTCCGGATAATTTTTGAGGAAGCACTGCACCACCAGGTTCAAGGTGTGAGCCAAGCAAGGTATGTGGCTGAGTTTTGAAAGGGCTATGGCTGCCACAAAATTACGGCTGTTATCACTAACTACCTTGCCTGCCTCAAGATGTACACTGCCCAGCCATGACTCAGTTTGTCGCTTCAAGTACTCGGCCAGCACCTCGGCGGTGGGTCTGTCGCCCAAACACATCATCTGCAACACAGCCTGCTGACGCTTTCCACTAGCTGCTCGATAGGGGGACACATCGTGTGCAACAGTGGCAGCTGCAGATGGAGTGCTCATACGACTGCGCTCTGTGGACGAGCTTTCGCTTCTGGAGGAGGAGGAGGAGGAGGAGGGTCGAACGCCTACAGCCAACTGTTTCCTATACCGTGGGCTAGGCAGCACTGTCCCACCACCGCTGTCCCCTGTGGACCCTGCATCCACCACATTAACCCAGTGCGCAGTGATGGACATGTAACGGCCCTGGCCATGCCGACTGGACCATGCATCAGTTGTGAGGTGCACCTTTCCGCTCACTGACTGCTTGAGTGCATGGACAATGCGGTCTTTCACATGATGGTGGAGGGCTGGGATGGCTTTGCGAGAGAAGAAGTGGCGACTGGGTAGGTCGTAGCGTGGTACTGCATAGGCCATGAGTTCGCGGAAAGCTGTGCTTTCCACCAACCGAAAGGGCATCATCTCAAACGAGATTAGTTTGGCAATGTGGGCGTTCAAACCCAGTGTACGCGGATGAGAGACTGAGTACTTTCTTGACCTACTCATAGTGTCTGGGAGGGTGAGCTGGACTTGAGAGCTGCATATGGTGGAAGTAGCGGTGGACAGGGCGGACTGAGAGAGGGTTGATGATGGTGATGGAGTTGGTGTTCTTTCTGATGGCCTAGAATCAGTCTTTCGTTGATATAACAGTGGGATTCCCTGACTGCTGTGGTCTTGCAACGACACCTCAACATTTGCTGCTGTGCTAACCGGTGGACTTACAGTGGGGGAAACAATGTAGCGTTGCTGACTACCTTCGTTGTGATCAGTTGCACATGTGGCACTTGAGGTTTGGTGTTGTGTCCACGCTTGCAAGTGCATGCTGGTTAAATGTCTAAGCATGCAACTGGTATTCAAATTTTTCAGATTTTTCCCTCGGCTAAAGGTCTTTGCGCACTTCTTACAGATAACCTTGGCCTGATCATGAGGATTTTGTTCAAAAAAGTGCCACACTGCACTCTTCCTACTTTGGCAGACATTTTGCGGCCTAGCACGCTGTGATCTTTTGACCCTCTGGACAAGCTGTCCAGCAACTCTTTTGATGTTTGGAACCTGTCTTTGGAGTGCTCCGGGCCTGCCAGATAACAGCTGTTGCGATGTCGATGTCTGCTGTGGATGCTCCTCATCTGAGCTAATGGAAGCAGCACCCTCTTCCCCCAATGGATGCCAATCTGGGTCAACAACTGGGTCATCCATCACCTCCTCTTCTATGCCATGTGCACCTTTCTCTGTGTCACCGTGTATGGTGGTATAGTGTGCGGGAAGGGGCACCTGAGTCTCATCAGGGTCAAAATCTGGCTCTGTACACTGCGAGGACAATGTAGTGCTCTGAGTGAATGTACCAGCAGAATCATCTATCAGCAGCTGTGCATCAGTGCACTCCATGTCAGATTCATCTTGGCCTGGGTAATTCACCATTTCACTTGATAATCCAGGCATGGTATGTGAAAACAGCTCCATGGAGTAATCAGTAGTATGGCCTGCGTCATCCTTCAATCTTGGTTGGGGTGAAGGACACAAGGAAAGGTGTGGTTCATGAACATGAGCCTCCAATGACGACTCAGTGCTTTTACCTTTTACAACTGAAGAAGAGGAGGCGATAGAGCTGGAGGCTGAGTCAGCAATGTAAGACAAAACTTTTTCCTGATGCTCTGCCTTTAAAAGCGGTTTGCCAACTCCTAGAAAACTAAGCGTTCGAGGCCTTATGTAGCCAGACGATGACGCAGGGTCAGCACCTCCTGCATTCGGTCCTATTTTGCTCTTGCCACTACCATCAGATCCACCACCAACACCATCATTACCAGCTGCCAACCCCCGCCCAATTCCACGGCCTCTTCCACCAGCCTTCCTCATTTTTGGTAGAAATGTAGACAAAATCCAACAAACTATATAGTAATGTAAAACAAGGTACAAGGTGTCTATAGGACAGGGGAGATTTAGAATTTCTGCACACACTTGTGGACAGTGGACACTTTTGGATTGTGTGAGGCCCACTGATATCTGAGCGCTATGTGACACGCTCGATGGCACAGCTGCCTGTGACCAAAGTGACGAGAGGATAATGGAGATTTTGAATCTCTGCTCACACTTTTGGACACTGGACACTTGTGGATTGTGTGAGGCCCACTGATATCTGAGCGCTATGTGACAGGCTCGATGGCACAGCTGCCTGTGACAAAAGTGACGAGAGGATAATGGAGATTTTGAATCTCTGCGCACACTTTTGGACACTGGACACTTGTGGATTGTGTGAGGCCCACTGATATCTGAGCGCTATGTGACAGGCTCGATGGCACAGCTGCCTGTGACAAAAGTGATGAGAGGATAATGGAGATTTTGAATCTCTGCGCACACTTTTGGACACTGGACACTTGTGGATTGTGTGAGGCCCACTGATATCTGAGCGCTATGTGACACGCTCGATGGCACAGCTGCCTGTGACCAAAGTGACGAGAGGATAATGGAGATTTTGAATCTCTGCGCACACTTTTGGACACTGGACACTTGTGGATTGTGTGAGGCCCACTGATATCTGAGCGCTATGTGACACGCTCGATGGCACAGCTGCCTGTGACCAAAGTGACGAGAGGATAATGGAGATTTTGAATCTCTGCGCACACTTTTGGACACTGGACACTTGTGGATTGTGTGAGGCCCACTGATATCTGAGCGCTATGTGACACGCTCGATGGTACAGCTGCCTGTGACCAAAGTGACGAGAGGATAATGGAGATTTTGAATCTCTGCGCACACTTTTGGACACTGGACACTTGTGGATTGTGTGAGGCCCACTGATATCTGAGCGCTATGTGACACGCTCGATGGCACAGCTGCCTGTGACCAAAGTGACGAGAGGATAATGGAGATTTTGAATCTCTGCGCACACTTTTGGACACTTGACACTTGTGGATTGTGTGAGGCCCACTGATATCTGAGTGCTATGTGACACGCTCGATGGCACAGCTGCCTGTGACCAAAGTGACGAGAGGATAATGGAGATTTTGAATCTCTGCGCACACTTTTGGACACTGGACACTTGTGGATTGTGTGAGGCCCACTGATATCTGAGCGCTATGTGACACGCTCGATGGCACAGCTGCCTGTGACCAAAGTGACGAGAGGATAATGGAGATTTTGAATCTCTGCGCACACTTTTGGACACTGGACACTTGTGGATTGTGTGAGGCCCACTGATATCTGAGCGCTATGTGACACGCTCGATGGCACAGCTGCCTGTGACCAAAGTGACGAGAGGATAATGGAGATTTTGAATCTCTGCACACACTTTTGGACACTGGACACTTGTGGATTGTGTGAGGCCCACTGACATCTGAGCGCTATGTGACAGGCTCGATGGCACAGCTGCCTGTGACCAAAGTGACGAGAGGATAATGGAGATTTTGAATCTCTGCGCACACTTTTGGACACTGGACACTTGTGGATTGTGTGAGGCCCACTGATATCTGAGCGCTATGTGACATGCTCGATGGCATAGCTGCCTGTGACCAAAGTGACGAGAGGATAATGGAGATTTTGAATCTCTGCGCACACTTTTGGACACTGGACACTTGTGGATTGTGTGAGGCCCACTGATATCTGAGCGCTATGTGACAGGCTCGATGGCACAGCTGCCTGTGACAAAAGTGACGAGAGGATAATGGAGATTTTGAATCTCTGCGCACACTTTTGGACACTTGTGGATTGTGTGAGGCCCACTGATATCTGAGCGCTATGTGACAGGCTCGATGGCACAGCTGTGACCAAAGTGACGAGAGGATAATGGAGATTTTGAATCTCTGCGCACACTTTTGGACACTGGACACTTGTGGATTGTGTGAGGCCCACTGATATCTGAGCGCTATGTGACACGCTCGATGGCACAGCTGCCTGTGACCAAAGTGACGAGAGGATAATGGAGATTTTGAATCTCTGCACACACTTTTGGACACTGGACACTTGTGGATTGTGTGAGGCCCACTGATATCTGAGCGCTATGTGACACGCTCGATGGCACAGCTGCCTGTGACCAAAGTGACGAGAGGATAATGGAGATTTTGAATCTCTGCGCACACTTTTGGACACTGGACACTTGTGGATTGTGTAAGGCCCACTGATATCTGAGCGCTATGTGACACGCTCGATGGCACAGCTGCCTGTGACCAAAGTGACGAGAGGATAATGGAGATTTTGAATCTCTGCACACACTTTTGGACACTGGACACTTGTGGATTGTGTGAGGCCCACTGACATCTGAGCGCTATGTGACACGCTCGATGGCACAGCTGCCTGTGACCAAAGTGACGAGAGGATAATGGAGATTTTGAATCTCTGCGCACACTTTTGGACACTGGACACTTGTGGATTGTGTGAGGCCCACTGTTATCTGAGCGCTATGTGACATGCTCGATGGCATAGCTGCCTGTGACCAAAGTGACGAGAGGATAATGGAGATTTTGAATCTCTGCGTACACTTTTGGACACTGGACACTTGTGGATTGTGTGAGGCCCACTGATATCTGAGCGCTATGTGACAGGCTCGATGGCACAGCTGCCTGTGACAAAAGTGACGAGAGGATAATGGAGATTTTGAATCTCTGCGCACACTTTTGGACACTGGACACTTGTGGATTGTGTGAGGCCCACTGATATCTGAGCGCTATGTGACACGCTCGATGGCACAGCTGCCTGTGACCAAAGTGACGAGAGGATAATGGAGATTTTGAATCTCTGCACACACTTTTGGACACTGGACACTTGTGGATTGTGTGAGGCCCACTGATATCTGAGCGCTATGTGACACGCTCGATGGCACAGCTGCCTGTGACCAAAGTGACGAGAGGATAATGGAGATTTTGAATCTCTGCGCACACTTTTGAACACTGGACACTTGTGGATTGTGTGAGGCCCACTGATATCTGAGCGCTATGTGACACGCTCGATGGCACAGCTGCCTGTGACCAAAGTGACGAGAGGATAATGGAGATTTTGAATCTCTGCGCACACTTTTGGACACTGGACACTTGTGGATTGTGTGAGGCCCACTGATATCTGAGCGCTATGTGACACGCTCGATGGCACAGCTGCCTGTGACCAAAGTGACGAGAGGATAATGGAGATTTTGAATCTGCGCACACTTTTGAACACTGGACACTTGTGGATTGTGTGAGGCCCACTGATATCTGAGCGCTATGTGACACGCTCGATGGCACAGCTGCCTGTGACCAAAGTGACGAGAGGATAATGGAGATTTTGAATCTCTGCGCACACTTTTGGACACTGGACACTTGTGGATTGTGTGAGGCCCACTGATATCTGAGCGCTATGTGACACGCTCGATGGCACAGCTGCCTGTGACCAAAGTGACGAGAAGATAATGGAGATTTTGAATCTCTGCGCACACTTTTGGACACTGGACACTTGTGGATTGTGTGAGGCCCACTGATATCTGAGCGCTATGTGACACGCTCGATGGCACAGCTGTGACAAAAGTGACTAGAGGATAAGGGAGATTGGATTGCTTTTAAAAAAGCAGTTTGCGGAGCAGTGGGTAAACAGCAATGCCAGCGTGTCAGGAAGCCTTAAAAGGCAGCCCAACAACCAACACCACTGATACACCACAATATAGCCTCCCCTTGCACTGCACACACAGTGACTTGTGTGTTGTGCAGGCCAAATCGCTAGCAGCAGAAGCAGTTTTTTTGTCTTCTTCCCTGCCTAACGCTCTCCCTACAGAATCAGCAGCAACCTCTCCCTATACTAAGATCGGCAGAAGTAAGATGCCGGTCGGCGTGCACGCCCTTTTATACCCCCTGTGACGCCCACCAAAGCAAGCCAATCACTTGCATGCCCGTCTGAAAGATGGTGGTGACCCATGCCTAGGTCATCACGTTGCCCACAGTGTCCGTGGATCCTGATTGGCTGAAAAAGAGCGCAAAACAAACTTTTGAAACGCGACTTTGGAGCGTAAGTCGCCGACCTCGTGGCCGACCTCATCCTAGGGTCGGGTTTCGTTTCATGAAACCCGACTTTGCCAAAAGTCGGCGACTTTTGAATTTTTTCGACCTGTTTCGCTCAACTCTAGTGGTTACCCATCACCAAGGGGGTAATGTTGCACAGTAGAGAAACAGACAATATGTTAACAACAAGTACCACTACAGATTTTCTACAGTGCCATATCATGCAAATCATAAAAACTGTGTATATCAGTGCATTCATATGCTGTGTGCCATGTAAAATATAAATGTACAATGCGTAAACAGTAACAGGGGGGTTTCAACGCTGGACCCATGATCACATGTAAGGAAGGCATCAGAGGCATACAAAAGAAATAGTTTTACCTGCTGTAGGAGAGGATTACACGTAATGGGACCAAGTCTCCTTTCATGCTTATGGATAAATTATATACATCCATTAATAAGTTAATCACAAGAAAAAAGGAAAAAAGAAGAAAGATAAAAATCAAAAAACAGGGGCAAAAAAATACAAAATAAGAAAGTGAACATTGCAAAATAACAAAATGAAAAAATGAAAACAATAAAATAAAATCAAAAATGAAAAAATCAAAAAAAGAAAATCAAAAAATCAGAAATGACATATGACAAAGGGCGCAAGTCTGCTAGTCATAATAGGTAGGCTGCCCAGAGCATACCAGTGAAACGTATATCTACAAATCAGGAGCTCAGACTTATCTCTATGAGAGATCTGGGCTAGCTAGTGGTGACCTTAAAAAAGAGCTGGCAGATAGTAAATCAAAATGCTTCTTACCTGCATGGTGTGGGGGCGATGATAACGAGTGCTGGAATGTGATGCTGCCAGCCCCTGTCGGAGTTAAAAAGTTATGTGATGAGGAGTTTCCGGGTCATGGGGAGAGCGTGTCACAGGAAGGAGTGCGTGTGCGTCAGTTAAACAGCCAGTAATAATAACCTGCTGTTAGAGTTGTTGAATGGAGTGCCATCTGGTGCGAGGAATCAGACTATACAGTGGGGAGATAGTCAGGAAGAAGCTTTTTTCGAGCCCTGAAGATGGCTCTGACTGAAGCACCCATACTGGCCAATGCAGACTTCTCTCAACCCATCATCCTCCACACCGATGGAAGTCTACATGGACTGGAAACTGTATTGTCACAAATGCAGGACGGAAAAGAGCAGGTGATTGTTTATGCAAATAGGTCTCTCCATGACTCTGAACGTAATTCGGTTAACTACAGCTCTTTCAAGTTAGAACTGCAGGCATTGGTGTGGGACATGACTTAGAAGTTCGCTGACTACCTGTCGGAGTCCAAAGTCTTAGTACACACTGACAACAACTCTCTAGCTCATCTGGAAAATGCGAAGCTAGGAGCCCTGGAGCAGAGATGGGTGGCTGGCATGGCCAGTTACCGGTACAAGATTGCCTATTGGAGGGGAGCCGAAAACATCCATGCTGATGCTTTATCCCGAGTGTCTCATGAGTGACCTGGACCTAACCGGGACAAAAAACTGGAGCCTGAAGAGATCCCTGAGTTTTGTAATTCCGTCAGGAGGCTGGCTGCGGTGCAGGGACAATTTGCGGGGGCTACCAGAGAACACACACTGGGACAGCCCCATGATGACTGGGTACAGCTTCAACAGGAAGATAAGG
The DNA here is from genome assembly GCF_039654945.1 of Dendrobates tinctorius. Classification (NCBI taxonomy): domain Eukaryota; kingdom Metazoa; phylum Chordata; class Amphibia; order Anura; family Dendrobatidae; genus Dendrobates; species Dendrobates tinctorius. Next base: position 27,955,838 of record NW_027361829.1, on the reverse strand, counting down.
AACTCGCCCAGATGAGACAAAGGGTGGCTTTGAAGCAACTTCCCAAACAAAGTGAGAGAGATGCCTTGTATCCGGGAACCTTACAGATCCTTCAACAGTGGAAGAGGCTTCAACTGAAAGATGGCCTGCTGTATCGAAAGGTGCAGTTGACATGGGAATGGGGAGTCACCTGGAAAGTGGTGCTCCAAGAAAAATTGCTCCGTGAGGTGGCTACCGAAGCCCATGAGAGGGGGGCCCACTTTGGCCCAGAGAAGACGTTCCAGTGGCTGCAGATTCTGGTCTATCATCCTCGATTGAATGCAGCAGTAGATGAAGTTTGCCAACAATGCAGGAGCTGTGAGTTAGCGAAGCCTCCTGAATAGACGGCCCCTACCCAAACTATTGTGACCTCCACCCCTCTGGAGGTGCTGATGATTGACTACTTGACTATAGGCCCAGCTCATCTTGCCTGGTGATGGCCGACCACTTCATCAAATTTTCTGTGGCAACTCCAACTCAGGATCAGACTGCTGAGTCGGCAGCACAGGCCATTTGCAAAGACTTCATCCAAGTGTATGGCTGTTCGAGGATTCACTCTGACCAATGTGCCTGTTTTCAAAGACAGGTTATGGAAAAATTGCTTCGCCTGTACCAGATCGAGAAATCCAGAAGTCCAGAACGACGCCATACCATCCCCAAGGGAATGGGGCCTGTGAGCAATTCAATCGGATGCTGATTCAAATGCTGAGAACATTAGAGGAAGACAGAAAACTCAGCTGGCCCGAGTTTGTAGCTGAATTAGTCTGGGTGTACAACAATAGGGTGCACAACACAACTGGATATACGCCATGTACCCTGTTGTTCGACCAAAAAGGATGTTAGATCACCAAGCTGGAGTTGGACCCAGAGGAGGACTACCAGCGGACGGGGGTGTCTACCTGGGTCCGTGAACATCGCCACTGTTTGCAAACTTCACATCGGCTTGAGCAGACCAAGTTCCATGAACTTGAGCATCCTGAAGAGACCCCCCTGCACGGGACAGCTCTCAATGCCGGAGACTGTGTGTTGGTCAGAGACAAATGTTCCTGAGGCAAGTTGGAGTACCGGTGGGAAAGAACTCTGTATCGGATGAAATGCAGGATCAGCTCTGAAGGTCCCGTCTATGAAGTCCAACCTGAAGGAGAAGAAGACACTCCTACTAGAGTAGTTCATCGGAACATGTTACGTCCTTGCTTGTCACGAGACCTCGACCAAATAGAAGAGACACAAATTGTTCCTGAAACACTTCCCCCTGCAGCTGTTGATTATGATGAAGTAGAATTTCCTGACCCACCACATATCGGCCCAGAAGAGAAACAGGACCCTGAAACTCCCAAAATGGTTGCTCCACTGGAGCTGGGCACGTCCCCATCCTCGCCCACTCAACCTGACTCTACTACCCAACCCCCCAACCGATACAATCAAGACCAATTTATCTGGCAGCTAATCATCCAGGAGATGGGAGAATGTCAACAGTTTCTGCAAGATCTCTTGCATGTGGAATGGTGAGCAAAAAGAGAAGGTGAGTGTAGGAAGAAGGACCGGACCCGGTGGACCTGTTCTACATCGGGTACGGAACTGTCGGGGCTGTCTCCACTGTTGTCTGGGGGAAAGCTTAGGGAACCAGACCAACCTTTTCAATTAGCAGCAGGGTGCATGCCTAAGTCTCTGAGGCAACAACGCGCGCAGGAACAGAAAGACTTGGCGGGAAGGGACAGCGCATGCATGACGCAGGCCCACACCGGAGCATCCCTGCTGCTGCCAGCAGAACTTGTGAGAAAATATGTGCAGTGCACCCGCTGATCGTGACTAAGCAAAAAGCTGAGCGCTCTGGGCCCGTGAGTACCACGCGGGTGCCGCTTTAGAGATACCGAGAGTGGAGCTACTATCAGCGCTCCACTTCCACAGTATACTTTTACTGGACCATGTTGGGCTCAGACCATGCGGTGGCTTCCATCCTTCCAGTCACACTGGTACATGGACTAGGGGCTCAGCGGAACGCACAGGAGACCAACCGTTGCCGCCACCAGAAGACGGACCACCGTTATTTCCAGGACCTACGTGGACAAGTGTCATGTCAGCATCAGCCTTTGTTGACGCCATCACTGCTTCACAACACCCACGGCCTGAGGATCAGTGGATAGGATAAGTTAACCCCACAAGAACTGTCCCTACTGTCTTCACTGTTGTTTAACCCTACCCACAATTTCACCATTGAACTGTTTTATTCCCTGCTTAACCCTTTACCTCCCTGCGTTAAGAATCCCACTGTCGATTAAAACCCAGTTAACCCTTGCTCTGTCTCCTGCCTGTCACTGCATCTTGCAACCTGCTCACACCAGCACCTCAGAAGGCAAGGTTAGCATGCCGGAAATGTGGCAAAACTTTACGAGCACGCAACAGCATTCAGAACCACCATGTCATATGGTCCGTATTACCAGAAACCAGCATTATAACAAAATGGTAGAATAGTACATGTCCACACATCTCCACATACTAACAGATGGGTCTGCCCCATTTAACTTCTGGGTCTGAGCTTGCTCTTTATGACTTGGAGGTGCTGGCCGACCCTCTGGCAAGTGTACTGTCGAAATGTGTGTTTAGCACGGCAGGGGGGGTGATATCAAATAGGTGCATCTGTTTGTCCACATCCAAAGTGTGGAACCTAACACTCCTTAAAATGAACCAGGCATGGGTCCCACATGCCATACGTTTGAATGAAAAGACAGCTATAACAGCCTCACCCAGCAGGTGTTTAACTCTATTTGCCATTGGTGTCATTTGGGTGCCTTCTCCCCAAATCAAAAACCCAAAAACTGTGTTGGCTATCTCCTCCACCTCTTCCACCTACACCGCAACGTCCACCTCCTCCAGTTGGAGGCTGTAACTTGTAAGTTTGTCTTCCTTCACTTGATTCTATGCCTCGTGGTTCTAGATAGCTAGACTTAGTTTTGGAAAATCTAGGTTTTTTAACCCCATTAACGCCCAAGGTTGGTTTGCACATTAATGACCAGGCCAATTTTTACAATTCTGACCACTGTCCCTTTTTGAGGTAATAACTCTGGAACGCTTCCATGGATCTTGGTGATTCTGGCATTGTTTTCTCGTGACATATTGTACTTCATGATAGTGGTAAAATTTCATTGATATAACTTGCATTTATTTGTGAAAAAAAACAGAAACTTGGCAAAAATTTTGAAAATGTTGCAATTTTCAAACTATGAATTTGTATGCCCTTAAATCACAGAGATACGGCACACAAAAAACTTAATAAGTAACATTTTCCACATGTTTACTTTACATCAGCACAATATTGGAACCAAATTTTTTTGTTAGGAAGTTATAAGGGTTAAAAGTTGACCAGCGATTTCTCATTTTTACAACACCATTTTCTTTTAGGGACCACATCACAACTGAAGTCACTTTGAGGGGTCTATATGATAGAAAATACCCAAAAATGACACCATTCTAAAAACTGCACCCATCAACGTGCTCAAAACCACATTCAAGAAGTTTATTAACCCTTCAAGTGCTTCACAGAAATATTTTGAATGTTTAAAAAAAATGAACATTTAACTTTTTTCACAAAAAAATTACTTCAGGTCTAATTTTTTTTATTTTACCAAGGGTATCAGGAGAAATTGGACCATAAAAGTTATTGAGAAATTTGTCCTGAGTATGCTGATACCTGATAAGTGGGGGGGAACCACTGTTTCGGCGCATGGCAGAGCTCGGAAGGGAAGGAGCTCCGTTTGACTTTTTCAACGCAAAATTGGCTGGAATTGAGATCAGACGCCATGTCACGCTTGGAGAGCCCCCGATGTGCCTAAACAGTGGAAACCTCTCACAAGTGACTCCATTTTGGAAACTAAACCCCCAAGGAACTTATCTAGATATGTGATGAGAACTTTGAACCCCCAAGCGCTTCACAGAAGTTTATACCGTACAGCTGTACAATTAAAAAATCATATTTTTTCCACAAAAATTATCTTTTCACCCCAATTTTTATTTTTCCAAGGGAAACAGGACCACAAAAGTTATTGTAAAATCTGTCCTGAGTATGCTTATACCCCATATGTTGGGGTAAACCACTGTTTGGGCGCATGGCAGAGCTCAGAAGGGAATGAGCGCCGTTTGACTTTTTCACTGCAGAATTGGCTTGATGCTATATCGCATTTGGAGAGCCCCTGATGTGTCAAAACAGTGGAAAGCCCCCACAAATGACACCATTTTGGAAACTAGACCCCCCAAGGAACTTATCAATATGTGAGGTGAGAACTTTGAACACCCAATGGCTTCACAGAAGTTTATAACATACAACCGTAAAATTAAAAAAATCATATTTTTTCCACAAAAATGATCTTTTCACCCCCAATATTTATTTTCCCAAGGAAAACAGGACCCCAAAAGTTATTGTGCAATTTGTCCTGAGTACGATAATACCCCATATGTGGGGGTAAACCACTGTTTGGGCACATGGCAGAGCTTGGAAGGGAAGGAGCGCTGTTTGATGCAAAATTGGCTGGAATTGATATCGGGCTCCATGTCGCATTTGGAGAGCCCCTGATGTGCCTGAACAGTGGAAACCCCCCACAAGTGACCCCATTTTGGAAAGTAGCCCCCCTAAGGAACTTATCTAGGAGTGCGGTGAGAACTTTGAACCCCAAAGTGCTTCACAAAAGTTTATAACGCCCGAATGTGAAAATAAAAAATCATATTTTTTTCACAAGCATGATCTTTTAGTCCCCAATTTTTTTATATTCCCAAGGGTAACAGGAGAAATTGGACCCAAAAGTTGTTGTCCAATTTGTCCTGAGTATGCTAATACTCCATATGTGGGAGAAAACTACTGTTTGGGTGCATGGCAGAGCTCAGAAGGGAAGGAGGGCCATTTTGGAATGCAGACTTTGATGGAATGTTCTGTGGGCGTCATGTTGCGTTTGCAGAGCCCATGATGTGCCTAAACAGTAGAAACCCCCTACAAATGACCCCATTATGGAAACTAGACCTCCCAAGGAGCTTATCTAGATGTGTAGTGAGCACTTAAAACCCCCAGGTGCTTCACAGAAGTTTATAACGCAGAGCCGTGAAAATAAAAATATTTATTTTTTCCTCAAAAAATGATTTTTTTAGCCCGCTAATGTTTATTTTCACAATGGTAACAGGAGAAATTGGACAGCAAAAATTATTGTCCAGTTTGTCCTGAGTATGCTGGTACCCCATATATGGGGGGGAACCACTGTTTGGGCACAAGTCGAGGAATGTTGCATTTGGAGAGCCCCTGATATGCCTAAACAGTGAAAACCCCTCAATTGTAACTCCAACCCTAACCCCAACACACTGCTAATCCTAATCTCAGCCCTAACCCTAGCCGTAACCCTAGCCTTAACTCAAACCCTAGCCCTAACCCTAGCCTTAACCCTAACCCTAGCCCTAATCCTAGCCCTAGCCCTAACCCTAACCATAATGGGAAAATGGAAATAAATACATTTTATTTTAATTTTTTTATTTTTCCCTAACTAAGGGGGTAATAAAGGGGGGTTTGATTTACTATTTATGGTGGGTTTTTATGTTTGGCAGCTGCCACATGCTAAAAGACGCTTTTTATTGTTAAAATAGTTTTGCATCACCAAACTTTGAGTTATAATTTTTCCATATTTTGACCCACAGAGTCATGTGAGGTCTTATTTTTTGTGGGACAAGTTGACGTTTTAATTGGTTTCATTTTCGGCACGTGACTTTTTTTATCACTTTTTATTCCGATTTTTGGGACGCAGAATGAACGAAAACCAGCATTTCATGAATTTCTTTCTTTTAGTTCCGCGTGTGGTAAAATTGATAAAGCAGTTTTATACTTTGGGTAAGTATGATTACAGTGATACTGTCACGGTCACGTGTGTCTGGATGCAGCGAGTACCGCAAGGCGAGCCCATGACACGCGTGACCCTGGATACACCGCCTCCAGTAGGGCGAATTTAAATAATAAAGCGTGCAGCTGGATACACCGCCTCCAACTGGTGAATTTAGGTAATACACGTTATACAGTATATACAGTAGTCTGGAAACCCTGCCTCCAGTAAGGCGAATTTAAATAATAAAGGGGAAACCTGGGTTACAATAACAATGGTGGGCCCTGCGATAGGGAATAGGGACGTGGAGACCTCCTGTACTCCCCTGAGCCAGTGTCCCTGCACTCCTTACGTTCTCTATGCCGGTTCCACACCGGGCGAAGCACGCGTACCTCAAACCCTGACTCGCCCTGCACCTAAACCCTCACTAGGGAATTGGTCGGTGCGGAAACTAATCCCACCACTGCACTAAACACACATGAGGAAAAATGACAATACAGGGGAAACACCACTTAGCTTTGCTCTGTTGCGTACGCTCCTAGCAACAGAGCCCACCACCTGCGTGCATCTTCTCCTCCAACCGGATCCATCACCATAATTGGATCCATCACCACAGTGCAGCCTTGGAGCAGAGTCCACCACCAGTTGCAGCTGCCCAGTAAACAGAGTCCCAAAGATGAGTCCAGCTTCTGCCAATAAGTCCAGCATGCTTGAGACCAGTTTTCAGCAACCAAGTCCAGCATGCTGAGTGCAACTCTCACCATAGTCGCCACTCCACCAAGCCATGCAAGCACTTCCTGCTGACACCATAAACTGTGACTCCACCATGCCATGCCAGCCCTTCCTGCAGACACCAACATTGAACTCCACCAATCCATGCCAGCACTCCCTGCAGACTCCATAGCTGACTCAGCCCCTCTGGCTGGGCTGCCCATGACTCTCATTCAGCTCCTTCATCACCCAGGCTTGCTTCCCAAATGACGAACTATCAATATCACCAACAATCATCAAACACACCTGAAACTTTTTTATAGAGCCTCACACCTGATTTGTAATGCGTGCACATTAAAACTAAAGTGTAATACCACTCACCACCACCAGGGCAACTTAGAACAAACGACACCATGGGTAATAATTCTAATGGCCACTGGGGGCAATCAACCCACTTTGGCACCAAGCCAAAGGAAAAAAAGTTCACTTTGTCCATTTACTTGTCAGATCCACCTTGGATCTTGACAGATACCTCATTTATATCATTTTTTTATGTTTTGGTGCTTTTATAGAATAAAAACAATTTTATATAAAAAAATAATTATTTTTGCATCGTTTTATTCTGCAAGCTATAAGTTAAGTTTTTGATTTTTTTGCTGATGATGCTATATTGTGGCTTTTTTTTGCGGGACAAAATTACATTTTCAGCGGTACCATGTTTATTTATATATGCCTTTATGATCGTGTGTTATTGCACTTTTTGTTTGGCAGTATGATGATAAAGAGTGTCAGCAACGAGAAAGTATTAAAACAAAACTTTTACTAAGAAATGTATAAAACTACCCCAAAGGAAGGGGAGTGTGCATTAAGAACACTAGTTGCTATATGTATAGCTAACCATAAAGAGAATAATGCGAAATCTCCATGTCCCAAAAAGACGATTAATCCAGGTTCCACGTATCAAACAGACTGGATATAATACAATATTGATCTTACAACTGTTTAGGGGTAATGACCACTCAAAACAGCAGATAAATTAATATGAATGCAAAAAGTCGAGACCCAAATGAGGGGTACTCACACAATGGAAAGACCATGTAATGGGTGAGAGATATACTCATTTCTATCAAAGAACAAAACAATATAGAACAATCTCACCCAAATGTTGAGGGGCGTGAGCTCGCAGAATCCATCCTTGAATAACCAGGATTCATGAAGAGGGGAAGGATAAATTAGCCCTATTAAGCCCTGTCAGAGCTGGCAAAATCCTATCACCCAGACTCCCACCCATACAAGGGCAGTCCACATCTAGCCCTTATATAAATAGCCCTAAATTCGCCCTGTGCGTCCCGACGCGTTTCTTCACTCCGTGAGTCTTCAGGGGATCTATCGGCACATTAAGGGTCTATCAATAATTATTAATATTATTAGAGCAGGAAAAGCCCGGGAGTAACCTTCCCTCTTGTTCTCTATGACTGATTAAGTGAGCTACAAAAAAAGCTAAAAAAACCCATTAACCCCTTCACCCCCAAGGGTGGTTTACACGTTCATGACCGGGCCAATTTTTACAATTCTGACCACTGTCCATTTATGAGGTAATAACTCTGAAATGTTTCCATGGATCCCGGTGATTCTGACAATGTTTTCTCGTGACATATTGTACTTCATGATAGTGGTAAAATTTCATTCAAATAACTTGCGTTTATTTGTGAAAAAAATGGAAATTTGGCGAAAATTTTGAAAATTTCGCAATTTTCCAAATTTGAATTTTTATGCCCTTAAATCACAGAGATATGGCACACAAAAAAACTTAATAAGTAACATTTCAAACATGTTTACTTTACATCAGCACAATTTTGGAACCAACTTTTTTTTTTGTTAGGAAGTTATAAGGGTTAAAAGTTGACCAGCGATTTCGCATTTTTGCAACACCTTTTTATTTTTACGACCACATCACATATGAAGCCACTTTGAGGGGTCTATATGATAAAAAATACCCAAAAGTGACACCATTCTAAGAACTGCACCTCTTAAGGTGCTCAAAACCACATTCAAGAAGTTTATTAACCCTTCAGGTGCGTCACAGGAATTTTTTGAATATTAAAAAAAATGAACATTTAACTTTTTTTCACAAAAAAAAATTCAGGTTCAATTTGCTTTATTTTACCAAGGGTAACAGGAGAAATTGGACTGCAAAAGTTATTGTGCAATTTGTCCTGAGTACGCGGATACCTAATATGTGGGGGGAACCACTGTTTCGGCGCATGGCAGAGCTCAGAAGGGAAGGAGCGCCGTTTGACTTTTTCAATGCAAAATTGGCTGGAATTCAGATCGGACGCCATGTCACGTTTGGAGAGCCCGTGATGTACCTAAACAGTGCAAACTCCCCACAAGTGACCCCATATTGGAAACTAGACCTCACAAGTAACTTATCTAGTTATGTGGTGAGAACTTTGAACCCACAAGGGCTTCACAGAAGTTTATAACGTACAGCGGTACAATTAAAAAATCATATTTTTTCCAAGAAAAGTTTTTTCACCTCCAATTTTTATTTTCCCAAGGGTAGCAGGACCCTAAAAGTTATTGTGCAATTTGTCCTGAGTACACTGATACCCCATATGTGGGTTTAAATGGCTATTTGGGCACATGGCAGGGCTCAGAAGGGAAGCAGCGCCATTTGACTTTTTTGGCTGGAAATGAGATTGGTACCATCTCGCGATTGGAAAACCCCTGATGTACCAAAACAGTGGAAACCCCGCACAAGTGACACCATTTTGAAAACTAGACCCCCAAGGAACTTATCTAGATGTGTGGTGAGCACTTTGAACCCCCAAGGGTTTCACAGAAGTTGATAAAGTACAGCCATACAATTAAAAAATCATATTTTTTCTACAAAAATGATCTTTTCACCCTCAATTCTTATTTTTCCAAGGGTAACAGGACCCTAAAAGTTATTGTGCAATTTGTCCTGAGTACGCTGATACCCCACATGTGGGGGTAAACCACTATTTGGGCGCATGGCAGAGCTCGGAAGGGAAGTAGCGTCATTTGACGTTTTTGGCTGGAATTGAGATTGGATACCATGTCGCGTTTGGAAAGCCCCTGATGTACCAAAACAGTGAAACCCCCCCACAAATGACACCATTTTGGAAACTAGATCCCCCAAGGAACTTATCTAGATGTATGGTGAGCACTTTGAACCCGCCAGTGCTTCACAGAAGTTTATAACGACCGGGCGTGAAAATAAAAAAATCGCATTTTTTCAACAAACATGATCTTTTAGTCCCCATTTTTTATTTTCCCAAGGGTAACAGGAGAAATTGGACCCGAAAAGTTGTTGTCCAATTTGTCCTGAGTACGCTGATACCCCATATGTGGGAGAAAACTACTGTATCGCCACACGTCGGGGCTCGGAAGGGAATTAGTGATGTTTTGGAATGCAGACTTTGATGGAATGCTCTGCGGGTGTCATGTTGCCTTTGGAGAGCCCCTAATGTACCTAAACAGTGGAAACCCCCCACAAATGACACCATTTTGGAAACTAGACCCCCTAAGGAACTTATCTAGATGTGTGGTGAGTGCTTTGAACCCCCAAGGGCTTCATAGAAGTATATAATGCCCGGGCATGAAAATAAAAAAATTGTACTTTTTCCACAAACATGATCACTTAGTCCCCAATTTTTTTATTTTCCCAAGGGTATCAGGAGAAAATAGATGCCAAACATTGTTGTTCAATTTGTCCTCAGTACACTGATACCCCATATGTGGGAGAAAACTACTGTATGGGCACACGTCGGGGCTTGGAAGGGAAGTAGTGACTTTTTGGAATGCAGACTTTGATGGAATGGTCTGCGGGTGTCATGTGCGTTTGGAGAGCCCCTGATGTACCTAAACTATTGAAACTCCCCACAAGTGACCACATTTTGGAAACTAGACCCCCCAAGGAACTTATCTAGATGTGTGGTGAGCACTTTGAACCCCCAAGTGCTTCTCAGAAGTTTATAACGCCCGGGCGTGATTATAAAAAAATCATTTTTTTCAACAAAAATGATATTTTTGCCCCAATTTTTTATTTTCCTACCGGTAACAGGAGAAATTGGACCCCAAAAATTGTTTTGCAATTTGTCCTGAGTAGGCTAATACCCCATATGTGGGGGTAAAACACTGTTTGTGCGCATGGCAGAGCTTGGAAGGGAAGGAGCACCATTTGACCTTTTCAACGCAGAATTGGCTGGAATTGAGATCAGACGCCATGTTGCATTTGGAGAGCACCTGATGTGCCCAAACAGTGGAAACCCCCAATTACAACTCCAACCATAACCCCAACACACCCCTAACCCTAATCTCAGCCCTAACTCTAGCCCTAGCCCTAACCCTAGGTTTAACCCTAGCCCTATCCCTAACCCTATCCCTAACCCTATGGAAATAAATGCATTTTCTTTTCATTTTATTATTTTTCCCTAACTAAGGGGGTGATAACGGGGGGTTTGAATTACTAATTATGACGGTTTTTATGTTTGGCAGCTGTCGCAAGCTAAAAGATGCTTTTTATTGTAAAATAGTTTTTGCATCACCACATATTGAGAGCTATAATTTTTCCATATTTTGACCCACCGAGTCATGTGAGGTCTTATTTTTGTGGGACGAGTTGACGTTTTTATTGGTATCATTTTCGGGCATGTGACAACTTTTGATCGCTTTTTATTCCGATTTTTGGGACACAGAATGAACAAAAACCAGCATTTCATGAATTTCTTTTGGTGGGTGCGTTTACACCATTCCGCATGCGGTGAAATTGATAAGATGGTTTTATTCTTCGGGTCGGTACGGTTACAGCGATACCTAATTTAGGTCTTTTTTTATGGTTTGGCGCTTTTATGCAATGAAAACAATTTTATATAAACAATAATTATTTTTGCATCGCTTTATTCTGCGAGCTATAACTTTTTTATTTTTTTGCTGATGATGCTGAATGGCAGCTAGTTCTTTGCGGGACGAGATGACGTATTCAGCGGTACCATGGATATTTATATGTGTCTTTTTGATCACGCGTTATTGCACTATTTGTTCGGCGGTATGATAATAAATCATTATTTTTGCTTCGTTTTTTAATTTTATTTTTTAAGGGGTTCATTAAAGGGGTTATTTAATGGGACAGTTTTATAGGGCGGGTCGTTACAGACGCGGCAATACCAAATATGTGTACTTTTATTGTTTTTTTTTTTATTTCCAAAAAATGAATTTATTAGCAAATATTTTTATTTTTAATTTAGTTAGCGATTTTTTTTATTTTTAAACTTTGTTTTTTTTTCTTTAACTTTATTACATTGTCCCAGGGGGGACATAACTGTCATGTGACAGATCACTGATCTGTCACATCACAGATCACTGTGACAGATCAGCGATCTGTCACAGGCACTGCACTCGGCTTCCTCGTGCCTGCGCTTTGCAGGCACTGAGGAAGCCAGCTCCCTGCAGGCCCCCGAAGGTCCCCGTCGCCATCATGGATTCGGGGACCTGCAGGGATGGAGCCCCCCGCAGCAGCGCTGCACATTGCGCTGCTGTGGGGGGCTCAGGGAAGCACGGAGGGAGCCCCCTCCCTGCCGATGCTTCCCTTTAACACCCGGAACACCGCGATCGTGTTTGATCGCGGTGTGCAAAGGGTTAATGTGTTGGGGGCGGTCCGTGACTGCCCCTGACACATTGTTCCTGGTGTCAGCTGTGATAATCAGCTGACACCTTGACGCGATCAGCGGCGCTCACCATGTGAGCGCCGCTGATCGCGCTAGACGTACTATCCCGTCCATGGGCATAGGGGCCCGGGTCCCATGGACGGGATAGTACGTCTGATGTCAGAAAGGGGTTAAAAAAGAAAAAATACAAAAAGTACGAAAAAATAGCAAAAGAAAATAAAATGTTGTATTACTTCTCTCTTGCCCCCTCCACATACCGACACATCCACCTCTTCCTCCATTTGGACTTATGCCTCGTGGTTCTAGATAATTAGTTTAGCTTTATAAATTGTAGGTTGTTTTAATTTAGTTACATAACAAAAATAAAAAATAAAGTCTGGAAAAAAAGAAAAAAATACCAAAAAACAACATTGTATTACTCCTTCCTTGAATATTTTTTTATTTTACTCAGTTATATATCACGAATCACGATTAATTCCAGACATTACCGGCACTGTCCCCATTGGGGCTCACAAACTAATTTCCCTATCAGTAAGTCTTTGGAATGTGGGAAGAAAAACGGATTACCCGGAGGAAACCCATGCAAACAAGTGGAAAAGATAAAAACTCCTTGCAGATGTTGTCTTTGGTAGGAATTGAACATAAAACCCCAGCATTGCAAATCTGCACTGCTACCCACTGAGCGACCACGATGCCATGCCTCTTCCTTTGCATGGACCAGTTCCTCCTGATTCAAGATTCACATTCTTTTATTTCTGCTCTTAGCGTAAAGACAGGATGCAGCTGTAGTGAAGGACAGTATTAAGTTTCGCATGTGCACAGTTTTCCAAAAACACTCTCCATGCATACTCTGCACCCATGTCTGTGAAAGTACCATGAGTAGCCGAAAGTTTTTATAATCTTCAACTGTGTAGGTGGGAGTGATGGTACTGTGCCAAAAGCCACTGTGTGTATTCTTTAATACATATGTAACGGGGACCAGGGGGTAGTCGTGGCTGAGGGTGACAATACTGGCACACCCTGGTCTCCCGCCACATGTACACAATGTCCCTTATGCAGCATACCTTTTTGTCCGCTTTCTCCTCCATCTGGGTCCTCTGGTCTGCTGGTAATTTCTTTCTTGCAGTCCCATATAAAGACACGCAGAGTCAAGTTCCAATTTAAAACAAACAATTTTACTCAGTTCTTTTCTCAGCTCGTCCAGTCCACACTTAGGTACAGCACAAAATTCTTCACAAAGCATAGCATTTTCTTATCCTCTGCTGTCCCTCACTTCTTTAGGAATATTGCAGGGTCGTACCGTTGCCACTGGTACCACAGCGTTCTGTCTGGCCATTCTGACTATCCTTAGGAATTTCACCCTGGACATTCAGGCAGCTTCCTATGTAGCTCACTGTCACCATGTTGAAGCTGTTCTGTATTCCTTCACCATATCAGTGACCGTTGCTCCTAGGCCCTGGACGAGCTGGGTTTCTTTCCTTAAAACATTACGTGGCAAAACTGCTCTGTCCGGGCTCCCAGACCCTACTGACTAAAAACAGGAAAACGTTCTAGCTTACCCTAGTTGGCCCCTCTTAGTTTAACTAATTCATATCCTACACTTATTGTTTTCCTACACTTCCCCCCTCTAGTGGGCTAATCCAATCACTACACTTTCCCTACCTTTATAATACAACATACATACAGTATATATATATATATATATATATATATTTATTTATACATTACATTCCACATTAAACATGAATACAGGCAAGGGGAGTGGGCACAAATTAGTCTTGGTACACCCCTTACACATATCTGTGGGAGTACTTTCCCAAAAGCCACTGTGTGTACTCTGCAACTCTGCCTGTGGGTGTACTGTGCCCCATTGTCTGGGTGTGAAACTTTTAAACAGCTTTCCCAGGGAAATGAGAAAACATGCTCTGTGGGCAAAATTTGTTAACAGCTTCTGTGGCGGGCACTGGACCCAAAATCATTTGTGTAAAAATAATTATACTCTACCATTGCTAATGCGCATGAAAAGTTTTAATTGCTCATTGCAATTACAGAGGGATAGCTATTCTGTAGAGATTATAGATCACTAAAATGTTCAGATGCTCGTTACTCAAACCAAGCAATTCCTAATGCTTGAGAGCTCGTTTGAGTAAAGTGTATAATGAGAGTCAATCAGAAATCCCACCATTTTTCCCGACAGATACTACAAAGAGGTCTGGGGGCAGTGAAAATGTTAAATTAGATGGAAAAAGTGCTGAATGGAAGAAGAACAGGATTGAGAAGACCCCTAGAAGCATCTCCGACTCCCAGATTGCTGCTGAAAACAATGATGTCAAACTTTTACTCCACTTTAAAGACTGACAAAAAACATTCAAAATCGACAAGAAATTGGTGTTAACTGGAAAAAAATGTTAAGAAGCATTCTGTTAGGTGTCAAGATTCTCCCGCTGCACTGGATAGATCGAAAGCATTATCTGGTAATGTGGTCTCCCATTCAAGTCCGGGTGCTGCAATTGCTGCTCACCACAGATGTCGGTCCCAGCATCTTGCTCAGGCTCATTAGCTTACTGCTTACTGGTGACTCTTTAGCCAAGTCTATGGTAATCAGCGATATGCAGGTGCAGCCTTATGCTCTGGAGTCTAAGTCCAGAGATCACCTTACTGAGTAGAACTCTTGGAAGCCAGTGAGTAATATCTGTGCTCATCAAAATCTTACCCTGTTCCACCAGAAATATCCTGAAAAACCTGGTCCTGGATCCTCCCGAAGCTGCTTCTGAGGTGGGAGTAATGTAAGGATTCCAGACTTTCCTTTGTGCCTGTTTGCCCTTATTCAAGATGGATTCTTGTATCTAGCCCTGTCATGGAACTTCCTGTCTGTTTTGTGATTTAAGTCCGGGTCGTGTGTTCCTCTTTGCCTGAGTATTTTGTTGCTGTTTGCTTTTGAGCTCTTGCCTGTCTACTGGTGGACTCCCTGCTGCTGCTGCTCGTGACTCGGCGCTCTGCCTCTCCATGCTATGCTGCCTACAGTCCCTTGTACGACTCCTCGATAACTGCTATCTGGACTTCTAGTGAGAAGCTGTCCGCTTCTGGAACTGCTGTGGCCAGTAAGGAATCCTGACGTCACCTTCTCATCTTGGTTTGTGTTTGTGGGGGCTGTGGTGCTGGACTTGTGCGGGACTTTCAGCCAAAAAGGTAAATGTGGTGACCTTCCTCTGTTAATGCTACTCCTGTGAATTGCTGGACTTCTACGTCTAGGTGCCGTGTGCATTTTCATCTATATGATTGCTGAACTTTTACACGTTAGTGCGGTGTGCATGCTCATCCATAATATCGCTGGACTTCCTCATGTTCGCGCATCTGTAGACTTGAGGAACTCCAAAGAAAGGAAAAAGATTTCCTCTGTAGGTGGTAAAGGATGTAGGCTGTCACCATATCATCTTGATTACATTGATATGACCAAATCAGGATATTGGAAGGGACTTCCATGTGTTTTCGTTACTATTGCAGGAAGTACTCTGTTAGTTCTGCTTCACTTGCATCATTCTATATTGTGCTGTGTTTTTGTTACTATTGCAGGAAGTGCTCTGTTAGATTTGCTACACTTGCATCATTCTATATTGTGCTGTGTTTTTGTTTCTATTGCAGAAAGTGCTCTGTTAGTTTTGTTTCACTTCTTAATATACTTATTTACATCAGCTTTGGTCTCAGTTTCGTGTTATCCCAGGCAATCAGATTCCATAGAACCCTTATAATTGTTACAATGTGGTCCTTACGTGGTGCAAATCACACTTGCGGAGAGGGCACAGGTGAATGACATCTGCACCTTTCTGTCCAGTTTTGAAATGACTACTAAGATTGCTAGCACAGACGATGCCATCAGCATCACTATTCCGGTCATCTACATGCTGGGGCACACTTTGACTAGTCTGCATGAGGAGGTGATAGTCCCAGAGGAAGAGGTGGAAGTGGAGGAGGATGAGGAAGGGATAACAATATCTCAAATTTCTGGACTGTCGTCACACAGGCGGATGCTATGGGAGGGTGACTTACAGTGATTAAGGGGGGCTCATGGTACCAGACAAACTGATAGTGAAGATGCAGTAGCCGAGGAACAGATTGAGGAAGATGAGGTGATGAACATGCAACATGCTTTCTGTGGTAGGCAGGAGGAGACGGAGGAAGCAACCTTGAGTGTTACCCTGTCACCAACAGTGTATGGACTTGGACCTCATGGAAGTACCCGACACATGAGCGCCTTCTCACTGCACTATCTTCAATATTATGCCCGTATTCTTAGTGTTAGAAATAGTGCTGACTTCTGGATTGCTACTTTGTAGAACCACGGTACAATAGTAAATTTATCCAACTGCTTCCCCCCTTTAAAGGGATGTGTGCATGCTGTAGAATCGAAATACTCATAGATACTTGTAGACAATCTTAAGAGTGGTTTTTCCCAAGACAGCAGTGAGGCACACAGTGTGCTTCCCGGTTCTAGATGTTCAACTCAGGGAATGTCAAGGAATCATCGCAAAAGCATTATCAGCAGCAGTGTAAGTAGCGTAAGCAATTTCTGTGAGCTCGCTGCTCCTCTAACCTCTCCTCATGCTCCTCTAACCTCACCACACCCACTCCCCTCATCAAATGCGTCTCCCCGTACCCCCACTCATCATATAACACCACTATAATAGCCAAAGTAATAACAAAAGCATTAGTTGAAACGAGAAGACTTACCGAATGTGACTGAATTTTACCGACTTTGAGGAAAAATGCTCGTGAAAGCAGACAAGTATCCGAATGTGCTAAGGATATTGGAAGGGACCTCCATGTGTCCATCAAGGCCATGATGGAGTGGATGATTGGGTGTAATTGACGAAATAGAAGTTAACAATAGAGTTGAGCGAAACAGGTCGGTCAGATTCAAAAATCGCCGTCTTTCGCCAAAGTCGGGTTTCAACGATCGAAACCTGACCCTAGCGTGAGGTCGGCCATGAGGTCGCCGATCAGCATGCCAAAGTCGCTTTTCAAATGATGCTTTCAGCGCCTTTTCTCACCCAATGATGGAGGACGCACACTGTGGGCAATGCGGGGACATGCGCAGCGGCCAGCACCATCTTAGAGAAGGGCATTGAAGTGATTGGCTGGCTTTGTGTGGCGTCACAGTGGGTATAAAAGGCTGTGAACCCCGACCGCCATCTTACTTCTGCAGATCTTACAATAGGGAGAGGTGCTGCGGCTGATTCTGAACAGGGAGAGCGTTAGGCAGGGAAGAAGAAAAAAAAACCGCTTCTGCTGATAGCACTTTTCACTGCACAGTTAGTGTGCAGTGAAAGGGGAGGATTTTTGTTGTGTGCAGCAGCGTTGGTGGTGATTAGGCTGCCTTTAAAGTCTACCTGCTAGCTGCATTGCTGTGTGCACACTGCTGTTCAAACTGCTTTTTTCAAAGCACTCCAAATTTTATTATTTTGTCCTGGTGAGTTACTGAGCATTCATTTTTTCACACACCGTCTAGCGGTGTATGCTCCACACACACTACCGTGTACC
Organism: Dendrobates tinctorius; assembly: GCF_039654945.1. Taxonomy (NCBI): domain Eukaryota; kingdom Metazoa; phylum Chordata; class Amphibia; order Anura; family Dendrobatidae; genus Dendrobates; species Dendrobates tinctorius. The sequence continues at coordinate 27,938,029 of NW_027361829.1, read as the reverse complement.
GGCTGGTATCACGGACAAATAGAAGCTATCTGGGTGTGACTCTGGAAGAAAAAGCCGAGGAGTTTGTCCGTTTTTCCAGACCTACACCTTAGAGTTGTGTCCGTTTTTCAAACAGTTTTGTATATCTGCTGCTTGATTACAGTCAAAACTAGACAGAGACAGCGTGTGTCAGTCCGTATACAAATACACAGAGCTTGACAATTTTCCATACAGACACCGTCTAGTGGTGTATGCTCTTCACACACTACCGTGTACGGCTGGTATCATGGACAAATAGAAGCTATCTGTGTGTGACTCTGGAAGACAAAGCCGAGGAGTTTGTCCGTTTTTCCAGACCTACACCTTAGAGTCATGTCCATTTTTCAAACAGTTTCGTATATCTGGGTGGCATGGTGGCTCAGTGGTTAGCACTGCAGCCTTGCAGCACTGGGGTCCTGGGTTCAAATCCCACCAAGAACAACATCTGCAAGGAGTTTGTATGTTCTCCCTGTGTTTGTGTGGGTTTCCTCCTGGTACTCTGGTTTCATCCCACATTCTAAAGACATACTGATAGGGAATTTAGATTGTGAGCCCCATCGGGGACAGTGATGATAATATGTGCAAATTGTAAAGCACTGTGGAATATGTTAGTGCTATATAAAGATTGTTATATCTGCAGTTTGATTACGGTCAAAACGAGACAGCGTGTGTCAGTCCGTATACAAATACACGGAGCTTGACAATTTTACATACACACACCGTACAGCGGTGTACGCTCCTCACACACTACCGTGTACCGCCTTCTAGCACGGACAAATAGAAGCTACCTGTGTGTGACTCTGGAAAAAAAAGCCGAGGAATTTTTCTGTTTTTCCAGACCTACACCTTAGAGTCGTGTCCGTTTTTCAAACTGTTTCGTATATCTGCTGTTTGATCACGGTCAAATCTAGACAGATACAGCGTGTGTCAGTCCGTATACAAATACACGGAGCTTGACAATTTTCCTTACACACATCGTATAGAGCTGTCCGATTCTCCAACAGTATTGTATATCTGCCATTCGCATTACAGTCACTTTTATACCTAGTCAGTGTGTGTGACACTCCGTAAATACATATACGGAGATTGTTAGTTGCACAAAAATCGTATACAGCTGTACACTTCTGATACAGTTCCGTATATCTGCTTATTGGATACATACTGTGAGAGCGTCTGTGACTAACATAATATATACGTTGATTTAATTTGTTTAATACACCTTACACAGCTGAACGCTCCTCATACAGTACCATCTCTATACTGGTATTTTTGGTACATTTTCCCAAACATGAGCAAGTATGGTGGAAGAGGCCGCGGACATGGCAGCGGGGGCACAGCTGGTACTGATGGTGGTGGTGCATCGGCACAATTGCAGCTAAGGCAGGAGGTGTTGAGCCTGCGTCATCTTCTGACCCAAGAAGGCCTGTAAGGTTGCCTTTTCTTGGAGTAGGAAAACCACTTTTAAAGCTGGAGCATCAGGAACAGGTTTTTGCGTATATTGCCGAAACAGCCACCAGCTCTATTGCCTCCTCTTCTGAACGGTCGAAACCTGCAAGCATGGAGTCATCAGTGCAGGGTTCTGGTCATAAAAAAACCCTTTCCTTGTGTCCTTCACCCCCACCAAAAGTTAAGGATGCGGCAGCCCACACTTCAGATTACGCTATGGAGCTCTTTTCACATACCATGCCTGGGTTATCCAGTCAAATCCTGAATTCCCCAGTCCAAGATGAATCTTACATGGAGTGCACTGATGCACAGCCACTGCTAGATGATTCTGCTGGTACATTGACCCACAGCACTACATTGCCCTCGCAGGCTATTGAGCCAGAATCTGACTCTGATGAAACCCAGGCGCCCCTTCCCACATACTATACCACCTTACACGGTGACACAGAGGAAGGTAAAGAGGAAGGTGCAGATGACTTTGAAGAGGAGTTGATGGATGATCCAGTTCTGGACCTGAATTGGCATCCATTGGGGGAGGAGGGTGGCGCTGGCAATAGTTCAGATAAGGATATGGATCCTCAGCAGACATTGACATCGCAGCAGCGGTTATCTAGCAGGCCCGTAGCTGTCCTAAAACATGGAACAAAAACTAAAAGAGTTGCAGGACAGCTTGACCAGAGGGTCAACATAGCACAGCATGCAAGGCCAGAAAATGTTTACCATAGTAGGAACAGTGCAGTTTGGCACTTCTTTGTCCAAAATTCTACTGATGAGGCAAAGGTTACCTGTAAGAAGTGTGGAAGGACCTTTAGCTGAGGTAAACAACTCAGAAATTTGAATACCAGTTGCATGCCTAGACATTTAATCAATATGCACTTGCCAGAGTGGGCGGACTACAAAACCTCAGGTAGCACATGTGTACCTGCTCCGATTAAAGGTAGCCAACAACGCTACATCGCTACCCCCACTGTAAGACCTCCGCCACCATTAAGCACACCACCAGCACTAAATGTGGAAGTGTCGTCGCAAGGCCAAAGCACTCAGGGAATCACAATGGTTTTGCAACACAACACTGAATCTAGGCCATCACCACCAATACCATCACCAACCCCCTCTCACTCCATCCGGTCCACCGCTACTTCCCCCATATGCAGCTCTCCAGTCCAGCTCACCCTACCAGATACTATGAGTAGGACAAGAAAGTACTCATCCTCTCATCCGCATACACTGTGTTTGAACGCCTACATTGCCAAACTAATCTCATTAGAGATGATGCCCTACCGTTTGGTTGAAAGCGAAGCTTTCCGCGACCTCATGGCCTACGCTGTCCCACGCTATGACCTACCCAGTCGGCACTTCATTTCTCGAAAAGCCATCCCTGCCCTCCACCAGCATGTGAAAGACCGCATTGTCCATGCACTAAAACAGTCAGTGAGTGGAAAGGTGGACCTCACAACGGATGCAAGGACCAGTAGGCATAGCCAGGGCCGTTACGTGTCCATCACTGCGCACTGGCCTAATGTGGTGAATGCAGGCTCCACTGGGGACAGCGGCGGTAGAACAGTGCTGCCTAGTCCACGGTATAGGAAACAGTTGGCTGTAGGCTTTCGCTCCTCCTCCAACTCGTCTATCAGCAAAAGCTCGTCCAGTGTGATTTGCACCACGTAAGGACCACATTGTAACAATTATAAGGGTTCTATGGAATCTGATTGCCTGGGATAACACGAAACTGAGACCAAAGCTGATGTAAATAAGCATATTAAGAAGTGAAACAAAACTAACAGAGCACTTTCTGCAATAGAAACAAAAACACAGCACAATATAGAATGATGCAAGTGTAGCAAATCTAACAGACCACTTCCTGCAATAGTAACAAAAACACAGCACAATATAGAATGATGCAAGTGAAGCAGAACTAACAGAGTACTTCCTGCAATAGTAACGAAAACACATGGAAGTCCCTTCCAATATCCTGATTTGGTCATATCAATGTAATCAAGATGATATGGTGACAGCCTACATCCTTTACCACCTACAGAGGAAATCTTTTTCCTTTCTTTGGAGTTCCTCAAGTCTACAGATGCGCGAACATGAGGAAGTCCAGCGATATTATGGATGAGCATGCACACCGCACTAACGTGTAAAAGTTCAGCAATCATATAGATGAAAATGCAGTCGCACGAGCACTACATCCACAGCTGGTGTCAGCAGGCTGTGTTAAAGATGATGTCTTTGGGCGACAACAGACACACCGCGGAGGTACTGGCCGACTACTTGCAGTGACAAACAGAGTCATGGCTGGGCAGTCTACATCTTGAGGCAGGCAAGGTAGTTAGTGATAACGGGAATTTTGTGGCAGCCATAGCCCGTGCAAAACTCACAAACATACCTTGCCTGGCTCACACTTTGAACCTGGTGGTGCAGTGCTTCCTTAATAATTATCTAGGATTAACATCCCTGCTCCATAAGGAGCGAAGACTGTGCTCGCACATCCGTCGCTCGGCCGTACACTCCAGTCCGTATGCAGAAGCTGCAGCGATTGCTCCACCTCCCCAAGCACCGCCTAATCATAGACTTTGCAACAAGGTGGAACTCCACCCTGCACATGGTTGAGAGGCTGTGTGAACAGAGGCAGGCTGTAATGCATTTGTGTGAGGATACATGGGCAGGCAGTTTGAGGGAAGACATGGAATTGTTGGGTGTGCAGTGGTCAAAGCTGAAAGACCTCTGTAAAGTCCTTCAGTGTTTTGAGGAATGCACATGGCTGGTAAATGCAGACGACGCCATCATAAGCATGAGCATCCCACTTATGCGTCTGCTCATGCAAAGTTTGATGCACATTACGGATCAGGCGTCTGCAGCGGAGGAGGAGGGAAGCCTTGATGACAGTCAGCCATTGTCTGGAAAGGGAACTGTCCTGGACAAGTTGGAGTAAGAAGAGGAAGAGGAGGAGGATGAGGATGAGGGGGATGATTATTTGGGCAGGAGGATGTTTCTCAGGGGGCAAGAGAAAATGTTGGCGTTCCAAGTTCAGGGACAGTGTTTGTGCGTGACTGTAGGGATGTGGATTTGCCAGAAACTGCTCCTCCACCCACCACGGGCAGTGCATCATTGACACCTGGAACAGTGGCCCATAGAGTTGAGCGAAACGGGTCGAACAATTTCAAAAGTCGCCGACTTTTGGCAAAGTCGGGTTTCATGAAACGAAACCCGACCCTAGGATGAGGTCGGCCACGAGGTCGGCGACTTACGTGCCAAAGTCGCGTTTCAAAAGTTTGTTTAGCGCTCTTTTTCAGCCAATCAGGATCCACGGACACTGTGGGCAACGTGATGACATAGGCAGGGGTCACCACCATCTTTCAGAAGGGCATGCAAGTGATTGGCTTGCTTTGGTGGGCGTCACAGGGGTTATAAAAGGGCGTGCACGCCGACCGCCATCTTACTTCTGCCGATCTTAGCATAGGGAGAGGTTGCTGATTCTGTAGGGAGAGCGTTAGGCAGGGAAGAAGACAAAAAAACTGCTTCTACTGCTAGCGATTTTGCCTGTGCAACACACCAGTCACTGTGTGTGCAGTGCAAGGGGAGGCTATATTGTGATGGATCAGCGGTGTTGGTTGTTAGGCTGCCTTCTAAAGCTTCCTGACAGCTGCATTGCTGTTTCCCCACTGCTCTGCAAACTGCTTTTTTAAAAGCAATCCCAATTTTTTTTTTTGTCCTGCTAAGGTACTGAGCGTGCATTTATTCACACCATACAGCAGTGTACGCTCCTTACACAGTACCGTGTAACGGCTGTTATCACAGCCACAGTGAAGCTATCTGTGTGTCACTGTGGAAGGATAAGTGGAGGACTTGTTCCGTTCTTACAGACCTACACTCTAGGGAGATTCCTATTCTGCCCAATTCTACAATTCACTTTTTTCACACCTGTGCCATCCAGCCTGTGACATAGCGCTCTGATATTCAGTGGGCCTCACACAATCCAAAAGTGTCCAGTGTCCACAAGTGTCTGCAGAAATTCAAAATCTCCCTTATCCTGTAGTCACTTTTTTCACACCTGTGCCATCGAGCCTGTGACATAGCGCTCTGATATTCAGTGGGCCTCACAATCCAAAAGTGTCCAGTGTCCACAAGTGTCTGTAGAAATTCAAAATCTCCCTTATCCTGTAGTCACTTTTTTCACACCTGTGCCATCGAGCCTGTGACATAGCTCTCTGATATTCAGTGGGCCTCAAACAATCCAAAAGTGTCCAGTGTCCACAAGTGTCTGCAGAAATTCAAAATCTCCCTTATCCTGTAGTCACTTTTTTCACACCTGTGCCATCGAGCCTGTGACATGGCGCTCTGATATTCAGTGGGCCTCACACAATCCAAAAGTGTCCAGTGTCCACAAGTGTCTGCAGAAATTCAAAATCTCCCTTATCCTGTAGTCACTTTTTTCACACCTGTGCCATCGAGCCTGTGACATAGCGCTCTGATATTCAGTGGGCCTCACACAATCCAAGTGTCCAGTGTCCACAAGTGTCTGCAGAAAATCTAAATCTCCCCTGTCCTATAGACACCTTGTACCTTGTTTTACATTACTATATAGTTTGTTGGATTTTGTCTACATTTCTACCTAAAATGAGGAAGGCTCGTGGAAGAGGCCGTGGAATTGGGCGGGGGTTGGCAGCTGGTAATGATGGTGTTGGTGGTGATCTGATGGTAGTGGCAAAAGCAAAATAGGACCGAATGCAGGAGGTGTTGAGCCTGCGTCATCGTCTGGCTCCATAAGGCTTCGAAGGCTTAGTTTTCTAGGAGTTGGCAAACCGCTTTTAACGCCAGAGCATCAGGAAAAAGTTTTGTCTTACATTGCTGACTCAGCCTCCAGCTCTATCACCTCCTCTTCTGAAGTTGTAAAAAGTAAAAGTACTGAGTCGTCATTGGAGGCTCATATTCATGAACCACACCTTTCCTTGTGTCCTTCACCCCAACCAAGATTGAAGGATGACACAGGCCATACTACTGATTACTCCATGGAGCTGTTTTCACATACCATGCCTGGATTATCAAGTGAAATGGTGAATTACCCAGGCCAAGATGAATCTGACATGGAGTGCACTGATGCACAGCCGCTGATAGATGATTCTGCTGGTACATTCACTCAGAGCACTACATTGTCCTCGCAGTGTACAGAGCCAGATTCTGACCCTGATGAGACTCAGGTGCCCCTTCCCGCACACTATACCACCATACACGGTGACACAGAGGAAGGTGCACATGACATTGAAGAGGAGGTGATGGATGACCCAGTTGTTGAACCAGATTGGCATCCATTGGGGGAAGAGGGTGCTGCTTCCAATAGCTCAGATGAGGAGCATCCACAGCAGACATCGACATCGCAACAGCTGTTATCTGGCAGGCCCGGAGCACTCCAAAGACAGGTTCCAAAAATCAAAAGAGTTGCTGGACAGCTTGTCCAGAGGGTCAAAACATCACAGCATGCTAGGCCGCAAAATGTCTGCCAAAGTAGGAAGAGTGCAGTGTGGCACTTTTTTGAACAAAATCCTCATGATCAGGCCAAGGTTATCTGTAAGAAGTGCGCAAAGACCTTTAGCCGAGGGAAAAATCTGAAAAATTTGAATACCAGTTGCATGCTTAGACATTTAACCAGCATGCACTTGCAAGCGTGGACCCAACACCAAACCTCAAGTGCCACATGTGCAACTGATCACAAAGAAGGTAGTCAGCAATGCTACATTGTTTCCCCCACTGTAAGCCCACCGGTTAGCACAGCAGCAAATGTTGAGGTGTCGTTGCAAGGCCACAGCAGTCAGGGAATCCCACTGTTATATCAACGAAATACTGAATCTAGGCCATCAGAAAGAACACCAACTCCATCACCATCATCAACCCTCTCTCAGTCCACCCTCTCCACCGCTATTTCCACCATATGCAGCTCTCAAGTCCAGCTCACCCTCCCAGACACTATGAGTAGGTCAAGAAAGTACTCAGTCTCTCATCCGCGTACACTGGGTTTGAACGCCCACATTGCCAAACTAATCTCGTTTGAGATGATGCCCTATCGGTTGGAGGAAAAAGCAGCTTTCCGCGAACTCATGGCCTATGCAGTACCACGCTATGACCTACCCAGTCGCCACTTCTTCTCTCGCAAAGCCATCCCAGCCCTCCACCATCATGTGAAAGACCGCATTGTCCATGCACTCAAGCAGTCAGTGAGTGGAAAGGTGCACCTCACAACTGATGCATGGTCCAGTCGGCATGGCCAGGGCCGTTACGTGTCCATCACTGCGCACTGGGTTAATGTGGTGGATGCAGGGTCCACAGGGGACAGCGGTGGTGGGACAGTGCTGCCTAGCCCACGGTATAGGAAACAGTTGGCTGTAGGCGTTCCACCCTCCTCCTCCTCCTCCAGAAGCGACAGCTCGTCCACAGAGCGCAGTCGTACGAGCACTCCATCTGCAGCTGCCACTGTTGCACATGAGGTTTCCCCCTATCGAGCAGCTAGTGGAAAGCGTCAGCAGTCTGTGTTGCAGATGATGTGTTTGGGCGACAGACACACCGCCGAGGTGCTGGCCGAGTACTTGAAGCGACAAACTGAGTCATGGCTGGGCAGTGTACATCTTGAGGCAGGCAAGGTAGTTAGTGATAACGGCCGTAATTTTGTGGCAGCCATAGCCCTTTCAAAACTCAGCCACATACCTTGCTTGGCTCACACCTTGAACCTGGTGGTGCAGTGCTTCCTCAAAAATTATCCGGAGTTAACAGCCCTGCTCCATAAGGTGCGAAGACTATGCGCGCACATCCGCCGGTCGCCTGTACACTCCGTTCGTATGCAGAAGCTGCAGCGATTGCTCCACCTTCCCAACCACCGCCTCATTATCGACATTGCAACAAGGTGGAACTCCACCCTGTACATGGTGGAGCGGCTGTGCGAGCAGAGGCAGGCCATAATGCATTTGTGGGAGGATACACGGCCAGGCACTTTGAGAGCAGACATGGAGTTGACAGGTGTGCAGTGGTCGAAGCTGAAAGACCTCTGTAAAGTCCTTCAGTGTTTTGAGGAATGCACACGGCTGGTAAGCGCAGACGACACCATCCTAAGCATGAGCATCCCACTTATGCGTCTGCTCATGCAAACTTTGACGCATCTTAAGGAGCAGGCGTCTGCAGCCAATGTTGACGAGGAGGAAGAGGTGGAGGGAATCCTTGATGACATTCAGCCATTGTCTGCTCAGGGACCTCTCCTGGACGAGTTGGAGGAAGAAGAGGAGGAGGAGGATGATGATGGGGATGATTACTTAGGGGAGGAGGATGCATCTCGTGGGGCAAGTGAAAATGTTGGCATGGCAAGGTCTGGTACAGGGTTTGTGCATGACTGGAGGGATTTGGATTTGCCAGAAAGTGCTCCTCCAACCAGCACTCGCAGTGCATCATTGACACCAGGAACATTGGCCCACATGTCAGATTATGCCTTGCGGATCCTAAAAAGGGACCCCCGCATTGCCAAAATGATGAACGATGACGACTACTGGTTGGCCAGCATCCTGGCTCCACGCTATAAAGGCAAATTACAAAACATCATGCCACAGGAGAACCTTGACCTAATATTGGCTAATAAACAAGCAACTCTGGTAAATCGGTTGCTTGAGGCATTCCCAGCACACAGCAGCGGTGATGGTTCTCACACGAGCCGTACGGGCCGGGGGCAGCTTGGCAGAGGTGTTCATGGTGCACACAGCAGAAGTGACGTTGGAGACAGGGGTTTCATGACAATGTTGTGGACTGATTTTTCAAGTACCGCTCACACAACTGGTAATACAGCATCGATGGAAAGTGACAGGAGACAGCAGTTGTCAACTATGGTTACAAACTACTTTTCCTCCCATATCGATGTTCTCCCACACAGGTCATTCCCCTTTGACTATTGGGCCGCTAAACTGGACACCTGGCCTTAATTGGCACAATATGCCTTACAGGAGCTCGCTTGCCCAGCTGCAATTGTGCTATCTGAAAGAGTCTTCAGTGCAGCTGGATCAATCCTGACAGAAAAAAGGACCCGTCTGTCAACCCAAAATGTGGATGATCTAACCTTGTCCCACCTTCCCCTGATGACACATAGGGTGACAGAAAAATGGCTTGCTTTGGTCCACCTCTTCCTGGGACTTGACCTATTTCGCCTTTTGCATCAGCTGAATGTCCAACATCAACATATGCCACTTTCTAAAACTCCCTAACTGTGCAGCCTCCCCCCCCATGGCCAGGGTCACCACCTAGCGCACGAAACCGTGCGAGTGCCGTTGCCCTGGACAGGTGGGTAGGCCGACTCTTGGGCGCGGGCACTGGCACAGGGTCCCTCATAGTGCAATCAAGTGTCTCTGACGGTGGCGTTGCAAACCCGCCGTCAGACACACCACTGTACTATGAGGGGCCCAGTGCCAGTACCGACGCCCACGAGTGGGCCCCCCTTGCTTGGGCAGGGCCACAGCATTTGCAATCTTTACCTCTCCCTGCTCCTCCGCTGTGTAGTCTGGGCCGTCAAATCCATACTGTGCCTGACACCGTCTGAGCCTGCCTCCTGATGTATAGACATATCTTTTGAATGTGTACGCTATCCATACATGTTATCCGGGGATACGGTACCCTTTCTCACCTTTGTGCAATCATGTGCAAGCCATACTGGGCCTAACACCGTCTGAGCCTGCCTCCTGATGTATAGACATATCTTTTGAATGTGTGCGCTATCCATCCATACATGTTATCCGGGGATACGGTACCCTTTCTCACCTTTGTGCAATCACTTGCAAGCCATACTGGGCCTAACACCATCTGAGCCTGCCTCCTGATGTATAGACATATCTTTTGAATGTGTACGCTATCCATACATGTTATCCGGGGATACGGTACCCTTTCTCACCTTTGTGCAATCATGTGCAAGCCATACTGGGCCTAACACCGTCTGAGCCTGCCTCCTGATGTATAGACATATCTTTTGAATGTGTACGCTATCCATACATGTTATCCGGGGATACGGTACCCTTTCTCACCTTTGTGCAATCACGTGCAAGCCATACTGGGCCTAACACTGTCTGAGCCTGCCTCCTGATGTATAGACATATCTTTTGAATGTGTACGCTATCCATACATGTTATCCGGGGATACGGTACCCTTTGTGCAATCACGTGCAAGCCATACTGGGCCTAACACCGTCTGAGCCTGCCTCCTGATGTATAGACATATCTTTTGAATGTGTACGCTATCCATACATGTTATCCGGGGATACGGAACCCTTTCTCACCTTTGTGCAATCACGTGCAAGCCATACTGGGCCTAACACCGTCTGAGCCTGCCTCCTGATGTATAGACATATCTTTTGAATGTGTACGCTATCCATACATGTTATCCGGGGATACGGTACCCTTTCTCACCTTTGTGCAATCACGTGCAAGCCATACTTGGCCTAACACCGTCTGAGCCTGCCTCCTGATGTATAGACATATCTTTTGAATGTGTACGCTATCCATACATGTTATCCGGGGATACGGTACCCTCTCTCACCTTTGTGCAATCACGTGCAAGCCATACTGGGCCTAACACCGTCTGAGCCTGCCTCCTGATGTATAGACATATCTTTTGAATGTGTACGCTATCCATGCATGTTATCCGGGGATACGGTACCCTTTCTCACCTTTGTGCAATCACGTGTAATCCATACTGGGCGTGAGAACGGCTGGCGAGCTGTTAAGCAAGCTACAGCACCTGTGGTTTGCACATGTAAGTTTTTCATTTTTTCAGGAATGTCGGTTAGGCCTAATTCCGGAACTGCGGTTGACCGGCACTTACTGGGAAATCATCGTTCGCGAGTAATAATTGTAATCAGTGATCCCCATCACTAACGTTGTTCAGCGGGTTATCTGCACCTGTAAGCGACAAACGCTGGCCTTTTCAGTGTAGCGCACATGCAGCCACGGACATGTAAGGGCATGACACACCAGTTATTGGCCAATCTCATGTGCCAGAGCCTCACGTGTCCCTCTAGTAAGCCGGACTCGGACCGCGGGGCATGACGAAGTCTCGTTCGTTAACGGAATTAAGCTTGCAATGTGTGCATCTGTTCTGTAGCTGGCATGGTTGAGGTTGCCTGTGTTGAGTCAAATTACGCCGTAGGCTCCACTCCTGATGGTGCCCTTCTGGACATTCCTTTAAGGTTCAGCTTTGCAACCATACTGCCCACGTAAAACAAACACTTTGCCTTCATGAACGCTGTTTGGAGGGTCATGACTCGTGGGAATAACGCCGCCCAATCAGTTAACCTGCTAGAGAGATCCTTCGTTGCTCCCAAGCATGACATCACACTCCCTAGGAGGAAGGTAATGCCACTGTGGCGACCGTACTCCTGGGGGCGACACAAGTGCACTGATGCCCAGCCACTGCTCGATGAATCTGCTGGTACATTGACCCAGACCACTACATTCCCCTCGCACGCTACACGGCCTGAATCTGACCCTGATGAAACTCAGGTTACCCTTCCCATATACAGTTCCATCTTACACGGTGACAAAGAGGAAGCTGCAGATGAAAGTGCAGGTTCGGCCCACCCGCCATCAGACACACCACCGTACTATCAGGGGCCCTGTGCCAGTGCTGTCGCCAACGAGTGGGCCCCCCCTGCTTGCTCAGGATCACAGCACTTGCAAGGTTGAAATACTGTGCAGTGAGATGGAAGATGGGGACGACGAGGAGTCCAGACTAGTACAGGGATTCCCTAGTGAGGAGACTTATTTGATTGTTTTCAATGTTGGGACAGCAATTTTTGGGGAGCACTATACTCTGGAGAATGATAGATGGGGCCCACCATACACTGCAACATTTCAAAAGTGGACATCAGACACTGGAGCAGCATTTACAGGGCCCATTATACACTAGAGCATTAGAAATGGGGCCCATTATGTTTGGAGCATTATTTGGGCCCATAAGACAGTGGAGCTTCATCCATGGGGACCAACATATACTGTAGCATTATGTGGAGCGCATCATATACTGTTTCAAACATTATATGGGACCAATGATTCTGTATGGAGAAATAGATGGGCCTCGTCATGAGATGTAAAAAGTGAAGTATTTTTCATTGTACTATACCGCTATTTCTCTGCCGTATCGGAGCATGATGAGTTGTGGTATGTGTTAAAGGGGCGCTCTTTCGCCCAGGGCACATGAAAACCTCGAGCCAGCCCTACCCCCCCCACAACTTTAGCCAAATAACCCCCATTTTTCAGTGCGTAACTTGTATTATGAAGTTAATTAAGGTTGACCAGCTTAAGTAAGAAGAATTGATGCTTTTGGCATTCAAATGAGCACTGTAGGTGTGTTTCCTGTCCTCCTCTCACTGCCGACTTTTATTCCCCATTGACTTACATTGAGTTTCGTGTTTCGGGACGACCCCGACTTTTCCCTATAATCGGCCGATCTTGCTCGACCCGACTTTTGGAAAAGTTGGGTTTCACGAAACGAAACTCGACCATAAAAAACCAAAAGTCGCTCAACTCTAGTGGCCCACTATATCTGAAACTGAACCTGTCAAAAACTGAACTCCTTGTGTTGCCTCCCGCTACTAATGTACCTATACCCGACATTGCCATTTTCGTGTGTGGTTCTACTATTACTCCCCAGCAACATGCCCGCTGTCTTGGGGTCATACTTGACTCCGAGCTTTTCTTTGTCCCCCACATCCGATCACTGGCTCGCTCTTGTTATCTGCACCTCAAGAACATTTCTAGAATTTGACCTCCCACTCCCGTCTTCAAGACTATACACGTGCTGCGCCAATTCTTTGGAATGCACTTCCCAGGTCAATACGATTTGTCCCCAATCCCCACAATTTTAAGCGTGCCCTGAAAACTCATTTATTCAGACTGGCCTACCACCTCAACACATTAACCTAATCTATCCCTATGTGGCACAGCCAAAAGTTTTTTTACCATAACCAGGTTCCCCGCATTATGTTCCAACAAGCTTTATGCATCCATTAGCCCTCTGCATCTGTACTGTTACACACTTAACATTATGGCTGGTCCATACAATCAGGGCAACTGTTACCACCCACCTTTCGTGTCTCCCCTTTTTTCCTCATAGATTGTAAGCTTGCGAGCAAGGCCTTCATTCCTCTTGGTATCTGTTATGATCTATGTGATTATTGTTATGCTGTAATGTATATTGTCTGTATAAGTCCCCTCTGAAATGTAAAGTGCTGCGGAATATGTCGGCACTATTGAAATAAAATTTATTATTATTATTACATGTGCGATTATGCCTTGCGGATCCTAAAAAGGGACCCCCGCATTGCCAAAATGATGAGGGATGATGACTACTGGCTGGCCAGCATCCTTGATCCACGCTACAAAGGCAAATTACACAACATCATGCCACAGCAGAACCTAGAGATAATATTTGCAAACAAACAAGCAACTCTGGTAAACCGTTTGTTTGAGGCTTTCCCAGCACACAGCAGTGGTGTTCGTTCTCCCACGAGCCGTAGTGGGCACAACGGAAGAGGTGTTCGTGGTGCACACAGCAGAAGTGGTGTTGGAGACAGGGGTTTAATGACCATGTTGTGGAATGATTTCTCAAGTACCGCTCACACGACTGCTAATACTGCATCGATTAAAGGTGACAGGAGACAGCAGTTGTCAACTATGGTTACAAACTACTTCTCCTCCCATATAGATGTTCTCCCTCACAGGTCATTCCCCTTTGACTATTGGGCCTCTAAACTGGACACCTGGCCTGAATTGGCACAATATGCCTTACAGGAGCTTGCTGCTCGTGTGTTATTTGAAAGAGTCTTCAGTGCTGCTGGATCAATCCTGACAGAAATAAGGACCCATCTGTTGACCCAAAATGTGGATGATCTAACCTTCATTAAAATGAACCATGCATGGGTTTCAAAGGATTTTGTCCCACCTTCCCCTGATGACACATAGGTTACCAGAAAAGTGCCTTGTTTTTTTCCTCCTCTTCCTCTGACTTGCCCAATTACACCCTTTGCAGCAGCTGAATGTAAAGCCAACACATCTACATATGCCAATTTTTAAACCTCCCTAACTGGGCTGCCCACCCCTCCCCCAATGGCTGGGGTCAAGACCTGGCGCACCCGGGCAAGTGCCGTTGCTCTGAACAGGTGGATGGGCCCACTGATGGCCAACAGCAAAGCACAGGGCCCCTCATAGTACAATACAGTGTCTCAGATGGTGGGAGGGCCCACTCGCCGTCAGACACACCAGCATACTATGAGGGGCCCTGTGCCAGTACCGTCGACCACGATTGTGCCCCCCCTGCTTGGTCATGGTCACAGCACTTGCAAGTTGCAATACGTACCTCTCTGTGCTCCACCGCTGTGTAGTCAGGGCAGTTAAATCCTTCACAGGGAGGGCCACTCAAAATTTGGTGTATCGATCAATGATGGTTAAGATATAGCTATGGCCTGTCCTTCTGGCCTCTACCTTCAGATGATCAATGGCTACCATTTGAAATGGACGTCAACTTACAAGCGGATGCAGTGGTGGTTTATGATCACCTTTCACAGTTGTGATAGTCACAGACGTGTGACATTCCTGCCACCATTTTTCAATGTCTCCTCTCATGCCAATCCAATAGACTCGCCTACGGCCTGTGGCTTCTGTCTTTTGCCCTCCAAAATGACCAGACACATCATGATAGGCAGTGAGGACCATGGGTACATCTCTCCCTGTGATCACAATTTGATGGAGACAAGTAACGGTGATGTGATCCACACTACTGCGATAAAGCAATCCTTTCGTCACAAAGAACCTTTTGCGCTTTCTCCACAGACACAGTAATTGAGGGTCTGCATCGCCTCTGCAACATCTACCGGGAGGTTTTCCCGCGATGAGTAATTCCAAAATTTCTGCTAACAGTCGACTTTGCGTCTGTACTTGTATCCATGTAGTTTCCAGTAGCGGAGAGTCTGGACTGGCTTACTGAGATTGAAATATATACAAAGATTTAAAAGTACCACAACACTGTATACTGGTGTACGCTATGAATACCTTTCCCTTTTTCTACTTTTTTAATTCTGGTGTAATACATAGTGAGCCTGTGAGTGTCTGTGTCTGACTACAGAAGTATAGACGGAAATTTAACCCTTGACTGGACACACCTAGCATGTGCTGATACAGTACCTTGTTTCAAAAATTAGTATTATGGTGTCATCTGTAGGATAACCAATAAAGTTGAGCGAAACGGGTCGGTCAAATTCATAAGTCGCCAACTTTCGCTGAAGTTGGGTTTCATGAAACGAAACCCGACCATTGCGTGAGGTCGGCCATGAGGTCGGCGACCAGAGCGCCAAAGTCACGTTTCAAATGATGCTTCCAGCACCCTTTTTCAGCTAATGATGGAGGACGCACACTGTGGGCAATGCGATGACATGGGCATCAGTCACCACCATCTTTGAGAAGGGCATGCAAGTGATTGGCTTGCTTTGTGTGGCGTCACAGGGGCTACAAAAGGGCGTGCACGCCGACCGCCATCTTACTTCTGCCGATCTTAGCATTAGGGAGAGGTTGCAGCTGCTGATTCTGAATAAGAGAGAGTGTTAGGCAGAGAAGAAGAACAAAAAAACTGCTTCTGCTGGTAGCGATTTCCACTGTACAATACAACAGTTTGTGTAGAGTGACAGGGGAGGCTATATTTTTGTGCATCAGCTCTGTTGGTTATTAGCGGGGCGGGCTGGGCCGGGTGGCAGGGAGGCAAATGCCCCCCGGGCCGCTCCCCCAGCAGCTGTGCAGGGCCGGCCACCTGATGGCCCTGCACAGTGAACTGCGTGCGGCCGTGTTTGCTCAGCTGTGCTGTGATGTGATGCGGCCGCCGGCCGGCAGCAGATAGTGGCACGGTCGGCCGTGCACATCACAGTCTGTCTCCCAAGTTGCGGCTGAGACATCAGCGTACTCTGAGTGGTACACTGATGTCAGCCACGATCTCCTGCTGGCCGCGGTCTGCGGCTTATGAGACAGACTGTGATGTGCACGCAGGCGGCGCGATGACGTCATTGTATGGCGCCGCTCCAGTTCTCTGCAGGCCAGAAGAGGACACTGATGGAGGCTGCGGTGCAAGGAATCAAGATGAGGTGAGTATAAACTTTATTATTTTTATATGAACGGGCTGTGGGGCCTTCCTACTATATATATGGGAGGGAAACTGCGGCTATCCTACTGTATATATGGGGGGAAACTGCGGCCATCCTACTGTATATATGGGGGGAAACTGCAGCCATCCTACTATATATATGGGGGGAACTGCGGCCATCCTACTGTATATATGGGGGGGAAACTGCGGCCATCCTACTGTATATATGAGGGGGAAACTGCGGCCATCCTACTGTATATATGGGGGGGACTGCGGCCATCCTACTGTATATATGGGGGGGAAACTGCGGCCATCCTACTGTATATATGGGGGGGAAACTGCTGCCATCCTACTGTATACATGCGGGGGGGAAGCTGCGGCCATCCTACTGTATATATGGGGGGGGAAACTGTGGCCATCCTACTGTATATATGGGGGGGAAACTGCGGCCATCCTACTATATATAAGGGAAATGGGGCCATCCTACTATATATGGGGGAACTGGGGCCATCATACTATATACAGGGGGGTCTAGGGCTATCAAACTATATACAGGGGGGGTCTGGGGCTATCATACTATATACATGGGGAAATGGGGCCATTCTACTATATATGTGGGGGAACTGGGGCCATCCTACTATATATTTTGTGGGAACTGGGGCCATCCTACTATACATGGGGGGGAACTGGGGCCATCCTACTATATATGTGGGGGAACTGGGGCTATCCTACTATATATATGGGGGAACTGGGGCCATCCTACTATATATGTGGGGGAACTGGGGCCATCTCACTATATACAAGGTGGGAACTGGGGCCATCATACTATAGATATGAGGGAACTGGGGTCATCATACTATATATATGGGAGAACTGGGGCCATCTTACTATATACAGGGGGGGAACTGGAGCCATTCTACTATATATATATATATATATATATATATATATATATATATGGTAGAATGAAATATATATATATATATATATATATATATATAAATATATATATATATATATAGTAGTATGAAATCCCCACTGCCTCCTATGTATATACAGTTGAAACCAGAAGTTTACATCCACTATATACTGTATAAAAACACAAATCTGCACAAATCCCGTTTTAGGTCATATGTGTCTTTTTATATAGTGTATGGGAACTTCTGGTTACAACTGTATAGTTTATGGCCCCACTGCACCAAATAAATAGTTTGGTGGCTCCAGTTGCCCCATGTACAGTGGGGAAAAAAAGTATTTAGTCAGTCAGCAATAGTGCAAGTTCCACCACTTAAAAAGATGAGAGGCGTCTGTAATTTACATCATAGGTAGACCTCAACTATGGGAGACAAACTGAGAAAAAAAAATCCAGAAAATCACATTGTCTGTTTTTTTTTTCATTTTATTTGCATATTATGGTGGAAAATAAGTATTTGGTCAGAAACAAGCAATCAAGATTTCTGGCTCACACAGACCTGTAACTTCTTCTTTAAGAGTCTCCTCTTTCCTCCACTCATTACCTGTAGTAATGGCACCTGTTTAAACTTGTTATCAGTATAAAAAGACACCTGTGCACACCCTCAAACAGTCTGACTCCAAACTCCACTATGGTGAAGACCAAAGAGCTGTCAAAGGACACCAGAAACAAAATTGTAGCCCTGCACCAGGCTGGGAAGACTGAATCTGCAATAGCCAACCAGCTTGGAGTGAAGAAATCAACTGTGGGAGCAATAATTAGAAAATGGAAGACATACAAGACCACTGATAATCTCCCTCGATCTGGTGCTCCACGCAAAATCCCACCCCGTGGGGTCAGAATGATCACAAGAACGGTGAGCAAAAATCCCAGAACCATGCGGGGGGACCTAGTGAATGAACTGCAGACAGCTGGGACCAATGTAACAAGGCCTACCATAAGTAACACACTACGCCACCATGGACTCAGATCCTGCAGTGCCAGACGTGTCCCACTGCTTAAGCCTGTACATGTCCGGGCCCGTCTGAAGTTTGCTAGAGAGCATTTGGATGATCCAGAGGAGTTTTGGGAGAATGTCCTATGGTCTGATGAAACCAAACTGGAACTGTTTGGTAGAAACACAACTTGTCGTGTTTGGAGGAAAAAGAATACTGAGTTGCATCCATCAAACACCATACCTACTGTAAAGCATGGTGGTGGAAACATCATGCTTTGGGGCTGTTTCTCTGCAAAGGGGCCAGGACGACTGATCCGGGTACATGAAAGAATGAATGGGGCCATGTATCGTGAGATTTTGAGTGCAAACCTCCTTCCATCAGCAAGGGCATTGAAGATGAAACGTGGCTGGGTCTTTCAACATGACAATGATCCAAAGCACACCGCCAGGGCAACGAAGGAGTGGCTTCGTAAGAAGCATTTCAAGGTCCTGGAGTGGCCTAGCCAGTCTCCAGATCTCAACCCTATAGAAAACCTTTGGAGGGAGTTGAAAGTCCGTGTTGCCAAGCAAAAAGCCAAAAACATCACTGCTCTAGAGGAGATCTGCATGGAGGAATGGGCCAACATACCAACAACAGTGTGTGGCAACCTTGTGAAGACTTACAGAAAACATTTGACCTCTGTCATTGCCAACAAAGGATATATCACAAAGTATTGAGATGAAATTTTGTTTCTGACCAAATACTTATTTTCCACCATAACATGCAAATAAAATGAAAAAAAAACCAGACAATGTGATTTTCTGGATTTTTTTTTCTCAGTTTGTCTCCCATAGTTGAGGTCTACCTATGATGTAAATTACAGACGCCTCTCATCTTTTTAAGTGGTGGAACTTGCACTATTGCTGACTGACTAAATACTTTTTTTCCCCACTGTATATGGGGGACCTGGGACCATATTATATACATGGGGCAACTGGAGCCACCAAACTATTTATTTGGTGTAGTGGGGCCATAAACTATACAGTTGTAACCAGAAGTTCCCATACACTATATAAAAAGACACATATGACCTAAAACGGGATTTGTGCAGATTTGTGTTTTTATACAGTATATAGTGGATGTAAACTTCTGGTTTCAACTGTATATACATAGGGGGCAGCGGGGATTTCATACTATATACAGGGAGCAGTGGGGACCTTCATACTATATATAGGGGGCAGGGGGACCTTCATGCTGTATAGAGGGTCATTGGGGTCCATCGTACTATATTTAGGGGCAATGGGAACATCTTATTTTATATAGGGGCTATGTAGCCATTTTACCATATATAGGGAGATCTGGGGTCCTCAATGTATAATAAAGGTCTTTGGGGACCATCGTATTGTGTTTTGTGGTATGTAGGACCATCATTCTGTATATTCAGAGCTTTGTGGGCACTGAGAGGACATTATTTGTTATAAATGGGGACATTATTACCGTAGTTAGTGATAGGGGCACTCAGGTTCCATGATTTTTTCTTAGGGCTCGGTTCTGCTCCCATATCTCTGTAGTAAGCTTTGTTCTCCTCCCATATCTCTATAGTAAGCTCCGTTCTGCTCCTATACTTCTGTAGTAAGCTTGTTTCTGCTCCCATATCTCTATAGTAAGCTCCGTTCTGCTCCCATATCTCTGTAGTTAGCTTGGTTCTCCTCCCATATCTCTGTAGTAAGCTCCGTTCTGCTCCTATACTTCTGTAGTAAGCTTGTTTCTGCTCCCATATCTCTGTAGTAAGCTCCGTTCTGCTCCCATATCTCTGTAGTAAGCTTCGTTTTGCTCCTATATTTCTGTAGTAAGCTCCGTTCTACTCCCATATCTCTGTAGTAAGCTCCGTTCTGCTCCCATATCTCTGTAGTAAGCTCCGTTTTGCTCCTCCTATATTTCTGTAGTAAGCTTGGTTCTGCTCCCATATCTCTGTAGTAAGCTCCGTTCTGCTCCCATATCTCTGTAGTAAGCTCCGTTTTGCTCCTATATTTCTGTAGTAAGCTCGGTTCTGCTCCCATATCTCTGTAGTTATCTCCGTTTTGCTCCTACATTTCTGTAGTAAGCTCAGTTCTGCTCCCATATCTCTGTAGTTGGCTCGGATCTGTTCCCATATCTCTGTAGTAAGCTTGGTTCTGCTCCCATATCTCTGTAGTAAGCTCGGTTCTGCTGCCAAATCTTTGTATTAAGCTCTTTTCTGCTCCCATATCTCTATAGTAAGCTTGGTTGTGCTCCCATATCTCTGTAGTAAGCTTGGTTCTGCTCCCATATCTCTGTAGTAAGGCTACTTTCACACTTGCGTTTATTTGCTGCGCATTTTTTGCACACACAAACGCATGAAATAAGCGCATCATGCGTTTGTGTGCGTTTTTTTGCGGGTTTTGGTGCATTTTTTAAAAAAAATCCATGCTTTTTTTGCGCATACGTGCGCATTACAATGCGCATGTATGCGCACCCATAGACTTTAATGGGTGTTTTGCTGTAAAAAAAACCGCATTGCGTGCACATGCGTTTTTTGGGGGCAAGTCGGACGCACAAAAAATGCAACAGGATGCATTTTGTGCGCCCGAGCGCACACTACAAAAAAATGCATGCGTATACAAACGCATACAAACGCATATGTATGCGCACCCATGTTAAAGTATAGGGAAAAAAACGCATGCTTTTTTTGCGCTAAAAAACAGCGCAAAAAAAAGCAAGTGTGAAACCAGTCTAAGCTTGGTTCTGCTCCCATATCTCTGTAGTAAGCTTGGTTCTGCTCCCATATCTCTGTAGTAAGCTTTGTTCTCCTCCCATATCTCTGTAGTAAGCTTGGTTCTGCTCCCATATCTATGTAGTAAGCTTGATTCTGCTCCCATATCTCTGTAGTAATCTCGGTTCTGCTATTATATCTCTGTAGTAAGCTCGGTTTTGCACCCATATATTTGTAGTATGCTCCTTTCTTCTGCCATATCTCTGGAGTATTCTCCATTTTGATCTATATCTCCGCAGTAAGCTTGGTTCTGCTCCCATATCTTTGTAGTAAGCTCAGTTCTGCTTCCATATCTCTGTAGTAAGCTCTGTTCTGCTCCTATATTTCTGTAGTAACCTCAGTTCTGCTCATTTATCTCTGTAGTAAGCTCAGTTCTGCTCCTATATCTCTATAGTAAGCTTGGTTCTGCTGCCATGTCTTTGTAATAAGCTCTGTTCTGCTCCCAAATCTCTGTAGTAAGCTCGGTTCTGCTGCCATATCTTTGTAGTAAGCTCTTTTTTGCTCCCATATCTCTATAGTAAGCTTGGTTCTGCTCCGATATCTCTGTAGTAAGCTCGGTTCTGCTCCCATATCTCTGTAGTAAGCTCGGTTCTGCTCCCATATCTCTGTAGTAAACTCTGTTCTGCTCCCATATCTCTGTAGTAAGCTTGGTTCTGCTCCCATATCTCTGTAGTAAGCTCACTTCTGCTCCCATATATCTATAGTAAGCTTGATTCTGCTCCCTTATCTCTGTAGTAAGCTCGGTTCTGCTCCCATATCTCTCTAGTAACCTCTGTTCTGCTCCCATATCTCTGTAGTAAGCTTGGTTCTGCTTCCATATCTCTATAGTAAGCTTGGTTCTGCTCCAATATCTCTGTAGTAAGCTCAGTTCTGCTCCGATATCTCTGTAGTAACCTCTGTTCTACTCCCATATCTCTGTAGTAAGATTAATTCTGCTCCCATATCTCTGTAGTAAGCTCAGTTCTGCTCCCATATCTTTGTAGTAAGCTCGGTTCTGTTCCCATATCTCTATAGTAAGCTCCGTTCTTTTCCCATATCTCTGTAGTAAGCTTGGTTCTGCTCCCATATCTCTGTAGTAAGCTCCAGTCCGTTTCCTTATCTACTTAACAATCTTGGTTCCGGTCTCGTGTCTATGTAGTCAGCTTGCTTCTGTTACAGCATCTATGTAGGCAGTAAGCTTGGTTCTGCTTCCATATATATGCAGCTAGCTCAGTTCTGTCCCCATATCTATGTACCACCCTGTTTTTAAAGCCTATTATCTCTGCTTCTTTAGTGCAGCGGCCAGAGACAAACAGGGCAAAAGCACCGCAACTGGAGGGCCACTGCCTTGTGATTGCCCCCCAGGCTGAAAAGTGCCAGCCAGCCACTGGTTGTTAAGCTGCCTTATAAGGCTCCCTGATAGCTGCATTGCTGTTAGAACACTGCTGTGCAAACTGCTTTTTTAAAAGCAAATATACTTTTCTTCCTCTTTTCTGCACAGTTACCAAGCGTTCATTTTTCCACCCTTTTGTGTGCAGAAGTCCTGCTTATATTAGGCTGCCTGCTGCCATACTTGGACTGAGAGCATCATTGTCAGCCTCCTAAAATCTCTAGGGAGCTTCCAATTCTCCCCAATACTATATACACCTTGCACCTGGTCATACACCTGCCTATTTCAGCCTGTTAAATTGAGGTGTAATCTATAGTGGGCCTGAGATAATAGTTCAGCCTCCTAAAATCACTAGGGAGCTTCCAATTCTCCCCAATACTATATACACCTTGTACCTTGTTTTACAGTACCATATAGCTGGTGGTATTTTGGATACATTTTGCTAAAAATGAGGAGTATGGTGGAAGAGGCCATGGAAGTGGGCGGGGGTTGCCAGCTGGTACTGATGGTGGTGGCGGTGGTGGTGCATCTGCTGGTAGTGGCAAAAGCACAATAGCACCTAAGGCAGGAGGTGTTGAGCCTGCGTCATCGTCTGGCTCCACAAGGCCTTGAAGGCTCCCTTTTCTGGGAGTAGGTAAACCACTTTTAAAGCCGGAACTTCAGGAACAAGTTTTGGCTTACATTGCTGACACAGCCTCCAGCTCCATCCCCTCCTCTTCTGAAGTTTCAAAAAATAAAAGCACTGAGTCATCAGTGGAGGCTCCTGGTCAGGAACAACACCTTTCTTTGTGTCCTTCACCCCTACCAAAAATGAAGGATGCGGCAGGCCACACTACAGATTACTCCATGGAGCTCTTTTCACATACCATGCCTGGATTATCAAGTCAAATCGTGAATTCCCCAGTCCAAGATGAATCTGACATGGAGTGCACTGATGCACAGCCACTGCTAGATTTTTCTGCTGGTACATTCACTCAGAGCACTACATTGTCCTCGCAGTGTACTGAGCCAGAATCTGACCCTGATGAAACTCAGGTGCCCCTTCCCGCAAACTATACCACCTTACACGGTGACACAGAGGAAGGTGCAGATGAAATTGAAGAGGAGGTGATGGATGACCCAGTTGTTGACCCAGATTGGCATCCATTGGGGGAAGAGGGTGCCGCTGCCAATAGCTCAGAAGAGGAGGAGGAGGATCCGCAGCAGGCATCAACATCGCAACAGCTGTTATCTGGCAGGCCCATAGCAGTCCAAAAACGGTTTACAAAAACCAAAGGGGGAAAAATGTGAGAAATTTGAATACCAGTTGCATGCTTAGACATTTAACCACCATACACTTGCAAGCGTGGATGGACTACGAAACCTCACGTACCACATGTTCACCTGCTACGAATGAAGGTAGTCAGCAACGCTACATCGCTTCCCCCACTGTAAGACCACCGGTTAGCACACCACCAGCAGCAAATGTTGAGGTGTCGTCGCAAGGCCAAAGCAGTCAGGGAATCACAATGTTATTGCTATATAATAAAACTAGGAAACAGAAAAGCGCAATAGGGTCTTATCTGGCGGACAATTGAATAGATATAGCAAAAGTATACTCACCCTTTCCAGGAAAAGTATAAGCATATAAACTCGCCGTCAGCCTGCTGCACGCCCGAAGGTCCACTGTGTGACCGCCAATACGAATCCTTATGGATATAATGTTATTCTCGGGCTTACTGTGCGCTGCTTGACCAGGATAAAGTCACCACAACATGAGAAATTTTGACCGTTTAATTCCCAACGCGTTTCAAAGTGTGAACCACTTCTTCCTCAGGGGATGATATAAAGTACAATGACAGTGATTGACACATTAGCCAATGATGGGACAATAGTAGTCCCATCATCCGGCTAATGTGTTGAATGTAAAAAAAAAACAAACATACTACATACATACTACATACATACTACATATATACAACATTCATACAACATACATACATACTACATACTACATACATACTTCATATATACTACATTCATACAACATACATACATACTACTTAAATACTACATTCATACAGCATACATACATACTACATAATACATACATGCTACATATATACTACATTCATACAACATACATACATACATACTATTGACCCCCAGCAGGCCCGTACAGCCCCCCGGCAGGCCCGCACAGACCCCCGGTAGGCCCGCACAGACTGCGCATCATGATGACATCATTTCAGCAGCAAATCACAGCCATGCCATTAGTTAAGATTGCTAGCGCAACTGGCTCATTGCATTATGGGAACTTCCGATTCCGGTTTTCGATATTGTAAAAATATCAGAACTCTGTATCGGAACTCCGTTACAGCGAATATCGGCCAATACTAATATTTGCAGTATCGGAATGCTCAACACTACCGCTCACACGACAGGTAATACTGCATCGATTGAAAGTGACAGGAGACAGCAGTTGTCAACTATGGATACAAACTACTTCTCCTCCCATTTCGATGTTCTCACGTACAGGTCATTCCCCTTTGACTATTGGGCCTGTAATCTGGACACCTGGCCTGAATTGGCACAATATGCCTTACAGGAGCTCGCTTGCCCTGCTGCTAGTGTGCTATCTGAAAGAGTCTTCAGTGCTGCTGGATCAATCCTGACAGAAAAAAGGACCCGTCTGTCGACCCAAAATGTTGATGATCTAACCTTCATTAAAATGAACCATGCATGGGTTTCAAAGGATTTTGTCCCACCTTCCCCTGCTGACACGTAGGTTGCCAGAAAAATGGCTCACTTTTGTCCTCCTCTTCCTCGGACTTCTCCAATTCCTCCATTTGCAGCTGCTGAATGTCCAACATCAACATATGCCATTTTTTCAACCTCCCTAACAGGGCTGCCTCCCCCCCAGGGCCGGAGTCACCACCTGGCGCATGCACCCATGCCGTTGCCCTGGACAGGTGGGTGGGCCCACTCTTGGGGGCGACGGCACTGGCACAGGGTCCCTCATAGTACAATCAAGTGTCTCTGACGGCAGGGGGCACACCCGCCGTCAGACACACCGGCGTACTTACCTCTCCCTGCTCCACCACTGTCTATAATAGAGACTATCATGTGAACTCTCTCTTACTTTTCACTCAATAAGTGGATCTTATAGTAGCTGGAATTTTTTCCTTTTTTCTGGAGTAACTACACGCTGGACGACGTGATTCCTTGCTCCCACACGCCACAGGCTGTTTTCAAGTGAGCTGGTAAGCCTCCCTTTTTTTTTTCCACCGCTGTGTAGTCTGGGCTGTTAAATCCTTCACTGGGATTGCCAATACAAATTTGGTGAACTGATAGATGATGGATAAGACGTAGCTATGCCCTGTCCTGCTGGGCTCTATCTTCAGATGATCAATGGCTTCCATTTGTTATGGATGTCAACTCACAATGAGATGCAGTGGTGGTTTATCATCAGCTTTCACGGTTTTCCTACTCACAGACGTGTGACATTCCTGCCCACATTTTTAAATGTTTCCTCTCATGCCAATCCAATAGAATCGCCTACGGCCTGTGGCTTCTGTCTTTTGCACTCCAAAGTTACCTGACAGATCATGATAGGCATTGAGGACAATGTCTACATCTCTCCCTGTGATCACAATTTGATGGAGATGAGTAACGGTGATGGGATCCACGGTACTGCGATACAGCAAACCTTTCTTCACAAAGAACTGTTTTTGCTGTCTCCACAGACAAAGTAATTGAGGGTTAGCATCGCCTCTGAGAATTCTCCCGGGAGTTTTTACCGTGATTAGTAATTCCAAAATTTCTACAATCACTCGACTTTCCGTCTGTACTTGTATCCATCTCGTTTCCTCTTGCGGAGAGTCTGGACTGTCTTACTAAGACTGAAATATATATGAAGATTGAACAATACCCCAACAGTGTATACTGGTGTACACTTCGAATACATTACCCTTTTTCTACTTTATAGATTCTTGTCTAATCCATACTGAGGCTGTGAGTGTCTTTGTCGGACTCTGGAAATATACACAGAGATTTTTAATGTTTAAACTATGCTATATATACCTGGTATCCAGTGATACTGTACCTTTTCTCAACTTTCTCCAGTCTTGTCGAATTCATACTGGGCCTGAGACTATCTGAGTCTGCCTCATGATATATTGACATAGATTTTTAATGTGTAAGCTATGCTACATATATACCTGTTATCCAGTGATACTGTACCCTTTATCAACTTTCTTCAATCTTGTAGAATCCATACTGGGCCTGAGACCGTCTGAGTCTGCCTCCTGATATATAGACATTGATTTTTAATGTGTAAACTATGCTACATATATACCTGTTATCCGGTGATACTGTACCCTTTCTCAACTTTCTTCAATCTTGTAGAATCCATACTGGGCCTGAGACCGTATGAGTCTGCCTCCTGATATATAGACATTGATTTTTAATGTGTAAACTATGCTATATATACCTGGTATTCAGTGATACTGTACCCTTTCTCAACGTTCTACAATCTTGTCGAATTCATACTGGGCTTGAGACCGTCTGAGTCTGCCTCATGATATATAGACATAGATTTTTAATGTGTAAACTATGCTACATATATATACCTGTCATCCAGTGATACCGTACCCTTTCTCAACTTTCTACAATCTTGTCGAATCCATACTGGGCCTGAGACCGTCTAAGTCTGCCTCCTGACATACAGACATAGATTTTTAATGTTTAAACTATGCTACATATACCTGGTATCCGGTGATACTGCACCCTTTCTCAACTTTCTGCAATCTTGTCGAATCCATACTGGGCCTGAGACCATCTGAGTCTGCCTCCTGATTAGAGATGAGCGGTGTTTGAGTCGACCTGTTCGCCAAGTTCAAATTTGAGCTGTTTTGAGCGGTGTTCGAGCCGTTCATCGAACTCGAACACTTTGCTTAAAATTCGGCTGTTCGAGGTTCCATTCAAGAACGGTTCGTTCACCAAAAGCGTAAATTTATTTTCACATTAATAATGGTTTTCAATGTTAATAGACAGTTTCATGGCATAGTAGCGGCGTCTGGTAGCCAGCGGTGTAGTACACCTGTCAAGGAGCTACACCGTGTGTGTTTCTAATAATTTTTTACCACATCTTGTCCAGAAAATCCTTTTGGGCCTTTTAGCACTGTCTGCTACTCAACAGAGGAGCCCATCCGTGAACCTAGCTATGCCGCCTGTTTATGAAAGAACCAGTTTTAGACTGCATTTCGCCCAGTTAATACTTTGGGCCTAGTAACTGTGCCTGCTACTCAGCAGAGGAGCCCACCCGTGAGCCAAGCTGTGCCGCCTGTTTATGTAAGAACCATTTTTTAACTCCATTTAGCTCTGTGAATACTTTGGGCCTAGTACCTGTGTCTACTGCTCAGCAGAGGAGCCCACCCATGAACCTAGCTATGCCGCCTGTTTATGTAAGCACTGTCTGCTACTCAGCAGAGTTGCCCACCCATGAACGAAGCTATGCCGCCTGTTTATGTAAGAACTTTGTGCTACTCAGCAGGGGAGCCCAGCTGTTAAGCAAGCTACAGCACTTGTGGTTTGGACACTTAATTTTTTCACATTCTTTCTGGAATGCCGGTTAGGCCTAATTCCGGAATTATGGTTGACCTGCACTTACTGGGAAATCCTCGTTCGCGGGGAAGAATTGGAATCCCAGATCCCCATCACTAATGGGGTTCAGCGTGTTATCCGCACCTGTAAGCGGCACACGCTGGTCCTTTCAGTGTAGCGCGCATGCAGCCCTAGACATGTAAGGACATGACAGACCTGTTATTGCTCGATCTCGCATGCCTCTTTAGTAAGATGGACGCGGACCGCGGGGGAATTAAGCTGACAAATCGCTAGCACAACTAAAAATGGCCATGCATCACCACCCACAGAATCGACAAAGCTTGCAATCTGTCCATCCTTTCCGTGGCTGGCATGGTTGAGGTTGCCCATGTGGAGTCCAATTAAGCCGCAGGCTCCACTCCTGGTGGTGCCCTTCTGGACATTCCTTTAAGGTTCAGCTTTGCAACCATACTACCCCCGGAAACCAAACACTTTGCCTTCATGGACGCTGTTCGGAGGGTCATGGGAATAACGCCGCTCGATCGGCAGTTGGCATAATTTATGGTGGGAAGTCCGTCGGTATATAATCGTCTTCGATTTTAGAACTTTAGATTTTTTTTTATTTTAGATTTTTATTCCAGCCTTTCTTGACTTTATAAGGGCATGACATGCATATATCTGTGTCTCCTCCTCCTCCTTTTACTCCTCCACCTCTTTTCTATATGTAGTTGCCCTTTTCCATATGTTATTTGTGTCTTCTGAGCATTTTTTCTGCTTTGGGACACCTTTTAAGGTGTTTTGTAATTATTTTCTATGTGTTTGTATGTGTTCGACGGACATTCGACGAAGTTGCCTCCTGTTCGACGAGCCGAACTGAACTCGAACACTAGCGGGGTGGCTCAACACTACTCCTGATATATAGACGCACATTTTTAATGTTTAAACTATGCTCTATATACCTGGTATCTGGTGATACTGTACCCTTTCTGTCAGGAAGTCCTCCTCCACCCACCACTCTAAGTGTATCATTGACACCAGGAACATTGGTCCACATGTATGATTATTTCTTGCGGATCTTCTTTTTATATTGTGGTGTGATCCATCCTGAGCATGTGAGAGTCTGTAGGTCACTCCTGCAATTTATATGTAGATTTAAAATTTACCCCAACACTGTATACAGCTCTATGCTTGTGATACATTATCCATTTACTGCTTTTTATTTTCTGGTCTAATCCAAACTGACCAAGTAAGAGTCTGTTTCTGACTGTGGAAATAAATACTGAGATTGACAATGACCCCTACACTGTATACAGCTGTATGCTTCAGATCCATTACCGTTTTATGGCTTTTTATATTGTGTTGCAATCCATACTGAGCCTGAGAGCGTCTGTGTCTGCCTCCTGAAATATATACGGAGATTTAGAATGTTTAAACTATACTATATATACCTGCTATCTGATTATACTGTACCCTTTTTCTACTTTTTATATTCTTGTCTAATCCATACTGAGCCTGTGAGCGTCTCTGTGTGACTCATGAAATATATAGGGAGATTGACAATTATCCTTTGACTGTATAGAGCTGTACACTTCTGATACAGTGCCATATATCTGATGTTATTTTGGGTACATTTTCTCCAAAATTTGGAAGTATGATGGAAGAGGCCGCGGACGTGGGCGTGGGCAAGCTGGTACTGATGGTGGTGGTGCATCTGCTGGTAATGGCAAAAGCACAATAGCAGCTAAGGCAGGAGGTGTTGAGCCTGCATCATGGTCTGGCTCCGGAACGCCTGGAAGGCTACCTTTTCTGGGAGTAGGTTAACCGCTTTTAAAGCCGGAGCATCAGGAACTGGTTTTGGCATACATTGCCAAAACAGACTCCAGCTAATATGCCCTCCTATTCTGAAGTTTCAAAAATGCAAACACTGAGTCATCAAGTGCTGGCTCCTGGTCAGGAAGAACCCCTTTCCTTGCGTCCTTCACCCCCAACAAAAGTGAATGATGCAGCAGTCCACACTTCACATTAGTCCATGTAGCTCTTTCTCACATACCATGCCTGGGTTATCAAGTCAAATCGTGAATTCCCCAGTCCAAGATGAATCCGACATGGAGTGTGGGTGGCCAGCCAGGGCAGTGGGGTTAATCGGTACCGGGCCGGTGTCTCAGAGGGATGTGTCACGGTGGTGGTGACCCGGTCCGTGGCCCTGGGCGTCCATGCAAAGGGGTGAATAACGTTTATAGGTGAATGATACGTGACGCCACCTGTGGTTTCTGATCAGATTGACCAGCACTGCAGTGTCGTTTCTCTGGGACAGATGTTGTTGTGCAGCTAAGATGTAGACGCCCTGCACAGGTAGGGCCGTAGTCGCAGGGCAGATGAAAGAGTTGGTAGATGGTGTGCAGTGCAGGATGTAGCAGAGCTGTGCGCCAGGCACAGGAGAAAGATGACAGACACAGTCGTGCAGTTCCTTTACCTGTACTTGGTAAGTGCCGTCCAGGACCCAGAGTACAGGTGGAGAAGGAGTTGGTCAGCCTGGAAGAAAATTAGGAATTCTCTCTCTGCAGATAGGTAGTGTGACCTCTGTTCTAGCGCTTATCTGAGGTACTCGCAGTACTGAGTTCACTGAAGTTCCCCCTGTTGACTCTCTTTTGAAACTTTCTCGTATGGCAGGCAGCCGTATCCTTTTCCTTCTGGCTCACACAAGTCACTACTGGGGCCTTCGAGCCTTAGTTGGGAACAGAGCATTTACAGCGGTTTCTGCTGCAGGACCATCAGTGTCCCTACAAACTCGGAGACCGGAAGCCGGACCATGAGCTCCAGCTATGAGTGAGCCTTAACTCTGCTCATCCTCCAGCTCCCCTTCTCATGTCCACACACTTCCCTTTCACTTCACAGACTGCCCTAACTTCCCTACTCCTAACCACAGAGAGCAGCTCCTCAGCAGTCAGGTTCAGAGCTCTCCCTGCTGGCCTGGAGTGGGAACTGTGTTGTATGTTGGTTTAACTGCTATAGAGATCCTTCGTTGCTCCCAAGCATGAAATCACACTCCCTAGGAGGAAGGCAATGCCACTGTGGCGACCGTACTCCTGGGGGCGCCACAAGTGCACTGATGCCCAGCCACTGCTAGATGATTCTGCTGGTACATTGACCCAGCCCACTACATTCCCCTCGCATTCTACACAGCCAGAATCTGACCCTGATGAAACTCAGGTTCCCCTTCCCGCATACTATACCACCTTACACGGTGACAAAGAGGAAGGTGCAGATGAAAGTGCAGGTTCCTTGAGCAGGTGGGGGGCATACTCATGGGCAACGGCACTGGCACAGGGCCCCTCATAGTATGCAAAAGTGTCTCTGCCGGTAGGAGGGCCCACCCGCCATCAGACACACCGCCGTACTATGAGGGGCCCTGTGCCAGTGCCGTCGCCAACGAGTGGCCCCCCCTGCTTGCTCAGGATCACAGCACTTGCAAAGTTGAAATACTTACCTCTCCCTGCTCCACCGCCGTGATGTCTTCCGTGTTTCCTGACAGTGACACTCTGGTCAGAGAGTGCGATGACATCATGTCTGTACGCCCTCTGCCTCAGTGCAAGTGCAGAGAGATGGAGGATGGGGACGACGAGAAGTTCAGAGTACAGGGATTCCCTAGCGAGGAGACTTATTTAATTGTTTTAAAGGTTGGGAGCAATTTTTGGGGAGCACTATACTCTGGAGAATGATATATGGGGCCCACCATACACTGGAGCATTACAAAGGTGGACATCAGACACTGGAGCAGCATTTACAGGGCCCATTATACACTGGAGCATTAGAAATGGAGCCCATTATATATGAAGCATTATTTGGGCCCATAAGACAGTGGAGCTTCATCTATGGGGACCAACATATACTGTAGCATTATGTGGAGCTCATCATATACTGTATCGAACATTATATGGGACCAATGAGTCTGTATGGAGAAATATATGGGCCTCATAACTCTGTATAGCGCATTATGCGGTGGCCATAATACTGTATGGTGTAATATACTGTCCATTTTTGGAGCTATTGGAGAATTTAAAATGGATATCAGTCATGTGATGTAAGAAGTGAAGTATTTTTGATTGTACTATACCGCTATTTCTCTGCCGTATCAGAGGATCATGAATTGTGGCATGTGTTAAAGGAGCCCATTGACACTCTTTGGCCCTGGAGCCAGCCCTACCCCCCTACAACTTTAGCCAAATAACCCCCAGTTTTCAATGGCTAACTATTATTATAAAGTAAATTAAGGTTGACAAACTTAAGTAATAAGAATTGATGTTTTTGGCATTAAAATGGGCACTGTAGGTGTGTTTCCTGTCCTCCACTCACTGCCGACTTTTTTTCCCCATTGACTTGCATTGGGTTTCGTGTTTCAGTCGACCTTCCACTTTTCACGATAATCGGCCGATTGCGTTCGACCCGACTTTTGCGAAAGTCGGGTTTCATGACACCCGACTCGACCCGAAAAAAGGCAAAGTCGTTCAGCTCTAATAAACCAACTGTGGGGGGGGGACCCTCTTCTTGCCGCAGACAAACACGAGACTGAGAGAGAGTTTGTATTGAACAGGTCCTTTTTTAGTGCCCATCCTTCTGTCGACAACAGCATTTCACCACAGCCGTTTCACATTTCTCTGTACACAGGCTCCAGTACCTTCACTTCCTTTGTAACTATTATCATGGCGTACTCTGTGGCTCTTCCACTGTGGCTGGATTAGGCCCAACCACTACAGCGCTGCACCAGTCTGAGCACACCGTCCATATGATAACCCCAGACCGTTTTCGTCTGCGGCTACCATCCTCTGGGCCACTCCCCTGTGACTGCCTCAACTGTCAGTCCTCTCTGGAACCTTTCCACTGTCTGTATTTCCTCAACAGAACTTCCTCTTTACTGTGCTCTCTTGGCTGACTAACTCTTCCAGAACCTTCCCTCAGCCTTTTATACTTCCAGTTCTGATAACTCCACCCACCATCACCTAACAGTTTCTCTGACCAATGGCAGTAATTCAGTCCCACTCCTACACTCTCCACTGCCCTCCAATGGGCAAGCTAAACCACTGCACCCTTTCTCTTTATCTTAGCGGTTTCACACCTACACTGTGCTACACCTCTGCTTTTCACTACAGGCTGGTTTGTCTGTCAGTATACCTTCCCTACATCATCCATAGTGAGTGAGCGTGTGTGGGTTACGCCTTCTATATATACGGTGAATCGGAGAAACAAATTTTTACGCTATTCTCGATACAGCTTGTATCTTGTTATACAGTACCTTTGTTCGACATTTAGCATTACGGTCAAATCCATACTGTGTAAGCGTCTGAGAGTGACTACAGGACTATTTATACGGAGATTTCAATTGTACCCTAAAAAATATATACTTGCTATCTTGTTATCCAGGACCTTTTTTACAACATTTTTTATTATGGTCAAAACCAAACTGAGTGAGAGTCTGAGGGTGACTACGGAAATATATACCGATATTTTCAATTTGGCCAACACTGCATACAGCAGAACGCTTCTGATACAGTAACCTTTTTAGCTATTTAGATTCTGGTGTAATCCATAATGAGCCTGTAAACGTCTGTCTGTATATTTGGAACTTTAAGATTACCCCAACACTGTTTACAGCTGTACGCTTGTGTTACATAACTCATTTACAGCTTTTCATATTCTTGTGTAATCCATACTGGGCCTGAGAGCGTTTGTGTCTGCCTCTTGAAATGTATAAGGAGAATCAGAATGTTTACACTATACTATATATACCTTTTATCTGGTGATACTGTACCCTTTTTCAACTTGTTATTTTATTGCGTAATCCATACTGAGCCTGTGAGCGTCTGTGTATGCCTCATGAAATATATACGGAGATTTACTGCTATCCATAGACTGTATAGAGCTGTACGCTTCTGAAACAGTACAATATATCTGCTGGTATTTTGGGTCACTTTTCCAAAACATGAGGAAGTATGGTGGAAGAGGACGCGGATGTGGGCGTGGAGGGCCACCTGGTACTGATGGTGGTGGTGGTGCATCTGCTGGTAGTGCCAAAAACACAATAGCAGCTAAGGCAGGAGGTGTTCAGCCAGTGTTATGGTGTAGCTCTAGAAGGCCTGTAAGGCTCCCTTTTCTGGGAGTAGGTAGACTGCTTTTAAAGCCGGAGTATCAGGAACTGTTTGTGGCTTACATTGCTGAAACCACCTCCAGCTCTATTGCCTCCTCTTCTGAAGTTGTAAAAAATGCAAGCACTGAGTCGTCAGTGCAGGCTTCTGGTCAGGAGCAACCACTTTCCTTGTGTCCTTCACCCACACAAAAAGTGAAGGATGTGGAAGCACACACCTCAGATTACTCCATGGAGCTTTTTTCACATACCAGGCCTGGGTTAATTAAAAATAGGGCCCATCATGTACTGGATCAATGTAAATGGGGCAGGTCAGACACTGGAGTAGCATCTAAGTGGCACATTATACACTGGAGCATTACAAATGGGGCCCATTATATATGGAGCATTATTAGGGCCCATTATACACTGGAGCATCAGCCATGAGGCCGATCATGTACTGGAGCATTGTAAATGGGGCAGATCAGACACTGGAGCAGCATCTAAGGGGCCTATTATACACTGGAGCATTGCAAATGGGGTCCATTATATATGGAGCATTATGTGGAGCTCATCATATACTGTATGGAACATTATATGTGACTAATTATTTGGTATGGAGAAATATATGGGGCTCATTATTCTGTATGGCGCACAATGTGGTGGCGATAAAACTGTATGGAGTAATATACTGTCCTGTTTTTGTGCTATTGTACAATTTAAAATAGATCAGTCATGTAATTTAAGCAGTGAAGTATGTGTCATTGTACTATACCTATATTTCTGTGGTGTATCGGAGCATCATGAGTTGTGGTATGTGTTAAAGGGGCGCACTGACACTGGCCCAGGGCACATGAAAACCTGGAGCCAGCCCAACCCCCCCACAACTTTAGCCAAGTAACCCCCAGTTTTCAATGCGTAACTATTATTAGGAAGTAAATTAAGGTTGACAAGCTTCAGTTATAAGAATTGATGTTTTTGGCATTGAAATGGGCACTGTAGGTGTGTTTACTGTCTTCCACTCCCTGCCGACTTTGCTTTCCCATTGACTTGCATTGGTTTTGTGTTTCAGTCGGCCTCCGACTTTTGCCTATAGTCGGCCGATTTCGTTCGACCCGATTTTTGCGAAAGTCTGGTTTCATGAAACCCAACTCGACCCGAAAAAAGGCAAAGTTGCTCATCTTTAGTTAACAATAAGGTGTAAGGTTAATTCTTATATTACTCAGTTTTGAAATGGCCCATTTAAAGGCAGGAAAGATATATATCTTCGTACCGTGTTAGCCAGTAGATAGAAAAATATTTAGAATTGAGAGTCCTCAGTGGTTGATACCTTTTAAAGGCTAACTGAAAAGATGGTAACAAATTGCAAGTTTTCGAGACTTACTCAGGTCTCTTTGAAGAGACCTGAGTAGTCGCGAAAACTTGCAATTTGTTACCATCTTTTCAGTTAGCTATTAAAAGGTATCAACCACTGAGGATTCTCAATTCCATTTAAAGGCATAACTTGATTTCAAGCAAGCCAATTCTTATTTATTAATAGAAATGTGAAGAGCTTTGAATTTATCGGGATTGATTGTAAATTCTGAGATGAAGATGAAACATGTAGGTTTAGCAAGAAGATATGAGGCTGAGTTTATGCTGTACTCTGGCAATCTCAGTTACATTTATATTTGTATATGCCCTAAGGAGTAAGGTGAGAGCTTCAAGTGAGTGAATGAGTGAATAGACTGGATGAGAGGAGGCATCCTAAAGCTTCTGCCTCTGCATATAGGGAATGATGGAGAGGAGCACCCTGTGTACTGGACAGTGTCAGAGGGGGCAGCGTACAAGAAAAAGAGCATTTGTAAGAATTGAGGGCCAAAACCCTTTTTTGGATAGCTAATAGTTAGTGATGAGCGAACGTGCTCGCCACTACTCATTAATCACCTGAGTGTCACGGTACTCGGTGTACTCGGTGAGCACCAAGCATTTCCAGGATTACTCGGCGGGAATTCAGGTCTCCACACAGCTTTTTTGGCAGACTTCAGAAACCTAATCACGATGCAGGGATTGTCTGCCAGGCAATGAAACGCCGCAGCCATCTTTGTTGTGGTCATGCAGTGATTGGCTGGCCAAACAGCATCATCAGGTGTATAATAGACTAGTCGCCACCCTGCTCGGCACATTCAGCTCCAGATTTAGATAGTGTAGGACAGGGGTGGGGAACGTCCGGCCCGCGGGCCGTATACGGCCCGCCATATCATTTTGTGCGTCCCGCAGCCACTTTCCCCATTTTCTGGCTGCGGGCCCCTACTCCAGCGGTGCCAGCATAGCAGCTCTGATGGCCGATATCTGCTCCTGTGTGAGCATGCGGTCACGTGGCACCGCTCATTAAGATCATGAATATGGACGCCACTCCACTTTCATAGGCGTGGCATCCATATTTATGACCTTATTGAGCAGTACCATGTGACCGCACGCGCAAACAAACAGGAAGCAATGATACCCGCGCTGGCGGCGCCAGAGAGACCAAGCCGACGGCACAGGTGAGGTGAATGAGCGGCGATGACAACGACGGGAGGGGGAGATGAGCGGCGGGGGGGGGCAGAATGAGCGTTTGGGGGCAGAATGAGCTGGGGGCGGAATGAGCACTGGGGGGCAGAATGAGCTGGAGAGCAGAATGAGCGCTGGGGGGGCAGAATGAGCTGGGGCAGAATGAGCGCTGGGGGGGCAAAAAGAGCCGGGGCAGAATGAGCGCTGGGGGGCAGAATGAGCCAGGGGCAGAATGAGTGCTGGGGGGGCAAAATGAGCTGAGGGGAGAATGAGCGCTGGGGGGACAGAATGAGCTGAGGGGAGAATGAGCGCTGGGGGGGCAGAATGAGCCAGGGGGAGAATTAGCACTGGGGGGCAGAATGAGCCAGGGGGCAGAATGAGCCAGGGGCAGAATGAGCGCTGGGGTGCAGAATGAGCCAGGGGGAGAATGAGTGCTGAGGGGGCAGAATGAGCGCAGGGGGGCAGAATGAGCCAGGGGCAGAATGAGCCGGGGGGAGAATGAGGGCAGGGGGGATGAGTGCTGGGGGGGCAATGAGCACTGGGGGGTAATGAGCGGAGCCTGCACTGGGTAGATGGGTGCACTGGGGAGATGGGTGCTCTGAGGAGATAGCTGCACTGGGGAGATGGCTGCACTGGGGAGATGGCTCCACTGGGGAAACGGCTGCACTGGGGAGACGGCTGCACTGGGGAGACGGCTGCACTGGGGAGATGGCTGCACTGAGGAGATGGCTGCACTGGGGAGACGGCTGCAGTGTGCAGGGTAATCACGGTACTTCAGGCCCCATGTACCCCCCCATGTGCTGTATACCTTAGACTGCATATACCACCCATGTGTTGTATACCTCAGGCCCCAGAAATGGGGTTAATCTGCAGGTCAGTAGCATTCTGAACCTGCTTGGCTCCTGCATATAAAACCCCACTGCTGGGAGGAAATGGACTCTAATTCTCCAGAAGGTGTTCAGTCACAGCTTTGTAAATCTAGAGCAGCGGCTGTAACTGCACCCCCCCTTCATGGTTTCCAATGCAGAGCAGCTGTCAGTCAATGCGGAAGGCTGCGGTTGCAGCCGATGCTCTACATAAAAGCGGTGACTGAACCCACGCGGGTGCCACCTCCATGCCGGAAACCATAACGCTGCTGGTAGAATTAAAGCTTAGCGAGGCAGCGGGGTTCAATCTGCAGGCGCCAAGTAGGATTCAAACGCTATTCACCTATATCTGCAGGTTAATACCGTTTTTACAGGTGATAGGTTCCCTTGAAAACCCGAGCAACGAGTATACTCGCTTATCATTATTAATAATTTTATACGGCCCCCGAACGCTATTATAAAATTCCAAATGGCCCTCGGCAGAAAAAAGGTTCCCCACCCCTTGTGTAGGGAGAGCTGCTGCCAAGATAGTGTAAGAATTGGGGATTTATTAGTCAGTGTGGGGTCTACCATCGTAAACTAATCAAATCCAGATAAACCAACAATCCTTCTAAGGACTAATTCCGGAGTATATAGGTTCCAGTGTTAGGTAGGCAGGGTAGTGTACATAGCTATATACACATCAGTGCAAGGCCTGCAGACACTGTATGTGTGCATATAGATCATTGCATACATCAAGAGGGTCCATTCCCTTCCTGTGTTCTGGTGCTGCTGCTACCTGTAGGATAAATTGGCCATATATACCTAGCCACAGGTGTAATTGGCTTTGGAAATTTATTTGGCAAGGGCTAATAGAGCTTTTTTTTCTTGCAAAACAATCCAGAGCCCTTTTTTCCCTCTATTTACTTTTTGACAGTGCACAATACAGCCAGATCCTTTTCCTAGCACAGCGTGAAAGCGTGAAAATCCATCAATTTTAAAGGGGCCCCAAACATCCCTCTTGAGTGTGCAGAGAAATATTTAATTTTTATTTTTTTGAGTGTCCTACACAATTTCTTGACACTGTTTTGCTGAAACCCCCCCAAAAAAAGGCCACATATTTTACTGTGTGGTATATCTGTGACACGCCTCATCCATCTGTCTGCTAAAAATTTTGTTCTTTTTAGCCCAAAATTCAATTTTTTTTGCTGTGTGGCACTGTACTTATATACAGCACTATTTAGCAAAAAAAAAACTACAGGCAACACATTTTTCAGTGTGGTATCTCCGTGCCAGCTCATATCTGTATGTGCGTGCTCAAAGTCTGGCCAGTTTAGTCCGGTTTTCCTTTTTTTTTCCTGGGTGTCACTGTACTTATATACAGCACTGTTTAGCAAAAAAAATAAAAAAATACAGGCCAGTGTACACATTTGTCGTACTGGTATCTCTGTGCCTGCTCATATCTGTGTGTGCTCAAAGTTTGGCCAGTTTAGGTTGGTTTTCCTTTTTAATCCTGGGTGTCACAGTACTTATATACAGTACTATTTAGCCAAAAAATGAAATAAAAAAAACAGGCCACATATTTTTTGGTGTAGTCTCTCCGTGCCGGCTGATATCTGTGCGTGCTCAAAGTTTGGCCAGTTTAGACTGGTTTTCCTTTTTTTCCTGGGTGTCACAGTACTTAATACAGCACTAGTTAGCCCAAAAATAAAAAAAAAACATGCCACACATTTGTCGTAGTGGTATCTCCCTAACAAGCTCCATTTATCATTGCCAAAAATTTGGCCAGTTTAGGCCTACACATTGTGTGTTTTTTGCAGTCTGTTAACGTACTTATTAAATCTGATAAGGCAAAACACATTTTTGCATGAAGTCCAGATAGGTAAAAGTGTGGTTTTCCAGCACACGTATCACATACAAGTTGCCTCCCAAAATCACCCTTTTGTAGTGAGCGTGTATAATATTCTAGTCCATTTACAATGGGCAAGGTGCGTGTTAAGGGACTGGGAAATGGACGTGATGGTGATGGAGCAGGCTGAGGTCATGGGCAAGCTGAAATTGTCCCACCAAAAACACCCACATCTTCTCATTGGACCTTAGTGTCCGAAGTCCTAGGAAACCATGGCAAGACACCACTATTGAAGCCCGAGCAGTGTGAAAAGGTTATTGGTTGGATAGCGGATAATACTTCCAGTTACTTATCTACCACCAGCACCCTGTCTTCAACACGGTCAAGTCACAGTAGTCATGAATCTGGACCGCATATTCCTTACCCTGATCCTCCTTTCTCCCACCATGCTGAGTGCCCCGAGACAACTGACCCCACACTCGGACACTCCGAAGAGTTGTTCAGTTTTCCATTTGGAGATTCGTACCTCTCGCCCAGTCCACTTGAAGCGGGGCAACATGATATTGACGGTGCCACACTCTCCTCTGGTGTGTTTCATTTGTAGTGATTTTAGTGTGAAGCTAGAGAGAGATATATATATTGTGCTTTTTCAGCAATCTTATTAGGAAGCGATAT
The DNA here is from genome assembly GCF_039654945.1 of Dendrobates tinctorius. Classification (NCBI taxonomy): domain Eukaryota; kingdom Metazoa; phylum Chordata; class Amphibia; order Anura; family Dendrobatidae; genus Dendrobates; species Dendrobates tinctorius. Next base: position 27,897,772 of record NW_027361829.1, on the reverse strand, counting down.
ATTTATATTTTAATCCTGTGACACGATGAGGTTTTTAGCTTCTCTCCTTTTCTATACAATTTTTTCTTTTCTTTTTTCATTTTTTTATGAGATAATGAGATTTTAATCAATTGAATCAACACACAGTTTTTTTTTAAATATATATATATATTTTTATTAAGATTTTTTTTATTAGATATATATATATTTTTTTTACTTTTCTGAGGTTATTAAACTGATGAGGATTTCTTTTTTGAAAATTGGCTCAGCTGTCTGTGCTGTGGTCCAGTGGACTGAATGTCCTGTTGGTTCTTTGTTCGATTTTTCCCGACTGGTTCATGTCTTTCTATTTTTCTTTGTTTTTCATATAATTTTTTATATACATATTATACATGTTTTATCTGTAAATGAAATAAAGAAACAATGTTATTTTATATAAAATAGAATGATCGATTGTAATCATGTGATAAGTATATACGTCACAGTATGAACTTTGACTTTTTTCCAAAAAACATGTGACTATTGACGCCAGTTTTTTTCAAATGTCATGTGTATTTAACTTGCAAGCAACGCTATTTTCTCCTGTATATCATTCCCTGAGGAAGAAGTGATTTGTACTTCGAAACGTGTTGGAAAAACGAATAAAACATCAATCTGATAATGCACGAGTAATTGTGTATCATGTTAAGCAGCGCACTGAATCCATAAAAAAAGTTCCATTTAACTATAAGTACTGTTGGTGAGGACATGGAAGGCTTGCCTGTTACCAGTCTGGCATGCATGGCTGAATTTATGTTGCGCTGCCTTTCCCGTGACCCTCGTATTGTCAAAATATTAGGTACCAGTCATTACTAGCTAGTGACTCTTTTAGACCCATGCTACGAGGACAACTTTCAATCTCTTGTTCCAGAGGCAAACAGGTGTAGCAAAATGGTGCAGTACCATAGGGCCATGGTTGCAGAATTATTAAAAAAAATTCCCATATCAAAACGCCATGATTCCTCTGTGCCTTGTAATCATTGGGTATCCAAGCTGGACACGTGGCATGAGATGGCTCTCTACGCCTTGGAGGTCCTGGCCTGCCCTGCCGCTAGCGTTTTGTCAGAGCAGGTTTTTAGTGCTGCTGGTGGCATTATCAAAGTTAAGCGCATTCACCTTTCTGCGGAAAATGCAGGCAGGCTGATTCTTATAAAAATGAACAAGGGATGAATTGGGCCTGACTTCTCGACACCACCAAATGATGACAGCAAAGCATAAACTCCAATGTAGTGTTTTTTTGGGAGGTGTATTCCCATGCACCCCTTCACAACCAGACATGGGTATACGCTTCCTGATTTTGGCTATTTGGTGTCCTCCTTCTTCTTCACCTCATCCTCACCGTCCACCACCACTTGAACACCAGGTTGAACGTATTCAGTCATGCTCAGGCCACTCTATGTTTTGGCAAGGGTGTTATGATGCCCATCACCAAAATACAAAAAATATGTACACCCCACAGGGGAAATGTTTATGGGCATTCCAAGTCTATGAGACCCATTCCTAGAAATTGAGCCTATTTTTTAATCAGGCCTTCCTCCAAGTCTCATCATCCACTACCACTAGATCAAAAGGGTTTACGTGTTCCGTGCAGCAACAGCCAGTGTCAAATTATTAACAAGGGTGGGTGGCTATGCTGTGCATAAAATACTTGTTCTGAAAAAGGTTGAGGTGTACCCCACAGGGGAAATGTTTGACAGCCCATACACTAAGTGTATGGGCTTTCCAAGTCTATGAGACCCGCTCCTAGAAATTGGGCCTATTTTTTAAATCAGGCCTTCCTCCACGCCTCATCATCCACCCACAGTAGATCAACAGGGTTAACGTGTTCCATGCTGCTACAGCCAGGGTAGAATTAATAACAAGGGTGAGTGGTTATGATGTGTGTAGAATACTTGTTTTGAAAAAGGTTGAGGTGTACACCACAGGGGAAATGTTTGCCAGCCCATACACTATGTGTATGGGCATTCCAAGTCTATGTGACCCACTCCTAGAAATTGGGCCTATTTTTTAATCAGGCCTTCCTCCAAGTCTCATCATCTACCGCCACTAGATCCAAAGGGGTTACATGTTCCATGCAGCTACAGCCAGTGTCAAATTATTAACAAGGGTGGGTGGTTATGCTGTGCACTAAATGCTTGTTCTGATAAAGGTTGAGGTGTACCCCTTAGGGGAAATGTTTGACAGCCCATACACTAAGTGTATGGGCTTTCCAAGTCTAGGAGACTCGCTTCTTTAAATTGGGCATAGTTTTTAATCAGGCTTTCCTCCATGTCTCATCATCCGCCGCCACTAGATCACTAGCATTAACGTGTTCCTTGCTGCTGCAGCCAGGGTCAAATTCCGAACAAGGTTGGGTGGTTATACTGTGCGTAAAATACTTGTTCTGAAAACGGTTGAGGTGTACCCCACAGAGGAAAATGTTTGACAGTCAACACACTTAGTGTATGGGCATTCCAAGTCTAGGAGACTCGCTTCTTTAAATTGGGCATAGCTTTTATTCAGGCTTTCCTTCACATCTCATCATCCACCGCCACTAGATCACCAGCATTAACGTGTTCCGTGCTGCTACAGCCAGTGTCAAAATCCTAACAAGGGTGGGGATTTTTTCTGGGCATTAAATATTTGTTATGGAAAAGGTTGAGATGTACCCCAGAGGAGAAAATGTTTTTCAGACCAATACACTTAGTGTATGGCCATTACAAGTCTAGGAGACCCGCTCCTTTTAATGGGACATTTTTTGTTAAGAGGTCCTCCTACATGTTCCTTCCAAGGGGAATTGGGGTTATTGGGGTGCATATGACTTAGTAGCAGGGCAGGCCTTGCAGTCAATGCATAAGAAAACAGAATGGGAGTACAAAATGTATAATGTGAAGTGGATTTTCTTGTGACCATCCAGTACCTGGGTTCAAAGGCATATTGGGGTGCAGATGACTTGGTAGCAGGGCAGGCCTTGCTCACACAGGAGCGACATCAGCGACGCGTTTCAATCGCTACATGCAATCTTTATCAAAGCTTTGATAAAGGTCGCATGTAGCGATCGAAACGCATCGCTGATGTCGCTCCTGTGTGAGCTGATGCAGTCCTGGAGCTGATCTATGTTGTCTTCATTGGAATAAATCCTTAAAATTGAAATTCATGTGGAGCTGGAAAATTTCTCCTATCTATGTTAAGTAATGGCATGGCTGTGATTGGCTGCTGAAATGATGTCAAGATACACTATAAAAGCCGCCGCCGCCATTTCGGGTTCACTCTGCTATGAATTCAGTTAGGGACAGGCTGCTGTTCAAGACTCTGAGGGACAGATAGAGATAGCGATTTTCAAAACCATATTGTGCTTTACCCAGGCTACATAATAAACCACTGTAGCTTTCTTTTGCCTTGCAGCAATGATCACAGCTGTCTACAAGGTCTGTGTGAGTGCAGCTCACGCTGTGTTGTGTGTCCTGCAGCCACGTCTGGTTGTAGGCTGCTCAGCGTGTGTCACTGCCTCATACATATTTTTTTTTTTTGCTGCTCATTTTTCATTCTCCTATTAGTGTGTATCCATCCGTATCCATCTACATTGGTTGGTTGCAAACACTATAGGAGTAGACAGCGGAGCCTCTCTGCAGCCTTTCAGTGCTAGTGCCCAGTTTTCTGCACTGTTCACGGCTGTCTGAGAGGTCTCTGTGTGTGACTGCAGCTCACACTGTAGTGTGTCCTGCAGCTACGTCTGGTTGTAGGCCGCTCAGCATGCGTCACTGCTAGAGTTGAGCGAAACGGGTCGAAAAAATTCAAAAGTCGCCGACTTTTGGCAAAGTCGGGTTTCATGAAACGAAACCCGACCCTAGGATGAGGTCGGCCACGAGGTCGGCGACTTACGCGCCAAAGTCGCGTTTCAAAAGTTTGTTTTGCGCTCTTTTTCAGCCAGTCAGGATCCACGGACACTGTGGGCAACGTGATGACCTAGGCACGGGTCACCACCATCTTTCAGAAGGGCATGCAAGTGATTGGCTTGCTTTGGTGGGCGTCACAGGGGGTATAAAAGGGCGTGCACGCCGACCGCCATCTTACTTCTGCCGATCTTAGTATAGGGAGAGGTTGCTGCTGATTCTGTAGGGAGAGCGTTAGGCAGGGGAGAAGACAAAAAAACTGCTTCTGCTGCTAGCGATTTGGCCTGCACAACACACAAGTCACTGTGTGTGCAGTGCAAGGGGAGGCTATATTGTGGTGTATCAGTGGTGTTGGTTGTTGGGCTGCCTTTTAAGGCTTCCTGACACGCTGGCATTGCTGTTTACCCACTGCTCCGCAAACTGCTTTTTTAAAAGCAATCCAATCTCCCTTATCCTCTAGTCACTTTTGTCACAGCTGTGCCATCGAGCGTGTCACATAGCGCTCAGATATCAGTGGGCCTCACACAATCCACAAGTGTCCAGTGTCCAAAAGTGTACGCAGAGATTCAAAATCTCCATTATCATCTCGTCACTTTGGTCACAGGCAGCTGTGCCATCGAGTGTGTCACATAGCGCTCAGATATCAGTGGGCCTCACACAATCCACAAGTGTCCAGTGTCCAAAAGTGTACGCAGAGATTCAAAATCTCCATTATCCTCTCGTCACTTTGGTCACAGGCAGCTGTGCCATCGAGCGTGTCACATAGCGCTCAGATATCAGTGGGCCTCACACAATCCACAAGTGTCCAGTGTCCAAAAGTGTACGCAGAGATTCAAAATCTCCATTATCCTCTCGTCACTTTGGTCACAGGCATTTGTGCCATCGAGCGTGTCACATAGCGCTCAGATATCAGTGGGCCTCACACAATCCACAAGTGTCCAGTGTCCAAAAGTGTACGCAGAGATTCAAAATCTCCATTATCCTCTCGTCACTTTGGTCACAGGCAGCTGTGCCATCGAGCGTGTCACATAGCGCTCAGATATCAGTGGGCCTCACACAATCCACAAGTGTCCAGTGTCCAAAAGTGTATGCAGAGATTCAAAATCTCCATTATCCTCTCGTCACTTTGGTCACAGGCAGCTGTGCCATCGAGCGTGTCAAATAGCGCTCAGATATCAGTGGGCCTCACACAATCTACAAGTGTCCAAAAGTGTACGCAGAGATTCAAAATCTCCATTATCCTCTCGTCACTTTGGTCACAGGCAGCTGTGCCATCGAGCGTGTCACATAGCGCTCAGATATCAGTGGGCCTCACACAATCCACAAGTGTCCAGTGTCCAAAAGTGTACACAGAGATTCAAAATCTCCATTATCCTCTCGTCACTTTGGTCACAGGCAGCTGTGCCATCGAGCGTGTCACATAGCGCTCAGATATCAGTGGGCCTCACACAATCCACAAGTGTCCAGTGTCCAAAAGTGTACGCAGAGATTCAAAATCTCCATTATCCTCTCGTCACTTTGGTCACAGGCAGCTGTGCCATCGAGCGTGTCACATAGCGCTCAGATATCAGTGGGCCTCACACAATCTACAAGTGTTCAGTGTCCAAAAGTGTACGCAGAGATTCAAAATCTCCATTATCCTCTCGTCGCTTTGGTCACAGGCAGCTGTGCCATCGAGAGTGTCACATAGCACTCAGATATCAGTGGGCCTCACACAATCCACAAGTGTCCAGTGTCCAAAAGTGTACGCAGAGTTTCAAAATCTCCATTATCCTCTCGTCACTTTGGTCACAGGCAGCTGTGCCATCGAGCGTGTCACATAGCGCTCAGATATCAGTGGGCCTCACACAATCCACAAGTGTCCAGTGTCCAAAAGTGTACGCAGAGATTCAAAATCTCCATTATCCTCTCGTCACTTTGGTCACAGGCAGCTGTGCCATCGAGCGTGTCACATAGCGCTCAGATATCAGTGGGCCTCACACAATCCACAAGTGTCCAGTGTCCAAAAGTGTACGCAGAGATTCAAAATCTCCATTATCCTCTCATCACTTTGGTCACAGGCAGCTGTGCCATCGAGCGTGTCACATAGCGCTCAGATATCAGTGGGCCTCACACAATCCAAAAGTGTCCACTGTCCACAAGTGTGTGCAGAAATTCTAAATCTCCCCTGTCCTATAGACACCTTGTACCTTGTTTTACATTACTATATAGTTTGTTGGATTTTGTCTACATTTCTACCAAAAATGAGGAAGGCTGGTGGAAGAGGCCGTGGAATTGGGCGGGGGTTGGCAGCTGGTAATGATGGTGTTGGTGGTGGATCTGATGGTAGTGGCAAGAGCAAAATAGGACCGAATGCAGGAGGTGCTGACTCTGCGTCATCGTCTGGCTACATAAGGCCTCGAACGCTTAGTTTTCTAGGAGTTGGCAAACCGCTTTTAAAGGCAGAGCATCAGGAAAAAGTTTTGTCTTACATTGCTGACTCAGCCTCCAGCTCTATCGCCTCCTCTTCTTCAGTTGTAAAAAGTAAAAGCACTGAGTCGTCATTGGAGGCTCATGTTCATGAACCACACCTTTCCTCGTGTCCTTCACCCCAACCAAGATTGAAGGATGACGCAGGCCATACTACTGATTACTCCATGGAGCTGTTTTCACATACCATGCCTGGATTATCAAGTCAAATGGTGAATTACCCAGGCCAAGATGAATCTGACATGGAGTGCACTGATGCACAGACGCTGAAGGATGATTCTGCTGGTACATTCACTCAGAGCACTACATTGTCCTCGCAGTGTACAGAGCCAGATTTTGACCCTGATGTGACTCAGGTGCCCCTTCCCGCACACTATACCACCATACACGGTGACACAGAGAAAGGTGCACATGACATAGAAGAGGAGGTGATGGATGACCCAGTTGTTGACCCAGATTGGCATCCATTGGGGGAAGAGGGTGCTGCTTCCAATAGCTCAGATGAGGAGCATCCACAGCAGACATCGACATCGCAACAGCTGTTATCTGGCAGGCCCGGAGCACTCCAAAGACAGGTTCCAAACATCAAAAGAGTTGCTGGACAGCTTGTCCAGAGGGTCAAAAGATCACAGCGTGCTAGGCCGCAAAATGTCTGCCAAAGTAGGAAGAGTGCAGTGTGGCACTTTTTTGAACAAAATCCTCATGATCAGGCCAAGGTTATCTGTAAGAAGTGCGCAAAGACCTTTAGCCGAGGGAAAAATCTGAAAAATTTGAATACCAGTTGCATGCTTAGACATTTAACCAGCATGCACTTGCAAGCGTGGACACAACACCAAACCTCAAGTGCCACATGTGCAACTGATCACAACGAAGGTAGTCAGCAACGCTACATTGTTTCCCCCACTGTAAGCCCACCGGTTAGCACAGCAGCAAATGTTAAGGTGTCGTTGCAAGGCCACAGCAGTCAGGGAATCCCACTGTTATATCAACGAAAGACTGATTCTAGGCCATCAGAAAGAACACCAACTCCATCACCATCATCAACCCTCTCTCAGTCCGCCCTGTCCACCGCTACTTCCACCATATGCAGCTCTCAAGTCCAGCTCACCCTCCCAGACACTATGAGTAGGTCAAGAAAGTACTCAGTCTCTCATCCGCGTACACTGGGTTTGAACGCCCACATTGCCAAACTAATCTCGTTTGAGATGATGCCCTTTCGGTTGGTGGAAAGCACAGCTTTCCGCGAACTCATGGCCTATGCAGTACCACGCTATGACCTACCCAGTCGCCACTTCTTCTCTCGCAAAGCCATCCCAGCCCTCCACCATCATGTGAAAGACCGCATTGTCCATGCACTCAAGCAGTCAGTGAGCGGAAAGGTGCACCTCACAACTGATGCATGGTCCAGTCGGCATGGCCAGGGCCGTTACGTGTCCATCACTGCGCACTGGGTTAATGTGGTGGATGCAGGGTCCACAGGGGACAGCGGTGGTGGGACAGTGCTGCCTAGCCCACGGTATAGGAAACAGTTGGCTGTAGGCGTTCGACCCTCCTCCTCCTCCTCCTCCTCCTCCTCCAGAAGCGAAAGCTCATCCACAGAGCGCAGTCGTACGAGCACTCCATCTGCAGCTGCCACTGTTGCACACGATGTGTCCCCCTATCGAGCAGCTAGTGGAAAGCGTCAGCAGGCTGTGTTGCAGATGATGTGTTTGGGCGACAGACACACCGCCGAGGTGCTGGCCGAGTACTTGAAGCGACAAACTGAGTCATGGCTGGGCAGTGTACATCTTGAGGCAGGCAAGGTAGTTAGTGATAACGGCCGTAATTTTGTGGCAGCCATAGCCCTTTCAAAACTCAGCCACATACCTTGCTTGGCTTACACCTTGAACCTGGTGGTGCAGTGCTTCCTCAAAAATTATCCGGAGTTAACAGCCCTGCTCCAGAAGGTGCAAAGACTGTGCGCGCACATCCGCCGGTCGCCTGTACACTCCGTTCGTATGCAGAAGCTGCAGCGATTGCTCCACCTTCCCAACCACCGCCTCATTATCGACATTGCAACAAGGTGGAACTCCACCCTGCACATGGTGGAGCGGCTGTGCGAGCAGAGGCAGGCCATAATGCATTTGTGGGAGGATACACGGCCAGGCACTTTGAGAGCAGACATGGAGTTGACAGGCATGCAGTGGTCGAAGCTGAAAGACCTTTGTAAAGTCCTTCAGTGTTTTGAGGAATGCACACGGCTGGTAAGCGCAGACGACGCCATCCTAAGCATGAGCATCCCACTTATGCGTCTGCTCATGCAAACTTTGACGCACCTTAAGGAGCAGGCGTCTGCAGCCAATGTTGATGAGGAGGAAGAGGAGGAGGGAATCCTTGATGACATTCAGCCATTGTCTGCTCAGGGACCTCTCCTGGACGAGGTGGAGGAAGAAGAGGAGGAGGAGGAGGAGGATGATGGGGATGATTACTTAGGGGAGGAGGATGCATCTCGTGGGGCAAGTGAAAATGTTGGCGTGGCAAGGTCTGGTACAGGGTTTGTGCGTGACTGGAGGGATGTGGATTTGCCAGAAAGTGCTCCTCCACCCAGCACTCGCAGTGCATCATTGACACCAGGAACATTGGCCCACATGTCAGATTATGCCTTGCGGATCCTAAAAAGGGACCCCCGCATTGCCAAAATGATGAACGATGACGACTACTGGTTGGCCAGCATCCTGGATCCACGCTATAAAGGCAAATTACAAAACATCATGCCACAGGAGAACCTTGACCTAATATTGGCTAATAAACAAGCAACTCTGGTAAATCGGTTGCTTGAGGCATTCCCAGTACACAGCAGCGGTGATGGTTCTCACACGAGCCGTACGGGCCGGGGGCAGCTTGGCAGAGGTGTTCGTGGTGCACACAGCAGAAGTGGCGTTGGAGACAGGGGTTTCATGACAATGTTGTGGACTGATTTTTCAAATACCGCTCACACAACTGGTAATACTGCATCGATGGAAAGTGACAGGAGACAGCAGTTGTCAACTATGGTTACAAATTACTTTTCCTCCCATATCGATGTTCTCCCACATAGGTCATTCCCCTTTGACTATTGGGCCGCTAAACTGGACACCTGGCCTGAATTGGCCCAATATGCCTTACAGGAGCTCGCTTGCCCAGCTGCAAGTGTGCTATCGGAAAGAGTCTTCAGTGCAGCTGGATCAATCCTGACAGAAAAAAGGACCCGTCTGTCAACCCAAAATGTGGATGATCTAACCTTCATAAAAATGAACCACGCATGGGTTTCCAAGGATTTTGTCCCACCTTCCCCTGATGACACATAGGGTGACAGAAAAATGGCTTGCTTTGGTCCACCTCTTCCTGGTACTTCACCTATTTCGCCTTTTGCATCAGCTGAATGTCCAACATCAACATATGCCACTTTCTAAAACTCCCTAACTGTGCTGCCTCCCCCCCATGGCCAGGGTAACCACCTAGCGCACGACACCATGCGAGTGCCGTTGCCCTGGACAGGTGGGTAGGCCAACTCTTGGGCGCGGGCACTGGCACAGGGTCCCTCATAGTGCAATCAAGTGTCTCTGACGGTGGTGGTGCACACCCGCCGTCAGACACACCGCTGTACTATGAGGGGCCCAGTGCCAGTACCGACGCCCAAGAGTGTGCCCCCCTTGCTTGGGCAGGGCCCCAGCATTTGCAATCTTTACCTCTCCCTGCTCCTCCGCTGTGTAATCTGGGCCGTCAAATCCATACTGTGCCTGACACCGTCTGAGCCTGCCTCCTGAGACATATATTTTGAATGTGTACGCTATCCATACATGTTATCCAGGGATACGGTACCCTTTCTAACCTTTGTGCAATCACGTGCAATCCATACTGGGCCTAACACCGTCTGAGCCTGCCTCATGCTGTATAGACTTATATTTTGAATGTGTACGCTATCCATACATGTTATCCAGGGATACGGTACCCTTTCTAACCTTTGTGCAATCACGTGCAATCCATACTGGGCCTAACACCGTCTGAGCCTGCCTCATGCTGTATAGACATATATTTTGAATGTGTACGCTATCCATACATGTTATCCAGGGATACGGTACCCTTTCTAACCTTTGTGCAATCACGTGCAATCCATACTGGGCCTAACACCGTCTGAGCCTGCCTCATGCTGTATAGACATATATTTTGAATGTGTACGCTATCCATACATGTTATCCGGGGATACGGTACCCTTTCTAACCTTTGTGCAATCACGTGCAATCCATACTGGGCCTAACACCGTCTGAGCCTGCCTCATGCTGTATAGACATATATTTTGAATGTGTACGCTATCCATACATGTTATCCAGGGATACGGTACCCTTTCTAACCTTTGTGCAATGACGTGCAATCCATACTGGGCCTAACACCATCTGAGCCTGCCTCATGCTGTATAGACATATATTTTGAATGTGTACGCTATCCATACATGTTATCCGGGGATACGGTACCCTTTCTAACCTTTGTGCAATCACGTGCAATCCATACTGGGCCTAACACCGTCTGAGCCTGCCTCATGCTGTATAGACATATGTTTTGAATGTGTACGCTATCCATACATGTTATCCGGGGATACGGTACCCTTTCTAACCTTTGTGCAATGACGTGCAATCCATACTGGGCCTAACACCGTCTGAGCCTGCCTCATGCTGTATAGACATATAATTTGAATGTGTACACTATCCATACATGTTATCCAGGGATACGGTACCCTTTCTAACCTTTGTGCAATGACGTGCAATCCATACTGGGCCTAACACCGTCTGAGCCTGCCTCATGCTGTATAGACATATATTTTGAATGTGTACGCTATCCATACATGTTATCCGGGGATATGGTACCCTTTCTAACCTTTGTGCAATCACGTGCAATCCATACTGGGCCTAACACCGTCTGAGCCTGCCTCATGCTGTATAGACATATATTTTGAATGTGTACGCTATCCATACATGTTATCCAGGGATACGGTACCCTTTCTAACCTTTGTGCAATGACGTGCAATCCATACTGGGCCTAACACCGTCTGAGCCTGCCTCATGCTGTATAGACATATATTTTGAATGTGTACGCTATCCATACATGTTATCCAGGGATACGGTACCCTTTCTAACCTTTGTGCAATCACGTGCAATCCATACTGGGCGTGAGAACGGCTGGCGAGCTGTTAAGCAAGCTACAGCACCTGTCCAGACAAGTACAGGGATTCCCTAGCGAGGAGACTTATTTGATTGTTTTCAATGTTGGGACAGCAATTTTTGGGGAGCACTATACTCTGGAGAATGATAGATGGGGCCCACCATACACTGGAACATTCCAAAGGTGGACATCAGACACTGGAGCAGCATTTACAGGGCCCATTATACACTAGAGCATTAGAAATGGGGCCCATTATGTTTGGAGCATTATTTGGGCCCATAATACAGTGGAGCTTCATCCATGGGGACCAACATATACTGTAGCATTATGTGGAGCTCATCATATACTGTTTCAAGCATTATATGGGACCAATGATTCTGTATGGAGAAATAGATGGGCCTCGTCATGAGATGTAAAAAGTGAGGTATTTTTCATTGTACTATACCGCTATTTATCTGCCGTATCGGAGCATGATGAGTTGTGGTATGTGTTAAAGGGGCGCTCTTTCGCCCAGGGCACATGAAAACCTGCAGCCAGCCCTCCCCCCCCACAACTTTAGCCAAATAACCCCCATTTTTCAGTGCGTACCTTATATTATGAAGTTAATTAAGGTTGACAAGCTTAAGTAAGAAGAATTGATGCTTTTGGCATTCAAATGGGCACTGTAGGTGTGTTTCCTGTCCTCCTCTCACTGCCGACTTTTATTCCCCATTGACTTACATTGGGTTTCGTGTTTCGGGACGACCCCGACTTTTCCCTATAATCGGACGATCTTGCTCGACCCGACTTTTGGAAAAGTCGGGTTTCACGAAACGAAACGCGACCCTAAAAAACCAAAAGTCGCTCATCTCTAGTCACTGCCTCACACATCTTTTTATTTTATTGCAGCTCATTTTTCATTCTCCTATTAGTGTGCATCCATCCGTATCCTTATACGTTGGTTGCAAACACTATAGGAGTAGACAGTGGAGCCTTTCTGCAGCCTTTCAGTGCTATTGCCCACTTATCTGCACTGTTCACAGCTGTCTGAGAGGTCTCTGTGTGTGAGTACAGCTCACGCTGAAGTGTGTCCTACAGCTACGTCTGGTTGTAGGCCGCTCAGCGTGCGTCACTGCCTCATACATATTTTTGTTTAATTGCAGCTCATTTTTCATTCTCCTATTAGTGTGCATCCATCCGTATCCATCTACATTGGGTGGTTGCAAACACTATATAGGTGTAGATAGAGGAGCCTTTTTTCTGGCTTGTGCCCTTCAGCCGCAGCCAGATTAGTATTACCTTATTTGTTGGAGCCTCATCTTTTGCATTGTAGGTTACCTTCCTGCATTGTAATAGCTCCAAAAAGTTTGTGATACTATCGCTTTCACATCTTTGGGCACATCCTTTTTGCTTTTTTGAAAAACAAAAAACAAAATAAAGTTCACCAAACACTACATTTGACAGTTGTGTAGGCCACATTAGCTCATATTAAAGGGTAGTCCACACACTTTATAAAATCAGTGTTTCTTATACCTGTTAGCAGCTGTTCAGGAATAAGCACACTAAGCCCCCCCTTTGTACTTTTCTGCCTATCTTTATCAGTCTACCAAGATAAAGAAGGCAGGGAGTAAGGCACGTGGGCGTGGGCGTGGAGTTTCAGCAGGGAGAGGACATGGGGATTCTGCAGGGAGAGGACGTGGGGATTCTGTGCCTGCTGCGGGCACCAGTGAGTCAGCATCCCCAGATTTATCAGGCAACAGTCCTTTATATGCAGCTTTGTAGGACCTCGCTGTACCCCACTGCTGCAGGAGGAACAAATTGAAGCCGTTGTCGGATGGATGGCAGCTAACGCATCGACTTCAATGACTTCCAGGTCCTCTCAGGACCAGTGCACTGAAGAGCAACCATCTGTCTTTTCACCACCTGCCAAATTGCCCAGGCAGTCAGAGAGCCCTGGACAGGAGCCATCACAGTCTCTACTTCTGTTCTCTGAATCTGCTGGCTTGGAAAGAGGGGGCCAGCCAAGCAGCATTCAAGAATGTGAAGAAGAGGGAGTATGCAGTGATGCGCAACTTCTTTGTCCCTCTGAATCTGAAGAGGCGGGTGGGCCAGTGCCTATGGTCAGCACACCTCAGTACGCATCAGATGATGACGAGACTCAGGTGCCACTTTCTGGTGCGTACAGTGCTGGCGAGACTACCCAGGATAAGCAGGTGTTTGAAGAGGGGAGTGTAGATGATGAGGTGCTTGACCCATCATGGCGTGAGGAACAGGAAGGTGGTGTGAGCAGCTCTGAGGAAGAGATTCCCCGAACGGCCAAAACAGGAGGGAGAGGGAGGGGGCAGACTTGGTTGCCTGTAGCCTCCACTTCGGCACCCGTTAGGAGCATTCCTCTTCCAAAAACCACAAGGGGGTGCTCCCAAGACTTGCAGTGAGTGGTCCTTTTTTGACACAGTTGCAGATGACATTTGCTTTGTCAAATGCAAGCTGTGTCATCAGAAAGTCAAAAGAGGGAAAAATGTCAGCAACCTCAACACCACAAATATGTGGAAACATGTGCGGGCCAAGCACATGGTGGAGTTACAGAGACACACTGAAGACGCAGGCCAACCTACAGCACCACTTACCATCTCTTCAGCTTGTGTTGTAGCTTCTTCCTCCAGCTCACACACAGCTGGTTTGGCTTCCTCACAGGATCGCCATGGAAGAACCTCTGGCACTGTTGTCCAGAGACCCAGTGACATTCCACCCACAGCACCACGTTCCCGTTCATCCTCACACTCCCAGGCCACTCTACAGCCATCGGTAGCACAGGCATGGAAGAAAAGGCGGCCATACTCGGCAAAACATCCCCGAGCACAGGCTCTGAATGCTGGCATTGCCAAATTACTGGCCCTTGAAAAGCTCTCATTCAGGCTGGTGGAGACTGACACCTTCTGCAACTTCATGGCATTGGCAGTCCCACAATACACCGTGCCCAGCCGCTTTTATTTCAGCAGGCAAGCCGTCCCTGCCCTGCAAAAGCATGTGGAGGGAAAAATTAAACATGCGCTACTAAACGCCGTCAGTAGCAAGGTCCACCTGACCACCGATGCGTGGACCAGTAACCATGGACAGGGACGATACCTTTCCCTCACTGCCCATTGGGTCAATGTTGTGGAGCCGGGTACAGATCTTGAGAGTGGCGCTGTACGTGTTCTGCCAACTCCAAGGATTGCAGGAATCCAGTCTGTACACATTGACTCCTCCTACTCCAGTTCCTCAGAATCAGCACTGCAGGAGATCTGTTACGACTGATATGAGCACAGCCATGGCCAAACGTCAACAGGCCGCACTGAAATTAATTTCTTTGGGGAATCGAAGCCACACAGCGCAGGAGCTCTGGAATGCCATCAAGCAGGAGAGCGACGTGTGGTTTGAGCCAGCGAATATCCAGCCAGGCTTGGTAGTGTGTGACAATGGCCGAAATCTGGTGGCAGCTCTGGGCCTAGGCAACCTCACTCACATCCCATGTCTGGCACATGTGCTCAACTTGGTCGTGCAGAGCTTTCTGAGGGACTATCCGGATCTTGATGCACTGCTGCACAAGGTCGGCATAGAGTGCGCTCACTTGCGGCGTTCCAGCACGGCAAGATCGCGCATTGCAGCTCTGCAGCGCCGATTACACCTTCCGGAACATTGCATCATATGTGACCTACCCACCAGGTGGAATTCAACGTTACATATGTTGGAGCTGTTGTGTGAGCAGCAGTCAGCAGTAATGGAGTACCAGCTGCATCAGGCGCAAACAAGCCGCACTGTGTGTCGGTCACACTTCAGCACCACTGAGTGGGCTTCTATGAAGGACATCTGCCTCATTTTGCGTGCCTTCGATGATTCCACGCAGATGGCGAGTGCAGATAATGCACTAGTCAGCTTGACTGTCCCCCTTATCTGCCTGCTTCAAAAAACACTGCAAGCACTAAGGGAGGAGGTTTTGGAAGAGGTGGAGGATGAGGAGTCACAAATGCCATCTGCTTCTGGACAGTCTGCTCTACGTGGTTCCTCACAAAGGCCTAGGCAGGGGACACTTTGTGAGGAGGATGAGGAGGAGTCAATGGAGGAGGAAGACATCTCTCCAGAGGAGGGAGGTACACAATGCTCTAGTCAGTATGTAAAGCGAGGGTGGGGTGATGCAGAGCAGGCAGAGATGACGCCTCAAGCAGGGGACAGCGTTTCTTAGGCAGTTAGGAGTCTGCAGCACATGGTTGATTTCATGCTGCAGTGCCTGAGAAACGACCGCCGCATCGCCCACATTCTCAACACGGCTGATTATTGGGTGTACACCCTCCTAGATCCTGGCTACCGGGACAACTTACAGAGCCTCATAACACCGTTGAACCGGGAGCATAAAATGCGGGAGTACCAAGACACACTGGTGCAGTCCATCATGTTCTCCATTCCACCTGAGAGCAGTGCTGCTAGGGCTTTACAAAGCAGCTCTGTGCGTCGAGGCAGTGGAGGAAGATCTGCACAAAGAGAGATCAGAGGCAGCGCCTCAGCACAAGGCAAGACCAGTATGACCTGAATGTGGCAAAGTTTTGTGTGCCTGCCACAAATGTCTACACCATCACAGACGGCTCCAGTCAGCAGGAGGCAACGTTTCCGTCAGATGGTGACAGACTACATGTCCTGCCCTGTCAGTGTACTCCCAGACGGCTCTTCCCCCTTCAAGTTTTGAGTCTCTAAGCTGGATACATGGCCAGAGCTTAGCCAGTATGCATTGGAGGTGCTGGCTTGCCCTGCTGCCAGTGTATTATCGGAACGTGACTTTAGTGCCGCAGGTGGTGTACTAACAGACCGTCGCACGCGACTATCCTCCGATAATGTTGACCGGCTTACTTTTCTTAAAATGAACAAGGCCTGGATCTCGCCAGAATTTGCCAGTCCTCTTCCAGAATAAATAATTGGTAGGCAACAGTATCCAGGTCTCCTGTTGTGTTCATGTTTCCACCACCTGAACTGTAATCCTTGGGCTTCAACACAGCCAGTTGTTGCTCAGAAGTGCCATCTGCACAGAGTAAAACACTAGCTCCTGTGTTAGTGGGGTTCAGTAACGCCAGCTGCTCCCCTGCTGTGTGTCCAGCAATGTCTTCTGCTGCCTCCACATTCACACTAATACTGATTTCAAACTTGCTCCAACTAGGCCTCTGGCTCCACTCTGTCTCTAGTATTTCCCCTGGACTCCAACTCCGCCAGATGCTGGTCAGAAGTGGCATCTGCACAATCAACACTTGTTCCTGTGTTACTGGGGTTCAGTAACGTCAGCTGAAACCCTGATGTGTGTCCGGCAATGTCTCCTGCTCTGTCCACATTCCCACTAATATTAGTGGGAATGTGGACAGAGCAGGAGACATTGCCGGACACACATCAGGGGATCAGCAGACATTACTGAACCCCAGTAACACAGGAACAAGTGTTGATTGTGCAGACGCCACTTCTGAGCAGCAACTTGCAGTGTTTTAGGTCATGGTAAATACTAGAGACAGAGTGGAGCCAGAGGCCTAGTTGGAGCACGTTTAAAATCAGTAGTAGTCTACAACAGATATTAAACTTGATGAAATTAGGCCTCAGCCTACATCCTGATTGACCCTGGGCTCCAACATCGCCAGTTGCTGCTCAGAAGTGTCTTTGGCACGGGTACTCCCTCCTGCCCAGCCTGGGTCCAGCACGCCTGCTGTTTCCGGGTAGTGTCACTGTCACTTTGCCACCAATATGTTGTCCTGTCGTGTTGCGGTCGGGTTAGCCGAGCCTATGGTGCCTGCAGTTTAGGTGCTTCCTATGTGGGCTGCGGGTTCTGGTAATAAAGGCTGGTTCCGTAGTGCCAATAGGACAAGCACCCCCTGTAGGACTGTGGATTTCGGTAACTGCAGCCGGCTCGCAGCCTTGCAACTTTGTTTATCATGGGTACCTTCAGCCACCCATCTGGGTTCCAGCACCGTCAGCTGGTCCTCGGCAGTGCCTTTGGCCGAGATGCCTCCTTCTCGGTATCTAAGTTCCAGCAACGTCTGCTGGTCTTTGTTAGTGCTTTGTAGCACAGGTACCTCCTGCTTAGTAACCGTGTTCCAGCACCGTCAGCTGGTCCACAGTTGTGCCATTGGCTCTTGTTCCTTCTGCTGCCATTCTGGGTTCCAGCACCGTCAGCTGGTTCTCGGTAGTTGCACTGACTCTTGTAGCTTCTGCTACCCATCCGGGTTCCAGCACCGTCAGCTGGTTCTCGGCAGTGTCTTTGGACTAGGTGCCTCCTTCTCTGTATCCGCGTTCCAGCAACGTCTGCTGGTCCTTGGTAGTGCTTTGTAGCACAGGTACCTCTTGCTTAGTAACCGTGTTCCAGCACCGTCAGCTGGTCCACGGTTGTGCAATTGGCTCTTGTTCCTTCTGCTGCCACTCTGGGTTCCAGCACCATCAGCTGGTTCTCGGTAGTTCCACTGACTCTTGTAGCTTCTGCTACCCATCCGGGTTCCAGCACCGTCAGCTGGTTCTCGGCAGTGCCTTTGGCCTAGGTGCCTTCTTCTCGGTATCCGCGTTCCAGCAACGTCTGCTGGTCCTTGGTAGTGCTTTATAGCACAGGTACCTCCTGCTTAGTAACCGTGTTCCAGCACCGTCAGCTGGTCCACGGTTGTGCCATTGGCTCTTATTCCTTCAGCTGCCACTCTGGGTTCCAGCACTGTCAGCTGGTTCTCGGTAGTTCCATTGACTCTTGTAGCTTCTGCTACCCATCCGGGTTCCAGCACCGTCAGCTGGTTCTCGGCATTGTCTTTGGCAAGAGTACTCCCTCCTGCCCAGCCTGGGTCCAGCATGCCTGCTGTTTCCGGGTAGAGTCAACGTCACTTTGCCACCAATACGTTGTCCTGTCGTGTTGCGGTCGGGTTAGCCGAGCCTATGGTGCCTGCAGTTTAGGTGCTTCCTATGTGGGCTGTGGGTTGTGGTAATAAAGGCTGGTTCCGTAGTGCCAATAGGGCAAGCACCCCCTGTAGGACTGTGGGTTTCGGGAACTGCGGCCGGCTCACGGCCCTGCAACTTTGTTTATCATGGGTACCTTCTGCTACCCATCCGGGTTCCAGCACCGTCAGCTGGTTCTCGGCAGTGCCTTTGGCCGAGGTGCCTCCTTCTCGGTATCTAAGTTCCAGCAACGTCTGCTGGTCCTTGGTAGTGCATTGTAGCACAGGTACTCCCTGCTTAGTAACCGTGTTCCAGCACCGTCAGCTGGTCCACGGTTGTGCCATTGGCTCTTGTTCCTTCTGCTGCCCCTCCGGGTTCCAGCACCATCAGCTGGTCCTCGCGAGTTCCATTTGCTCTTGTTCCTTCTGCTAACAATCCGGGTTCCAATATCGTCAGCTGGTTCTCAGCAGTTCCTCAGCCTTCTTGTACCTTCTGCTACTTTTCCAAATTCGAGCTTGTGGAAATGGATTTTGGTTCTCACTCTGGATCTCCCTGACGACGACCCTGAAGACCACCTTGAAGAAGACCAAAAAGATGACACTGAAGAAGATGACCAAGAGGACAAAGAACATGAAGACAACCACCAAGATGCAGAACTAGAAGCAGAAAAACCAAAAGCAGAAGAACATTAAGCATAAGACTAAAAATCAGAGCAAATGATATTATCTAAATTATAAGCAGAAGAAGACTAAGCAGTGTATGGGGGTTCCTCCTCGTGGTGCCCCTGGAAAATGCCTACTGCTGCAGGCCAAACTGAACACGGACAAATCCTGTTGTAAAATCTTTCGCAGAACGGAAGGTGTAATCTTCAAACTTCTATAGATAACAACTACAAGAATGACTCACAAATAAGAATATGATGAAGAAGCAGAATAGGAAGAAGATGAAGAAGTAGAATATGAAGAAGAACTAGATGTGTATTTCCTGAAGGAAGTACAGATAGTGGTTTGAAATGGTGCCTGGGCTGCCCCTTTAAGAGACTTGCCTGCTGCCCCTGCAAGACTTTCAACTCAGGATCCGTTTTAACTGTGGGTGCCTCTCAGGGGTCACTTTGGCCTCAGGGTCCGATTTTGTGGGTGGGACCCCTTAGGGCCTGATTTTGTGGGTGGGGCCCCTCTGGGTCCGATTTTGTGGCCGGGGCACCTCAGGGTCCGATTTTGTGGGTGGGGCCACTTAGGGTCTGATTTGGTGGGCGGGGCCACTCAGGGTCCGATTTGGTGGGCGGGGCACTTCAGGGTCCAATTTGGTGGGCGGGGACACTGAGTCTGATTTTGTGGGTTGGGCCCCTCAGGGTCCGATTTTGTGGCCGGGGCCCCTCAAGGTCCGATTTTGTGGCCGGTGCCTCTCAGGGTCCGATTTTGTGGTTGGGGCCCCTCATGGTCCGATTTTGTGTCCGGAGCCTCTCGGGGTCCGATTTTGTGGTAGGGGCCCCTCAGGATCCGATTTTGTGGCCGGGGCCCCTCAGGGTCCGATTTTGTGGCCGGGGCCCCTCAGGGTCCAATTTTGTGGGTGGGGCCCCTCAGGGTCCAGTTTTTTGGCCGGGGCCCCTCAGGGTCCAATTTTGTGGGTGGGGCCCCTCAGGGTTCAATTTTGTGGGTGGGGCCCCTCAGGGTCCGATTTTGTGGTTGGGGCCCCTCAGGGTTCGATTTTGTGGTTGGGGCCCCTCAGGATCCAATATTGTGACCGGGGCCCTCAGGGTCTGATTTTGTGGGTGGGGCCCCTCAGGGTCCGATATTGTGGTTGGGGCCCCTCAGGATCCGATTTTGTGGGTGGGGCCCCTCAGGATCCGATTTTGTGGTTGGGGCCCCTCAGGGTTCAATTTTGTAGGCGGGGCCCCTCAGGGTCCGATTTTGTGGCCGGGGCCCCTCAGGGTCCGATTTTGTGGCCGGGGCCAGTGAGGGTCCAATTTTGTGGCCGGGGCCCTCAGGGTCCGATTTCGTGGTTGGGGCCCCTCAGGGTCCGATTTTGTGGGTGGGGCCCCTCAGGGTCCGATTTTGTGAGTGGGGCCCCTCTGGGGCCCCTCAGGGTCCGATGTTGTGGCCGGGGCCCCTCAGGGTCTGATTTTGTGGCCAGATCTCCTCAGGGTCCGATTTTGTGGGTGGGGCCCCTCAGGGTCCGATTTTGTGGGTGGGGCCCCTTAGGGTCCAATTTTGTGGATGGGGCCCCTCAGGGTCTGATTTGGTGGGCGGGGCCACTCTCAGTCCGATTTGGTGGGCGGGGCCACTTTGGGTCCAATTTGGATGCCAGGGTGGCTCAGCCTCCTTTTTGTAGGCCAGGGTCTATCAGCCTCCGATTTGGAGCCTTGGGTCACTCAGCTTTTGATTTGGCGCGCCGGCCCTTTAAGACTCATTTTGGTGCGCCGGCTCTTTAAGAATCACTTTGGCGCGTCGGCCGTTTAAGAGCCAGGGTGGCTCACTGGGCTTCTAAATCCACTTTGGCGCACATTCTCTCTCAGGGGCATACGTCATGTGATGAAGCTAGATATGCATTTGTGCTGTGGGTTTTGCTTTAAGAGCTGATATTATGTGGCAGAAGCTCTGTCTTGGAGAGGTCATGTGACGTTCGTAGGCGTTGGCATAGTAACTGGGTCTGCCTGCGCATATCAATGAGCTTAACTGCCATTTCAATCGCCTCAGGGCACGTTTTGTCTATGGCAAAATTTCCCCATTCAAATGCATTGAGACAGTTCATTCCAATGACGGGAAAAAAAATTTTCAAACGCAAATTGCGCAAAAACTACAAATCCGATCTACACGAAAAATACTTAGCACACCTCTCATGGATGCTGGCTTCGAAACGACACCTCAACGGCGTCTGTGCGTGTAGCAGTTCGGGCCGCATTAATTGCGGAAATCAACTTAATAATAAGAATAAGTTAGCAGCATTCGGATTACAACATTAATACTAGATGTGTATTTCCTGAAGGAAGTACAGATAGTGGTTTGAAATGGTGCCCGGGCTGCCCCTTTAAGAGAGACTTGCCTGCTGCCCCTGCAAGACTTTCAACTCAGGATACGATTTAACTGTGAGTGCCTATCAGGGGCCACTTTGGCCACAGGGTCTGATTTGGTGGGTGGGGCCTCTCAGGATCCGATTTGGTGGCCTTGGATCCTCAGGGCTTGAATTGCTGGCCGGGATCCCTCAGGGAATGACTTTGTGGGTGTGGCCCCTCAGGGTCTGATTTTGTGGGTGG
The DNA here is from genome assembly GCF_039654945.1 of Dendrobates tinctorius. Classification (NCBI taxonomy): domain Eukaryota; kingdom Metazoa; phylum Chordata; class Amphibia; order Anura; family Dendrobatidae; genus Dendrobates; species Dendrobates tinctorius. The sequence goes on along the minus strand of NW_027361829.1, from coordinate 27,876,085 downwards.
GGCACCTCTGGGTCCGATTTTGTTGCCGGGTACACTCAGGGTCCAATTTTGTGGGTGGGGCCCCTCAGGGTCTGAATTTGTGTGCGGAGCACCCTGGGTCCATTTTGGTGGGCTGAGCCACTCTGGGTCCAATTTGGTGGGCGGGACCCCTCAGGGTCCAATTTGGTGGGCGGGGCCCCTCAGGGTCTGATTTGGTGGGCGGGGCTCCTCAGGGTCCGATTTGGTGGGCGGGGCCCCTCAGTGTCCGATTTGGTGGGCGGAGCCCCTCTGGGTCCGATTTTGTGGACGTGACCTCTCTGGGTCTGCTTTGGTGGGTGGGCCCCTCAGGGTCCGATTTAGTGGGCGGGGCCACTCTAGGTCCGATTTGGTGGGCGGGGCCCTTCAAAGTCTGTTTTTGTGGGCGGGGTCACTCTGGGTCCGATTTGGTGGGCGGTGCTCCTCAGGGTCCGATTTGGTGGGCGGGGCCACTCTGGGTCAGATTTGGTGGGCGGGGCCCTTCAGGGTTCAATTTGGTGGGCGGGGCCACGCTGGGTCCGATTTGGAGGCCAGGGTGGCTCAGCCTCCGATTTGGAGGCTGGGGTGACTCAGACTCTGATTTGGAGCCTGGGGTCACTCAGCTTTCGATTTGGCGCGCCGACCCTTTAAGACTGATTTTGGTGCGCCGGCCCTTTAAGAATCACTTTGGCGCGTCGGCCCTTTAAGAGCCAGTTTGGCTCACTGGGCTTCTAAATCACTTTGGCGCACATTCTCTCTCAGGGGCATGCGTCGTGTGATGAAGCTAGATTTGCATTTGTGCTGTGGGTTTCGCTTTAAGAGCTGAAATTATCTGCCAGAAACTCTGTCCTGGAGAGGTCATTTGAAGTTCCTAGGTGTTGGCATAGTAAGTGGGTGAGCCTGCGCATATCAATGAGCTTAACTGCCACCTCACGACTGTCCCATGTTTTCCCTATGGCAACATTTTCCAATTGAAATGCATTGAGGAAAATGTTTTTTCAAACGCAAATTGTGCAAAAACTGCAAATCCGATCGACACGAAAAATACTTAGCACACCTCTCGTGGACGCTGGTTTCGAAATGGGGCCTCAACGGAGTCTGTGCGTGTAGCGGTTCGGGCTGCATTAATTGCGGAAATCAACTGAATAGTAATATTAATACTAGATGTGTATTTCCTGAAGGAAGTACAGATAGTGGTTTGAAATGGTGCCCGGGCTGCCCCTTTAAGAGAGACTTGCCTGCTGCCCCTGCAAGACTTTCAACTCAGGATACGATTTAACTGTGGGTGCCTCTCAGGGGCCACTTTGGCCTCAGGGTCTGATTTTGTGGGTGGGGCCCCTCAGGGCCTGATTTTGTGGGTGGGGCCCCTCTGGGTCCGATTTTGTGGGTGGGGCCCCTCAGGGTCCGATTTTGTGGCCGGGCCCCTCAGGGTCCGATTTGGTGGCCGGGGCCCCTCAGGGTCCGATTTGGTGGCCGGGGCCCCTCAGGGTCCGATTTGGTGGGCGGGGCCGCTCAGGGTCCGATTCGGTGGGCGGGGGCGCACTTTGGCGCACATTCTCTCTCAGGGGCATGCGTCATATGATCAAGCTAGATTTGCATTTGTGCTGTGGGTTTCGCTTTAAGAGCTGATATTATGTGGCAGAAGCTCTGTCCTGGAGGCGTCATGTGACGTTCGTAGGCATTGGCATAGTAACTGGGTGTGCCTGTGCATAACAATGAGCTTTACTGCCATTTCAATCGCCTCAGGGCACGTTTTAAGTTTCCCATTCAAATGCATTGAGACAGTGCATTCCAATGACAGGAAAAACAATTTTCAAACGCAAATTGCGCAAAAACTACAAATCCGATCGACACGAAAAATACTTAGCACACCTCTCGTGGACGCTGGCTTTGAAACGATACCTCAACGGAGTCTGTGCGTGTAGCGGTTCGAGCCGCATTAATTGTGGAAATCAACTGAAAAATAAGAATAAGTTAGCAGCGTTCGGATTACAACATTAATACTAGATGTGTATTTCCTGAAGGAAGTATAGATAGTGGTTTGAAATGCTGCCCAGGCTGCCCCTTTTAAGAGAGACTTGCCTGCTGCACCTTCAAGACTTTCAACTCAGGATCCATTTTAACTGTGGGTGCCTCTCAGGGGCCACTTTGGCCTCAGGGTCCGATTATGTGGGTGGGGCCCTCAGGGCCCGATTTTGTGGGTGGGGCCCCTCAGGGGCTGATTTGGTGGGTGGGGCCCCTAAGGGTCCAATTTTGTGGCCGGGTCCCCTCAGGGTCTGATTTGGTGGTTGGGGCCCCTCAGGGTCCAATCTTGTGGCCGGGGCCCCTCAGGGTCTGATTTTAAGGGTGGGGCCCCTCAGGGTCTAATTTGGTGGGCGGGGCCCCTCAGGGTCTGATTTTGTGGGTTGGGCCCCTCAGGGTCCGATTTTGTGGCCTGGGCCCCTCAGGGTCCGATTTTGTGTCCGGGGCCCCTCAGGGTCCGATTTTGTGGCCGGTGCCTCTCAGGGTCCGATTTTGTGGTTGGGGCCGCTCAGGGTCCGATTTTGCGGCAGGAGCCTCTCAGGGTCCGATTTTGTGGTTGGGGCCCCTCAGGATCTGATTTTGTGGCCGGGGCCCCTGAGGGTCCAATTTTGTGGGTGGGGCCCCTCAGGGTCCGATTTTGTGGGTGGGGCCCCTCAGGATCCGATTTTGTGGTTGGGGCCCCTCAGGGTTCAATTTTGTAGGTGGGGTCCCTCAGGGTCCGATTTTGTGGCCGGGGCCCCTCAGGGTCCGATTTTGTGGCCGGGGCCCGTCAGGGTCCGATTTTGTGGCCGAGGCCCGTCAGGGTCCGATTTTGTGGTTGGGGCCCCTGAGGGTCCGATTTTGTGAGTGGGGCCACTCAGGGTCCGATGTTGTGGCCGGATCCCCTCAGGGTCTGATTTTGTGGGTGGGGCCCCTCAGGGTCCAATTTTGTGGCCGGGGCCCCTCAGGGTCCAATTTTGTGGGTGGGGCCCCTTAGGGTCCGATTTTGTGGGTGGGGCCCCTCAGGGTACAATTTGGTGGGCGGGGCCACTCTGGGTCTGATTTGGTGGGCGGGGCCAATCTGGGTCCGATTTGGTGGGCGGGGTCACTCTGGGTCCGATTTGGTGAGCTGGGCCCCTCAGGGTCTGATTTGGTGGGCGGGATCTATCAGAGTCCGATTTGGTGGGCGGGGCCCCTCAGGGTCCAATTTGGTTGGCGGGGACCCTCGGGGTCCGATTTGGTGGGTGGGATCCCTCGGGGTCCGATTTGGTGGGCGGGGCCCCTCGGGGTCCGATTTGGTGGGTGGGGCCCCTCGGGGTCCGATTTGGTGGGTGGGGCCCCTCGGGGTCCGATTTGGTGAGCGGGGCCACTCTAGGTCTGATTTGGTGGGCGGGCCACTCTGGGTCCGATTTGGTGGGCGGGGCCCCTCAGAGTTCAGTTTGGTCAGCGGGGACCCTCAGGGTCCGATTTTGTGGGTGGGGCCCCTCAGGGTCCGATTTTGTGGTTGGGACCTTTCAGAATCTGATTTAGTAGGCGGGGCCCCTCAGGGTCCGATTTGGTGGGCGGAGCCCCTCAGATTCCGATTTGGTGGGCGGGGCCCCTCAGGGTCCAATTTGGTGGGCGGGGCCCCTCAGGGTCCCATTTGGTGGGCGGGGCCCCTCAGGGTCCTATTTGGTGGGCGGGGCCACTCTGGGTCTGATTTGGTGGGCGGGGCCACTTTGGGTCCGATTTGGTGGATGGGGCCCTTCAGGGTCCAATTTGGTGGGCGGGGACACTGAGTCTGATTTTGTGGGTTGGGCCCCTCAGGGTCCGATTTTGTGGCCGGGGCCCCTCAGGGTCCGATTATGTGTCCGGGGCCCCTCAGGGTCCAATTTTGTAACCGGTGCCTCTCAGGGTCCGATTTTGTGGTTGGGGCCCCTCAGGGTCCGATTTTTGGGGCCGGGGCCCCTCAGGGTCCGATTTTGTGGGTGGGGCCCCTCAGGGTCCGATTTTGCGGGTGGGGCCCCTCAGGGTCCGATTTTGCGGGTGGGGCCCCTCAGGGTCCGATTTAGCGGGTGGGGCCCCTTAGGGTCCGATTTTGCCGGTGGGGCCCCTCAGGGTCCAATTTTGTGGCCGGGGCCCCTTAGGGTCCGATTTTGCGGGTGGGGCCCCTCAGGGTCCGATTTTGTGGCCGGGGCCCCTCAGGGTCCGATTTTGTGGCCGGGGCCCCTCAGGGACCGATTTTGAGGGTGGGGCCCCTCAGGGTCTAATTTGGTGGGCGGGGCCCCTCATGGTCTGATTTTGTGGGTGGGGCCCCTCACGGTACGATTTTGTGGGTGGGGCCCCTCAGGGTCCGATTTTGTGGCTGGGGCCCCTCAGGGTCTGATTTTGTGGCTGGGGTCCCTCAGGGTCCGATTTTGTGGCTGGGGCCCCTCAGGGTCTGGATTTGTGGATGGGGCCCATCAGAGTCCGATTTTGTGGGTGGGGCCCCTCAGGGTCCGATTTTGTGGCTGGGGCCCCTCATGGTCTGATTTTGTGGCTGTGGCCCCTCAGGGTCTGATTTTGAGGGTGGGGCCCCTCAGGGTCTAATTTGGTGGGCGGGGCCCCTCAGGGTCCGATTTTGTGGGTGGGGCCCCTCAGGGTCCGATTTTGTGGGTGGGGCCCCTCAGGGTCCGATTTTGTGGTTGGGGCCCCTCAGGGTCCGATTTTTGGGGCCGGGGCCCCTCAGGGTCCGATTTTGTGGGTGGGGCCCCTCAGGGTCCGATTTTGCGGGTGGGGCCCCTCAGGGTCCGATTTTGCGGGTGGGGCCCCTCAGGGTCCGATTTAGCGGGTGGGGCCCCTTAGGGTCCGATTTTGCGGGTGGGGCCCCTCAGGGTCCAATTTTGTGGCCGGGGCCCCTTAGGGTCCGATTTTGCGGGTGGGGCCCCTCAGGGTCCGATTTTGTGGCCGGGGCCCCTCAGGGTCCGATTTTGTGGCCGGGGCCCCTCAGGGACCGATTTTGAGGGTGGGGCCCCTCAGGGTCTAATTTGGTGGGCGGGGCCCCTCATGGTCCGATTTTGTGGGTGGGGCCCCTCACGGTACGATTTTGTGGGTGGGGCCCCTCAGGGTCCGATTTTGTGGCTGGGGCCCCTCAGGGTCTGATTTTGTGGCTGGGGTCCCTCAGGGTCCGATTTTGTGGCTGGGGCCCCTCAGGGTCTGGAATTGTGGATGGGGCCCATCAGAGTCCGATTTTGTGGGTGGGGCCCCTCAGGGTCCGATTTTGTGGCTGTGGCCCCTCAGGGTCTGATTTTGAGGGTGGGGCCCCTCAGGGTCTAATTTGGTGGGCGGGGCCCCTCAGGGTCCGATTTTGTGGGTGGGGCCCCTCAGGGTCCGATTTTGTGGGTGGGGCCCCTCAGGGTCCGATTTTGTGGTTGGGGCCCCTCAGGGTCTGATTTTGTGGGTGGGGCCCATCAGGGTCCTATTCTGTGGGTGGGGCCCCTCAGGGTCCGATTTTGTGACCGGGGACCCTCAGGGTCTGATTTTGTGGGTGGGGCCCCTCAGGATCTGATTTTGTGGCTGGGGTCCCTCAGGGTCTGATTTTGTGGGTGGGGCGCCTCAGGGTCCGATCTTGTGGCCGGGGCCCCTTAGGGTCTGATTTTGTGACTGAGTACACTCTGGGTTCGATTTTGTGGCCGGGGTCTCTCAGGGTCCGATTTTGTGGGTGGGGCCCCTCAGGGTCCGATTTTGTGGCCGGTGCCTCTCAGGGTCCGATTTTGTGGTTGGGGCCGCTCAGGGTCCGATTTTGCGGCCGGAGCCTCTCAGGGTCCGATTTTGTGGTTGGGGCCCCTCAGGATCTGATTTTGTGGCCGGGGCCCCTGAGGGTCCAATTTTGTGGGTGGGGCACCTCAGGGTCCGATTTTGTGGGTGGGGCCCCTCAGGATCCGATTTTGTGGTTGGGGCCCCTCAGGGTTCAATTTTGTAGGTGGGGTCCCTCAGGGTCCGATTTTGTGGCCGGGGCCCCTCAGGGTCCGATTTTGTGGCCGGGGCCCGTCAGGGTCCGATTTTGTGGCCGAGGCCCGTCAGGGTCCGATTTTGTGGTTGGGGCCCCTGAGGGTCCGATTTTGTGAGTGGGGCCACTCAGGGTCCGATGTTGTGGCCGGATCCCCTCAGGGTCTGATTTTGTGGGTGGGGCCCCTCAGGGTCCAATTTTGTGGCCGGGGCCCCTCAGGGTCCAATTTTGTGGGTGGGGCCCCTTAGGGTCCGATTTTGTGGGTGGGGCCCCTCAGGGTACAATTTGGTGGGCGGGGCCACTCTGGGTCTGATTTGGTGGGCGGGGCCAATCTGGGTCCGATTTGGTGGGCGGGGTCACTCTGGGTCCGATTTGGTAAGCTGGGCCCCTCAGGGTCTGATTTGGTGGGCGGGATCTATCAGAGTCCGATTTGGTGGGCGGGGCCCCTCAGGGTCCAATTTGGTTGGCGGGGACCCTCGGGGTCCGATTTGGTGGGTGGGATCCCTCGGGGTCCGATTTGGTGGGCGGGGCCCCTCGGGGTCCGATTTGGTGGGTGGGGCCCCTCGGGGTCCGATTTGGTGGGTGGGGCCCCTCGGGGTCCGATTTGGTGAGCGGGGCCACTCTAGGTCTGATTTGGTGGGCGGGCCACTCTGGGTCCGATTTGGTGGGCGGGGCCCCTCAGAGTTCAGTTTGGACAGCGGGGACCCTCAGGGTCCGATTTTGTGGGTGGGGCCCCTCAGGGTCCGATTTTGTGGTTGGGACCTTTCAGAATCTGATTTAGTAGGCGGGGCCCCTCGGGGTCCGATTTGGTGGGCGGAGCCCCTCAGGGTCCGATTTGGTGGGCGGGGCCCCTCAGGGTCCAATTTGGTGGGCGGGGCCCCTCAGGGTCCCATTTGGTGGGCGGGGCCCCTCAGGGTCCTATTTGGTGGGCGGGGCCACTCTGGGTCTGATTTGGTGGGCGGGGCCACTTTGGGTCCGATTTGGTGGACGGGGCCCTTCAGGGTCCAATTTGGTGGGCGGGGACACTGAGTCTGATTTTGTGGGTTGGGCCCCTCAGGGTCCGATTTTGTGGCCGGGGCCCCTCAGGGTCCGATTATGTGTCCGGGGCCCCTCAGGGTCCAATTTTGTAACCGGTGCCTCTCAGGGTCCGATTTTGTGGTTGGGGCCCCTCAGGGTCCGATTTTTGGGGCCGGGGCCCCTCAGGGTCCGATTTTGTGGGTGGGGCCCCTCAGGGTCCGATTTTGCGGGTGGGGCCCCTCAGGGTCCGATTTTGCGGGTGGGGCCCCTCAGGGTCCGATTTAGCGGGTGGGGCCCCTTAGGGTCCGATTTTGCCGGTGGGGCCCCTCAGGGTCCAATTTTGTGGCCGGGGCCCCTTAGGGTCCGATTTTGCGGGTGGGGCCCCTCAGGGTCCGATTTTGTGGCCGGGGCCCCTCAGGGTCCGATTTTGTGGCCGGGGCCCCTCAGGGACCGATTTTGAGGGTGGGGCCCCTCAGGGTCTAATTTGGTGGGCGGGGCCCCTCTTGGTCCGATTTTGTGGGTGGGGCCCCTCACGGTACGATTTTGTGGGTGGGGCCCCTCAGGGTCCGATTTTGTGGCTGGGGCCCCTCAGGGTCTGATTTTGTGGCTGGGGTCCCTCAGGGTCCGATTTTGTGGCTGGGGCCCCTCAGGGTCTGGATTTGTGGATGGGTCCCATCAGAGTCCGATTTTGTGGGTGGGGCCCCTCAGGGTCCGATTTTGTGGCTGGGGCCCCTCATGGTCTGATTTTGTGGCTGTGGCCCCTCAGGGTCTGATTTTGAGGGTGGGGCCCCTCAGGGTCTAATTTGGTGGGCGGGGCCCCTCAGGGTCCGATTTTGTGGGTGGGGCCCCTCAGGGTCCGATTTTGTGGGTGGGGCCCCTCAGGGTCCGATTTTGTGGTTGGGGCCCCTCAGGGTCCGATTTTTGGGGCCGGGGCCCCTCAGGGTCCGATTTTGTGGGTGGGGCCCCTCAGGGTCCGATTTTGCGGGTGGGGCCCCTCAGGGTCCGATTTTGCGGGTGGGGCCCCTCAGGGTCCGATTTAGCGGGTGGGGCCCCTTAGGGTCCGATTTTGCGGGTGGGGCCCCTCAGGGTCCAATTTTGTGGCCGGGGCCCCTTAGGGTCCGATTTTGCGGGTGGGGCCCCTCAGGGTCCGATTTTGTGGCCGGGGCCCCTCAGGGTCCGATTTTGTGGCCGGGGCCCCTCAGGGACCGATTTTGAGGGTGGGGCCCCTCAGGGTCTAATTTGGTGGGCGGGGCCCCTCATGGTCCGATTTTGTGGGTGGGGCCCCTCACGGTACGATTTTGTGGGTGGGGCCCCTCAGGGTCCGATTTTGTGGCTGGGGCCCCTCAGGGTCTGATTTTGTGGCTGGGGTCCCTCAGGGTCCGATTTTGTGGCTGGGGCCCCTCAGGGTCTGGATTTGTGGATGGGGCCCATCAGAGTCCGATTTTGTGGGTGGGGCCCCTCAGGGTCCGATTTTGTGGCTGGGGCCCCTCATGGTCTGATTTTGTGGCTGTGGCCCCTCAGGGTCTGATTTTGAGGGTGGGGCCCCTCAGGGTCTAATTTGGTGGGCGGGGCCCCTCAGGGTCCGATTTTGTGGGTGGGGCCCCTCAGGGTCCGATTTTGTGGGTGGGGCCCCTCAGGGTCCGATTTTGTGGTTGGGGCCCCTCAGGGTCTGATTTTGTGGGTGGGGCCCATCAGGGTCCTATTCTGTGGGTGGGGCCCCTCAGGGTCCGATTTTGTGACCGGGGACCCTCAGGGTCTGATTTTGTGGGTGGGGCCCCTCAGGATCTGATTTTGTGGCTGGGGTCCCTCAGGGTCTGATTTTGTGGGTGGGGCCCCTCAGGGTCCGATCTTGTGGCCGGGGCCCCTTAGGGTCTGATTTTGTGACTGAGTACACTCTGGGTTCGATTTTGTGGCCGGGGTCTCTCAGGGTCCGATTTTGTGGGTGGGGCCCCTCAGCGACCGATTTTGAGGTTGGGGCCCCTCAGGGTCTAATTTGGTGGCCGGGGCCCCTCAGGGTCCGATTTTGTGGGTGGGGTCCCTCATGGTCTGATTTTGTGGGTGGGGCCCCTCAGGTTCTGATTTTGTGGTTGGGGCCCCTCAGGTTCTGATTTTGTGGCTGGGGTCCCTCAGGGTCTCATTTTGTGGGTGGGGCCCCTCAGGGTCCGATTTTGTGACTGGGGCCCCTCAGGGTCTGATTTTGTGGTTGGGGCCCCTCAGGGTCCGATTTTGTGGCCGGGGTCTCTCAGGGTCCGATTTTGTGGGCAGGTCCCCTCAGGGTCTGGATTTGTGGGTGGGGCCCCTCAGGGTCCGATTTTGTGGGTGGGGCCCCTCAGAGTCCGATTTTGTGGCTGGGGCCCCTCAGGGTCTGATTTTGTGGCTGGGGCCCCTCGGTCTGATTTTGAGGGTGGGGCCCCTCAGGGTCTAATTTGGTGGGCGGGGCCCCTCAGGGTCTGATTTTGTGGATGGGGCCCCTCAGGGTCCGATTTCGTGACCTGGGCCCCTTAGGGTCTGATTTTGTGACTGGGGCCCCTCTAGGTTCGATTTTGTGGCCGGGGTCTCTCAGGGTACGATTTTGTGGGTGGGGCCCCTCAGGGTCTTATTTTGCGGCTGGGGTCCCTCAGGGTCTGGTTTTGTGGGTGGGGCCCCTCAGGGTCTGGTTTTGTGGGTGGGGCCCCTCAGGGTCCGATTTTGTGACCGGGGCACCTCAGGGTCTGATTTTGTGGTTGGGGCCCCTGAGGGTCGTATTTTGTGACTGGGGCCCCTCTAGGTTCGATTTTGTGGCCGAGGTCTCTCAGGGTCCGATTTTGTGGTTGGGACCCCTCAGGGTCTGATTTTGTGGCCGGGCCCACTCAGGGTCCGATTTTGTGGGTGGGGCCCCTTAGGGTCTGATTTTGTGGGAGGAGCCCCCTGGGTCCATATTGGTGGGCGGGGCCACTCTGGGTCCGATTTAGTGGGCGGTGCCCCTCATGGTCCGATTTGGTGGGCGGGGCCCCTCATGGTCCGATTTGGTGGGCGGGGCCCCCTGGGACCGATTTGGTGGGCGGGGCCCCTCTGGGTCCGATTTGGTGGGCGGGGCCCTTCAGGGTCCGATTTGGTGGGCAGGGCACCTCTGGGTCCGATTTGGTGGGCGGGGCCCTTCAGGGTCCGATTTGGTGGGCGTGGTCAATCTGGGTCCGATTTGGTGGGCGGGGCTCCTCGGGGTCCGATTTGGTGGGCAGGGTCAATCTGGGTCCGATTTGGTGGGCGGGGCTCCTCAGGTTCTGATTTGGTGGGCGGGGCCCCTCAGGGTCCGATTTGATGGGCGGGGCCCCTCTGGGTCCGATTTGATGGGCGGGGCCCTTCAGGGTCCGATTTGGTGGGCAGGGCACCTCTGGGTCCGATTTGGTGGGCGGGGCCCTTCAGGGTCCGATTTGGTGGGCGTGGTCAATCTGGGTCCGATTTGGTGGGCGGGGCTCCTCGGGGTCAGATTTGGTGGGCAGGGTCAATCTGGGTCCGATTTGGTGGGCGGGGCTCCTCAGGTTCCGATTTGGTGGGCGGGGCCCCTCAGGGTCCGATTTGATGGACGGGGCCCCTCTGGGTCCGATTTGGTGGGCGGGGCCACTCTGGGTCCGATTTGATGGGCGGGGCCCTTCAGGGTCCGATTTGGTGGGCGGGGTCACTCTGGGTCCGATTTGGTGGGTGGGGCTTCTCAGGGTCTGATTTGGTGGGCGGGGTTCCTCAGGGTCCGATTTGGTGGACGGGGCCCTTCAGGGTCCGATTTGGTGGGCGGGGCCACTCGGAGTCTGATTTGGTGGGCGGGGCCCCTCAGGATCCGATTTGGTGGGCTGTGCTACTCTGGGTCTGATTTTTTGAGCGGGGCCACACTGGGTCCGATTTGGAGGCAAGGGTGGCTCAGCCTCCGATTTGGAGGCCGGGGTGGTTCAGCCTGCGATTTGGAGGCTGGGGTGGCTCAGCCTCCGATTTGGAGGCCGGGGTCACTCAGCTTTCGATTTGGCGCGCCGGCCCTTTAAGACTCATTTCGGTGCGCTGGCCCTTTAAGAATCACTGTGGCACGTCGGCCCTTTAAGAGCCAGGGTGGCTCACTGGGCTTCTAAATCCACTTTGTCGTACATTCTCTCTCAGGGGCATGTGTCATGTGATGAAGCTAGATTTGCATTTGTGCTGTGGGTTTCACTTTAAGAGCTGATATTATGTGGCAGAAGCTCTGTCCTTGGGATGTCATGTGACGTTCGTAGGCGTTGGCATAGTAACTGGGTCTGCCTGCGCATATCAATGAGCTCAACTGCCATTTCAATCGCCTCAGGGCACGTTTTGCCATTAACCATTGAAAAGCATTGGAGACAGTGCGTTCCAATGACAGGAAAAAAAAATTTCAAACGCAAATTGCGCAAAAACTACAAATCCGATCGACACGAAAAATACTTAACACACCTCTCGTGGACGCTGGCTTCGAAACGACGCCTCAACGGCGTCTGTGCGTGTAGCGGTTCGGGCCGCATTAATTGCGGTAATCAACTTAATAATAATAATAAGAAGAAGAATAAGTTAGCAGCGTTCGGATTACAATATAGTGGTTTTTTCAAACCACTATAACTAGATGTGTATTTCCTGAAGGAAGTACAGATAGTGGTTTGAAATGGTGCCCGGGCTGCCCCTTTAAGAGAGACTTGCCTGCTGCCCCTGCAAGACTTTCAACTCAGGATACGATTTAACTGTGGGTGCCTCTCAGGGGCCACTTTGGCCTCAGGGTCCGATTTTGTGGTTGGGGCCCCTCAGGGCCTGATTTTGTGGGTGGGGCCCCTCAGGGTCCGATTTTGTGGGTGGGGCCCCTCAGGGTCCGATTTTGTGGCCGGGGCCACTCAGGGTCCGATTTGGTGGCCGGGGCCCCTCAGGGTCCAATTTGGTGGCCGGGGCCCCTCAGGGTCCGAATTGGTGGCCGGGGCCCCTCAGGGTCTGATTTGGTGGGTGGGGCCCCTCAAGGTCCGATTTTGTGGCTGGGGCCCCTCATGGTCCGATTTTGCGGCCGGGGCCACTCAGGATCCGATTTTGCGGGTGGGGCCCCTCAGGGTCCGATTTTGCGGGTGGGGCCCCTCAGGGTCCGATTTTGCGGGTGGGGCCCCTCAGGGTCTGATTTAGCGGGTGGGGCCCCTTAGGGTCCGATTTTGCCGGTGGGGCCCCTCAGGGTCCAATTTTGTGGCCGGGGCCCCTTAGGGTCCGATTTTGCGGGTGGGGCCCCTCAGGGTCCGATTTTGTGGCCGGGGCCCCTCAGGGTCCGATTTTGTGGCCGGGGCCCCTCAGGGACCGATTTTGAGGGTGGGGCCCCTCAGGGTCTAATTTGGTGGGCGGGGCCCCTCATGGTCCGATTTTGTGGGTGGGGCCCCTCACGGTACGATTTTGTGGGTGGGGCCCCTCAGGGTCCGATTTTGTGGCTGGGGCCCCTCAGGGTCTGATTTTGTGGCTGGGGTCCCTCAGGGTCTGATTTTGTGGGTGGGGTCCCTCAGGGTCCGATTTTGTGACCGGGGCCCCTCAGGGTCTGATTTTGTGGTTGGGGCCCCTCAGGGTCCGATTTTGTGGCCGGGGTCTCTCAGGGTCCGATTTTGTGGCTGGGGCCCCTCAGGGTCTGGATTTGTGGATGGGGCCCATCAGAGTCCGATTTTGTGGGTGGGGCCCCTCAGGGTCCGATTTTGTGGCTGGGGCCCCTCATGGTCTGATTTTGTGGCTGTGGCCCCTCAGGGTCTGATTTTGAGGGTGGGGCCCCTCAGGGTCTAATTTGGTGGGCGGGGCCCCTCAGGGTCCGATTTTGTGGGTGGGGCCCCTCAGGGTCCGATTTTGTGGGTGGGGCCCCTCTGGGTCCGATTTTGTGGTTGGGGCCCCTCAGGGTCTGATTTTGTGGGTGGGGCCCATCAGGGTCCTATTCTGTGGGTGGGGCCCCTCAGGGTCCGATTTTGTGACCGGGGACCCTCAGGGTCTGATTTTGTGGGTGGGGCCCCTCAGGATCTGATTTTGTGGCTGGGGTCCCTCAGGGTCTGATTTTGTGGGTGGGGCCCCTCAGGGTCCGATTTTGTGGCCGGGGCCCCTTAGGGTCTGATTTTGTGACTGAGTACACTCTGGGTTCGATTTTGTGGCCGGGGTCTCTCAGGGTCCGATTTTGTGGGTGGGGCCCCTCAGCGACCGATTTTGAGGTTGGGGCCCCTCAGGGTCTAATTTGGTGGACGGGGCCCCTCAGGGTCCGATTTTGTGGGTGGGGTCCCTCATGGTCTGATTTTGTGGGTGGGGCCCCTCAGGTTCTGATTTTGTGGTTGGGGCCCCTCAGGTTCTGATTTTGTGGCTGGGGTCCCTCAGGGTCTCATTTTGTGGGTGGGGCCCCTCAGGGTCCGATTTTGTGACTGGGGCCCCTCAGGGTCTGATTTTGTGGTTGGGGCCCCTCAGGGTCCGATTTTGTGGCCGGGGTCTCTCAGAGTCCGATTTTGTGGCCAGGTCCCCTCAGGGTCTGGATTTGTGGGTGGGGCCCCTCAGGGTCCGATTTTGTGGGTGGGGCCCCTCAGAGTCCGATTTTGTGGCTGGGGCCCCTCAGGGTCTGATTTTGTGGCTGGGGCCCCTCGGTCTGATTTTGAGGGTGGGGCCCCTCAGGGTCTAATTTGGTGGGCGGGGCCCCTCAGGGTCTGATTTTGTGGATGGGGCCCCTCAGGGTCCGATTTCGTGACCTGGGCCCCTTAGGGTCTGATTTTGTGACTGGGGCCCCTCTGGGTTCGATTTTGTGGCCGGGGTCTCTCAGGGTACGATTTTGTGGGTGGGGCCCCTCAGGGTCTTATTTTGCGGCTGGGGTCCCTCAGGGTCTGGTTTTGTGGGTGGGGCCCCTCAGGGTCTGGTTTTGTGGGTGGGGCCCCTCAGGGTCCGATTTTGTGACCGGGGCACCTCAGGGTCTGATTTTGTGGTTGGGGCCCCTGAGGGTCGTATTTTGTGACTGGGGCCCCTCTAGGTTCGATTTTGTGGCCGAGGTCTCTCAGGGTCCGATTTTGTGGTTGGGACCCCTCAGGGTCTGATTTTGTGGCCGGGCCCACTCAGGGTCCGATTTTGTGGGTGGGGCCCCTTAGGGTCTGATTTTGTGGGAGGAGCCCCCTGGGTCCATATTGGTGGGCGGGGCCACTCTGGGACCGATTTAGTGGGCGGTGCCCCTCATGGTCCGATTTGGTGGGCGGGGCCCCTCATGGTCCGATTTGGTGGGCGGGGCCCCCCTGGGACCGATTTGGTGGGCGGGGCCCCTCTGGGTCCGATTTGGTGGGCGGGGCCCTTCAGGGTCCGATTTGGTGGGCAGGGCACCTCTGGGTCCGATTTGGTGGGCGGGGCCCTTCAGGGTCCGATTTGGTGGGCGTGGTCAATCTGGGTCCGATTTGGTGGGCGGGGCTCCTCGGGGTCCGATTTGGTGGGCAGGGTCAATCTGGGTCCGATTTGGTGGGCGTGGCTCCTCAGGTTCCGATTTGATGGGCGGGGCCCCTCTGGGTCTGATTTGGTGGGCGGGGCCACTCTGGGTCCGATTTGATGGGCGGGGCCCTTCAGGGTCCGATTTGGTGGGCGGGGTCACTCTGGGTCCGATTTGGTGGGTGGGGCTTCTCAGGGTCTGATTTGGTGGGCGTGGCCCCTCACGGTCCGATTTGGTGAGCGTGGCCCCTCATGGTCCAATTTGGTGGATGGGGCCACTCTGGGTCTGATTTGGTGGGTGGGGTCATTCAGGGTCCGATTTGTTGGGCTGTGCTACTCTGGGTCTGATTTTTTGAGCGGGGCCACACTGGGTCCGATTTGGAGGCCAGGGTGGCTCAGCCTCCGATTTGGAGGCCGGGGTGGTTCAGCCTGCGATTTGGAGGCCGGGGTGGCTCAGCCTCCGATTTGGAGGCCGGGGTCACTCAGCTTTCGATTTGGCGCGCCGGCCCTTTAAGACTCATTTTGGTGCGCTGGCCCTTTAAGAATCACTGTGGCACGTCGGCCCTTTAAGAGCCAGGGTGGCTCACTGGGCTTCTAAATCCACTTTGTCGTACATTCTCTCTCAGGGACATGCGTCATGTGATGAAGCTAGATTTGCATTTGTGCTGTGGGTTTTGCTTTAAGAGCAGAAATTATCTGGCAGAAACTCTGTCCTCGGGGGGGGTCATGTGAAGTTCGAAGATGTTGGCATAGTAACTGGGTCTGCCTGCGCATATCAATGAGCTCAACTGCCATTTCAATCGCCTCAGGGCATGTTTTCCCTGTGGCAATATTTTCTCATTGAAATGCATTGAGGAAAATGTTTTTTCAAACGCAAATTGCGCAAAAACTACAAATCCGATTGACACGAAAAATACTTAGCACACCTCTCGTGGACGCTGGCTTCCAAAAAACACCTCAACGGAGTCTGTGCGTGTTGCGGTTCGGGCCACATTAATTGCGGAAAATCAACTGAATAATAATAATAATACTAGATGTGTATTTCCTGAAGGAAGTACAGATAGTGGTTTGAAATGGTGCCCGGGCTGCCCCTTTAAGAGAGACATGCCTGCTGCCCCTCTTAGACTTTCAACTCAGGATCCGTTTTAACTGTGGGTGCCTCTCAGGGTCCACTTTGGCCTGTGGGGCCCCTCAGGAACTGATTTGGTGGGTGGGGCCCCTCAGCATCCGATTTGGCTGGCGGGGCCACTCTGGGTCCGATTTGGTGGGCGGGGCCACTCTGGGTCCGATTTGGAGGCCAGGGTGGCTCAGCCTCCGATTTGGAGGCCGGGGTGGATCAGCCTCCGATTTGGAGGCCGGGGTGGATCAGCCTCCGATTTGGAACCTGTGGTCACTCAGCTTTCGATTCGGCGCACCGGCCCTTTAAGACTCATTTTGGTGCGCCGGCCCTTTAGGAATCACTTAGGCGCGTCGGCCCTTTAAGAGCCAGTTTGGCGCATTGGGCTTCTAAATCCACTTTGGCGTACATTATCTTTTAGGGGCATGCATCATGTGATGAAGCTAGATTTGCATTTGTGCTTTGGGTTTCGCTTTAAGAGCTGATATTATCTGGCAGAAACTGTGTCCTGCTGGGGTCATGTAAAGTTCGTAGGCATTGGCATAGTAACTGGGTGTGCCTGCGCATATCAATGAGCTTACCTGCCACCTCTCGACTGCCCCATGTTTTCCCTATGGCAAAATTTTTTGAGACAATGCATTCCAATTACAGGAAAATGTTTATTCAAACGCAAATTGCGCAAAAACTACAAATCCGATCAACACGAAAAATACTTAGCACACCACTCGTGGACGCTGGCTTTGAAACGACACCTCAACGGAGTCTGTGCGTGTAGCGGTTCGGGCCGCATTAATTGCGGAAATCAACTGAATAGTAATAATAATACTAGATGTGTATTTCCTGAAGGAAGTACAGATAGTGGTTTGAAATGGTGCCCGGGCTGCCCCTTTAAGAGAGACTTGCCTGCTGCCCCTGCCAGACTTTCAACTCAGGATCTGTTTTAACTGTGGGTGCCTCTCAGGGGCCACTTTGGCCTCAGGGTCAGATTTTGTGGGTGGGACCCCTCAGGGTCTGATTTTGTGGGTGGGGCCCCTCTGGGTCCGATTTGGTGGACGGGGCCACTCAGGGTCCGATTTGGTGAGTGGGGCCCCTCAGGGTCCAATTTTGTGGTTGGGCCCCTCAGGGATCGATTTTGTGGTTGGGGCCCCTCAGGATCCAATTTTGTGACCGGGGCCCTCAGGGTCTGATTTTGTGGGTGGGGCCCCTCAGGATCCGATTTTGTGGGTGGGGCCCCTCAGGATCTTATTTTGTGGTTGGGGCCCCTCAGGGTTCAATTTTGTAGGCGGGGCCCCTCAGGGTTCGATTTTGTGGCCGGGGCCCCTCACGGTCCGATTTTGTGGTTGGGGCCCCTCAGGGTCCGATTTTGTAGTTGGGGCCCCTCAGGGTCCGATTTTGTGAGTGGGGCCCCTCAGGGTCCGATTTTGTGGCCGGGGCCCCTCAGGGTCTGATTTTGTGGCCGGATCCCCTCAGGGTCCGATTTTGTGGGTGGGGCCCCTCAGGGTCCAATTTTGTGGCCGGGGCCCCTCAGGGTCCGATTTTGTGGGTGGGGCCCCTTAGGGTCCGATTTTGTGGGTGGGGCCCCTCAGGGACCAATTTGGTGGGTGGGGCCACCCTGGGTCTGATTTGGTGGGCGGGGCCACTCTGGGTCCGATTTGGTGGGCGGGGCCACTCTGGGTCCAATTTGGATGCCAGGGTGGCTCAGCCTCCTTTTTGTAGGCCAGGGTCTATCAGCCTCTGATTTGGAGCCTTGGGTCACTCAGCTTTTGATTTGGCGCGCCGGCCCTTTAAGACTCATTTTGGTGCGCTGGCTCTTTAAGAATCACTTTGGCGCGTCGGCCCTTTAAGAGCCAGGGTGGCTCACTGGGCTTCTAAATCCACTTTGGCGCACATTCTCTCTCAGGGGCATGCGTCATGTGATGAAGCTAGATTTGCATTTGTGCTGTGGGTTTTGCTTTAAGAGCTGATATTATGTGGCAGAAGCTCTGTCTTGGAGAGGTCATGTGATGTTCGTAGGCGTTGGCATAGTAACTGGGTGTGCCTGCGCATATCAATGAGCTTAACTGCCATTTCAATCGCCTCAGGGCATGTTTTGCCATTTCCCATTCAAATGCATTGAGAAAAAAAATTTCAAACGCAAATCCGATTTTGTGGCCGGGGCCCCTCAGGGTCCGATTTTGTGGGTGGGGCCCCTTAGGGTCCGATTTTGTGGGTGGGGCCCCTCAGGGTCCGATTTTGTGGCCGGGGCCACTCAGGGTCCGATTTGGTGGCCGGGGCCCCTCAGGGTCCGATTTGGTGGCCGGGGCCCCTCAGGGTCCGATTTGGTGGGCGGGGCCCCTCAGGGTCCGATTTTGTGGGCGGGGCCCCTCAGGGTCCGATTTTGTGGGCTGGGCCCCTCAGGGTCCGATTTTGTGGCCGGGGCCCCTCAGGGTCCGATTTTGTGTCAGGGGCCCCTCAGGGTCCGATTTTGTGGTTGGGTCCCCTCAGGGTCCGATTTTGTGGTTGGGGCCCCTCTGGGTCCAATTTTGTGGGTGGGGCCCCTCTGGGTCCAATTTTGTGGGTGGGGCCCCTCTGGGTCCAATTTTGTGGGTGGGGCCCCTCTGGGTCCAATTTTGTGGGCGGGACCACTCTGGGTCCAATTTGGTGGGCGTGGCCTCTCAGGGTCCGATTTTGTTGTTGGGTCCCCTCAGGGTCCGATTTTGTGGTTGGGGCCCCTCAGGGTCCGATTTTGTGGCCGGGGCCTATCAGGGTCCAATTTTGTGACCGGGGCCCATCAGGGTCCGATTTTGTGGCCGCGGCCCCTCAGGGTCTGATTTTGTGGCAGGGGCCCCTCTGGGACTGATTTTGTGGGCGGAGCCCCACTGGGTCCAATTTGGTGGGCGGGACCACTCTGGGTCCAATTTGTTGGGCGGGACCACTCTGGGTCCAATTTGGTGGGCGGGACCACTCTGGGTCCAATTTGGTGGGTGGGACCACTCTGGGTCCAATTTGGTGGGCGGGGCCCCACAGGGTCCGATTTGGTGGGCAGGGCCTCTCTGGGTCTGATTTGGTGGGTGGGGCCACTCTGGGTAAGATTTGGAGGCTGGGGTCGCTCAGCCTCCAATTTGGAGGCCGGGGTCGTTGAGCTTCCGATTTGGAGGCCGAGGTCAAAGAGCCTCCGATTTGGAGGCAGGGGTCGATGAGCTTCCGATTTGGAGGCCGGGGTGGCTCAGCCTCCGATTTGGAGGCCGGGGTGGCTCAGCCTCCGATTTGGAGGCCGGGGTGGCTCAGCCTCCGATTTGGAGGCCGGGGTGGCTCAGCCTCCGATTTGGAGGCCGGGGTGCCTCAGCCTCCGATTTGGAAGCCGGGGTGGCTCAGTCTCCGATTTGGTGTGTCGGCCCTTTGAGACTCATTTGGGTGCGCTGGCCCTTTAACAATCACTTTGGCGCGTTGGCCCTTTAAGAGCTAGTTTGGCTCACTGGGCTTCTTTTAAATCCACTTTGGCGCACACATTCTCTCTCAGGGGCATGTGTCATGTGATGAAGCTAGATTTGCATTTGTGCTGTGGGTTTCGCTTTAAGAGCTGATATTATGTGGCAGAGGCTCTGTGCTGGGGTTCAAGTGAAGTTCGTAGGCGTTGGCATAGTAACTGGGTCTGCCTACGCATATCAATGAGCTCAACTGCCATTTCAATCGCCTCAGGGCACGTTTTGCCATTTCCCCATTCAAATGCATTGGAGACAGTGCATTCCAATGACGGGAAAAAAAATTTTCAAACGCAAATTGCGCAAAAACTACAAATCCGATCGACACGAAAAATACTTAGCACACCTCTCATGGACGCTGGCTTCGAAACGACACCTCAACGGAGTCTGTGCGTGTAGCGGTTCGGGCCGCATTAATTGCGGAAATCAACTTAATAATAATAAGAAGAATAAGTTAGCAGCGTTCGGATTACAATATAGTGTTTTTTTCAAACCACTATAACTAGATGTGTATTTCCTGAAGGAAGTACAGATAGTGGTTTGAAATGCTGCCCAGGCTGCCCCTTTAAGAGAGACTTGCCTGCTGCACCTGCAAGACTTTCAACTCAGGATCCGTTTTAACTGTGGGTGTCTCTCAGGGGCCACTTTGGCCTCAGGGTCCGATTTTGTGGGTGGGGCCCTCGGGGCCCGATTTTGTGGGTGGGGCCCCTCAGGGTCCGATTTGGTGGGTGGGGCCCCTCAGGGTCCAATCTTGTGGCCGGGGCCCCTCAGAGTCCAATTTTGTGGGTGGGGCCCCTCAGGGTCCAATTTTGTGGCCGGGGCCCCTTAGGGTCCGATTTGGTGGGTGGGGCCCCTCAGGGTCCGATTTGGTGAGCGGGGCCCCTCAGGGTCCGATTTAGTGAGCGGGGCCCCTCAGGGTCTGATTTGGTGGGTGGGGCCCCTCAGAGTCCGATTTGGTAGGTGGGGCCCCTCCGGGTCCTATTTGGTGAGCGGGGCCACTCTAGGTCTGATTTGGTAGGCGGGCCACTCTGGGTCCGATTTGGTGGGCGGGGCCACTCAGAGTTCAATTTGGTCAGCGGGGCCCCTCAGGGTCCGATTTTGTGGTTGGGGCATTTCAGAATCCGATTTAGTGGGCGGGGCCCCTCAGGGTCCGATTTGGTGGGCAGGGCCCCTCAGGGTCCGATTTTGTGGCCGGGTCCCCTCAGGGTCTGGATTTGTGGGTGGGGCCCCTCAGGGTCCGATTTTGTGGGTGGGGCCCCTCAGAGTCCGATTTTGTGGGTGGGGCCCCTCAGGATCTGATTTTGTGGCCGGGGTCCCTCAGGGTCCGATTTTGTGGCCGGGGCCCTGAGGGTCCAATTTTGTGGGTGGGGCCCCTCAGGGTCTGATTTTGTGTGTGGGGCCCCTCAGGATCCGATTTTGTGGTTGGGGCCCCTCAGGGTTCGATTTTGTAGGTGGGGTCCCTCAGGGTCCGATTTTGTGGCCGGGGTACCTCAGGGTCCGATTTTGTGGCCGGGGCCCATCAGGGTCCGATTTTGTGGTTGGGGCCCCTCAGGGTCCGATTTTGTGGGTAGGGCCCCTCATGGTCCGATTTGGTGGGCGGGGCCCCTCATGGTCCGATTTTGTGAGTGGAGCCCCCTGGGTCCATTTTGGTGGGCGGGGCCCCCTGGGTCCGATTTGGTGGGCGGGGCCCCTCAGGGTCCGATTTGGTGGGTGGGATCCCTCGGGGTTCGATTTGGTGGGCGGGGCCCCTCAGGGTCCAATTTGGTGGGCGGGGCCCCTCAGGGTCCAATTTGGTGGGTGGCGCCCCTCAGGGTTCAATTTGGTGGGCGGGGCCCCTCAGGGTCCAATTTGGCGGGCGGGGCCCCTCAGGGTCCAATTTGGCGGGCGGGGCCCCTCAGGGTCCAATTTGGCGGGCGGTGCCACTCTGGGTCCGATTTGGTGGATGGGGCCCTTCAGGGTCCAATTTGGTGGGCGGGGACACTGAGTCTGATTTTGTGGGTTGGGCCCCTCAGGGTCCGATTTTGTGGCCGGGGCCCCTCAGGGTCCGATTTTGTGTCCGGGGCCCCTCAGGGTCCGATTTTGTAGCCGGTGCCTCTCAGGGTCCGATTTTGCGGTTGGGGCCCCTCAGGGTCCGATTTTTGGGGCCGGGGCCCCTCAGGGTCCGATTTTGCGGGTGGATCCCCTCAGGGTCCGATTTTGCGGGTGGGGCCCCTCAGGGTCCGATTTTGCGGGTGGGGCCCCTCAGGGTCCGATTTTGCGGGTGGGGCCCCTCAGGGTCCGATTTTGCGGGTGGGGCCCCTCAGGGTCCGATTTTGTGGCCGGGGCCCCTTAGGGTCCGATTTTGCGGGTGGGGCCCCTTAGGGTCCGATTTTTGGCCGGGGCCCCTCTGGGACCGATTTTGAGGGTGGGGCCCCTCAGGGTCTAATTTGGTGGGCGGGGCCCCTCAGGGTCCGATTTTGTGGCTGGGGTCCCTCAGGGTCCGATTTTGTGACCGGGGCCCCTCTGGGTCTGATTTTGTGGTTGGGGCCCCTCAGGGTCCGATTTTGTGGCCGGGGTCTCTCAGGGTCCGATTTTGTGGCTGGGGCCCCTCAGGGTCTGGATTTGTGGGTGGGGCCCATCCGGGTCAGATTTTGTGGGTGGGGCCCCTCAGGGTCCGATTTTGTGGCTGGGGCCCCTCATGGTCTGATTTTGAGGATGGGGCCCCTCAGGGTCTAATTTGGTGGGCGGGGCCCCTCAGGGTCTAATTTTGTGGGTGGGGCCCCTCAGGGTCTGATTTTGTGGGTGGGGCCCCTCAGGGTCTAATTTTGTGGGTGGGGCCCCTCAGGGTCCGATTTTGTGACTGGGGCCCCTCAGGGTCTGATTTTGTGGTTGGGGCCCCTCAGGGTCCGATTTTGTGGCCGGGGTCTCTCAGGGTCCGATTTTGTGGCCGGGGTCTCTCAGGGTCCGATTTTGTGGCCGGGTCCCCTCAGGGTCTGGATTTGTGGGTGGGGCCCCTCAGGGTCCGATTTTGTGGGTGGGGTCCCTCAGGGTCTGATTTTGTGGGTGGGGCCCCTCAGGGACCGATTTTGTGACCGGGGCCCCTCTGGGTCTGATTTTGTGGTTGGGGCCCCTCATGGTCCGATTTTGTGGCCGGGGTCTCTCAGGGTCCGATTTTGTGGCTGGGGCCCCTCAGGGTCTGGATTTGTGGGTGGGGCCCATCTGGGTCAGATTTTGTGGGTGGGGCCCCTCAGGGTCCGATTTTGTGGCTGGGGCCCCTCATGGTCTGATTTTGTGGCTGTGGCCCCTCAGGGTCTGATTTTGAGGGTGGGGCCCCTCAGGGTCTAATTTGGTGGGCGGGGCCCCTCAGGGTCTGATTTTGTGGGTGGGGCCCCTCAGGGTCTGATTTTGTGGGTGGGGCCCCTCAGGGTCCGATTTTGTGGCTGGGGCCCCTCAGGGTCTGATTTTGTGGCTGGGGCCCATCAGGGTCCGATTTTGTGACTGGGGCCCCACAGAGTCTGATTTTGTGGGTGGGGACCCTCAGGGTCCGATTTTGTGGCTGGGGTCCCTCAGGGTCTGATTTTGTGACTGAGGCCCCTCTGGGTTCGATTTTGTGGCCGGGGTCTCTCAGGGTCCGATTTTGTGGGTGGGGCCCCTCAGCAACCGATTTTGAGGGTGGGGCCCCTCAGGGTCTAATTTGGTGGGTGGGGCCCCTCAGGGTCCGATTTTGTGGGTGGGGTCCCTCATGGTCTGATTTTGTGGGTGGGGCACCTCAGGGTCTGATTTGGTTGCCGGGTCCCCTCAGGGGCTGATTTGGTGGGTGGGGCCCCTAAGGGTCCGATTTTGTGGCCGGGGCCCCTCAGGGTCTGATTTGGTGGTTGGGGCCCCTCAGGGTCCAATCTTGTGGCCGGGGCCCCTCAGGGTCCGATTTTGTGGGTGGGGCCCCTCAGGGTCCGATTTTGTGGCCGGGGCCCCTAAGGGTCCGATTTAGTGAGCGGGGCCCCTCAGGGTCCGATTTGGTGAGCGGGGCCCCTCAGGGTCTGATTTGGTGGGCGGGATCTATCAGAGTCCGATTTGGTGGGCGGGGCCCCTCAGGGTCCGATTTGGTGGGCGGGCCCCTCAGGGTCCGATTTGGTGGGCGGGGCCCCTCGGGGTCCGATTTGGTGGGCGGGGACCCTCGGGGTCCGATTTGGTGGGCAGGGACCCTCAGGGTCCGATTTGGTGGGTGGGGCCCCTCGGGGTCCGATTTGGTGAGCGGGGCCACTCTAGGTCTGATTTGGTAGGCGGGCCACTCTGGGTCCGATTTGGTGGGCGGGGCCCCTCAGAGTTCAATTTGGTCAGCGGGGCCCCTCAGGGTCCGATTTTGTGGTTGGGGCCTTTCAGAATCCGATTTAGTGGGCGGGGCCCCTCAGTGTCCGATTTGGTGGGCGGGGCCGCTAGGGGTCCGATTTTGTGGCCGGGTCCCCTCAGGGTCTGGATTTGTGGGTGGGGCCCCTCAGGGTCCGATTTTGTGGGTGGGGCTCCTCAGAGTCTGATTTTGTGGCTGGGGCCCCTCAGGGTCTGATTTTGTGGCTGGGGCCCCTCAGGGTCTGATTTTGTGGCTGGGGCCCCTCAGGGTCCGATTTTGAGGGTGGGGCCCATCAGGGTCTAATTTGGTGGGCGGGGCCCCTCAGGGTCTGATTTTGTGGGTTGAGCCCCTCAGGGTCCGATTTTGTGGCCGGGGCCCCTCAGGGTCCGATTTTGTGTCTGGGGCCCCTCAAGGTCCGATTTTGTGGCCGGTGCCTCTCAGGGTCCGATTTTGTGGTTGGGGCCCCTCAGGGTCCGGTTTTGTGGCCGGGGCCCCTGAGGGTCCAATTTTGTGGGTGGGGCCCCTCAGGGTCCAATTTTGAGGGTGGGGCCCCTCAGGATCCGATTTTGTGGTTGGGGCCCCTCAGGGTTCAATTTTGTAGGTGGGGTCCCTCAGGGTCCGATTTTGTGGCCGGGGCCCCTCAGGGTCCGATTTTGTGGCCGGGGCCCGTCAGGGTCCGATTTTGTGGCCGGGGCCCGTCAGGGTCCGATTTTGTGGTTGGGGCCCCTCAGGGTCCGATGTTGTGGCCGGATCCCCTCAGGGTCCGATTTTGTGGGTGGGGCCCCTAAGGGTCCAATTTTGTGGCCGGGGCCCCTCAGGGTCCAATTTTGTGGGTGGGGCCCCTTAGGGTACAATTTGGTGGGCGGGGCCACTCTGGGTCTGATTTGGTGAGCGGGGCCACTCTGGGTCCGATTTGGTGGGCGGGGCCACTCTGGGTCCGATTTGGTGAGCTGGGCCCCTGAGGGTCTGATTTGGTGGGTGGGATCTATCAGAGTCCGATTTGGTTGGCGGGGACCCTCGGGGTCCGATTTGGTGGGCGGGATCCCGCGGGGTCCGATTTGGTGGGCGGAGCCCCTCGGGGTCCGATTTGGTGGGCGGGGCCCCTCGGGGGTCCGATTTGGTGGGCGGGGACCCTCGGGGTCCGATTTGGTGGCCGGGGCCCCTCGGGGTCCAATTTGGTGGGCGGGGACACTGAGTGATTTTGTGGGTTGGGCCCCTCAGGGTCCGATTTTGTGGCCGGGGCCCCTCAGGGACCGATTTTGTAGCCGGTGCCTCTCAGGGTCCGATTTTGTGGTTGGGGCCCCTCAGGGTCCGATTTTTGGGGCCCGGTGCCCCTCAGGGTCCGATTTTTGGGGCCGGGGCCCATCAGGGTCCGATTTTGCGGGTGGGGCCACTCAGGGTCCGATTTTGCGGGTGGGGCCCCTCATGGTCTGATTTTGTGGCTGTGGCCCCTCAGGGTCCGATTTTGAGGGTGGGGCCCCTCAGGGTCTAATTTGGTGGGCTGGGCCCCTCAGGGTCCGATTTTGTGGGTGGGGCCCCTCAGGGTCCGATTTTGTGGGTCCCCCCGATTTTGTGGGTGGGGCCCCTCAGGGTCCGATTTTGTGGGTGGGGCCCCTTAGGGTCTGATTTTGTGACTGGGGCCCATCAGGGTCCGATTCTGTGGGTGGGGCCCCTCAGGGTCCGATTTTGTGGCCGGGGCCCCTTAGGGTCTGATTTTGTGACTGAGGCCCCTCTGGGTTCGATTTTGTGGCCGGGGTATCTCAGGGTCCGATTTTGTGGGTGGGGCCTTTCAGCGACCGATTTTGAGGGTGGGGCCCCTGAGGGTCTAATTTGGTGGGCGGGGCCCCTTAGGGTCCGATTTTGTGGGTGGGGTCCCTCATGGTCTGATTTTGTGGGTGGGGCCCCTCAGGTTCTGATTTTGTGGTTGGGGCCCCTCAGGTTCTGATTTTTTGGCTGGGGTCCCTCAGGGTCAGATTTTGTGGGTGGGGCCCCTCAGGGTCCGATTTTGTGACTGGGGCCCCTCAGGGTCTGATTTTGTGGTTGGGGCCCCTCAGGGTCCGATTTTGTGGCTGGGGTCTTAGGGTCCGATTTTGTGGCCGTTTCCCCTCAGGGTCTGGATTTGTGGGTGGGGCCCCTCAGGGTCCGATTTTGTGGGTGGGGCCCCTCAGAGTCCGATTTTGTGGCTGGGGCCCCTCAGGGTCTGATTTTGTGGCTGGGGCCCCTCAGGGTCTGATTTTGAGAGTGGGGCCCCTCAGGGTCTAATTTGGTGGGCGGGGCCCCTCAGGGTCTCATTTTGTGGGTGGGGCCCCTCAGGGTCTGATTTCGTGACCTGGGCCCCTTAGGGTCTGATTTTGTGACTGGGGCCCCTCTGGGTTCGATTTTGTGGCCGGGGTCTCTCAGGATCCGATTTTGTGGGTGGGGCCCCTCAGCGTCTTATTTTGCAGCTGGGGCCCCTCAGGGTCTGGTTTTGTGGGTGGGGCCCCTCAGGGTCTGATTTTGTGGGTGGGGCCCCTCAGGGTCCGATTTTGTGACCGGGGCACCTCAGCGTCTGATTTTGTGGTTGGGGACCCTGAAGGTCCTATTTTGTGACTGGGGCCCCTCTAGGTTCGATTTTGTGGCCGGGGTCTCTCAGGGTCCGATTTTGTGGTTGGGACCCCTCAGGGTCTGATTTTGTGGCCGGGCCCACTCAGGGTCCGATTTTGTGGGTGGGGCCCCTTAGGGTCTGATTTTGTGGGTGGAGCCCCCTGGGTCCATTTTGGTGGGCGGGGCCACTCTGGGTCCGGTTTAGTGGGTGGTGCCCCTCATGGTCCGATTTGGTGGGCGGGGCCCCTCATGGTCCGATTTGGTGGGCGGGGCCCCCTGGGTCCGATTTGGTGGGCGGGGCCCTTCAGGGTCCGACTTGGTGGGTGGTGCACCTCTGGGTGCGATTTGGTGGGCGGGGCCCTTCAGAGTCCGATTTGGTGGGCGGGGTCAATCTGGGTCCGATTTGGTGGGCGGGGCTCCTCAGGGTCCGATTTGGTGGGCGGGGCCCCTCAGGGTCCGATTTGATGGGCGGGGCCCCTCAGGGTCCGATTTGGTGGGTGGGGCCACTCTGGGTCCGATTTGGTGGGCGGGGCTCCTCAGGGTCCGATTTGGTGGGCGGGGCCCCTCAGGGTCCGATTTGATGGTCGGGGCCCCTCTGGGTCCGATTTCGTGGGCGGGGCCACTCTGGGTCCGATTTGATGGGCGGGGCCCTTCAGGGTCCGATTTGGTGGGCGGGGTCACTCTGGGTCCGATTTGGTGGGCGGGGCTTCTCAGGGTCTGATTTGGTGGGTGGGGCTCCTCAGGGTCCGATTTGGTGGACAGGGCCCTTCAGGGTCCGATTTGGTGGGCGGGGCCACTCTGAGTCTGATTTCGTGGGCGGGGCCCCTCAGGATCCGATTTGGTGGGCTGTGCTGTGCATTTGTGCTGTGGGTTTCACTTTAAGAGCTGATATTATGTGGCAGAAGCTCTGTCCTTGGGATGTCATGTGACGTTCGTAGGCGTTGGCATAGTGACTGGGTGTGCCTGCGCATATCAATGAGCTCAACTGCCATTTCAATCGCCTCAGGGCACGTTTTGCCATTACCCATTGAAAAGCATAGGAGACAGTGCATTCCAATGACGGGAAAAAAAATTTCAAACGCAAATTGCGCAAAAACTACAAATCCGATCGACACGAAAAATACTTAGCACACCTCTCATGGACGCTGGCTTCGAAACGACACCTCAACGGCTTCTGTGCGTGTAGCGGTTCGGGCTGTATTAATTGCGGAAATCAACTTAATAATAATAATAAGAAGAAGAAGAATAAGTTAGCAGCGTTCAGATTACAATATAGTGGTTTTTTCAAACCACTATAATAATAAGAAGAAGAACTAGATGTGTATTTCCTGAAGGAAGTACAGATAGTGGTTTGAAATGGTGCCCGGGCTGCTCCTTTAAGAGAGACTTGCCTGCTGCCTCTGCAAGACTTTCAACTCAGGATCCGTTTTAACTGTGAGTGCCTCTCAGGGGCCACTTTGGCCTCAGGGTCTGATTTGGTGGGTGGGGCGCCTCAGGATCTGATTCCTTGGCCTGGGATCCTCAGGGCTTGAATTGTTGGCGGGGATCCCTCAGGCTCCGATTTTGTGGGTAGGGCCCCTCAGGGTCCGATTTTGTGGGTGGGGCCCCTCAGGGTCTGATTTTGTGTCTGGATCCCCTCAGGGTCTGATTTTGTGGCCAGGGCCCCGCAGGGTCCAATTTTGTGGGTGGGGCCACTCTGGATCCGATTTTGTGGGTGGGGCCACTCTGGATCCGATTTGGTGGGTGGTGCCACTCTGGGTCTGTTTTGTTGGGCGGGGCCCATTAGGGTGTGATTTGGTGGGCGGGACCACTCTGGGTCCGATTTGGTGGGCGGGACCACTCTGGGTCCAATTTGGTGGGTGGGACCTCTCAGGGTCCGATTTGGTGGGCGGGACCTCTCAGGGTCCGATTTATTGGGCGGGGCCCCACGGGGTCCAATATGGTGGGCGGGGCCCCTCAGGGTCCGGTTTGGTGGGCGGGGCCCCTCTGGGTTTGATTTGGTGGGTGGGGTCACTCTGGGTAAGATTTGGAGGCTGGGGTTGCTCAGCCTCCGATTTGGAGGCCGGGGTCGATGAGCTTCCGATTTGGAGGCCGAGGTCAAAGAGCCTCCGATTTGGAGGCCGGGGTCGATGAGCTTCCGATTTGGAGGCCGGGGTCGATGAGCTTCCGATTTGGAGGCCGGGGTCGATGAGCTTCCGATTTGGAGGCCGGGGTCGATGAGCTTCCGATTTGGAGGCCGGGGTCGTCGAGCCTCCGATTTGGAGGCTGGGGTCGTTGAGCCTCCGATTTGGACCCCTGGGTCGATCAGCTTCCGATCTGGAGGACGGTTTGGCTCAGCCTCCGATTTGGAGGCCGGAATGACTCAGCCTCCGATTTCGAGGCCGGTGAGGCTCAGCCTCCGATTTGGAGGCCGGGGTGGCTCAGCCTCCGATTTGGAGGCCGGGGTGGCTCAGCCTTCGATTTGGAGGCCGGGGTGGCTCAGCCTTCGATTTGGAGGCCGGGGTGGCTCAGCCTCCGATTTGGAGGCCGGGGTGGCTCAGCCTCCGAATTGGAGGCCGGGGTCGCTAAGGCTCCGATTTGGAGGCCGTCAGCCTCCGGTTTGGAGGCCGGGGTCGATCAGCCTCCGATTTGGAGGCCGGGGTCGATCAGCCTCCGATTTGGAGGCCGGGGTCGATCAGCCTCCGATTTGGAGGCCGGTGTCGATCAGCCTCCGATTTGGAGGCCGGGGTCGATCAGCCTCCGATTTGGAGGCCGGGGTCGATCAGCCTCCGATTTGGAGGCCGGGGTCGATCAGCCTCCGAATAGGAGGCCGGGGTCAATCAGCTTTCGATTTGGCGTGTCGGCCCTTTAAGACTCATTTCGGTGCGCCGGCCCTTTAACAATCACTTTGGCGCGTCGGCCCTTTAAGAGCTAGTTTGGCTCACTGGGCTTCTTCTAAATCAACTTTGGCGGACATCCTCTCTCAGGGGCATGTGTCATGTAATGAAGCTAGATTTGCATTTGTGCTGTGGGTTTCGCTTTAAGAGCTGATATTATGTGGCAGAAGCTCTGTCCTTGGGGCGTCATGTGACATTCGTAGGCGTTGGCATAGTAACTGGGTGTGCCTGCGCATATCAATGAGCTTAACTGACATTTCAATCGCCTCAGGGCACGTTTTGTCATTATAGTGGTTTGAAAAAAACACTATATTGTAATCCGAACGCTGCTAACTTATTCTTCTTCATCTTCTTCTTCTTACTTTGCAGTTGATTTCCGCAATTAATGCAGCCCGAACCGCTACACGCACAGACGCCGTTGAGGTGTCATTTCGAAGCCAGCGTCCACGAGAGGTGTGCTAAGTATTTTTCGTGTCGATCGGATTTGTAGTTTTTGCGCAATTTGCGTTTGAAATTTTTTTTTCCCGTCATTGCAATGCACTATCTCCAATGCTTTTCAATGGGAAATGACAAAACGTGCCCTGAGGCGATTGAAATGGCAGTTAAGCTGGGTGGGTGGGGCCCTCAGGGTCCGATTTGGTGGGCGGGGCCCCTCAGGGTCCGATTTGGTGGGTGGTGCTCCTCAGGGTCCGACTTTGTGGCTGGGGCCCCTCAGAGTCCGATTTGCTGGGCGGGGCCACTCTGGGTCCAATTTGGTGGGTGGGTCCACTCTGGTCCGATTTGGTGGGTGGGGCACCTCAGGGTCTGATTTTGTGGTTGGGGCCCTCAGGGTCCGATTTGGTGGCTGGGGCCCCTCAGGGTCCGATTTTGTGGGTGGGGCCCCTCAGGGTCCGATTTGGTGGGTGGGGCCACTCTGGGTCCAATTTGGTGGGTGGGGCCCTCAGGGTCCGATTTGGTGGGTGGGGCCCCTCAGGGTCCGATTTGGTGGGTGGGGCTCCTCAGGGTCCGACTTTGTGGCTGGGGCCCCTCAGAGTCCAATTTGCTGGGCGGGGCCACTCTGGGTCCAATTTGGTGGGTGGGTCCACTCTGGGTCCGATTTGGTGGGTGGGGCCCCTCAGGGTCTGATTTGGTGGTCGGGGCCACTCTGGGTCCAATTTGGTGGGGGGCCCCTCAGGGTCTGATTTGGTGGGCGGGGCCACTCAGGGTCCGATTTGGTGGGTGGGGCTCCTCAGGGTCCAACTTTGTTGTTGGGGCCCCTCAGGGTCTGATTTTGTGGGTGGGGCCCCTCAGGGTCCGATTTTGTGTCCGGGGCCCCTCTGGGTCCGATTTTGTGGTTGGGGCCCTTCAGAATCCGATTTGGTGGGCGGGGCCACTCAGGTTCTGATTTGGTGAGCAGGGCCTCTCAGAGTTCAATTTGGTGAGCGGGGCCCCTCAGGGTCCGATTTGTAGGCCGGGGTCAATCAGACTCCAATTTGGAGCTTTGGGTCACTCAGCTTTCAATTTGGCTTGCCCTTTAAGACTCATTTTGGTGCGCCGGCTCTTTAAGATTCACTTTAGCACGTCGTCCCTTTAAGAGCCAGTTTGGCGCACTGGGCTTCTAAATCCACTTTGGCGCACATTCTCTCTCAGGGGCATGCGTCATGTGATGAAGCTAGATTTGCATTTGTGCTTTGGGTTTCGCTTTAAAAGCTGATTTTTTCTGGCAGAAACTGTGTCCTGGTGGGGTCATGTAAAGTTCGTAGGCGTTGGCATAGTAACTGGGTGTGCCTGCGCATATCAATGAGCTGAACTGCCATTTGAATCGCCTCACGACAGCCCAATGTATTCCTATGGCAAAATATTCCTATTGAAATGCATTGAGACAATGCATTCCAATGACGGGAAAAAAAATTTCAAACGCAAATTGCGCAAAAACTACAAACCCGATCGACACGAAAAATACTTAGCACACCACTTGTGGACGCTGGCTTCAAAACGACACCTCAACAGAGTCTGTGCATGTAGCGGTTCGGGCCGCATTAATTGCGGAAATCAACTGAATAATAATAATAATACTAGATGTGTATTTCCTGAAGGAAGTACAGATAGTGGTTTGAAATGGTGCCCGGGCTGCCCCTTTAAGAGAGACTTGCCTGCTGCCCCTGCAAGACTTTCAACTCAGGATACGATTTAACTGTGGGTGCCTCTCAGGGGCCACTTTGGCCTCATGGTCTGATTTTGTGGGTGGGGCCCCTCAGGGCCTGATTTTGTGGGTGGGGCCCCTCAGGGTCCGATTTTGTGGTTGGGTCCCCTCAGGGTCCGATTTTGTGGTTGGGTCCCCTCAGGGTCCGATTTTGTGGCCGCGGCCCCTCAGGGTCCGATTTTGTGGCTGGGGCCCCTTAGGGTCCGATTTTGTGGGAGGGGCCCCTCTGGGTCCAATTTGGTGGGCGGGACCACTCTGGGTCCAATTTGGTGGGCGGGGCCTCTCAGGGTCCGATTTTGTGACTGGGGCCCATCAGGGTCCGATTTTGTGGCCGCGGCCCCTCAGGGTCTGATTTTGTGGCAGGGGCCCCTCTGGGTCTGATTTTGAGGGCGGAGCCCCTCTGGGTCCAATTTGGTGGGCGGGACCACTCTGGGTTCAATTTGGTGGGCGGGACCACTCTGGGTCCGATTTGGTGGGCGGGGCCTCTCAGGGTCCGATTTGGTGGGCGGGGCCCCACAGGGTCCGATTTGGTGGGTGGGGTGGCTCAGCCTCCTATTTGGTGGGTGGGGTGGCTCAGCCTCCGATTTGGAGGCCGGGGTGGCTTAGCCTCCGATTTGGAGGCCGGGGTGGCTCAGCCTCCGATTTGGAGGCCTGGGTCGATCAGCCTCCGATTTGGAGGCCGGGGTGGATCAGCCTCCGATTTGGAGGCCGGGGTGGCTCAGCCTCCGATTTGGAGGCCGGGGTGGATCAGCCTCCGATTTGGAGGCCGGGGTGGATCAGCCTCCGATTTGGAGGCCGGGGTGGATCAGCCTCCGATTTGGAGGCCGGGGTGGATCAGCCTCCGATTTGGAGGCCGGGGTGGATCAGCCTCCGATTTGGAGGCCGGGGTGGATCAGCCTCCGATTTGGAGGCCGGGGTCGCTCAGCCTCCGATTTGGAGGCCGGGGTCGCTCAGCCTCCGATTTGGAGGCCGGGGTCGCTCAGCCTCCGATTTGGGGGCCGGGGTCGCTCAGCCTCCGATTTGGAGGCCGGGGTGGCTCAGCCTCCGATTTGGAGGCCGGGGTGGATCAGCCTCCGATTTGGAGGCCGGGGTGGATCAGCCTCCGATTTGGAGGCCGGGGTGGATCAGCCTCCGATTTGGAGGCCGGGGTGGATCAGCCTCCGATTTGGAGGCCGGGGTGGATCAGCCTCCGATTTGTAGGCCGGGGTCGCTCAGCCTCCGATTTGGAGGCCGGGGTCGCTCAGCCTCCGATTTGGAGGCCGGGGTCGCTCAGCCTCCGATTTGGGGGCCGGGGTCGCTCAGCCTCCGATTTGGAGGCCGGGGTGGCTCAGCCTCCGATTTGGAGGCCGGGGTGGCTCAGCCTCCGATTTGGAGGCCGGGGTCGATCAGCCTTCTATTTGGAGGCCGGGGTGGCTCAGCCTCCG
Source organism: Dendrobates tinctorius (assembly GCF_039654945.1). NCBI lineage: Eukaryota > Metazoa > Chordata > Amphibia > Anura > Dendrobatidae > Dendrobates > Dendrobates tinctorius. Next base: position 27,843,720 of record NW_027361829.1, on the reverse strand, counting down.
ATTTGGAGGCCGGGGTGGCTCAGTCTCCCATTTGGTGTGTCGGCCCTTTAAGACTCATTTGGGTGCGCTGGCCCTTTAACAATCACTTTGGCGCGTTGGCCCTTTAAGAGCTAGTTTGGCTTACTGGGCTTCTTTTAAATCCACTTTGGCGCACACATTCTCTCTCAGGGGCATGTGTCATGTGATGAAGCTATATTTGCATTTGTGCTGTGGGTTTCGCTTTAAGAGCTGATATTATGTGGCAGAGGCTCTGTGCTGGGGTTCAGGTGAAGTTCGTAGGCGTTGGCATAGTAACTGGGTGTGCCTGCGCATATCAATGAGCTCAACTGCCATTTCAATCGCCTCAGGGCATGTTTTGCCATTTCCTATTGAAAATCATTGGAGACAGTGCATTCCAATGACGGGAAAAAAAATTTTCAAACGCAAATTGCGCAAAAACTACAAATCCGATCGACACGAAAAATACTTAGCACACCTCTCATGGACGCTGGATTCGAAACGACACCTCAGCGGAGTCTATGCGTGTAGCGGTTCGGGCAGCATTAATTGCGGAAATCAACTTAATAATAAGAAGAAGAATAAGTTAGCAGCGTTCGGATTACAATATAGTGGTTTTTTCAAACCACTATAACTAGATGTGTATTTCCTGAAGGAAGTACAGATAGTGGTTTGAAATGGTGCCCGGGCTGCCCCTTTAAGAGAGACTTGCCTGCTGCCTCAGCAAAACTTTCAACTCAGGATACGATTTAACTGTGGGTGCCTCTCATGGGCCACTTTGGCTTCAGGGTCTGATTTTGTGGGTGGGGCCCCTCAGGGTCCGATTTTGTGGCCGGGGCCACTCAGGGTCCGATTTGGTGGCCGGGGCCCCTCAGGGTCCGATTTGGTGGCCGGGACCCCTCAGGGTCTGATTTGGTGGGTGGGGCCCCTCAAGGTCTGATTTTGTGGCTGGGGCCCCTCAGGGTCTGATTTTGTGGCCGGGCCACTCAGGATCCGATTTTTGTGGCCGGAACCCCTCAGGGTCCAATTTTGTGGGTGGGGCCCCTCAGGGTCCGATTTTGTGGCCGGGGCCCGTCAGGGTCCGATTTTGTGGGTGGGGCCTCTCAGGTTACGATTTAGTGGGCGGGGCCCCTCAGGGTCCAATTTGGTGGGCAGGGCCCCTCAGGGTCCGATTTTGTGGATTGGGCCCCTCTGGGTCCGATTTTGTGGCCGGGGCCCCTCAGGGTCCGATTTTGTGGCCGGGGCCCCTCAGGGTCCGATTTTGTGTCAGGGGCCCCTCAGGGTCCGATTTTGTGGTTGGGTCCCCTCAGGGTCCGATTTTGTGGTTGGGGCCCCTCAGGGTCCGATTTTGTGGGTGGGGCCCCTCTGAGTCCAATTTGGTGGGCGGGACCACTCTGGGTCCAATTTGGTAGGCGGGACCTCTCAGGGTCCGATTTTGTGGTTGGGGCCCCTCAGGGTCCGATTTTGTGTCCGGGGCCTATCAGGGTCCAATTTTGTGGCCGCGGCCCCTCTGGGTCTGATTTTGTGGGCGGAGCCCCTCTGGGTCCAATTTAGTGGGCGGGACCACACTGGGTCCAATTTAGTGGGCGGGACCACTTTGGGTCCAATTTGGTGGGCGGAACCACTCTGGGTCCAATTTGGTGGGCGGGGCCTCAGGGTCCGATTTGGTGAGCAGGGCCCCACAGGGTCCGATTTGGTGGGTGGGGCCACTCTGGGTAAGATTTGGAGGCTGGGGTCGCTCAGGTCAAAGAGCCTCCGATTTGGAGGCTGAGGTCAAAGAGCCTCCGATTTGGAGGCCGGGGTCGATGAGCTTCCGATTTGGAGGCCGGGTGGCTCAGCCTCCGATTTGGAGGCCGGGGTGGCTCAGCCTCCGATTTGGGGGTCGGGGTGGCTCAGCCTCCGATTTGGAGGCTGGGTTGGCTCAGCCTCTGATTTGGAGGCCGGGGTGGCTCAGCCTCCGATTTGGAGGCCGAGGTGGCTCAGCCTCCGATTTGGAGGCCGCGGTGGCTCAGCCTCCTATTTGGAGGCCGGGGTGGCTCAGCCTCCTATTTGGAGGCCGGGGTGGCTCAGCCTCTGATTTGGAGGCCTGGGTCGATCAGCCTCCGATTTGGAGGCCGGGGTGGATCAGCCTCAGATTTGGAGGCCGGGGCGGATCAGCCTCCGATTTGGAGGCCGGGGTGGATCAGCCTCCGATTTGGAGGCCGGGGTGGATCAGCCTCCGATTTGGAGGCCGGGGTGGATCAGCCTCCGATTTGGAGGCCGGGGTGGATCAGCGTCCGATTTGGAGGCCGAGGTGGCTCAGCCTCCGATTTGGAGGCCGGGGTGGCTCAGCCTCCGATTTGGAGGCCGGGGTGGCTCAGCCTCCGATTTGGAGGCCGGGGTGGCTCAGCCTCCGATTTGGAGGCCGGGGTGGCTCAGCCTCCTATTTGGAGGCTGGGGTGGCTCAGCCTCCTATTTGGAGGCCGGGGTGGCTCAGCCTCCGATTTGGAGGCCTGGGTGGATCAGCCTCCGATTTGGAGGCTGGGGTGGATCAGCCTCCGATTTGGAGGCCGGGGTGGATCAGCGTCCGATTTGGAGGCCGAGGTGGCTCAGCCTCCGATTTGGAGGCCGGGGTGGCTCAGCCTCCGATTTGGAGGCCGGGGTGGCTCAGCCTCCGATTTGGAGGCCGGGGTGGCTCAGCCTCCGATTTGGAGGCCGGGGTGGCTCAGCCTCCTATTTGGAGGCCGGGGTGGCTCAGCCTCCTATTTGGAGGCCGGGGTGGCTCAGCCTCTGATTTGGAGGCCTGGGTCGATCAGCCTCCGATGTGGAGGCCGGGGCGGATCAGCCTCCGATTTGGAGGCCGGGGCGGATCAGCCTCCGATTTGGAGGCCGGGGCGGATCAGCCTCCGATTTGGAGGCCGGGGCGGATCAGCCTCCGATTTGGAGGCCGGGGTGGATCAGCCTCCGATTTGGAGGCCGGGGTGGATCAGCGTCCGATTTGGAGGCCGAGGTGGCTCAGCCTCCGATTTGGAGGCCGGGGTGGCTCAGCCTCCTATTTGGAGGCCGGGGTGGCTCAGCCTCTGATTTGGAGGCCTGGGTCGATCAGCCTCCGATTTGGAGGCCGGGGTGGATCAGCCTCCGATTTGGTGACCGGGGTGGATCAGCCTCCGATTTGGAGGCCGGGGTGGCTCAGCGTCCGATTTGGAGGCCGGGGTGGCTCAGTCTCCGATTTGGTGTGTCGGCCCTTTAAGACTCATTTGGGTGCGCTGGCCCTTTAACAATCACTTTGGCGCGTTGGCCCTTTAAGAGCTAGTTTGGCTCACTGGGCTTCTTTTAAATCCACTTTGGCGCACACATTCTCTCTCAGGGGCATGTGTCATGTGATGAAGCTAGATTTGCATTTGTGCTGTGGGTTTCGCTTTAAGAGCTGATATTATGTGGCAGAGGCTCTGTGCTGGGGTTCAGGTGAAGTTCGTAGGCATTGGCATAGTAACTGGGTCAGCCTGCGCATACCAATGAGCTCAACTGCCATTTCAATCGCCTCAGGGCATGTTTTGCCATTTCCTATTGAAAAGCATTGGAGACAGTGCATTCCAATGACGGGAAAAAAAAATTTCAAACGCAAATTGCGCAAAAACTACAAATCCGATCGACACGAAAAATACTTAGCACACCTCTCATGGACGCTGGCTTCGAAACGACACCTCAACGGAGTCTGTGCGTGAAGCGGTTCGGGCCGCATTAATTGCGGAAATCAACATAATAATAATAAGAAGAATAAGTTAGCAGCGTTCGGATTACAATATAGTGGTTTTTTCAAACCACTATAATAATACGAGATGTGTATTTCCTGAAGGAAGTACAGATAGTGGTTTGAAATGCTGCCCAGGCTGCCCCTTTAAGAGAGACTTGCCTGCTGCACCTGCAAGACTTTCAACTCAGGATCCGTTTTAACTGTGGGTGCCTCTCAGGGGCCACTTTGACCTCAGGGTCCAATTTTGTGGGTGGGGCCCTCAGGGCCCGATTTTGTGGGTGGGGAACCTCATGGTCCGATTTGGAGGGTGGGGCCCCTCAGGGTCTGATTTGGTGGCCGGGTCCCCTCAGGGGCTGATTTGGTGGGTGGGGCCCCTAAGGGTCCGATTTTGTGGCCGGGGCCCCTCAGGGTCTGATTTGGTGGTTGGGGCCCCTCAGGGTCCAATCTTGTGGCCGGGGCCCCTCAGGGTCCGATTTTGTGGGTGGGGCTCCTCAGGGTCCGATTTTGTGGCCGGGGCCCCTCAGGGTCCGATTTGGTGGGTGGGGCCCCTCAGGGTCCGATTTGGTGAGCGGGGCCCCTCAGGGTCCGATTTGGTGAGCGGGGCCCCTCAGGGTCTGATTTGGTGGGCAGGATCTATCAGAGTCCGATTTGGTGGGCGGGGCCCCTCAGTGTCCAATTTGGTGGGCGGGGACCCTCGGGATCCGATTTGGTGGGCGGGGACCCTCAGGGTCCGATTTGGTGGGTGGGGCCCCTCGGGGTCCGATTTGGTGAGCGGGGCCACTCTAGGTCTGATTTGGTAGGCGGGCCACTCTGGGTCCGATTTGATGGGCGGGGCCCCTCAGAGTTCAATTTGGTCAGCGGGGCCCCTCAGGGTCCGATTTTGTGGTTGGGGCCTTTCAGAATCCGATTTAGTGGGCGGGGCCCCTCAGGGTCCGATTTGGTGGGCGGGGCCCCTTAGGGTCCGATTTTGTGGCCGGGTCCCATCAGGGTCTGGATTTGTGAGTGGGGCCCCACAGGGTCCGATTTTGTGGGTGGGGCCCCTCAGAGTCCGATTTTGTGGCTGGGGCCCCTCAGGGTCTGATTTTGTGGCTGGGGCCCCTCAGGGTCCGATTTTGAGGGTGGGGCCCCTCAGAGTCTAATTTGGTGGGCGGGGCCCCTCAGGGTCTGATTTTGTGGGTTGGGCCCCTCAGGGTCCGATTTTGTGGCCAGGGCCCCTCAGGGTCCGATTTTGTGTCCGGGGACCCTCAGGGTCCGATTTTGTGGCCGGTGCCTCTCAGGGTCCGATTTTGTGGTTGGGGCCCCTCAGGGTCCGATTTTGCGGCCGGAGCCTCTCAGGGTCCGATTTTGTGGTTGGGGCCCCTCAGGATCTGATTTTGTGGCCGGGGTCCCTCAGGGTCCGATTTTGTGGCCGTTGCCCCTGAGGGTCCAATTTTGTGGGTGGGGCCCCTCAGGGTCCGATTTTGTGGGTGGAGCCCCTCAGGATCCAATTTTGTGGTTGGGGCCCCTCAGGGTTCAATTTTGTAGGTGGGGTCCCTCAGGGTCCGATTTTGTGGCCGGGGCCCCTCAGGGTCCGATTTTGTGGCCGGGGCCTGTCAGGGTCCGATTTTGTGGCCGGGGCCCGTCAGCGTCCGATTTTGTGGTTGGGGCCCCTCAGGGTCCGATTTTGTGAGTGGGGCCACTCAGGGTCCGATGTTGTGGCCGGATCCCCTCAGGGTCCGATTTTGTGGGTGGGGCCCCTCAGGGTCCAATTTTGTGGCCGAGGCCCCTCAGGGTCCAATTTTGTGGGTGGGGCCCCTTAGGGTCCGATTTTGTGGGTGGGGCCCCTCAGGGTACAATTTGGTGGGCGGGGCCACTCTGGGTCCGATTTGGTGGGCGGGGCCACTCTGGGTCCGATTTGGTGAGCTGGGCCCCTCAGGGTCTGATTTGGTGGGCGGGATCTATCAGTGTCCGATTTGGTGGGCGGGGCCCCTCAGGGTCAAATTTGGTTGGCGGGGACCCTCGGGGTTCGATTTGGTGGGCGGGATCCCTCGGGGTCCGATTTGGTGGGCGGGTCACCTCGGGGTCCGATTTGGTGGGCGGGGCCCCTCAGGGTCCGATTTGGTGAGCGGGGCCACTCTAGGTCTGATTTGGTGGGCGGGCCACTCTGGGTCCGATTTGGTGGGCGGGGCCCCTCAGAGTTCAATTTGGTCAGCGGGGACCCTCAGGGTCCGATTTTGTGGGTGGGGCCCCTCAGGGTCCGATTTTGTGGTTGGGGCCTTTCAGAATCCGATTTAGTGGGCGGGGCCCCTCAGGGTCCGATTTGGTGGGCGGGGCCCCTCAGGGTCCGATTTGGTGGGCGGGGCCCCTCAGGGTCCAATCTGGTGGGCGGGGCCCCTCAGGGTCCAATTTGGTGGGCGGGGCCCCTCAGGGTCCCATTTGGTGGGCGGGGCCACTCTGGGTCTGATTTGGTGGGCGGGGCCACTTTGGGTCCGATTTGGTGGACGGGGCCCTTCAGGGTCCAATTTGGTGGGCGGGGACACTGAGTCTGATTTTGTGGGTTGGGCCCCTCAGGGTCCGATTTTGTGGCCGGGGCCCCTCAGGGTCCGATTTTGTGTCCAGGGCCCCTCAGGGTCCGATTTTGTAGCCGGTGCCTCTCAGGGTCCGATTTTGCTGGTGGGGCCCCTTAGGGTCTGATTTTGCGGGTGGGGCCCCTCAGAGTCCGATTTTGTGGCCGGGGCCCCTTAGGGTCCGATTTTGCGGGTGGGGCCCCTCAGGGTCCGATTTTGTGGCCGGGGCCCCTCAGGGTCCGATTTTGTGGCCAGGGCCCCTCAGGGACTGATTTTGAGGGTGGGGCCCCTCAGGGTCTAATTTGGTGGGCGGGGCCCCTCAGGGTCCGATTTTGTGGGTGGGGTCCCTCATGGTCTGATTTTGTGGGTGGGGCCCCTCAGGTTCTGATTTTGTGGTTGGGGCCCCTCAGGTTCTGATTTTGTGGCTGGGGTCCCTCAGGCTCTGATTTTGTGGGTGGGGCCCCTCAGGGTCCGATTTTGTGACTGGGGCCCCTCAGGGTCTGATTTTGTGGTTGGGGCCCCTCAGGTTCTGATTTTGTGGCCGGGGTCTCTCAGGGTCCAATTTTGTGGCCGGGTCCCCTCAGGGTCTGGATTTGTGGGTGGGGCCCCTCAGGGTCCGATTTTGTGGGTGGGGCCCCTCAGAGTCTGATTTTGTGGCTGGGGCCCCTCAGGGTCTGATTTTGTGGCTGGGGCCCCTCAGGGTCTGATTTTGAGGGTGGGGCCCCTCAGGGTCTAATTTGGTGGGCGGGGCCCCTCAGGGTCTGATTTTGTGACTGGGGCCCCTCTGGGTTCGATTTTGTGGCCGGGGTCTCTCAGGGTCTGATTTTGTGGGTTGGGCCCCTCAGGGTCTTATTTTGCGGCTGGGGCCCCTCAGAGTCTGGTTTTGTGGGTGGGGCCCCTCAGGGTCTGATTTTGTGGGTGGGGCCCCTCAGGGTCCGATTTTGTGACCGGAGCACCTCAGGGTCTGATTTTGTGGTTGGGGCCCCTGAGGGTCCTATTTTGTGACTGGGGCCCCTCTAGGTTCGATTTTGTGGCCGGAGTCTCTCAGGGTCCGATTTTGTGGTTGGGGCCCCTCAGGGTCTGATTTTGTGGCCGGGCCCACTCAGGGTCCAATTTTGTGGGTGGGGCCCCTTAGGGTCTGATTTTGTGGGTGGAGCCCCCTGGGTCCATTTTGGTGGGCGGGGCCACTCTGGGTCCGATTTAGTGGGCGGTGCCCCTCATGGTCCGATTTGGTGGGCGGGGCCCCTCATGGTCCGATTTGGTGGGCGGGGCCCCCTGGGTCTGATTTGGTGGGCGGGGCCCCTCTGGGTCCGATTTGGTGGGCGGGGCCCTTCAGGGTCCGATTTGGTGGACGGGGCACCTCTGGGTCCGATTTGGTGGGCGGGGCCCTTCAGGGTCCGATTTGGTGGGCGGGGTCAATTTGGGTCCGATTTGGTGGGCGGGGCTCCTCAGGTTCCGATTTGGTGGGCGGGGCCCCTCAGGGTCCGATTTGATGGGCGGGGCTTCTCAGGGTCTAATTTGGTGGGCGGGGCTCTTCAGGGTCCGATTTGGTGGACGGGGCCCTTCAGGGTCCGATTTGGTGGGCGGGGCCACTCGGAGTCTGATTTGGTGGGCGGGGCCCCTCAGGATCCGATTTGGTGGGCTGTGCTACTCTGGGTCTGATTTTTTGAGCGAGGCCACACTGGGTCCGATTTGGAGGCCAGGGTGGCTCAGCCTCCGATTTGGAGGCCAGGGTGGCTCAGCCTCCGATTTGGAGGCCGGGGTCACTCAGCTTTCGATTTGGCGCGCCGGCCCTTTAAGACTCATTTCGGTGCACTGGCCCATTAAGAATCACTGTGGCACGTCGGCCCTTTAAGAGCCAGGGTAGCTCACTGGGCTTCTAAATCCACTTTGTCGCACATTCTATCTCAGGGGCATGTGTCATGTGATGAAGCTAGATTTGCATTTGTGCTGTGGGTTTCACTTTAAGAGCTGATATTATGTGGCAGAAGCTCTGTCCTTGGGATGTCATGTGACGTTCGTAGGCGTTGGCATAGTAACTGGGTCTGCCTGCGCATATCAATGAGCTAAACTGCCATTTCAATCGCCTCAGGGCACGTTTTGCCATTTCCCATTGAAAAGCATTGGAGACAGTGCATTCCAATGACGGGAAAAAAAAATTTCAAACGCAAATTGCGCAAAAACTACAAATCCGATCGACACGAAAAATACTTAGCACACCTCTCGTGGACGCTGGCTTCGAAACAACACCTCAACGGCGTCTGTGCGTGTAGCTGTTCGGGCTGTATTAATTGCGGAAATCATCTTAATAATAATAATAAGAAGAAGAAGAATAAGTTAGCAGCGTTCGGATTACAATATAGTGTTTTTTTCAAACCACTATAATAATAGTTGAATAAGAAAAGTATGAAGAATGTAAAAAAAAAGAATAATAGGAAGAAGGTGAAGAAGATGAATAAGGTGAAGAAGTTGTTTTTGAAAAAGATGCTGCTGCTGCTGAGGATCATGAAGGAGAAAGTGTGGGAGAAGTAAAAAAGAAGGTGAAGAGCATGGAAGTAGTGAAATATACATATCTGACAAAATATAAAAGAGGTTAACATAGTCAATATCTTTGTAACTCCGAACGTCTTAAAAAAAAAAATTAATTCCTGCTATTCCATTTGATTGGGCTAAACCTCTATGCCTTTAATGTCTCCTCCACCTCCCCCAATACATTCTACATTATTCTCAGTTGTTTTACTTCATATAGAATTAACCTACAAGGAAAGAAAGGGGTTTTTTTTAATTCGGATATTTTGGTCCCATTGACTTGAATGGGACTTCCGGGATCGGAAGCGGCGATACCCGATACTTTTTGGATATCGGCCGATCCAATCCGATCCGATATTTCTCAATATCGGATGGTATTGCTCAGCACTAGTCCTAATCAATGGAGTCGAAGGCCTTGATTACAGCACTTTTTATACCAATCTCTCAGTTGGATAGACTTTTCATTGGTAACTTTCCTGTGACTATTTAAAAAGTCACATTTCATGAATATGTCTATATGCAGGCTCACCAGAAGGCTTTGTATTTACAATCTGACATGGATAACATAATTGTGGCCACAGCTCTGCAAATTGTAAGTGAATATGTATGACAAAAAACCAAACACATACATTGATAAATGTTGGCCTTATATACAGCTCTGGCAAAAATTAAGAGACCACTTTCAAATGTTCACTTTGTCTGATTTTTCTCTTTATAGGTATATTTTTGAGTAAAATGTAAATTGTTCTTAGATTCTATAAACTACTGACAACATGTCTGACAAATAAAAATGGTCAAAATTAAAAAAAAAACTGCTTTCAGACCTCAAATAATGCAAAGAAAACAAGTTAATAAGAAGTTAGAAACAACAATACTAATGTTTTATCTCAGGAAGAGTTCTGAAATCAATATTTTGAGGACTAGCCATGATTTTTAAAAACAGCTTTCATGCGTCTTGGCATGCTTTCCACTAGTCTTTCACACTGTTTCTGGCTCAAAAATTTAAGCAGTTCTTCTTTCTTTGATGCCTTGTGACTATCCATCATCCTCTTGATTACATTCCAGAGGTTTTCAATGGAGTTCAGGTCTGGAGAATGTGCTGCCCATGACTGGATTTTGATCTGGTGGTCTCTTAATTTTTTCCAGAGCTGGACATATTTTGTATTATTTTCCATGACCCTTGCCTCCTTCTGTATTCCTCACATTTCATGTTCCTAGTTTAATCCCCCTGTGGGGAGGAGGACTCCCAGACAGTGAAGGGGCAGGTGCCCAGGGGACCACCATCAGGGTTCCTGAGGGAACGATGCTGGGAGGACAGTAAAAGAAAAGCCTTGATGTTGTCAGGGAAACATGGGGCGGGGCAAGCTTAACAGGAGCAGGGGGCTCGCTGAAGTGGCAGTTGACAGAGAGCCAGACAACAGACAAGAAGTCGGGTGAGACAGCGAGGACCGAGGGAGCGAACAGTGTGTTGTGGAGAGACTGACAGGGCCCTGTGAAAGGAAAGCTGCTGACTTACCGACTAGTGACACGTGAGAGCCTTGCACCGGCGGCCGCTCCCCTCATACGGTCGCATACAGCCGCCACGCTGTTTCCCGTCCTGCTGTGACAAGTCCACGACCTCCACTGTGTCAGCACCGCCGCGACTGGTCCCGCTGCCCCTGCCGCCTCTGTACTCACCGCTGGCCCCGCCGCCGCTTCTGCTTCCGACCTGGGTTCCTCCTGCCTCTCGGCTCCAGCGTGCGCCTCCGGTCTTCCTCCTTTCCGGCGGGTGGCCTCCCGGCGCGCTCCTCCTCTACCCTCGGCCGCGCGCACTGTGCCTCTGCGCACGCGCCAGGGCACCAGACCGCGCGTCCCTGCAGTATGGATGCCCGCCAGCCTGACCTGACCCGGACCCACTGCCTGGCCAATCAGTGGCTACCATCAGGTATTTCAGGCCGCCCTCCCTTAGGGGAGGCGCCTGACTATCGAATTCCTCTCGCTGTGTCCAGGCCCTGCTCGCTGCTGCTAGTCCCTCGCTCCAGCTCGCTCTCCCGGCTCCCGTGTTTCCCTCGCCTGTTTTCCTGCTAACCCTTCTGTGTGTCTTCCTTTCTTGCAGTTCCCTGTACCCCTGCTTCCGCCTGGTTCCCGCTGTCCTCCTTCATCCGCCTGCAACACTCTCTCCATTCCCTTGACCCTGGTTACCCCGGATCTCTCTCTGGGTTCTCCACCGCTTCTCTGCTACTCATCCTCTCGTGCCGATCCCTGGTCCTGGCTGCCGTGACGTTTGAACTCCTGGAGCCTGCTCCCAAACGGTCCCTGTATAGGGGTCGGTCCACCTGGTGCGCTCGCTCGGGGAGGGTTCGACGTCACGGTCCAGTGGGTCCACTCTTGCTCCCGTCTCCAGAAGCGTAACACACTGACTGCTGCGACTATAGACGATTCCTTTACAGCGGTCAGGACACTGCCCCCTGCCTTCTTCCACAGCTGCGGCCCTGTCATCACCGGCCCCAGGGGGCACCACCTAGCTACAGGTGGCGGTAGAGGCCCCCGTCTGGTTTGCTGAGGGACTCTGGGCAGAGACTGGTGAACGGTAGATTTAGAGACTGCGTCATCACCGCGCCCCACCGGCATCATTTCTTCAGGGCCTGTTGCGCCCCACCGGCATCATTTCTTCAGGGCCTGTTGCACCCCACCGGCATCAATTGTTCAGGGCCTGTTGCGACCCACCGGCATTATTTCTTCAGGGCCTGTTGCACCCCACTGGCACCGTTTCTTCAGGGCCTGTTGTGCTCCACCAGCACCGATTCTTCAGGGCCTGTTGTGCCCTGCCAGCATGGATTCTTCAGGGCCTGTCGTGCCCCACCAGTCCAGATCCTCCAGGGCCCGTCGAACCCAAATCATCCCGGGACATCGGGGCATCAAGGCAGCCGCATCACCGACCTCTGAGCAGCCGCATCTGCGATCCTGAACGACGCCTGGAAGGATAAGTTGTCCATAGGAAATAAGGACCCTTAGTTCCGCCGTACGTGGCCTACAACACCCGGACTAGCCGGATTAGTCGCATTTAGTATAAGAAAAAGTGTTGTAAATGTTATTGAGTCCCTGCGAGGACAGTTTGTTGTTGCCTATTTGATTTGTTCAGCACAGCCCCAGCGGCACCAATTTATAAATATTTATTTTACCAATCACACTCACTCTCGTGTCTCGTCACTGCATCCTGAGAACCTGTCTGAACCCTACACCCCCATTACTTATTTTGGGTATGGTACAATATTTTCATACCATCACAGGGATCTACTATATTTTCTTGCTTTGATGTAAGCATAAACACAGTCAAACACAGAAATGACAAAGTGGGAATTTTGATCTTATTTTTCTTACAGTCTAATCCATATCAATATATAAAAAAGCACTAAGTTAAGGTCCCGTTACACACATATTGTGAACGATATCATTGCAACATCACCAGTTTGGTGACGTTGCAGCGATGTCAAAACGACATTGTTGCGTGTAACACGTAGCAACGATCAACGATCAGTTGGCTGATCGTTAATCATTGCCTAATCATCTGGGCCATAAATCTATCGTTGGCCTCCTGCATGAGACAGCGAGAGACCAATGATCAGCGAGCTCCCAGCGTCTTCTGTATGGTGCTGAGAGCTGGTATCCAAGGTAAACAGCGGGTAACTAAGAGCCGTGCTACTCTTAGATACCCGCTGTTTACCCTAGTAACCAGTGTTCTCGCTGGTCCTGATCGCTGGTGAGTCTGTCTATCTACTAGCATATATTTTACTGTACTTTTATTTATTTTATTCTATTATTTAGGTCCTACTGAAAATATATAAAGTATACTCATGTATAACATTACTATTTTTACATATTATAATATATAATTTTTATTTTATAGTTATTTATTTCTTCTTACTTTGATGGTTCCTCCCTGTGGCGTTCTGGATTCGTCAGGTGGCACTGTCGTGCAACAAAGATTAAAGAAAAAAAGAATAAAAGAAATTATACTGTAATTATCTGGCTTACTTATATATATTTATTGTTTATTTATTTTTTATATTTATACATTATTTCTTATCATTTATTATTTTTTATTTATATATTTTTTATTATTTATCTTTCATTATTATACTGCATTTATTATTTTTTATTATATATTTATTTTTATTTTATTTTTCTTTATTATTATTATTCTTTCTGATATACATCGTTATTATTATTTATATTTATTCTTTATTCGAGCCGATATATGTATGTATCTGATATACATCGTTATTATTATTTATATTTATCCTTTATTTGAGCCGATATATGCATGTGTATGTTGTGGCCATTTACAATAATCTATTACTCATGGCTATTCTATTTATATTTGTAATTATATACTATCATTTATTGTTTTTTGTTTACATGACATAGGACCTTTTGAACCATGTGATGGTTTCAATCCAATCCTAAGCATCTTTCATCTATTGCTGGTAGTCACAGGACCTTTGTACCATGTGACTACATTGCCCAATGATAGTGGATTGAGTAGTACGCGCCCTGACGTCACTCTTCCGGGGATCCCGCCCGCCTTGTCTGCGTCCCTCTGCGCCGCATCATATTGTTGCGACGTAGGGGGGGATACACGTGGACTGGCGACGTGGGGTTGCCTGGCAACAGATGAGGCTAGCGCGCATCATACCATACTCACTCTCCCCTCATTGGTTACCTTGCCTTTTAAATATCCCCACAATCCTGGATGACGCCACCCCCTGACGAAGGTACGCCAAAGCGCGCGTCGAGGCTGGCACATCCGGGGGACCCCTGCAGCATATTGGTATTACATGCAGCATTGATTGTTTACTTTCACTCTTTGTTTTTGTGCAACTTCTTTACAGTGATTCACTTCAATTTAATGCACTTGAGCCACTTATTGCTTTTTTTTTGCGCTTTATATGTTGCACTATTCATTATTTTATATACATATTGCTGCACAGCCGTTTTGCTGCACTATTTTTTGCACTTTATTAATATAAATTTTGTTTTATATTATAGCACGATCACTTTATATATTTACCATTACATTATTATTTATTATTATCTGTGTATATATGTATATTTTTAGGTTACCATATATTTTCGTCCCCGGTAGTGCCTTATCCATGGCATTGACCCCCTTTTTATACATATGTGATTTATTTTTATATATATGCTAATTATCAATAAAGTAATTTTGGACACTTTCTCGGTGGTTTTGTTGGTTTTATCTTATTGTACCGTGTGGTCTTGCTTATATTCCATGTGTGCTTATGTGTGTTGAATTGACATCATATTATTGCACTCTCTCCTGGAGAATTTGTATATACTGTGTTTTGCACAGGTCTCTCTCTATGGACATGGATTTTAAGGCCAAGGAACAATCCTGGCTGAGCCGTATTAATCAATTATTCGGTAGTGGTGGGTCCAATGCTAATGGTTCAGGTGGTCAAGGATTAGCTGATCTCTCTTCTAACATTAAAAATCTTCTACATAAACGTACTCGTTTATGGTGGAACAGGGCCTTTTTAGAGAATTATGTTAATCGTGATTTAATACCTAGGGGTTTACGTGTACGAGCGATCCCCTCCTTTCCCAATGAGGAATTTATAAAAAATTGGGAAGAAATATGTAATAATGCTTCCAAAAAATTCATGGAATTATTAATTAATCTTAATACCAAAAATCTGACTAATATTGATTCACAATTGGAGAATGCCTATACATTAGCTAGAAACCAGTTGACGGCAGAGAATCTCCTATTTATTAATACATCTATGGAAAAAGAAGTTGATTCATGGGTCAAGGAAATGCAGGAGCATCAGACTCATAAATTAATTAGGGACATGAAGGATCGTCAATTAAGTAAAATATACAACTGGAAGAGACCTTTTGTTTCTGAAAATACTCATATCCGGACAACATCTATTTCCTCGATACCTTCTTTGAGTGAATACTCTGATGCTTCAGCTACCTCATCCACATCATACAAAGATGTTAAATGGAAACATAATCTACGTAATTCACCACATAAGAGAAGAAAGGACTACTCTCCTCAAGAAAATCGGCTTCAGGTAATTAATCTAAGAATGCATCAACTCTCTGAGACAGATTTGAGAGTTCTTGGTAAAGGCCTTACTTTTTGTCCGGATTCACGTTTTGATACCTTTTCAGCTATTAAGGACTTACACCTTTTTGCAAGAACTTTAATGTTCAAAAAATATTTTCAAGATGAAACAATACACAATCTATTTCCAACAGACGCAGAGCAGGAAGCATTACAGATATTGAATGAGCTGTCTTTGGAACATTCATCTTGTGAAGGAGGTAAGGTCCCCTCTTGCATCAAGCCTCATTCTAAGAAATTTCCATCTTTTACTTCATGTTCAAATATTGATTTATTTGTGAAAATCGTAAGTGAAGAGTTTAAGAAGATTCCTCAGAACATTTCTAAAGGTAATTTGTCATATGAGGAACGTATGAGTATTGATAAATTAAAAAATTTACCAGACGTAGTCATAAAGCCCGCCAATAAAGGCAGCAATATTGTTATTTGGCCATCCTCCATGTATGAAACTGAAGTTTTTAAACAACTTCGTAATAAAGTTTGTTACAAAAAACTTTCATTTAACCCATTGTCCTCTTATGTGTCAGAGTTAAATAGTATTTTAAATGAAGCCATGGAAAGTGGTACTATAACCAAAGAATTGAGTCAGGCATTAACCATGAAAGAACCTTGTATACCTACTTTTTACCTTTTACCGAAGATTCACAAAAGTCTAACATTGCCCCCTGGAAGACCGATTGTATCTGGTAACTCTAATTTTTTGGAAAATGTAGGTAAATATATAGATTTTAAACTTAAACCTTTAGTAGAATGTCTTCCATCTTTCATACGACACACTAGTGATTCTTTGAAGAAAATTGATGGTCTACACATTGATGATAATGCACTATTGGTTACATGTGATGTTGAAACATTATATACCATCATTACATATTCTGATGGTATACAAGCCACGAGATATTTTTTATCCATGTCAAATAATTCTCTTTCAATGGTTAATTTCATTACAGAGGTTCTGGAGTTTAGTCTGTCTCATAATTTTTTTACTTTTAAGGGGTCCCTCTACCTGCAGCTCCAGAGTACCGCTATGGGGGCGCCATATGCACTGGCATATGCTAATTTATTCCTGGGGCTGTGGGAGAGGGACCTTTTTTCATCTGATGATGACTCCAATCCAATGTATCGTGTTCTATTATGGACACGTTACATTGTTGATATTTTTTTCATATGGCAGGGCTCTGCTGAGTCTTTGGAACTATTTATGTCACATTTGAATAATAATTCTTTGAATATCCATCTTACATATCATTATGATAGTAGTAGTATTGAATCTCTTGATTTGACGGTTAGGCGTGATGTGAATAATATTCTTCAAACCGATATCTACAGAAAACAAACATCAACAAACTCTTTACTACATGCATCTTCTTCCCATCCTATGTCTCTTGTACAGTCTATTCCAGTAAGTCAATTTCTGAGACTTAGAAGAATATGCTCCAATGAACTTGATTTTGAGAGGAGGGCTGAAGAATTGAAATCTCGTTTTCTGGATCGTGGTTATAGCCATCGTTGTATTAAGAGAGCATTTAATAGAGCATGATACACATCTAGAAATTATTTATTATATTCTAGGACTAAGACGACTACATCCTCAGTGGTTCGGTTTATTACAAATTTTAATATTCAAAATCAGAAGCTGAGGGAAATATTGCAACAATCATGGCCTATTTTAATGGCTGACAAAACTGTGTCTAAATATCTTATGGAGTACCCTAGTATAACTTTTCGTCGTTCTCGGAATCTTCATGACACTTTAGTGAGAAGTCATTATCAATATAAGTCTAAACCTACTTTTTTGTCACAGATTCAACAAAAAAATGGCTCTTTTCAATGTGGTCATTGTGTCGCTTGTCCGAATATAGATAAAATTGACACTTTTACCGATTCTTCTGGATCTAAGATTTATTGTATTAACCCCTTCATGAGCCAGCCTATTTTGACCTTAATGACCTAGCCATTTTTTTCATTTCTGACCAGTGTCCCTTTATGAGGTAATAACTCAGGAACGCTTCAACGCATCCTAGCGATTCTGAGATTGTTTTTTCGTGACATATTGGGCTTCATGTTAGTGGTAAATTTAGGGCGAAAATTTTTGCGTTTATTTGTAAAAAAATGGAAATTTGGCGAAAATTTTGAAAATTTTGCAATTTTCACATTTTTAATTTTTATTCTGTTAAACCAGAGAGTTATGTGACACAAACTAGTTAATAAATAACATTTCCAACATGTCTACTTTATATCAGCACAATTTTGGAAACAACATTTTTTTTGTTAGGAAGTTATAAGGGTTAAAAGTTGACCAGTGATTTCTCATTTTTACAACAAAATTTACAAAACCATGTTTTTTAGGGACCACCTCACATTTAAAGTCACTTTGAGGGGTCTATATGGCAGAAAATACCCAAAAGTGACACCATTCTAAAAACTGCACCCCTCAAGCTACTCAAAACTACATTTAAGAAGATTATTAACCCTTCAGGTGCTTCACAGGAACTAAAGCAACGTGGAAGGAAAAAAAGGACATTTTAATTTTTCCAACAAAATTTTTTTTTTAGCATCAATGTTTTCATTTTCACCTGGGCAACAGGATAAAATGGATCCTAAAATTTGTTGAGCAATTTCTCCTGAGTACACTGATACCTCATATGTAGTCATAAACCACTGTTTGGGCGCACGGCAGGGCCCTGAAGGGAAGGAGCGCCATTTGACTTTTGGAATGGAAAATTAGCTCCAATAGTTAGCGGACACCATATCGTGTTTGGACTGCCCCTGTGTGCCTAAACAATGGAGTACCCCCACAAGTGACCTCATTTTGGAAACTAGACACCCCAAGGAAACTTATCTGGATACATAGTGAGCACTTTGAACCTCCAGGTACTTCACAAATTGATCTGTAAAAATGAAAAAGTACTTTTTTTTTCACAAAAAATTTCTTTTTGCCTACATTTTTTCATTTTTTCATGGGCAACAGGATAAAATGGATCCTAAAATTTGTTGGGCAATTTCTCCTGAGTACACTGATACCTCATATGTGGTCATAAACCACTGTTTGGGCGCACGAGAGGGCCCTGGAGGGAAGGAGTGCCATTTGACTTTTGGAATGGAAAATTAGCTCCAATAGTTAGCGGACACCATGTCGTGTTTGGACTGCCCCTGTGTGCCTAAACATTGGAGTACCCCCACAAGTGACTCCATTTTGGAAACTAGACACCCCAACGAACTTATCTAGATGCATAGTGAGCACTTTGAACCCCCAGGTAATTCACAAATTGATCTGTAAAAATGAAAAAGTACTTTTTTTCACAAAAAAATTCTTTTTGCCTACATTTTTTCATTTTTCATGGGCAACAGGATTAAATGGGTCCTAAAATTTGTTGGGCAATTTCCTTGAGTACACTGATACCTCACATGTGGTCATAAACCACTGTTTGGGTGCACGGCAGGACCCTGGAGGGAAGGAGCGCCATTTGACTTTTGGAATGGAAAATTAGCTCCAATAGTTAGCGGACACCATGTCGTGTTTGGACTGCCCCTGTGTGCCTAAACATTGGAGTACCAGCACAAGTGACCCCATTTTGGAAACTAGACACCCCAATGAACTTATCTAGATGCATAGTGATCACTTTGAACCCCCAGGTAATTCACAAATTGATCTGTAAAAATGAAAAAGTACTTTTTTTCACAAAAAAATTCTTTTTGCCTACATTTTTTCATTTTTTCATGGGCAACAGGATTATATGGGTCATAAAATTTGTTGGGCAATTTCTCCTGAGTACAATGATACCTCAGATGTGGTCATAAACCACTGTTTGGGCGCACGGCAGGGCCCTGAAGGGAAGGAGCGCCATTTGACTTTTGGAATGGAAAATTAGCTCCAATAGTTAGCGGACACCATGTCGCGTTTGGAGAGCCCCTGTGTGCCTAAACATTGGAGTACCCCCACAAGTGACCCCATTTTGGAAACTAGACACCCCAACGAACTTATCTAGATACATAGTGAGAACTTTGAACCCCCAGGTACTTCACAAATTGATCTGTAAAAATGAAAAAGTACTTTTTTTTCACAAAAAAATTCTTTTTGCCTACACTTTTTCATTTTTTCATGGGCAACAGGATAAAATGGATCCTAAAATTTGTTGGGCAATTTCTCCTGAGTACACTGATACCTCATATGTGGTCATAAACCACTGTTTGGGCGCACGGCAGGGCCCTGAAGGGAAGGAGCGCCATTTGACTTTTGGAATGGAAAATTAGCTCCAATAGTTAGCGGACACCATGTTGCGTTTGGAGAGCCCCTGTGTATGGTGTGGTGTAGTGTACGTCAGGTTGGTGTGTGTCATAGTATACACCATACACACACCAACCTGACGTACACTACGCCACACACACACACCAACCTGACGTACACTTCGCCACACATACCAACCTGACACTACATCAGGTTGGTGTGTGTGGCGTAGTGTACGTCAGGTTGGTGTGTGGTGTAGTGTACGTCAGGTTGGTGTGTGGTGTAGTACACACCACACTCACACACACCAACCTGACGTACACTATGCCACACACACACCAAACTGACGTACACTACGCCGCACATACCAACCTGACACTACATCAGGTTGGTGTGTGTGGCGTAGTGTGCGTCAGGTTGGTGTGTGGTGTGGTGTAGTGTACGTCAGGTTGGTGTGTGTGTTATAGTATACACCACACACACACCAACTTGACGTACACTACGCCACACACACACACCAACCTGACGTACACTTCGCCACACATACCAACCTGACACTACATCAGGTTGGTGTGTGTGGCGTAGTGTACGTCAGGTTGGTGTGTGGTGTAGTGTACGTCAGGTTGGTGTGTGTGGTGTAGTACACACCACACACACACACCAACCTGACGTACACTATGCCACACACACACCAACCTGACGTACACTACGCCACACATACCAACCTGACACTACATCAGGTTGGTGTGTGTGGCGTAGTGTACGTCAGGTTGGTGTGTGGTCTGGTGTAGTGTACGTCAGGTTGGTGTGTGTGGTATAGTATACACCACACACACACCAACCTGACATACACTACGCCACACACACACACACACCAACCTGACATACACTACGCTACACATACCAACCTGACACTACATCAGGTTGGTGTGTGTGGCGTAGTGTACGTCAGGTTGGTGTGTGGTGTGGTGTAGTGTACGTCAGGTTGGTGTGTGTGTTATAGTATACACCACACACACACCAACCTGACGTTCACTATGCCACACACACACACCAACCTGACGTACACTACGCCACACATACCAACCTGATACATCAGGTTGGTGTGTGTGGCGTAGTGTACGTCAGGTTGGTGTGTGGTGTGGTGTAATGTAGTGTACGTCAGGTTGCTGTGTGTGGTATAGTATACACCACACACACCAACCTGACGTACACTATGCCACACACACACACCAACCTGACGTACACTACGCCACACATACCAACCTGATACTACATCAGGTTGGTGTGTGTGGTGTAGTGTACGTCAGGTTGGTGTGTGTGGTGTGGTGTACGTCAGGTTAGTGTGTGTGGTGTGGTATTGTGTATGTCAGGCTGGTGTGGGTGAGTTCTGTAGTGGAGTGTCAGGATGTGTTTAGTCCATGGACGTGTGATGAATTCTGAAGCATTCATTCAAACACAGTCCAGGTTTGTCGGGACACGTTTCACATTGGAAACGAGTTTCCCTTCTTGTCCCCCTTTTATAGCATACCCGGCACCGTTTTTTTTTTCTATCCTCACGGGGAAAATGTTGCCCTGGTACCATACAGGAAACTTGAGTTCCAGGGGTGCTGGAGCGTGCTCCGTCCTCCTCTCCAAAAATCATGGCCTTTATCACCGCCTCCTGGAAATCAAGGAAGGAGTGGTTCTGGCCTGCACATCGTGATAGCACGCATGCGTTATACAGTGCCATTTGTACGAGGTACACAGCCAATTTTTTGTAGCACACCTTCGCTTTCCGCATGGCACTATAGGGCTGGAGGACTTGATCAGAAAGATCAACCCCCCCATGTGATGGTTGTACACCAGGACACAGTCTGGTTTGTGGACCGGTGCTGGGGTACCTCGAATGGTGGTGGCCGTGGTGCCGGGACCATGGATTGTGGTCAAGACAAAGACATCTCTTTTGTCTTTGAACTTGACCACAAGCATGTTGCCGCTACATTGGGCTCGAGTCTCACCCTTTCGGAGAGGCTGCTCAATTAGCGGCAAAAGGAGACCCCTCTGGTTTCTGCGCACGGTACAGCAAGCGACGGTAGCTCTGGCAGAGAGGGATTGAAATAGTGTGATGCTTGTATAAAAGTTATCAACGTACAGATGGTAACCTTTATCAAGCAGAGGGTGGACCAAATCCCACACTATTTTCCCACTCACCCCCAAAGCAGGTGGACATTCTGGGGGCTGGATCCTACTGTCCTTTCCTTGGTAAACTCTAAAGCTGAGAGTGTACCCTGAGGTACTCTCACACAGCTTGTAGAGTTTCATCCCGTACCTTGCCCTTTTGCTGGGCAGGTACTGACGGAACTGAAGCCTCCCTTTGAAGTGGATGAGGGATTCATCCACACAAATTTCCCTTTTGGGAATGTACACTTCAGCAAACTTGTTGTTGAAGTGTTCGACGACTGGCCGAATTTTGAACAGTCTATCAAAATTCGGGTCATCGCGGGGAAGGATTTCAGTGTTGTCCCTGAAATGAAGAAATTTATGAATAGCCTCAAACCGTTTCCGAGTTATCACCATGCCAAATACTGGAGTTTGATATAAAATATCAGTACTCCAGTATTGGCGAATTTCTGATTTCTTCCCAATCCCCATGTGAAGGACCAGTCCCCAATAGAGTTGAGCGAAACGGGTCGAAAAATTTCAAAAGTCGCCGACTTTTAGCAAAGTCGGGTTTCATGAAACGAAACCCGACCCTAGGATGAGGTCGGCCAAGAGGTCGGCGACTTACGCGCCAAAGTCGCGTTTCAAAAGTTTGTTTTGCGCTCTTTTTCAGCCAATCAGGATCCACGGACACTGTGGGCAACGTGATGACATAGGCAGGGGTCACCACCATCTTTCAGAAGGGCATGCAAGTGATTGGCTTGCTTTGGTGGGCGTCACAGGGGGTATAAAAGGGCGTGCACGCCGACCGCCATCTTACTTCTGCCGATCTCAGTATAGGGAGAGGTTGCTGCTGATTCTGTAGGGAGAGCGTTAGGCAGGGAAGAAGACAAAAAAACTGATTCTGCTGCTAGCGATTTGGCCTGCACAACACACCAGTCACTGTGTGTGCAGTGCAAGGGGAGGCTATATAGTGGTGTATCAGTGGTGTTGGTTGTTGGGCTGCCTTCTAAGGCTTCCTGACATTCCTGCATTGCTGTTTACCCACTGCTCCGCAAACTGCTTTTTTAAAAGCAATCCCAATTTTTTTTTTTGTCCTGCTGAGAAGAAAAAAAAACTGCTTCTGCTGCTGGCAATTTGGCCTGCACAACACACCAGTCACTGTGTGTGCAGTGCAAGAGGAGGCTATATTGTGGTGTATCAGTGGTGTTGGTTGTTGGGCTGCCTTTTAAGGCTTCCTGACAGGCTGGCATTGCTGTTTACCCACTGCTCCTCAAACTGCTTTTTTAAAAGCAATCCAATCTCCCTTATCCTCTAGTCACTTTTGTCACAGCTGTGCCATCGAGCCTGTCACATAGCGCTCAGATATTCATTGGGCCTCACACAATCCAAAAGTGTCCAGTGTCCAAAAGTGTGTGCAGAGATTCAAAATCTCCCTTATCCTCTAGTCACTTTGGTCACAGCTGTGCCATCGAGCCTGTCACATAGCGCTCAGATATCAGTGGGCCTCACACAATCCAAAAGTGTCCAGTGTCCAAAAGTGTGTGCAGAGATTCAAAATCTCCCTTATCCTCTAGTCACTTTGGTCACAGCAGCTGTGCCATCGAGCCTGTCACATAGCGCTCAGATATTCATTGGGCCTCACACAATCCAAAAGTGTCCAGTGTCCAAAAGTGTGTGCAGAGATTCAAAATCTCCCTTATCCTCTAGTCACTTTGGTCACAGCTGTGCCATCGAGCCTGTCACATAGCGCTCAGATATTCATTGGGCCTCACACAATCCAAAAGTGTCCAGTGTCTAAAAGTGTGTGCAGAGATTCAAAATCTCCCTTATCCTCTAGTCACTTTGGTCACAGCTGTGCCATCGAGCCTGTCACATAGCGCTCAGATATTCATTGGGCCTCACACAATCCAAAAGTGTCCAGTGTCTAAAAGTATGTGCAGAGATTCAAAATCTCCCTTATCCTCTAGTCACTTTGGTCACAGCTGTGCCATCGAGCCTGTCACATAGCGCTCAGATATCAGTGGGCCTCACACAATCCAAAAGTGTCCAGTGTCCAAAAGTGTGTGCAGAGATTCAAAATCTCCCTTATCCTCTAGTCACTTTGGTCACAGCTGTGCCATCGAGCCTGTCACATAGCGCTCAGATATTCATTGGGCCTCACACAATCCAAAAGTGTCCAGTGTCTAAAAGTGTGTGCAGAGATTCAAAATCTCCCTTATCCTCTAGTCACTTTGGTCACAGCTGTGCCATCGAGCCTGTCACATAGCGCTCAGATATTCATTGGGCCTCACACAATCCAAAAGTGTCCAGTGTCTAAAAGTATGTGCAGAGATTCAAAATCTCCCTTATCCTCTAGTCACTTTGGTCACAGCTGTGCCATCGAGCCTGTCACATAGCGCTCAGATATCAGTGGGCCTCACACAATCCAAAAGTGTCCAGTGTCCAAAAGTGTGTGCAGAGATTCAAAATCTCCCTTATCCTCTAGTCACTTTGGTCACAGCTGTGCCATCGAGCCTGTCACATAGCGCTCAGATATTCATTGGGCCTCACACAATCCAAAAGTGTCCAGTGTCTAAAAGTGTGTGCAGAGATTCAAAATCTCCCTTATCCTCTAGTCACTTTGGTCACAGCTGTGCCATCGAGCCTGTCACATAGCGCTCAGATATTCATTGGGCCTCACACAATCCAAAAGTGTCCAGTGTCCAAAAGTGTGTGCAGAGATTCAAAATCTCCCTTATCCTCTAGTCACTTTGGTCACAGCTGTGCCATCGAGCCTGTGACATAGCGCTCAGATATCAGTGGGCCTCACACAATCCAAAAGTGTCCAATGTCCAAAAGTGTGTGCAGAGATCCAAAATCTCCCTTATCCTCTAGTCACTTTGGTCACAGCAGCTGTGCCATCGAGCCTGTCACATAGCGCTCAGATATTCATTGGGCCTCACACAATCCAAAAGTATCCAGTGTCTAAAAGTTTGTGCAGAGATTCAAAATCTCCCTTATCCTCTAGTCACTTTGGTCACAGCTGTGCCATCGAGCCTGTGACATAGCTCTCAGATATCAGTGGGCCTCACACAATCCAAAAGTGTCCAGTGTCCAAAAGTGTGTGCAGAGATTCAAAATCTCCCTTATCCTCTAGTCACTTTGGTCACAGCTGTGCCATCGAGCCTGTCACATAGCGCTCAGATATTCATTGGGCCTCACACAATCCAAAAGTGTCCAGTGTCCAAAATTGTGTGCAGAGATTCAAAATCTCCCTTATCCTCTAGTCACTTTGGTCACAGCTGTGCCATCGAGCCTGTCACATAGCGCTCAGATATTCATTGGGCCTCACACAATCCAAAAGTGTCCAGTGTCCAAAAGTGTGTGCAGAGATTCAAAATCTCCCTTATCCTCTAGTCACTTTGGTCACAGCTGTGCCATCGAGCCTGTCACATAGCGCTCAGATATTCATTGGGCCTCACACAATCCAAAAGTGTCCAGTGTCCAAAAGTGTGTGCAGAGATTCAAAATCTCCCTTATCCTCTAGTCACTTTGGTCACAGCTGTGCCATCGAGCCTGTGACATAGCGCTCAGAAATCAGTGGGCCTCACACAATCCAAAAGTGTCCAGTGTCCAAAAGTGTGTGCAGAGATTCAAAATCTCCCTTATCCTCTAGTCACTTTGGTCACAGCAGCTGTGCCATCGAGCCTGTCACATAGCGCTCAGATATTCATTGGGCCTCACACAATCCAAAAGTGTCCAGTGTCCAAAAGTGTGTGCAGAGATTCAAAATCTCCCTTATCCTCTAGTCACTTTGGTCACAGCTGTGCCATCGAGCCTGTGACATAGCGCTCAGATATCAGTGGGCCTCACACAATCCAAAAGTGTCCAGTGTCCAAAAGTGTGTGCAGAGATTCAAAATCTCCCTTATCCTCTAGTCACTTTGGTCACAGCAGCTGTGCCATCGAGCCTGTCACATAGCGCTCAGATATTCATTGGGCCTCACACAATCCAAAAGTGTCCAGTGTCCAAAAGTGTGTGCAGAGATTCAAAATCTCCCTTATCCTCTAGTCACTTTGGTCACAGCTGTGCCATCGAGTCTGTGACATAGCGCTCAGATATCAGTGGGCCTCACACAATCCAAAAGTGTCCAGTGTCCACAAGTGTCGGCAGAAATTCAAAATCTCCCCTGTCCTATAGACACCTTGTACCTTGTTTTACATTACTATATAGTTTGTTGGATTTTGTCTACATTTCTACCAAAAATGAGGAAGGCTGGTGGAAGAGGCCGTGGAATTGGGCAGGGGTTGGCAGCTGGTAATGATGGTGTTGGTGGTGGATCTGATGGTAGTGGCAAGAGCAAAATAGGAACGAATGCAGGAGGTGTTGAGCCTGCGTCATCGTCTGGCTACATAAGGCCTCGAACGCTTAGTTTTCTAGGAGTTGGCAAACCGCTTTTAAAGCCAGAGCATCAGGAAAAAGTTTTGTCTTACATTGCTGACTCAGCCTCCAGCTCTATCGCCTCCTCTTCTTCAGTTGTAAAAAGTAAAAGCACTGAGTCGTCATTGGAGGCTCATGTTCATGAACCACACCTTTCCTTGTGTCCTTCACCCCAACCAAGATTGAAGGATGACGCATGCCATACTACTGATTACTCCATGGAGCTGTTTTCACATACCATGCCTGGATTATCAAGTGAAATGGTGAATTACCCAGGCCAAGATGAATCTGACATGGAGTGCACTGATGCACAGCCGCTGATGGATGATTCTGCTGGTACATTCACTCAGAGCACTACATTGTCCTCGCAGTGTACAGAGCCAGATTCTGACCCTGATGAGACTCAGGTGCCCCTTCCCGCACACTATACCACCATACACGGTGACACAGAGGAAGGTGCACATGACATAGAAGAGGAGGTGATGGATGACCCAGTTGTTGACCCAGATTGGCATCCATTGGGGGAAGAGGGTGCTGCTTCCAATAGCTCAGATGAGGAGCATCCACAGCAGACATCGACATCGCAACAGCTGTTATCTGGCAGGCCCGGAGCACTCCAAAGACAGGTTCCAAACATCAAAAGAGTTGCTGGACAGCTTGTCCAGAGGGTCAAAAGATCACAGCGTGCTAGGCCGCAAAATGTCTGCCAAAGTAGGAAGAGTGCAGTGTGGCACTTTTTTGAACAAAATCCTCATGATCAGGCCAAGGTTATCTGTATGAAGTGTGCAAAGACCTTTAGCCGAGGGAAAAATCTGAAAAATTTGAATACCAGTTGCATGCTTAGACATTTAACCAGCATGCACTTGCAAGCGTGGACACAACACCAAACCTCAAGTGCCACATGTGCAACTGATCACAACGAAGGTAGTCAGCAACGCTACATTGTTTCCCCCACTGTAAGCCCACCGGTTAGCACAGCAGCAAATGTTGAGGTGTCGTTGCAAGGCCACAGCAGTCAGGGAATCCCACTGTTATATCAACGAAAGACTGATTCTAGGCCATCAGAAAGAACACCAACTCCATCACCATCATCAACCCTCTCTCAGTCCGCCCTGTCCACCGCTACTTCCACCATATGCAGCTCTCTAGTCCAGCTCACCCTCCCAGACACTATGAGTAGGTCAAGAAAGTACTCAGTCTCTCATCCGCGTACACTGGGTTTGAACGCCCACATTGCCAAACTAATCTTGTTTGAGATGATGCCCTTTCGGTTGGTGGAAAGCACAGCTTTCTGCGAACTCATGGCCTATGCAGTACCACGCTATGACCTACCCAGTCGCCACTTCTTCTCTCGCAAAGCCATCCCAGCCCTACACCATCATGTGAAAGACCGCATTGTCCATGCACTCAAGCAGTCAGTGAGCGGAAAGGTGCACCTCACAACTGATGCATGGTCCAGTCGGCATGGCCAGGGCCGTTACGTGTCCATCACTGCGCACTGGGTTAATGTGGTGGATGCAGGGTCCACAGGGGACAGCGGTGGTGGGACAGTGCTGCCTAGCCCACGGTATAGGAAACAGTTGGCTGTAGGCGTTCGACCCTCCTCCTCCTCCTCCTCCTCCAGAAGCGAAAGCTCGTCCACAGAGCGCAGTCGTACGAGCACTCCATCTGCAGCTGCCACTGTTGCACACGAGGTGTCCCCCTATCGAGCAGCTAGTGGAAAGCGTCAGCTGTTTCAGATGATGGGGCAAGTGAAAATGTTGGCGTGGCAAGGTCTGGTACAGGGTTTGTGCATGACTGGAGGGATGTGGATTTGCCAGAAAGTGCTCCTCCACCCAGCACTCGCAGTGCATCATTGACACCGGGAACATTGGCCCACATGTCAGATTATGCCTTGCAGATCCTAAAAAGGGACCCCCGCATTGCCAAAATGATGAACGATGACGACTACTGGTTGGCCAGCATCCTGGATCCACGCTATAAAGGCAAATTACAAAACATCATGCCACAGGAGAACCTTGACCTAATATTGGCTAATAAACAAGCAACTCTGGTAAATCGGTTGCTTGAGGCATTCCCAGCACACAGCAGCGGTGATGGTTCTCACACGAGCCGTACGGGCCGGGGGCAGCTTGGCAGAGGTGTTCGTGGTGCACACAGCAGAAGTGGCGTTGGAGACAGGGGTTTCATGACAAGGGGAAGGGACAGGGGAAGAGTCTTGAGGAGATCATTTGCATATTCCCAGTGCCTTCTGGGATAAGTGAAGAGTCTCCGCGAGCTCAACGATCACTGGGTTTTGGCGGTTGCAGCTGAAAAGAGGAAATCGGAGAAACCGCGCGCCTATCGGCGCGCGAATTTTGGCTCATCTTTCATCTTTTTAAGAAATCTCAAGATGGAAGAGGCCAGGAGCCATTTGGTGAGCTGCATTTCTTGCTACATGTTCACAGATTTACCAGTGGAAAAGCCAAACTTCACATGCCACAAATGCAAGCTCTGTGGAAACTGTTTGGGTAAGAATACAAGGACAGAACAATGGAAAGGACACCATTGTAGGCATTTACTACAGGCCGCCTGTGCAAGCTGAAGATATGGATGAACTCTTTATGCATCAAATGGCCAAGTTCTCCAAAAAATATGACATAGTTGTCATGGGAGATTTCAACTATCCAGACATTTGTTGGGAATCTCTCTCAGGCAAAACTAACAGGTCAAGGAAATTCTTATCCTCTCTTGCTGACAACTTTATCTTCCAAAAGGTAAAGGAGAAAACAAGGGGAACTGCTACCTTGGATCTAATCCTTATAAACAGGGAGGAAATGGTTGAGGAGGTAAAAGTGGCTGGGACCCTAGGAGGTAGCGACCATGCTATTTTAGAATTTTGGATAACTAGAGGCGGAAGACCTGTGAAGACTCAGACGTCAAGGTTAGATTTCAGAAAGGCAGATTTTAAGGGATTCAGAAAGAGAATTGGAGGGATCCAATGGCTGGATATCCTTAAAGACAAAAATGTCCAGGAAGGATGGGAAATCTTGAAAAATGAAATTCTCAAAGCACAGTTGTTAACAATTCCGAAAAGAGGGAAGAATAGGAAGCATTTAAGGAAACCAGGATGGATGAACACAGAGCTTAAGCACATGCTAAAAAGGAAGCAAAAAATGTTTATAAAATGGAAAGAAGGAGGCATATCTAAAGAAGAATATAATGCTGTCTGCAGAACCTGCAAGGCACAAATCAGATTATCTAAAGCTGAAAATGAATTGAGGCTTGCAAGAGATGTCAAAAGCAATAATAAAGGATTTTGGGGATATGTCAAAAGTAAAAGAAAAGTCAAAGATGCTATAGGATTTTTACAGGATGAAAATGATGAAATGGTAAGACAGGATGTTGAGAAGGCTGAACTTTTAAATTCCTATTTTGCATCTGTTTTCTCTCAGAAAGGAAATGTAACATCAACTGTTATTCACTGTCCTATTAAGGGAATAGAAGAATCCAGGATATCTATAAACAGAAAGATAGTGAGGAAACACTTAGCTAACCTAAATGTATTCAAGTCTCCAGGTCCAGATGAATTACACCCCAGAGTACTGAAGGAGATAGCAGAAGAAATTTTTGAACCCCTCTCCATAATCTTTGAAAATTCTTGGAGAACAGGAGAAGTGCCAGAAGACTGGAGAAGAGCAAATGTTGTTCCTATTTTCAAAAAGGGGAAGAAGGTGGACCCAGGCAACTATAGGCCGGTGAGTCTGACTTCTATACCAGGAAAGATCTTTGAACAAATTATTAAACAACATGTATGTCAATACCTGGATAAGAATGAAGTGATTAAACAGAGTCAGCATGGGTTTGTAACTAATAAGTCATGTCAGACTAATTTAATTTCCTTCTATGATGGTATTACTGATTGGGTGGATCAAGGAAATGCTGTAGATATAGTATATCTTGACTTCGGCAAAGCATTTGACAAAGTCTCTCATACAATCCTTATTGAAAAAATGACTAAGTATGGAATGGACAAGGCAACTGTTAGGTGGATTCATAACTGGCTTAGTGATCGGACCCAAAGAGTGGTCGTAAATGGCTGCACATCCAGTTGGAAGAATGTCTCAAGTGGGGTACCACAGGGCTCTGTCCTGGGCCCTGTATTGTTCAACATCTTTATCAATGATTTAGATGAAGGAATTGAGGGTAAACTGATTAAATTTGCTGATGACACAAAGCTAGGAGGGATAGCTAATACTAGAGAAGAGAGAGAGAGGATTCAAAAAGATTTAAATAAACTGGAGAAGTGGGCAGCAACTAACAGAATGGTTTTTAACAGGGAGAAATGCAAAGTACTACATCTGGGCAATAAAAATGAAAAAAGCATATATAGAATGGGAGGAATAGGGCTAAGTGACAGCACATGTGAAAAAGACTTGGGTATACTAATAGATCACAGACTGAATATGAGTCAACAGTGTGATGCAGCAGCAAAAAAGGCAAATGCAATTCTAGGATGTATTAACAGAAGCATACAGTCTAGATCACGTGAAGTAATTATTTCCCTCTACTCCTCTTTGGTCAGACCTCATCTGGAATATTGTGTCCAATTTTGGGCACCACATTTTAAAAAAGACATCAACAAACTGGAGCAAGTTCAGAAAAGAGCGACCAGAATGGTGACCGGTCTGCAAACCCTGTCTTATGAGGAAAGGTTGCAGGATTTGGGAATGTTTAGTTTGCAAAAGAGAAGACTGAGAGGAGACTTAATAGCTGTCTACAAATATCTAAAGGGCTGTCACATTGTAGAAGGATCAACTTTATTCTCATTTGCACAAGGAAAGACTAGAAGCAATGGGATGAAGCTGAATGGGAGGAGACACAGATTAGATATTAGAAAAAACTTTTTGACAGTTAGAGTGATCAATGAGTGGAACAGGCTGCCATGAGAAGTGGTGAGTTCTCCTTCAATGGAAGTCTTCAAACAGAGGCTGGACAGACATCTAACTGGGATGATTTAGCGAATCCTGCTTTGAGCAGGGGGTTGGACCAGATGGCCCAGGAGGTCCCTTCCAACTCTACGATTCTATGATTCTATGATTCTATGACAATGTTGTGGACTGATTTTTCAAATACCGCTCACACAACTGGTAATACTGCATCGATGGAAAGTGACAGGAGACAGCAGTTGTCAACTATGGTTACAAACTACTTTTCCTCCCATATCGATGTTCTCCCACACAGGTCATTCCCCTTTGACTATTGGGCCGCTAAACTGGACACCTGTCCTGAATTGGCCCAATATGCCTTCCAGGAGCTCGCTTGCCCAGCTGCAAGTGTGCTATCGGAAAGAGTCTTCAGTGCAGCTGGATCAATCCTGACAGAAAAAAGGACCCGTCTGTCAACCCAAAATGTGGATGATCTAACCTTCATTAAAATGAACCATGCATGGGTTTCCAAGGATTTTGTCCCACCTTCCCCTGATGACACATAGGGTGACAGAAAAATGGCTTGCTTTGGTCCACCTCTTCCTGGGACTTCACCTATTTCGCCTTTTGCATCAGCTGAATGTCCAACATCAACATATGCCACTTTCTAAAACTCCCTAACTGTGCTGCCTCCCCCCCATGGCCGGGGTCACCACCTAGCGCACAACACCGTGCGAGTGCCGTTGCCCTGGACAGGTGGGTAGGCCGACTCTTGGTCGCGGGCACTGGCACAGGGTCCCTCATAGTGCAATCAAGTGTCTCTGACGGTGGTGGTGCACACCCGCCGTCAGACACACCGCTGTACTATGAGGGGCCCAGTGCCAGTACCGACGCCCACGAGTGGGCCCCCCTTGCTTGGGCAGGGCCCCAGCATTTGCAATCTTTACCTCTCCCTGCTCCTCCGCTGTGTAATCTGGGCCGTCAAATCCATACTGTGCCTGACACCGTCTGAGCCTGCCTCCTGATGTATAGACATATATTTTGAATGTGTACGCTATCCATACATGTTATCCGGGGAAACGGTACCCTTTCTAACCTTTGTGCAATCACGTGCAATCCATACTGGGCCTAACACCGTCTGAGCCTGCCTCCTGAGACATATATTTTGAATGTGTACGCTATCCATACATGTTATCTGGGGATACGGTACCCCTTCTAACCTTTGTGCAATCACGTGCAATCCATACTGGGCTTAACACCGTCTGAGCCTGCCTCCTGAGACATATATTTTGAATGTGTACGCTATCCATACATGTTATCTGGGGATACGGTACCCTTTCAATCCTTTGTGCAATCACGTGCAATCCATACTGGGCCTAACACCGTCTGAGCCTGCCTCCTGAGACATATATTTTGAATGTGTATGCTATCCATACGTTATCTGGGGATACGGTACCCTTTCTAACCTTTGTGCAATCACGTGCAATCCATACTGGGCCTAACACCGTCTGAGCCTGCCTCCTGATGTATAGACATATATTTTGAATGTGTACGCTATCCATACATGTTATCCGGGGAAACGGTACCCTTTCTAACCTTTGTGCAATCACGTGCAATCCATACTGGGCCTAACACCGTCTGAGCCTGCCTCCTGAGACATATATTTTGAATGTGTACACTATCCATACATGTTATCCGGGGAAACGGTACCCTTTCTAACCTTTGTGCAATCACGTGCAATCCATACTGGGCCTAACACCGTCTGAGCCTGCCTCCTGATGTATAGACATATATTTTGAATGTGTACGCTATCCATACATGTTATCTGGGGATACGGTACCCTTTCTCACCTTTGTGCAATCACGTGCAATCCATACTGGGCGTGAGAACGGCTGGCGAGCTGTTAAGCAAGCTACAGCACCTGTGGTTTGCACACGTAAGTTTTTCATTTTTTCAGGAATGACGGTTAGGCCTAATTCCGGAACTGCGGTTGACCTGCACTTACTGGGAAATCATTGTTCGTGGGTAATAATTGTAATCAGTGATCCCCATCACTAATGTTGTTCAGCGGGTTATCTGCACCTGTAAGCGACAAACGCTGGCCTTTTCAGTGTAGCGCACATGCAGCCACGGACATGTAAGGGCATGACACACCAGTTATTGGCCAATCTCATGTGCCAGAGCCTCACGTGTCCCTCTAGTAAGCCAGACTCGGACCGCGGGGCATGACGGAGTCTCGTTCGTTAACGGAATTAAGCTTGCAATGTGTGCATCTGCTCTGTAGCTGGCATGGTTGAGGTTTCCCAGGTGGAGTCGAATTTAACCGTAGGCTCCACTCCTGGTGGTGCCCTTCTGGACATTCCTTTAAGGTTCAGCTTTGCAACCATACTGCCCACGTAAAACAAACACTTTGCCTTCATGAACGCTGTTTGGAGGGTCATGACTCGTGGGAATAACGCCGCCCAATCAATTAACCTGCTAGAGAGATCCTTCGTTGCTCCCAAGCATGACATCACACTCCCTAGGAAGAAGGTAATGCCACTGTGGCGACCGTACTCCTGGGGGCGACACAAGTGCACTGATGCCCAGCCACTGCTCGATGAATCTGCTGGTACATTGACCCAGGCCACTACATTCCCCTCGCACGCTACACGACCTGAATCTGACCCTGATGAAACTCAGGTTACCCTTCCCATATACAGTTCCATCTTACACGGTGACAAAGAGGAAGCTGCAGATGAAAGTGCAGGTTCGGCCCACCCGCCATCAGACACACCACCGTACTATCAGGGGCCCTGTGCCAGTGCCGTCGCCAACGAGTGGGCCCCCCCTGCTTGCCCAGGATCACAGCACTTGCAAAGTTGAAATACTGTGCAGTGAGATGGAAGATGGGGACGACGAGGAGTCCAGACAAGTACAGGGATTCCCTAGCGAGGAGACTTATTTGATTGTTTTCAATGTTGGGACAGCAATTTTTGGGGAGCAATATACTCTGGAGAATGATAGATGGGGCCCACCATACACTGGAACATTCCAAAGGTGGACATCAGACACTGGAGCAGCATTTACAGGGCCCATTATACACTAGAGCATTAGAAATGGGGCCCATTATGTTTGGAGCATTATTTGGGCCCATAAGACAGTGGAGCTTCATCCATGGGGACCAACATATACTGTAGCATTATGTGGAGCTCATCATATACTGTTTCAAACATTATATGGGACCAATGATTCTGTATGGAGAAATAGATGGGCCTCGTCATGAGATGTAAAAAGTGAGGTATTTTTCATTGTACTATACCGCTATTTCTCTGCCGTATCGGAGCATGATGAGTTGTGGTATGTGTTAAAGGGGCGCTCTTTCGCCCAGGGCACATGAAAACCTGCAGCCAGCCCTCCCCCCCACAACTTTAGCCAAATAACCCCCATTTTTCAGTGCGTAACTTGTATTATGAAGTTAATTAAGGTTGACAAGCTTAAGTAAGAAGAATTGATGTTTTTGGCATTCAAATGGGCACTGTAGGTGTGTTTCCTGTCCTCCTCTCACTGCCGACTTTTATTCCCCATTGACTTACATTGGGTTTCGTGTTTCGGGATGACCCCGACTTTTCCCTATAATCGGACGATCTTGCTCGACCCGACTTTTGGAAAAGTCGGGTTTCACGAAACGAAACGCGACCCTAAAAAACCAAAAGTCGCTCAACTCTAGTCCCCAATATTTAATCATTTCTAGAGAGTCCACAGGACTCCAAGTAGAGAATGAAGAAATTAGGTGTTCCGCCAAAAATTGTTGGGCATACAAGTTTGTTTGCTCCACCATGAGACTGACGATTGACTCTGAGAAAAAGACTTTGAAAAAGTCTATTTCCCTGAAGTTGGCAGTCTCAAACTGGATTCCTGATTGGGGAACAAAATCAGGAATCCGTGGAGCAAAATTTTCAGGGACGGGGGTCCAGGAGGGAGCACTAGTGCTAGGTTGGGCGTCACTAGCACTAGGCTGGGGGAAACTCACACTTGGCTGTGAGACTTCCTCCAAGATGCACGACTCGTCCTCTAAGGCCTCCGACTCTTCCTCCCTGGGCTCCGGACGATTTCTCGTCCTGCGACATCTCGGTGGTGGCAAGTCTGTCGCTGGTAGAGGAAGCGTGGGAGGAATAGAGAAAGGTGGGGTCATCTCTCTCACTATCAGTATCAGAGGCAATAATTTCAAATGCCTCCTCAACTGAGTAGACCCTTTGGGACTGGGATGACTGGGATGAGCCGGACATTGTGCGTGTGGTGTGTGTGCGTGTGTAAAAATCCTTTATTATAGTGTGCGTGTGCGTGTGTATGTGCGAGTGTTTGATGAAACTTTTTACTGGAGAATGGGCTGTCAGGAGGGGACTGTCAGGCGCACGGGGGGCAGGAGGGGACTGAGGAGATGGAAATGGAGATGGAACCAGCGGCAGCAGCAGGGGGGTGATCAGGGGGGCAGGGTGTGATCAGGGGTGATCACTGGGGCTGGGGGATGGTCACAGGGGCAGAAAGGGGCTGTCAGGCGCAGGAGGGCGCTGAGGAGAATTAGGTGGAGACGGAACCAGCGGCAGCAGCAACAGTGGGGGTGATCAGGGGTGCAGGGGGATGATCAGAGGTGCTGGGGGGTGATCAGGGGTGCTGGGGGGTGATCAGAGGTGCTGGGGGATCACCAGGGGCAGAGGGGGGCTGTCAGGCGCCGGGGGGCAGGAGGTGGCTGAGGAGATAAGGAAATAAAAAAAACCTGCAGCAGCAGGGGTTAATCAGGGGTTAATCAGGGGGCAGGGGTTAATCAGGGGGGTAGGGGTTAATCAGGGGGGGCAGAGGTTGATCAGGGGGCAGAGGTTAATGAGGGTGATCACTGGTACACAGGAGGGGGCTCTCAGGCACAGGAGGCAGTAGGCGGCTGAGGAGCTCGCAGATGTGGATCAGCAGGTGGATGATCGGGGGTGCTGGGGGATGATCAGGGGTGCTGGGGGATGATCAGGGGTGCTGGGGGATCACCAGGGGCAGAGGGGGGCTGTCAGGCACCGGGGGGGCAGGAGGTGGCGGAGGAGATAAAGAAATAAAAGAACCTGCAGCAGGGGTTAATCAGGGGGCAGGGGTTAATCAGGGGGCAGGGGTTAATTGGGGGTAGGGGTTAATCAGGGGGCAGGGGTTAATGAGGGTGATTACTGGGGCTCTCAGTCACAGGAGGCAGTAGGCGGCTGAGGAGTGCAGAAGAGGTAACAGCAAGTGGATGATCGGGAGTGCTGGGGGAGATCGGGGTGCTGGGGGAGATCGGGGGTGCTGGGGGAGGATCAAGGGTGCTAGGGGATGATCAGGGGTGCTGGGGGATGATCAGGGGTGCTGGGGGATCACCAGGGGCAGAGGGGGGCTGTCAGGCACTGGGGGGCAGGAGGTGGCGGAGGAGATAAAGAAATAAAAAGAACCTGCAGCAGCAGGGGTTAATCAGGGGGCAGGGGTTAATCAGGGGGGCAGGTGTTAATTGAGGGGGAAGGGGTTAATCGGGGGGCAGGGGTTAATGAGGGTGATTACTGGGGCTCTCAGTCACAGGAGGCAGTAGGCGGCTGAGGAGCGCAGAAGAGGTAACAGCAGGTGGATGATCGGGAGTGCTGGGGGAGATCGGGGGTGCTGGGGGAAATCGGGGGTGCTGGGGGGAGATGGGGTGCTGGGGGAGGATCAGGGGCAGAGGTGAGTGAGCGGAAGTGGGAGGGGCTGGAATTAAGCTGCGGAGGAGAGAGTTATACTACCGGAAGGCAGTGGTGGCAGCGGCAGCGGCGATGACAGCGGTGACAGCGGCGGCGGCGATCACAGGTCAGGGCGGCAGTCTGGCACCTCGTTCCTCAGCTTCCTCGGACAGGATGAAGTTGAGGAACGAGGCAGCCATGATTTTACCCCGCCCCTCCACATCTGATTGGAGGGCTAGCGTCACATGGGGTGACGAAAAGGTCACTGGGAGTGATCGTATCCCCGGGGGGGCGAAGCCACCCCCCCTGGGGTCAAGTCTAGGTCCCCCTGTACCGGCAGGTCGGGTGAACTTTCATTGAACCCGCTCACCCGACCTGCAGGAGGGAGATTTTTTCATGACGACGCATAGGCGTCATGGGTCGTTTTGCCATGACTTTTCATGATGCCTATGTGGCGTCAAAGGTCGTGAAGGGGTTAAACATCATATCAGTTGTGATACTAAAGCAATCATTTACTATGCAACCTGTCCGTGCTCAAAAATCTATGTGGGTTTAACCACTAGACAACTTAAAGTTAGAGTAAGGGAACACGTGATTGGGATTAATGCTGCAAAAAACGAGAATGATCTTTCTGCCTTAAAAACCATTCCGAGGCATTTTAAACAATTTCACAACTGTGACTCAAGTAAATTTCGTGTCAGAGGTATTGATTTGATTCCATATTCTATACGTGGAGGCAAAATAGGTCAGAAATTAGCACAGATGGAGACTAGATGGATATGGATGTTAAATTCAATACATCCATTGGGCCTTAATGAGAGTATCAGCTCTGTTCCTTTTCTTTGACCACCTTGTCATCCAGCATTATATATTTTATATACATTTTTATTTTAGTATTTTTTATATATGTTTTTATTCACTTATTATTATGGGCAATGTACTAGCATATATTTTACTGTACTTTTATTTATTTTGTTCTATTATTTAGGTCCTACTGAAAATATATATAGTATATTCATGTATAACATTACTATTTTTACATATTATAATATATAATTTTTATTTTATAGTTATTTATTTCTTCTTACTTTGATGGTTCCTCTCTGTGGCGTTCTGGATTCGTCAGGTGGCACTGTCGTGGGGAAAAAATGCAACAAAGATTAAAGAAAAAAAGAATAAAAGAAATTATACTATAATTATCTGGCTTACTTATATATATTTATTGTTTATTTATTTTTTATTTTTATACATTATTTCTTATTATTTATTATTTTTTATTTATATATTTTTTATTTTTCATTATTATACTGCATTTATTATTTTTTATTATTATATATTTATTTTTATTTTATTTTTCTTTATTATTATTATTTTTATTTTTTCTGATATACATCGTTATTATTATTTATATTTTATTCTTTATTTGAGCCGATATATGTATGTATCTGATATACAGTCATATGTTAAAGTTTGGGCACCGCTATTAAAGTTAACCTTTTTTCTTTATAACAATTTTGGTTTTTGCAACAGCTATTTCAGTTTCATATACTGTATCTAATAACTGATGGACTCAGTTATATTTCTGGATTCCTATGAGGTTTATTGTACTAACAGAAAATGTGCAATCTGCATTTTAACAAAATTTGACCGGTGCAAAAGTATGGGCACCTCAACATAAAAGTGACATTAATATTTCGTAGATCCTCCTTTTGCAAACATAACAGCCTCTAGTCGCTTCCTGTAGCTATTAATGAGTTCCTGGATCCTGGATGAAGGTATTTGTGACCATTCCTGTTTACAAAACAATTCCAGTTCAGTTAAGTTTGATGGTCGCCGAGCATGGACAGCCCGCTTCAAATCATCCCACAGATGTTCAATGATATTCAGGTCTGGGGACTGGGATGGCCATTCCAGAACATTGTAATTGTTCCTCTGCATGAATGCCTGAGTAGATTTGGAGCGGTGTTTTGGATCATTGTCTTGCTGAAATATCCATCCCTTGTGTAACTTCAACTTCGTCACTGATTCTTGCACATTATTGTCAAGAATCTGCTGATACTGAGTTGAATCCATGCGTTCTCAACTTTAACAAGATTCCTGGTGCCGGCATTGGCCACACAGACCCAAAGCATGATGGAACCTCCACCAAATTTTACTGTGGGTAGCAAGTGTTTTTCTTGGAATGCTGTGTTTTTTAGCCTCCATGCATAACGCCTTTTTGTATGACCAAACAACTCAATCTTTGTTTCATCAGTCCACAGGACCTTCTTCCAAAATGTGACTGGCTTGTCCAAATGTGCTTTTGCATACCTCAGGTGACTCTGCTTGTGGCGTGCTTGCAGAAACGGCTTCTTTCGCATCACTCTCCCATACAGCTTCTCCTTGTGCAAAGTGTGCTGTATTGTTGACCGATGCACAGTGACACATCTGCAGCAAGATGATGCTGCGGGTCTTTGGAGGTGGTCTGTGGATTGTCCTTGACTGTTCTCACCATTCTTCTTCTCTGCCTTTCTGATATTTTTCTTGGCCTGCCACTTCTGGGCTTAACAAGAACTGTACCTGTGTTCTTCCATTTCCTTACTATGTTCCTCACAGTGGAAACTGACAGGTTAAATCTCTGAGACAACTTTTTGTATCCTTCCCCTGAAAAGCTATGTTGAATAATCTTTGTTTTCAGATCATGTGAGCGTTGTTTTGAGGAGCCCATGATGCCACTCTTCATAGGAGAATCAACTAGGAGAACTACTTGCAAGTGACCACCTTAAATACCTTTTCTCATGATTTGATACACCTGACTATGAAGTTCAAAGCTCAATGAGGTTACAAAACCAATTTAGTGCTTCAGGAAGTCAGTAAAAAGTAGTTAGGAGTGTTCAAATCAAGAAAATGATAAGGGTGCCCATACTTTTGCACCGGTCAAATTTTGGTTAAATGCAGATTGCACATTTTCTGTTAGTACAATAAACCTCATTTGGATCCAGAAATATAACTGAGTCCATCAGTTATAAGATATATGAAACTGAAATAGCTGTTGCAAAAACCAAAATTGTTATAAAGAAAAAAGGTTAACATTAATAGGGGTGCCCAAACTTTTACATATGACTGTACATCGTTATTGTTATTTATATTTATCCTTTATTTGAGCCGATATATGCATGTGTATGTTGTGGCCATTTACAATAATCTATTACTCATGGCTATTCTATTTATATTTGTAATTATATACTATCATTTATTGTTTTTTGTTTACATGACATAGGACCTTTTGTACCATGTGATGGTTTCAATCCAATCCTAAGCATCTTTCATCTATTGCTGGTAGTCACAGGACCTTTGTACCATGTGACTACATTGCCCAATGATAGTGGATTGAGTAGTACGTGCCTTGACGTCACTCTTCCGGGGATCCTGCCCGCCTTGTCTGCGTCCCTCTGCGCCGCATCATACTGCTGCGACGTAGGGGGGATACACGTGGACTGGCGACGTGGGGTTGCCTGGCAGCAGATGAGGCTAGCGCGCATCATACCATACTCATTTTCCCCTCATTGGTTACCTTGCCTTTTAAATATCCCCACAATCCTGGATGACGCCACCCCCTGACGAAGGTACGCCGAAGCACGCGTTGGGGCTGGCACATCCCGGGGACCACTGCAGCATATAGGTATTACACGCAGCATTGATTGTTTACTTTCACTCTTTGTTTTTGTGCAACTTCTTTACAGTGATTCACTTCAATTTAATGCACTTGAGCCACTTATTGCTTTTTTACGTTTTATATGTTGCACTATTCATTATTTTATATACATATTGCTGCACAGCCGTTTTGCTGCACTATATTTTGCACTTTATTAATATAAATTTTGTCACTTTATACATTTATCATTGCATTATTATTTATTATTATCTGTGTGTATATATATATTTTTATGTTACCATATATTTTGGTCCTTATCCATGGCATTGACCCCCTT
The DNA here is from genome assembly GCF_039654945.1 of Dendrobates tinctorius. Taxonomy (NCBI): domain Eukaryota; kingdom Metazoa; phylum Chordata; class Amphibia; order Anura; family Dendrobatidae; genus Dendrobates; species Dendrobates tinctorius. Next base: position 27,803,407 of record NW_027361829.1, on the reverse strand, counting down.
TTTATACATATGTGATTTATTTTTATATATATGCTAATTATCAATAAAGTAATTTTGGACACTTTCTCGGTGGTTTTGTTGGTTTTATCTTATTGTACTGAGTGGTCTTGCTTATATTCCATGTGTGCTTATGTGTGTTGAATTGACATCAAATTATTGCACTCTCTCCTGGAGTATATTTTAGACCTCTTTCACACATCAGGTTTTCGCCGTCAGGCGCGATCCGGCGCTTTTGACAGAAACCGGATCCGGCGAAATGCAATGCCGGATCCGGTTTCCCCCCCATTGACTTGCATTTGCGCCGGATCGCGCCGGATGGCCATGCGTTTCATCCGGTTTTCGCCGGATCCGGCAATGTGTCGCAATGTGTCGCGATCCGGCGTCTGGAAAAAACGTCTACTGTAACGTTTTTTGTCTCCGGCGAAAAAGCCGTACCCGCCGGATCCGGCGCATCTGGCTTTTTCACACAATGAAAGCCTATGAGCGCCGCAATGCGCCGGATCCGTTTTTTTTGGTCTGAGCATGCTCAGTAGCTCTGCCCACAGGAGATATATAAAAGCAAGACAATGGGACCCTCAGCCACACCCAACATGCCACCCAAGCCAAGAACCAGGAGCAGGAGAAGGCAGCAGACATCTGCAGCAGCAGCACCATCAGCACCACCCCAAATGGAGCAGCATGCTGAACGGGAGGGGAGTCCAGAAGCAGATGAGAGACGGTAATTATCAAATCCCCCATTCCTCCAAACTAGGGCCATGGAATATCAAGATATTCATTGGCCCTTTGTTTCTCTTTATTCAACAGCCACCAAAGAGATGCAGCAGCAGCAGCAGCAGAAATGGCATCACTGGCAGCAGCAATACCCACAGCCATGGAGTCTGGCCATCAACAGGACAGCACATCTTCTTCTGGGAGCCCTCCCTCGCATCGTCAGTGTTTGACGGTAAGTTTTTATTTCCAAAATCCATCATCTCTGTAATATATGTCTATTCATTGCCTTTTATTTCAAAACAGGAATCACAAGATGAAGAGGAGCTCCCAGAAGAAGAAGGAAGGGGTGGACAGACGCTTGGAGTGGGCTCACAATTCGTAAGTTTTTTGCATCAAACGCAGAAACACAACATCACACTACACACAACACATAGAAAACAATGTTCTGCAGACCACACACAGCAAACAAATGCCTACATCCAAACACATAACATTTTTTGTTTTCTTCTCTAGTCTTCCCAATCTGGTGCTCGGCCAAGAGGTCCTCGCAGTGCCTCCCAGGGTCGTCGGCGACAGCAACGCGGCGGTCACCAGCGTGTAAGTATAAATATTTTTGCTTTGTTTTTTTGCACTTTTTATTTCATTTCTTTTGTGGAGGCTAATTATGTTATTTTTGTCTTTTTCTTTAACAGCCTTCACAGCGTGCTCCCGACTCTGACTGTGAGGATGGAGGGATTGATGTGGACCGCCTCATCGATCTCGTCAGAGAAAGGGAGCCGCTCTGGAATATGGCTGACCGCCGCCACGCTGACCTGATCATTACCCGACGACTCTGGGAGGAAATCTGTTCTCTCCTTGTGGGCCGCTGGGAGGACCTCGAAGCTCGGGCCCAGATTAAAGAGCGTAAGTATATACAGTAACGGTTGCTTGATGTAAACCAGTGTTTCCCGAACTCCAGTCCTCGTGGTACCCACGGATCATGTGTTCAGGATTTTTATTTACTATTGAAATCCTGAAAACATGAGCCCTGGGGACCATGAGGACTGGAGTTTGTGAAACACTGATGTTGTATACTAACCACTCCTTTCTCGTTTCAGGGAACAGAATTGTGAATCGGTGGCGGTCTGTGAGGGATCGTTTCAAGAAGGAGTTCAATAAAGAGATGCGGGCCCCGAGTGGATCTGGAGGACGCAGGAGCAAGTACAAGTACGCACAAGCCCTGTCGTTCCTCCGGGAAACAATGCTCACCAGAAGGTAAATATTACACACCACATGTGAAAAAAATGTTAGATGTAACTTTTTTTTTTCAGCCAGGGCCATACCATGTCAGTATTTTAATTGTTTTTTTTTCTCTTTATTCCACAGCACGGTGAGCAGCACTCGGGAGCCTGCACGATTGGACCCTTCTGAGGCGATCCCTGAGGAGACCGGCACCGAGGGACACTTCGACCGCCCCGGTACATCTGCATCTTCCCTGCCTTCCCACACATTCGACCCATCTGTCCCATCCACCAGCACAGGAGCATCGTGGTCGCCTACATTACATGAAGCTGCTGGTGAGGAGATCGCTTTCCCTTTACCCCACCCTTCTGCCCCTGCCGCCTCTAGTACACCTGCGGGTACTAGGCGGCAGCGGCAGAGGGGTCAGGAAAAGAGTTATGCGCAAGAGTTATTGCATCTGAATGCATCTTTCCAGAACTGTCTCAAAGTCTTGTCAGAGCAAATCTCCGCAGGCTTTCAGCAGATCAACTCCAGCATTCTGGAGGTGAAGACACTTCTGCAAACCATGCATTCAGAAGCAAGATCTTCGCCAAACCACACCTTTTTCAGGTCTGTTGTGGAGCGCATGGAAACACTATCTCCTACCCAGCAGATGCATGTAATGCATTCGTGCCACGGTGCTCTACAGCAGGTTACCTCCCAACCTCCACCTCCCACCACTGTAGTTCCTCCACCTGCACCCCCTCCAGCCACTTTCCATCCTCCCCCTCCTATTACATCTGCACCCCCTCCAGCCACTTTTCATCCTCCCCCTCCTACTACATACCAGCAACCTGCCCAGTACCAGCAACCTCCCCAGTACCAGCAACCTCCCCAGTACCAGTCATCTCCCCACTTCCAGCAACCTGCCCCGTACCAAACTCCTTCCCCTTACCAAACTCCTTCCCCGTACCAAACTCCTTCCCCATACAACTTTCCATCAACATCATCTGCTCCTACAGTCCCTGCCCAACCCTCCACTCCACCACCCACCACCTCTTCTGCTTCCCACATGTCCACCCATTCTGTAGTTTTTTCCACACCTTCACCTCTAACTGTTCCTTCCCCACCACGATCCCAGTCCTCTCTCCACACACCCAGTGTCGAAGTGTCCCGCAGCCCCTCCAGCAGTATTTCCACCCCACAGTACACAGAATTGTAATGTGTGTTTTTTGTAATAAAAATGCCCATTGGGTTTAAAACCTTTATTAAAAAAGTTTTTTGCACTTTGAAAACATTTTACAAAAAAAAAAAAATTTAAATAAAAGTTAAATTATCGTTTCACAATGGTTGTCTGTCATTTCTTTCTGCGGCGAACTATGTTTTAAAAAAATGTTAAATACAGGGTATTTCAAAGGTAAAAAGGTATTCAAAACCAGGTATAACTGTGGGTAAATTTTAGCTTTTTGCCACAGTTGTGTTCCTGGTTGTGTTTGAAGCAAAGTATTTCACCTAAAAAGTATTTCCTACCAATGTACACAACTTTTGTTAAAAGGTGAAATACTTTGCATAAAACACAACCAGGTACACACCTGTGGCCTAAAGGTAAAAATAGTAAGACCATGACAAGATAGCCAACTTTGGTTGGCAAAGGTATATACTGTTGGTCCAGAAGGTACACAAGTTTAGGGCAAAAATCTCTCACACTCTGTCATCCCAGTGTACTCTGCCTTGAGGTGACATAAAGTATAGTGGAAAATTGTCCCTGAAACCGTCACAGAACTTCTAGTGGTAATATTTCCAATGACAACATCCATCTTCGCCAGTAACTTGCTCTTCTCTCCAACCTGCACTTTCTTCTCTACAACCTGTCAAAGAAGGGCTGTAGGAACATGCTATATCTAGTTTTCCAGTAGCCAATCCCGTTCGGAAGGCCACAAGGGTCAATTTTAAAAACCGGATCCGGCGTAATCCGTCGAAAAACGGATGGAAAAACGGATAGAAAAACGGATGAACCGGATGAGACGGATCCGGTTTTGTCTGTCAAGAACAAGACGGATCCGGCAGAAAACCGGATCCGGCACTTCAGGTTTTACAAAACATTTGCCGGATCCGGCATTCCGGCACGACGCCGGATCGCGCCTGACGCCGAAAACCTGATGTGTGAAAGTAGCCTTAATCTCCTGCTGGGCAGCACACATCGCTGCATGTGACAGCGAGAGACCAAAGATCAGCGAGCTCCCAGCGTCTTCTGTATGGTGCTGGGAGCTGGTATCCAAGGTAAACAGCGGGTAACTAAGAGCCGCACTACTCTTAGATACCCGCTGTTTACCCTAGTAACCAGCGTTCTTGCTGGTCCTGATTGCTAGTGAGTCTGTCTATGTGACAGCTCACCAGCGATCAGCTAACTATGTCCCAGCGATCCCATCCACGTCGGATCGTTGGTGGAATCGCTGGGACATTGAAGCGTGTAACGGGGTCCTAAGTCTTATTCCACTTATTATCCTGCCAGTCAAACTAATATACTGATTAGAGTTGAGCGACTTTTGCTTTTTTAGGGTCGCGTTTCGTTTCGTGAAACCCGACTTTTCCAAAAGTCGGGTCGAGCAAGATCGTCCGATTATAGGGAAAAGTCGGGGTCGTCCCGAAACACGAAACCCAATGTAAGTCAATGGGGAATAAAAGTCGGCAGTGAGAGGACAGGAAACACACCTACAGTGCCCATTTGAATGCCAAAAGCATCAATTCTTCTTACTTAAGCTTGTCAACCTTAATTAACTTCATAATACAAGTTACGCACTGAAAAATGGGGGTTATTTGGCTAAATTTGTGGGGGGGGGCTGGCTGCAGGTTTTCATGTGCCCTGGGCGAAAGAGCGCCCCTTTAACACATACCACAACCCATCATGCTCCGATACGGCAGAGAAATAGCGGTATAGTACAATGAAAAATACCTCACTTTTTACATCTCATGACGAGGCCCATCTATTTCTCCATACAAAATCATTGGTCCCATATAATGTTTGAAACAGTATATGATGAGCTCCACATAATGCTACAGTATATGTTGGTCCCCATGGATGAAGCTCCACTGTCTTATGGGCCCAAATAATGCTCCAAACATAATGGGCCCCATTTCTACTGCTCTAGTGTATAATGGGCCCTGTAAATGCTGCTCCAGTGTCTGATGTCCACCTTTGGAATGTTCCAGTGTATGGTGGGCCCCATCTATCATTCTCCAGAGTATAGTGCTCCCCAAAAATTGCTGTCCCAACATAGAAAACAATCAAATAAGTCTCCACGCTAGGGAATCCCTGTACTTGTCTGGACAGGTGCTGTAGCTTGCTTAACAGCTCGCCAGCCGTTCTCACGCCCAGTATGGATTGCAAGTGATTGCACAAAGGTTAGAAAGGGTACCGTATCCCTGGATAACATGTATGGATAGCGTACACATTCAAAATATATGTCTATACAGCATGAGGCAGGCTCAGACGGTGTTAGGCCCAGTATGGATTGCACGTCATTGCACAAAGGTTAGAAGGGGTACCGTATCCCCGGATAACATGTATGGATAGCGTACACATTCAAAATATATGTCTATACAGCATGAGGCAGGCTCAGACGGTGTTAGGCCCAGTATGGATTGCACGTCAATGCACAAAGGTTAGAAGGGGTACCGTATCCCCAGATAACATGTATGGATAGCGTACACATTCAAAATATATGTCTATACAGCATGAGGCAGGCTCAGACGGTGTTAGGCCCAGTATGGATTGCACATCATTGCACAAAGGTTAGAAGGGGTACCGTATCCCCGGATAACATGTATGGATAGCGTACACATTCAAAATATATGTCTATACAGCATGAGGCAGGCTCAGACGGTGTTAGGCCCAGTATGGATTGCACGTCATTGCACAAAGGTTAGAAGGGGTACAGTATCCCCGGATAACATGCATGGATAGCGTACACATTCAAAATATATGTCTATACAGCATGAGGCAGGCTCAGACGGTGTTAGGCCCAGTATGGATTGCACGTCATTGCACAAAGGTTAGAAGGGGTACCGTATCCCCGGATAACATGTATGGATAGCGTACACATTCAAAATATATGTCTATACAGCATGAGGCAGGCTCAGACGGTGTTAGGCCCAGTATGGATTGCACGTCATTGCACAAAGGTTAGAAGGGGTACCGTATCCCCGGATAACATGTATGGATAGCGTACACATTCAAAATATATGTCTATACAGCATGAGGCAGGCTCAGACGGTGTTAGGCCCAGTATGGATTGCACGTCATTGCACAAAGGTTAGAAGGGGTACCGTATCCCCGGATAACATGTATGGATAGCGTACACATTCAAAATATATGTCTATACAGCATGAGGCAGGCTCAGACGGTGTTAGGCCCAGTATGGATTGCACGTCATTGCACAAAGGTTAGAAGGGGTACCGTATCCCCGGATAACATGTATGGATAGCGTACACATTCAAAATATATGTCTATACAGCATGAGGCAGGCTCAGACGGTGTTAGGCCCAGTATGGATTGCACGTCATTGCACAAAGGTTAGAAGGGGTACAGTATCCCCGGATAACATGTATGGATAGCGTACACATTCAAAATATATGTCTATACAGCATGAGGCAGGCTCAGACGGTGTTAGGCCTAGTATGGATTGCACGTCATTGCACAAAGGTTAGAAGGGGTACCGTATCCCCGGATAACATGTATGGATAGCGTACACATTCAAAATATATGTCTATACAGCATGAGGCAGGCTCGGACGGTGTTAGGCCCAGTATGGATTGCACGTCATTGCACAAAGGTTAGAAGGGGTACCGTATCCCCGGATAACATGTATGGATAGTGTACACATTCAAAATATATGTCTATGCAGCATGAGGCAGGCTCAGACGGTGTTAGGCCCAGTATGGATTGCACGTCATTGCACAAAGGTTAGAAGGGGTACCGTATCCCTGGATAACATGTATGGATAGCGTACACATTCAAAATATATGTCTATACAGCATGAGGCAGGCTCATACGGTGTTAGGCCCAGTATGGATTGCACGTCATTGCACAAAGGTTAGAAGGGGTACCGTATCCCCGGATAACATGTATGGATAGCGTACACATTCAAAATATATGTCTATACAGCATGAGGCAGGCTCAGACGGTGTTAGGCCCAGTATGGATTGCACGTCATTGCACAAAGGTTAGAAGGGGTACCGTATCCCCGGATAACATGTATGGATAGCGTACACATTGAAAATATATGTCTATACAGCATGAGGCAGGCTCAGACGGTGTTAGGCCCAGTATGGATTGCACGTCATTGCACAAAGGTTAGAAGGGGTACTGTATCCCCGGATAACATGTATGGATAGCGTACACATTCAAAATATATGTCTATACAGCATGAGGCAGGCTCAGACGGTGTTAGGCCCAGTATGGATTGCACGTCATTGCACAAAGGTTAGAAGGGGTACAGTATCCCCGGATAACATGTATGGATAGCGTACACATTCAAAATATATGTCTATACAGCATGAGGCAGGCTCAGACGGTGTTAGGCCCAGTATGGATTGCACGTCATTGCACAAAGGTTAGAAGGGGTACCGTATCCCCAGATAACATGTATGGATAGCGTACACATTCAAAATATATGTCTATACAGCATGAGGCAGGCTCAGACGGTGTTAGGCCCAGTATGGATTGCACATCATTGCACAAAGGTTAGAAGGGGTACCGTATCCCCGGATAACATGTATGGATAGCGTACACATTCAAAATATATGTCTATACAGCATGAGGCAGGCTCAGACGGTGTTAGGCCCAGTATGGATTGCACGTCATTGCACAAAGGTTAGAAGGGGTACAGTATCCCCGGATAACATGCATGGATAGCGTACACATTCAAAATATATGTCTATACAGCATGAGGCAGGCTCATACGGTGTTAGGCCCAGTATGGATTGCACGTCATTGCACAAAGGTTAGAAGGGGTACCGTATCCCCGGATAACATGTATGGATAGCGTACACATTCAAAATATATGTCTATACAGCATGAGGCAGGCTCAGACGGTGTTAGGCCCAGTATGGATTGCACGTCATTGCACAAAGGTTAGAAGGGGTACCGTATCCCCGGATAACATGTATGGATAGCGTACACATTCAAAATATATGTCTATACAGCATGAGGCAGGCTCAGACGGTGTTAGGCCCAGTATGGATTGCACGTCATTGCACAAAGGTTAGAAGGGGTACCGTATCCCCGGATAACATGTATGGATAGCGTACACATTCAAAATATATGTCTACACAGCATGAGGCAGGCTCAGACAGTGTTAGGCCCAGTATGGATTGCACGTCATTGCACAAAGGTTCGAAGGGGTACCGTATCCCCGGATAACATGTATGGATAGTGTACACATTCAAAATATATGTCTATACAGCATGAGGCAGGCTCAGACGGTGTTAGGCCCAGTATGGATTGCACGTCATTGCACAAAGGTTAGAAGGGGTACCGTATCCCCGGATAACATGTATGGATAGCGTACACATTCAAAATATATGTCTATACAGCATGAGGCAGGCTCAGATGGTGTTAGGCCCAGTATGGATTGCACGTCATTGCACAAAGGTTAGAAAGGGTACCGTATCCCTGGATAACATGTATGGATAGCGTACACATTCAAAATATATGTCTATACAGCATGAGGCAGGCTCAGACGGTGTTAGGCCCAGTATGGATTGCACGTCATTGCACAAAGGTTAGAAGGGGTACCGTATCCCCGGATAACATGTATGGATAGCGTACACATTCAAAATATATGTCTATACAGCATGAGGCAGGCACAGACGGTGTTATGCCCAGTATGGATTGCACGTCATTGCACAAAGGTTAGAAGGGGTACCGTATCCCCGGATAACATGTATGGATAGCGTACACATTCAAAATATATGTCTATACAGCATGAGGCAGGCTCAGACGGTGTTAGGCCCAGTATGGATTGCACGTCATTGCACAAAGGTTAGAAGGGGTACCGTATCCCCGGATAACATGTATGGATAGCGTACACATTCAAAATATATGTCTATACAGCATGAGGCAGGCTCAGACGGTGTTAGGCCCAGTATGGATTGCACGTCATTGCACAAAGGTTAGAAGGGGTACCGTATCCCCGGATAACATGTATGGATAGCGTACACATTCAAAATATATGTCTATACAGCATGAGGCAGGCTCAGACGGTGTTAGGCCCAGTATGGATTGCACGTCATTGCACAAAGGTTAGAAAGGGTACCGTATCCCCGGATAACATGTATGGATAGCGTACACATTCAAAATATATGTCTCAGGAGGCAGGCTCAGACGGTGTCAGGCACAGTATGGATTAGACGGCCCAGATTACACAGCGGAGGAGCAGGGAGAGGTAAAGATTGCAAATGCTGGGGCCCTGCCCAAGCAAGGGGGGCCCACTCGTGGGCGTCGGTACTGGCACTGGGCCCCTCATAGTACAGCGGTGTGTCTGACGGCGGGTGTGCACCACCACCGTCAGAGACACTTGATTGCACTATGAGGGACCCTGTGCCAGTGCCCGCGCCCAAGAGTCGGCCTACCCACCTGTCCAGGGCAACGGCACTCGCACGGTGTCGTGCGCTAGGTGGTGACCCCGGCCATGGGGGGGAGGCAGCACATTTAGGGAGTTTTAGAAAGTGGCATATGTTGATGTTGGACATTCAACTGATGCAAAAGGCAAAATAGGTGAAGTACCAGGAAGAGGTGGACCAAAGCAAGCCATTTTTCTGTCACCCTATGTGTCATCAGGGGAAGGTGGGACAAAATCCTTGGAAACCAATGCGTGGTTCATTTTAATGAAGGTTAGATCATCCACATTTTGGGTTGACAGACGGGTCCTTTTTTCTGTCAGGATTGATCCAGCTGCACTGAAGACTCTTTCCGATAGCACTCTTGCAGCTGGGCAAGCGAGCTCCTGGAAGGCATATTGGGCCAATTCAGGACAGGTGTCCAGTTTAGCGGCCCAATAGTCAAAGGGGAATGACCTGTGTGGGAGAACATCGATATGGGAGGAAAAGTAGTTTGTAACCATAGTTGACAACTGCTGTCTCCTGTCACTTTCCATCGATGCAGTATTACCAGTTGTGTGAGCGGTATTTGAAAAATCAGTCCACAACATTGTCATGAAACCCCTGTCTCCAACGCCACTTCTGCTGTGTGCACCACGAACACCTCTGCCAAGCTGCCCCCGGCCCGTACGGCTCGTGTGAGAACCATCACCGCTGCTGTGTGCTGGGAATGCCTCAAGCAACCGATTTACCAGAGTTGCTTGTTTATTAGCCAATATTAGGTCAAGGTTCTCCTGTGGCATGATGTTTTGTAATTTGCCTTTATAGCGTGGATCCAGGATGCTGGCCAACCAGTAGTCGTCATCGTTCATCATTTTGGCAATGCGGGGGTCCCTTTTTAGGATCCGCAAGGCATAATCTGACATGTGGGCCAATGTTCCCGGTGTCAATGATGCACTGCGAGTGCTGGGTGGAGGAGCACTTTCTGGCAAATCCACATCCCTCCAGTCACGCACAAACCCTGTACCAGACCTTGCCACGCCAACATTTTCACTTGCCCCACGAGATGCATCCTCCTCCCCTAAGTAATCATCCCCATCATCCTCCTCCTCCTCTTCTTCCTCCACCTCGTCCAGGAGAGATCCCTGAGCAGACAATGGCTGAATGTCATCAAGGATTCCCTCCTCCTCTTCCTCCTCATCAACATTGGCTGCAGACGCCTGCTCCTTAAGGTGCGTCAAAGTTTGCATGAGCAGACGCATAAGTGGGATGCTCATGCTTAGGATGGCGTCGTCTGCGCTTACCAGCCGTGTGCATTCCTCAAAACACTGAAGGACTTTACAAAGGTCTTTCAGCTTCGACCACTGCACACCTGTCAACTCCATGTCTGCTCTCAAAGTGCCTGGCCGTGTATCCTCCCACAAATGCATTATGGCCTGCCTCTGCTCGCACAGCCGCTCCACCATGTGCAGGGTGGAGTTCCACCTTGTTGCAATGTCGATAATGAGGCGGTGGTTGGGAAGGTGGAGCAATCGCTGCAGCTTCTGCATACGAACGGAGTGTACAGGCGACCGGCGGATGTGCGCGCACAGTCTTCGCACCTTCTGGAGCAGGGCTGTTAACTCCGGATAATTTTTGAGGAAGCACTGCACCACCAGGTTCAAGGTGTGAGCCAAGCAAGGTATGTGGCTGAGTTTTGAAAGGGCTATGGCTGCCACAAAATTACAGCCGTTATCAATAACTACCTTGCCTGCCTCAAGATGTACACTGCCCAGCCATGACTCAGTTTGTCGCTTCAAGTACTCGGCCAGCACCTCGGCGGTGTGTCTGTCGCCCAAACACATCATCTGCAACACAGCCTGCTGACGCTTTCCACTAGCTGCTCGATAGGGGGACACATCGTGTGCAACAGTGGCAGCTGCAGATGGAGTGCTCGTACGACTGCGCTCTGTGGACGAGCTGTCGCTTCTGGAGGAGGAGGAGGAGGAGGAGGGTGGAACGCCTACAGCCAACTGTTTCCTATACCGTGGGCTAGGCAGCACTGTCCCACCACCGCTGTCCCCTGTGGACCCTGCATCCACCACATTAACCTAGTGCGCAGTGATGGACACGTAACGGCCCTGGCCATGCCGACTGGACCATGCATCAGTTGTAAGGGGCACCTTTCCGCTCACTGACTGCTTGAGTGCATGGACAATGCGGTCTTTCACATGATGGTGGAGGGCTGGGATGGCTTTGCGAGAGAAGAAGTGGCGACTGGGTAGGTCATAGCGTGGTACTGCATAGGCCATGAGTTCGCGGAAAGCTGTGCTTTCCACCAACCGAAAGGGCATCATCTCAAACGAGATTAGTTTGGCAATGTGGGCGTTCAAACCCAGTGTACGCGGATGAGAGACTGAGTACTTTCTTGACCTACTCATAGTGTCTGGGAGGGTGAGCTGGACTTGAGAGCTGCATATGGTGGAAGTAGCGGTGGACAGGGCGGACTGAGAGAGGGTTGATGATGGTGATGGAGTTGGTGTTCTTTCTGATGGCCTAGAATCAGTCTTTCGTTGATATAACAGTGGGATTCCCTGACTGCTGTGGCCTTGCAACGACACCTCAACATTTGCTGCTGTGCTAACCGGTGGGCTTACAGTGGGGGAAACAATGTAGCATTGCTGACTACCTTCGTTGTGATCAGTTGCACATGTGGCACTTGAGGTTTGGTGTTGTGTCCACGCTTGCAAGTGCATGCTGGTTAAATGTCTAAGCATGCAACTGGTATTTAAATTTTTCAGATTTTTCCCTCGGCTAAAGGTCTTTGCGCACTTCTTACAGATAACCTTGGCCTGATCATGAGGATTTTGTTCAAAAAAGTGCCACACTGCACTCTTCCTACTTTGGCAGACATTTTGCGGCCTAGCACGCTGTGATCTTTTGACCCTCTGGACAAGCTGTCCAGCAACTCTTTTGATGTTTGGAACCTGTCTTTGGAGTGCTCCGGGCCTGCCAGATAACAGCTGTTGCGATGTCGATGTCTGCTGTGGATGCTCCTCATCTGAGCTATTGGAAGCAGCACCCTCTTCCCCCAATGGATGCCAATCTGGGTCAACAACTGGGTCATCCATCACCTCCTCTTCTATGTCATGTGCACCTTTCTCTGTGTCACCGTGTATGGTGGTATAGTGTGCGGGAAGGGGCACCTGAGTCTCATCAGGGTCAAAATCTGGCTCTGTACACTGCGAGGACAATGTAGTGCTCTGAGTGAATGTACCAGCAGAATCATCCATCAGTGGCTGTGCATCAGTGCACTCCATGTCAGATTCATCTTGTCCTGGGTAATTCACCATTTGACTTGATAATCCAGGCATGGTATGTGAAAACAGCTCCATGGAGTAATCAGTAGTATGGCCTGCGTCATCCTTCAATCTTGGTTGGGGTGAAGGACACAAGGAAAGGTGTGGTTCATGAACATGAGCCTCCAATGACGACTCAGTGCTTTTACTTTTTACAACTGAAGAAGAGGAGGCGATAGAGCTGGAGGCTGAGTCAGCAATGTAAGACAAAACTTTTTCCTGATGCTCTGCCTTTAAAAGCGGTTTGCCAACTCCTAGAAAACTAAGCGTTCGAGGCCTTATGTAGCCAGACGATGACGCAGGGTCAGCACCTCCTGCATTCGGTCCTATTTTGCTCTTGCCACTACCATCAGATCCACCACCAACACCATCATTACCAGCTGCCAACCCCCGCCCAATTCCACGGCCTCTTCCACCAGCCTTCCTCATTTTTGGTAGAAATGTAGACAAAATCCAACAAACTATATAGTAATGTAAAACAAGGTACAAGGTGTCTATAGGACAGGGGAGTTTTAGAATTTCTGCACACACTTGTGGACAGTGGACACTTGTGGATTGTGTGCGGCCCACTGATATCTGAGCGCTATGTGACACGCTCGATGGCACAGTTGCCTGTGACCAAAGTGACGAGAGGATAATGGAGATTTTGAATCTCTGCGTACATTTGTGGACAGTGGACACTTGTGGATTGTGTGCGGCCCACTGATATCTGAGCGCTATGTGACACGCTCGATGGCACAGCTGCCTGTGACCAAAGTGACGAGAGGATAATGGAGATTTTGAATCTCTGCGTACACTTGTGGACAGTGGACACTTGTGGATTGTGTGCGGCCCACTGATATCTGAGCGCTATGTGACACGCTCGATGGCACAGCTGCCTGTGACCAAAGTGACGAGAGGATAATGGAGATTTTGAATCTCTGCGTACACTTGTGGACAGTGGACACTTGTGGATTGTGTGCGGCCCACTGATATCTGAGCGCTATGTGACACGCTCGATGGCACAGCTGCCTGTGACCAAAGTGACGAGAGGATAATGGAGATTTTGAATCTCTGCGTACACTTGTGGACAGTGGACACTTGTGGATTGTGTGCGGCCCACTGATATCTGAGCGCTATGTGACACGCTCGATGGCACAGCTGCCTGTGACCAAAGTGACGAGAGGATAATGGAGATTTTGAATCTCTGCGTACACTTTTGGACACTGGACACTTGTGGATTGTGTGCGGCCCACTGATATCTGAGCGCTATGTGACACGCTCGATGGCACAGCTGCCTGTGACCAAAGTGACGAGAGGATAATGGAGATTTTGAATCTCTGCGTACACTTGTGGACAGTGGACACTTGTGGATTGTGTGCGGCCCACTGATATCTGAGCGCTATGTGACATGCTCGATGGCACAGCTGCCTGTGACCAAAGTGACGAGAGGATAATGGAGATTTTGAATCTCTGCGTACACTTTTGGACAGTGGACACTTGTGGATTGTGTGCGGCCCACTGATATCTGAGCGCTATGTGACACGCTCGATGGCACAGCTGCCTGTGACCAAAGTGACGAGAGGATAATGGAGATTTTGAATCTCTGCGTACACTTGTGGACAGTGGACACTTGTGGATTGTGTGCGGCCCACTGATATCTGAGCGCTATGTGACACGCTCGATGGCACAGCTGCCTGTGACCAAAGTGACGAGAGGATAATGGAGATTTTGAATCTCTGCGTACACTTTTGGACAGTGGACACTTGTGGATTGTGTGCGGCCCACTGATATCTGAGCGCTATGTGACACGCTCGATGGCACAGCTGCCTGTGACGAAAGTGACGAGAGGATAATGGAGATTTTGAATCTCTGCATACACTTGTGGACAGTGGACACTTGTGGATTGTGTGCGGCCCACTGATATCTGAGCGCTATGTGACATGCTCGATGGCACAGCTGCCTGTGACCAAAGTGACGAGAGGATAATGGAGATTTTGAATCTCTGCGTACACTTTTGGACACTGGACACTTGTGGATTGTGTGCGGCCCACTGATATCTGAGCGCTATGTGACACGCTCGATGGCACAGCTGCCTGTGACCAAAGTGACGAGAGGATAATGGAGATTTTGAATCTCTGCGTACACTTTTGAACACTGGACACTTGTGGATTGTGTGCGGCCCACTGATATCTGAGCGCTATGTGACACGCTCGATGGCACAGCTGCCTGTGACCAAAGTGACGAGAGGATAATGGAGATTTTGAATCTCTGCGTACACTTGTGGACAGTGGACACTTGTGGATTGTGTGCGGCCCACTGATATCTGAGCGCTATGTGACACGCTCGATGGCACAGCTGCCTGTGACCAAAGTGACGAGAGGATAATGGAGATTTTGAATCTCTGCGTACACTTTTGGACACTGGACACTTGTGGATTGTGTGCGGCCCACTGATATCTGAGCGCTATGTGACACGCTCGATGGCACAGCTGCCTGTGACCAAAGTGACGAGAGGATAATGGAGATTTTGAATCTCTGCGTACACTTTTGGACACTGGACACTTGTGGATTGTGTGCGGCCCACCGATATGTGAGCGCTATGTGACACGCTCGATGGCACAGCTGCCTGTGACCAAAGTGACGAGAGGATAATGGAGATTTTGAATCTCTGCGTACACTTGTGGACAGTGGACACTTGTGGATTGTGTGCGGCCCACTGATATCTGAGCGCTATGTGACACGCTCGATGGCACAGCTGCCTGTGACCAAAGTGACGAGAGGATAATGGAGATTTTGAATCTCTGCGTACACTTTTGGACACTGGACACTTGTGGATTGTGTGCGGCCCACTGATATCTGAGCGCTATGTGACACGCTCGATGGCACAGCTGCCTGTGACCAAAGTGACGAGAGGATAATGGAGATTTTGAATCTCTGCGTACACTTTTGGACACTGGACACTTGTGGATTGTGTGCGGCCCACTGATATGTGAGCGCTATGTGACACGCTCGATGGCACAGCTGCCTGTGACCAAAGTGACGAGAGGATAATGGAGATTTTGAATCTCTGCGTACACTTGTGGACAGTGGACACTTGTGGATTGTGTGCGGCCCACTGATATCTGAGCGCTATGTGACACGCTCGATGGCACAGCTGCCTGTGACCAAAGTGACGAGTGGATAATGGAGATTTTGAATCTCTGCGTACACTTTTGGACACTGGACACTTGTGGATTGTGTGCGGCCCACTGATATCTGAGCGCTATGTGACACGCTCGATGGCACAGCTGCCTGTGACCAAAGTGATGAGAGGATAATGGAGATTTTGAATCTCTGCGTACACTTGTGGACAGTGGACACTTGTGGATTGTGTGCGGCCCACTGATATCTGAGCGCTATGTGACACGCTCGATGGCACAGCTGCCTGTGACCAAAGTGACGAGAGGATAATGGAGATTTTGAATCTCTGCGTACACTTTTGGACACTGGACACTTGTGGATTGTGTGCGGCCCACTGATATCTGAGCGCTATGTGACACGCTCGATGGCACAGCTGCCTGTGACCAAAGTGACGAGAGGATAATGGAGATTTTGAATCTCTGCGTACACTTGTGGACAGTGGACACTTGTGGATTGTGTGCGGCCCACTGATATCTGAGCGCTATGTGACACGCTCGATGGCACAGCTGCCTGTGACCAAAGTGACGAGAGGATAATGGAGATTTTGAATCTCTGCGTACACTTTTGGACACTGGACACTTGTGGATTGTGTGCGGCCCACTGATATCTGAGCGCTATGTGACACGCTCGATGGCACAGCTGCCTGTGACCAAAGTGACGAGAGGATAATGGAGATTTTGAATCTCTGCGTACACTTTTGGACACTGGACACTTGTGGATTGTGTGCGGCCCACTGATATCTGAGCGCTATGTGACACGCTCGATGGCACAGCTGCCTGTGACCAAAGTGACGAGAGGATAATGGAGATTTTGAATCTCTGCGTACACTTTTGGACACTGGACACTTGTGGATTGTGTGCGGCCCACTGATATCTGAGCGCTATGTGACACGCTCGATGGCACAGCTGCCTGTGACCAAAGTGATGAGAGGATAATGGAGATTTTGAATCTCTGCGTACACTTGTGGACACTGGACACTTGTGGATTGTGTGCGGCCCACTGATATCTGAGCGCTATGTGACACGCTCGATGGCACAGCTGCCTGTGACCAAAGTGACGAGAGGATAAGGGAGATTGGATTGCTTTTAAAAAAGCAGTTTGCGGAGCAGTGGGTAAACAGCAATGCCAGCGTGTCAGGAAGCCTTAAAAGGCAGCCCAACAACCAACACCACTGATACACCACAATATAGCCTCCCCTTGCACTGCACACACAGTGACTTGTGTGTTGTGCAGGCCAAATCGCTAGCAGCAGAAGCAGTTTTTTTTGTCTTCTTCCCTGCCTAACGCTCTCCCTACAGAATCAGCAGCAACCTCTCCCTATACTAAGATCGGCAGAAGTAAGATGGCGGTCGGCGTGCACGCCCTTTTATACCCCCTGTGACGCCCACCAAAGCAAGCCAATCACTTGCATGCCCTTCTGAAAGATGGTGGTGACCCGTGCCTATGTCATCACGTTGCCCACAGTGTCCGTGGATCCTGATTGGCTGAAAAAGAGCGCAAAACAAACTTTTGAAACGCGACTTTGGCGCGTAAGTCGCCGACCTCGTGGCCGACCTCATCCTAGGGTCGGGTTTCGTTTCATGAAACCCGACTTTGCCAAAAGTCGGCGACTTTTGAATTTTTTCGATCCGTTTCGCTCAACTCTAATACTGATTTTTCTACTTATCTCTGTTCACACTGCCCAATAACCCTAGCATCATCTTCTAGTATTTTGCTATTATTTGTTACTGCTTCCTTTTTTATGATGTTGTAATTTACACTATTACATGGTAATTATTACTTTAACTCTTCACTGCCCATTTACACTGGAATATAAAGTAATTTGGAGCACTGTGATTTTATTATGTAACAATTTGGTTGCAGGATTTAATTACAGAACAGCTTCTATCATATTATAATGAAAACTTGTACCTAAAGTGGCCTTGATCACCGCTCTGGAATGATTCTAATTATTCCTCTCCTGCTTGGACATTGACTATTACAAACCATAACATAGCAGTACTTCTGAAGTGGACTAACAGCTGCTGGGCCTTAATGTGTCATTATTTCCCTGACACTTTGCTAAAATTATTACAAATTAAATGAATTACAGGCAAATAGGTAGTTGGAGAGTATCTCACATATCACAGGACATATGCTCACACAATCGAACAGTCTCAAAATACATATTAAATAATATCTGGATTGTGTGCATTACTGGTCCCACACTGTAACAAATTAGTTGTATATTGCTCTAAATGAATGCTGGAAATAGAGTCCAGAATTAGCTGAACAATTCAATTTTCCAAGGCTATTTATCTTTATTAATGAAAATGATTTCTTAAATCAAAGTAACAATAATATTTTGCTTTCAAAATGAAATACAAGACATAGGAGACTATAGTTGTTAAATTTTTAAATGCACTGAAGCAAAATATTTTTTTCCACAGATAAATAGAATACAATTAATGCATTTTTAAACATTTTTATTTTCCCTTGTTATATTCTTCAAAAAAACAACAACAATATTTTATGTATATATGGCTATGCAAATATAACATGAGTATACACTTACAGTCATGGCTGAAAGTGTTGGCACCCTTGAAATTGTTCAAGATAATGAAGTAGTTCTCCCAGAAAATTATTGAAATTATATGTTTTGTTATACGCATGTGTATCTTCTTTGTGTGCGTAGGAACAACACAAAAAAAAGGGGAAAAATAGGCAAATTGGACATAATTTTACACAAAAATCCAAACATGGACAGGGCAAAATTGTTATCACTTTTCCAAAATTGTGGGTAAGCAACTTTGTTTCAAGCACGTGATGCTCAAACTCACGTGTGGCAAGTAACAGTTGTGTGCAATATGAAAATCACAGCTGAAAAAAATAAGGAGAGAATTTGACTCAATCTTTGCTTTTGTGTGTATGTGTGCCACACTAAGCATGGACAGAATAAAGAGGAGAATAGAACTGTCTGAGGACTTGAGAAAAAAATTATTGAAAAATATTAATGATTTCAAGGTTACAAGTCCATCTCCAGGGATATTGACGTTCCTTTGTCTACAGATCACAACATAATCAAGAGTTTTACAACCCATGCCACTGTAGCTAATCTTCCTGTATGTGGACAACAGAGAAAAATTTATGAGTGGTTGAAAACCTGGATATTCTGGTTAGTGGACAAGCAACCCCAATCAAGTTCCAAAGAAATTCAAGCTGTCCTGCAGGCTCATGGTACATCAGTGTCTGAACGAACTATCCGTCAACATTTGGATGAAATGAAACGCTCTGGCAGGAGACTCAGGAGGATCTGACTGCTGACACAAAGACATAATAAAGCTAAGCTAGATTGCAGTTTGCCAAAAGGTTTAACACAGATAAGTGTAAGGTTATGCACATGGGAAGGAGAAACAGATGCTATAATTACTTACTAAATGGGAAACTGCTGGGGAAATCAGACATGGAAAAAGACTTAGGCATCTTAGTCAATAAGAAGCTAAATTGGAGTGCCCAGTGTCAGGCAGCTGCCACCAAAGCAAATAGGGTCATGGGATGCATTAGAAGAGGTCTGGGGACACGAGATGAAAACATAATTCTCCCTCTGTACAAATCACTCGTCACCAGACCACTCTTGGAGTATTGTGTGCAATTTTGGATGCCGGTGCTCAAGAAAGACATTACTGAACTTGAAAGGGTTCAAAGGCGGGCTACTAAAATGATAAATGGAGTTGGTTCACTACAATACCCAGAAAGGTTATCAAAATTAGGTCTATTTACTCTAGAAAAGAGAAGACTTAGGGGAGACCTAATATAGATGTACAAGTATATCAGAGGGCAATACAGAAATCTCTCCAATGAACTGTTTGTACCAAGGACTGTGACAAGAACAATGGGGCATTATCTTCGTTTGGAGGAAAGACAATTTCTGCACCAGCATAGGAGAGGGTTCTTCACGGTAAGAGCAGTGAGGCTCTGGAATTCTCTTCCTGAGGAAGTGGTGATGGCCAACTCACTGAATGAATTTAAGAAATGAATGGATGCTTTTCTTGTGAGTAACAGTATAGAAGGTTACGAATAACATAATATTATAGGTAGATGGTTGACCCAGCTTAGGGGAAGGAATTTTTTTTCCCTATGGAGAAAACTGGCTTCTACTCTGGGTTTTTTGCCTTCCCCAGGATCAACAATGCAGAACAGCTGCACTAAAAATAGGCTGAACTAGATGGATATAAGGTCTTCCTTCAGCCTTCAAAACTATGTTACTATGTTACTTGAGTAAGTCGAAATCCTTCTGCGAAAGCATCTTGTGGACAGATGAGAACAACCTAAAAGTTTTTGGTAAAGCACAATATTCTACTGTTTATCGATAAAGGAATGAGTCCTACAAAGAAAAAACTCAGTACCTACAGTCAAATGTGGTGAAGGTTCAAATATGTTTTGGGATTGTTCTGCTAGCTCTGCATGCCTTGACAGTGTGCAAGGCATCATGAAATCTGAAGATTATCAAGGAATTTTGCAGTGCCTAGTGTCAGAAAGCTGAATTTGAGTCCTAGGTCAAGGGTTTTCCAGCAGAGCAATGACCTCAAACATACTTCAAGAAGCACCCATAAATGGATGGAAACAAAGCGCTGAAAATATCTGAAGTGGCCAACAATGAGTCTTATCTAAATCCCACTGAACACATGTGTAAAGATCTTAAAATTTCTGTTGGGAGAAGGCACCCTTCAATTATATGAGAATTGGATCAGTCTGCAAAGGAAGAGTGGTACAAATTCCAGTTGAGAGGTATAAGAAGCTTGTTGATGGTTCTAGGAAGTGATTCCTTGCAGTTATTAATCCCAAACGGTGTGCAACCAAATATTAAGTGGAGGGTGCCAACAATTTTGTCCTGCCCATTTTTAGTGTTTTGTGTGAAATTATGTCCAATTTGCCTTTTTTCTCTGTTTTTTTGTGTTGTTCCAATACTCACAAAGGACATGTACATGTGTGTAACAAAACCTGTGTATTTTCAACAATTTTCTGGGAGAAATACTTCATTTTCTGGATCAATTTCAAGGGTGCCAACTAGAGTTGAGCGATACCGTCCGATACTTCAAAGTATCGGATCGGAATGGATCGGCCGATCTTAAAAAAAAGTATCGGTATCGCCGATTCCGATACCGGAAGTCCCATTCAAGTCTATGGGACTTCCGGTATCGGAATAAGAAAAATCCTGTTTTTCCCTTGTACAGCCTCTCTGGGGTCTGTACGGGCCTTTCGGGGGGCTGTGCCGGCCTACCAGGGGGTCTGTGCAGGCTCCGGTGGTCTGTGCCGGCCTGCCGGGGGGCTGTGCAGGCTCCGGTGGGCTGTGCCGGCCTGCCGGGGGGCTGTGCCGGCCTGCCGGGGGGCTGTGCAGGCTCCGGGGGGCTGTGCCGGCCTGCCGGGGGGCTGTGCAGGCTTCGGGGGGCTGTGCAGGCATCGTCCGATGGGACTACAAGTCCCATCGGGCGATGCCTGCTACCATGACAGTGATTGACACATTAGCCAATGATGGGACAGTAGTAGTCCCATCATCCGGCTAATGTGTTGAATGTAAAAAAAAAATAAAAAAAAATTACATGCTACATACATGCTACATACATACAACATGCATACTACATACATGCTACATTCATACTACATATATACTACATGCAACATACATACTACATATATACTACATGCATGCAACATGCATACTACATATATACTACATGCTACATACATACTACATATATGCTACATACATACTACATATATACTACATGCATGCTACATACATACTGCATGCTACATACATACTACATGCTACATACATACCACATATATACTACATGCATGCTACATGCTACATACATACCACATACATACTACATACATACTACATACATACTACATACTACATATATACTACATGCAACATACATACTACATATATACTACATGCATGCAACATGCATACTACATACATACTACATGCTACATACATACTACATATATGCTACATACATACTACATATATACTACATGCATGCTACATACATACTGCATGCTACATACATACTACATGCTACATACATACTACATATATACTACATGCATGCTACATACTGCATGCTTCATACATACTACATGCTACATACATACCACATATATACTACATACATACTACATGCATGCTACATGCTACATACATACCACATACATACTACATACATACTACATACATACTACATACATACTACATGCTACATACATACTACATATATACTACATGCATGCTACATACATACTACATGCATACTACATGCATGCTACATACATACTACATGCTACATACATACCACATATATACTACATACATACTACATGCTACATACATACTACATATATACTACATGCATGCTACATACATACTGCATGCTACATGCATGCTACATACATACTACATACATACTACATACATACCACATATATACTACATACATACTACATACAATACATTCATACAATACATACATAGACAAGCAGTACATATAACATAGAGTAACATACTTACCAATACTTGTCACATTGTTCCCCGAAGCCATTGTCTTTTACGGAATAAATATTAACATAACAAACCACAAAAATACTCACCCACGATCCGAAGCAGTCCACGAGTGTGTCCCACGACGATCTTGGGTAGAGAACTGCAGCATCAGCTGTTGCTGCCGTTCTCTACGGGCTGCAGGAATCCAATGACGGAAGGTAGGTATCCTTCCGCACTGTATTCCTCCGCCACTTAAAAAAAAAAAAGTCCCTAGTCTCACTTTATGCCATTGCTGTGTGGGAATTTTCCCACGCAGCAATGGCATAAAGTGAGACTAGGGACTTTTTTTTTTTTAAGTGGCGGGGGAATACAGTGCGGAAGGATACCTACCTTCCGTCATTGGATTCCTGCAGCCCGTAGAGAATGGCAGCAACAGCTGATGCTGCAGTTCTCTACCCAAGATCGTCGTGGGACACACTCGTGGACTGCTTCGGATCGTGGGTGAGTATTTTTGTGGTTTGTTATGTTAATATTTATTCCGTAAAAGACAATGGCTTCGGGGAACAATGTGACAAGTATTGGTAAGTATGTTACTCTATGTTATATGTACTGTATGTCTATGTATGTATTGTATGAATGTATTGTATGTAGTATGTATGTAGTATATATGTGGTATGTATGTAGCATGTAGTATGTATGTAGTATGTATGTTGCATGCATGTAGCATGCAGTATGTATGTAGCATGCATGTAGTATATATGTAGTATGTATGTAGCATGTAGTATGTATGTAGTATGTATGTGGTATGTATGTAGCATGTAGTATGTATGTAGCATGCATGTAGTATGCATGTAGTATGTATGTAGTATATATGTAGTATGTATGTATTATATATGTAGTATGTATGTAGCATGTAGTATGTATGTAGCATGTAGTATGTATGTAGCATGTAGTATGTATGTAGCATGCATGTAGTATATATGTAGTATGTATGTAGCATGTAGTATGCATGTAGCATGCATGTAGTATATATGTAGTATGTATGTAGCATGTAGTATGTATGTAGCATGCATGTAGTATGTA
This sequence comes from Dendrobates tinctorius, assembly GCF_039654945.1. Lineage (NCBI taxonomy): Eukaryota > Metazoa > Chordata > Amphibia > Anura > Dendrobatidae > Dendrobates > Dendrobates tinctorius. The sequence continues at coordinate 27,779,783 of NW_027361829.1, read as the reverse complement.
TGTAGTATGTATGTGGTATGTATGTAGCATGTAGTATGTATGTAGCATGCATGTAGTATGTATGTAGTATGTATGTAGTATATATGTAGTATGTATGTAGCATGTAGTATGTATGTAGCATGTAGTATGTATGTAGCATGTAGTATGTATGTAGCATGCATGTAGTATATATGTAGTATGTATGTAGCATGTAGTATGTATGTAGCATGCATGTAGTATGTATGTAGTATGTATGTGGTATGTATGTAGCATGTAGTATGTATGTAGCATGCATGTAGTATATATGTAGTATGTATGTAGCATGTAGTATGTATGTAGCATGCATGTAGTATGTATGTAGTATGTATGTAGTATATATGTAGCATGTAGTATGTATGTAGTATGTATGTAGTATATATGTAGTATGTATGTAGCATGTAGTATGTATGTAGCATGCATGTAGTATGTATGTAGTATATACACTCACTGGCCACTTTATTAGGTACACCTGTCCAACTGTGTGTTAAGACTTAATTTCTAATCTGCCAATCACATGGCGGCAACTCAGTGCATTTAGGCATGTAGACATGGTCAAGACAATCTCCTGCAGTTCAAACCGAGCATCAGTATGGGGAAGAAAGGTGATTTGAGTGCCTTTGAACGTGGCATGATTGTTGGTGCCAGAAGGGCTGGTCTGAGTATTTCAGAAACTGCTGATCTACTGGGATTTTCACGCACAACCATCTCTAGGGTTTACAGAGAATGGTCCGAAAAAGAAAAAAAATCCAGTGAGCGGCAGTTCTGTGGCCGGAAATGCCTTGTTGATGCCAGAGGTCAGAGGAGAATGGGCAGACTGGTTCGAGCTGATAGAAAGGCAACAGTGACTCAAATTGCCACCCGTTACAACCAAGGTAGGCAGAAGAGCATCTCTGAACGCACAGTGCGTCGAACTTTGAGGCAGATGGGCTACAGCAGCAGAAGACCACACCGGGTACCACTCCTCTCAGCTAAGAACAGGAAACTGAGGCTACAATTTGCACAAGCTCATCGAAATTGGACAGTAGAAGATTGGAAAAACGTTGCCTGGTCTGATGAGTCTCGATTTCTGCTGCGACATTCGGATGGTAGGGTCAGAATTTGGCGTAAACAACATGAAAGCATGGATCCATCCTGCCTTGTATCAACGGTTCAGGCTGGTGGTGGTGGTGTCATGGTGTGGGGAATTTTTTCTTGGCACTCTTTGGGCCCCTTGGTACCAATTGAGCATCTTTGCAACGCCACAGCCTACCTGAGTATTGTTGCTGACCATGTCCATCCCTTTATGACCACAATGTACCCAACATCTGATGGCTACTTTCAGCAGGATAATGCGCCATGTCATAAAGCTCGAATCATCTCAGATTGGTTTCTTGAACATGACAATGAGTTCACTGTACTCAAATGGCCTCCTCAGTCACCAGATCTCAATCCAATAGAGCATCTTTGGGATGTGGTGGAACGGGAGATTCGCATCAGGGATGTGCAGCCGACAAATCTGCGCCAACTGTGTGATGCCATCATGTCAATATGGTCCAAAATCTCTGAGGAATGCTTCCAGCACCTTGTTGAATCTCTGCCACGAAGAATTGAGGCAGTTCTGAAGGCAAAAGGGGGTCCAACCCGTTACTAGCATGGTGTACCTAATAAAGTGGCCAGTGAGTGTATGTAGTATGTATGTAGCATGTAGTATGTATGTAGCATGTAGTATGTATGTAGCATGTAGTATGTATGTAGCATGTAGTATGTATGTAGCATGCATGTAGTATATATGTAGTATGTATGTAGCATGTAGTATGTATGTAGCATGCATGTAGTATGTATGTAGTATGTATGTGGTATGTATGTAGCATGTAGTATGTATGTAGCATGCATGTAGTATATATGTAGTATGTATGTAGCATGTAGTATGTATGTAGCATACATGTAGTATGTATGTAGTATGTATGTAGTATATATGTAGCATGTAGTATGTATGTAGTATGTATGTAGTATATATGTAGTATGTATGTAGCATGTAGTATGTATGTAGCATGCATGTAGTATGTATGTATGTATTATGTAGTATATATGTAGTATGTATGTAGCATGTAGTATGTATGTAGCATGCATGTAGTATGTATGTAGTATGTATGTAGTATTTTTTTTTTTTTTTTTTAACATTTAACACATTAGCCGGATGATGGGACTACTACTGTCCCATCATTGGCTAATGTGTCAATCACTGTCATGGTAGCAGGCATCGCCAGATGGGACTTGTAGTCCCATCGGACGATGCTTGCACAGACCCCCGGACATCAGCACAGCCCCCCGGCAGGCCGGCACAGCCCCACGGCAGGCCGGTACAGACCCCCACAGGGTGCACAGACCACCGGCAGGCCGGCACAGCCCCCCGGCAGGCCGGTACAGACCCCCACAGGGTGCACAGACCACCGGCAGGCCGGCACAGCCCCCTGGCAGGCCGGTACAGACCCCGGGCAGTCCACACAGCCCCCCGGCAGGCCGGCACAGCCCCCCGGCAGGCCGGCAGAGACCCCCGGAAGGCCCGAAATGACGGCGCATCATGATGCGCACACACCGCACATCATGATGACGTCAGGCTGTCAATCAACTTTGAACTTCCGATTCCGATGCCGACTTCTGATATTGAAAAAATATCGGAAGTCGGTATCGGAATTCCGATACAGCAAGTATCGGCCGATACCCGATACTTGCGGTATCGGAATGCTCAACACTAGTGCCAACACTGTCAACCATGACTGTATGTATATGCAATTGTTTACATAGTGAGAATTCTAAAAGTCAAAAATTGTTAAAAGTCTTCCAGAGGATTGTAATACTCTTAAAATTGCTGAAACATTGGCTGCACTCAAAGAAGCATCACAAGATTTGTTACAAATAGTCGACAGGGTTACAAAAAATGTGAAAATATGAAAAATGAAAAAAGATGCTTGTTAACTGCCAAAGATCTGAGAAGGATCAAGCATTAAGTGACCAGGAACCCATTATCCCTCAGTGCTGTCATATTCCAAACTATGACCCACTGGAGTGTCCAGAGATACGAGGTTCTCAGTGTTCAAAAACATGACTAATTCAAGGAAGGTTGAAATCCGACCACCACCGAACAAAACATACATTGAAGCATCAAGACTAGGCCACAAAATATCTAAAAACAAAATTTTCAAAGGTTTTATGGACTGATGGGGTGGGATTGATTCTTGATGGACCAGTTGGCTGGATCAGTAAAAGGAACAGATCTCCAGTTCGACTTAGACACCAGCAAGAGGTGGAGTATTGCTATGGGCTGGTATTATATGAGCTAGTTAGACCTTTTCAGGATAAAGATGACCCAAAATAAACTCACAAACTTACTGACAGTTTTTAGAAGGGTGCAAAACAATCTACATATTTCAAGAAATCTATGACTTTTATGTAAGACAATGTTCTCCTTGCATGCAGTAATGTACTCCACTGTCAGTAAAGGCCTTAAACATGAAAGAACAATTACATGGCACCCTTCTTTTCCTGACCTAAACTCTACAAAGAGCTTGTGGACTGTTCTTAATGGCCTATGTGAGTGTCCTTGCATTTACCTTGACTTTTACTTGCAACTATTGGTTCTATCTTTGAGGTCATTTACTAGAGCCATGTCTGATTTAATTCAAAAGCTGGATACTTTGATTATACCCACTGGAGCATTATTGATAACCTTAGATATTGAATCTATCTTTGAGAGTATAAACCAAGATTTGAGCAATAAAGCAATATCCCATTTTTGGAACTCCAAGGATAGATGACTCCATTGTTCGTGATCTCCTTCATACAGTTATCAATTACAATTGCTTTGTTTTTGACAGAAACTTTTACTGTCATGTGTCGGGCACTGCAATGGGGGCATGGTGTGTCCCATCATATGCAACTAAAACCCTTCCCATGCTTTACATTGGTTTTGCTTTATAAATGATATATTAATGATGTGGAAGGGTACACTAGAGTAATGCAAATCCTTCATTTCACTTCTGAATGATAACCTCTGGAATATTGTTCTCACATCTAACTTTTCTTCCTCTTATAGAGTTTTTAGACCTTAGGATCTCTTTGGACGGGTCACAGATTAAGACAAACTTTAAATGCAAACTGAAATAATCAAAGGATGTTGTGTATCCTCATGGAATAATGAACCTATAAACATGATGCACAACTCTATATATGAAATTTACTAAATATTATTGATCAAATCATACAAATAATGAAAAAAATAAACAAAAGGAAAAAATTCAACAAGATAAAATACACAGGAGGTAGGGCTGTACCATGATATAAAAATATTTCATTCAAAATAATACATATATACTGTATGTCATCCATTGGACAGCCAGTAAAGGTGAATGTTAGAGTAAATTTGTATGTGCAAATACACAATTAAAATGAAATTTTACTGAAGTGACTGTGAAGTAGCATAAATTAATGTCAGAACTTCAATGCTTAATAAGATAACAAGGTACTAATAGATCATTGCATATAAATATACTGACATGATTATTTAGAATATATACAGTGACAAAAATAATATATTGAAAGAAAGAAATGTCACAAAAAAGCACATAAAACCTGATGGTAAGGATAATAAATGCCTTTAAAGTGCCACATGCCCAATCATGTTACCAAAGTAAATTAGAATAAATGACTGTGAGAGAAACATGATGATAAAAGACAAGATATATAACCCCACTCTCACTGTGTGCCCAACGCTATGTTCGCCTGTGCTTTTACAAAGGGAACCTTTATTTGATTTAGAGCTATCAGTTTGGGCTCACTGCCCAATTTAAAAGGCTAACACTCATTTGGGCGAGTTCAGTAATCATATTTAAAATCACGGCTGTGACCTAATTATTTGCTAGAAGACTAATATGTGACTGGCCATGTGACAGCTGACCCTTGCCTTTGACCCCATGAGCCTTTTACATGTACTTTAATATGCACCTACTTACTCTCTATATACCGGTATTGACCGGTACATGGTGCATGCCTTCTGGCACATACTCTTGCAGTGCCGCTTTTCTGCCTGTGAGATTTGCAGTCACATGATCTTTTATCTTGTGCTTATGCAAGACGTACGGCGCATGCATTATATCTCCTAGCACTGATCCATTAACCTGATACTTTCACTAAGGTGAGCGGTGACGTGAATAATTAGTTAGAGTGTGCTTTGGGTAATTATTCCCTTATTTATAGGCTAGGACAAGCCCTTAATACATCACTTGAATGGATCAACTCATAAGCACAGAAGAAAGATCCATTCACTGCCAGTTGAGCTAATAGCTGAGTGGTTAAATGGAACGGAAAATGTGGGTTCAAGCCCAGTTGAAAGTAAACTTTGTTAGGTAAAGTTCACATTTGCGGTTGAGTCCGCTGCATATTGTCCGCATGCAAACGCGTAATAACGCAGCGTTTTTTTCCCGCATCATCTTACGCAAGACGTAAAAAAAGCGGCATTTTTATGCGTTAGTATGCGTTTGTGTTTTTTAAGCTCATGCTTCCCATTTGGAAAAAATTTTTACAGGAGATATTCTGTGACACCAGCCATGCCCAATGGGCGTGGCTCATGGCATTTCGTTATATAGATACTTGTAGAGCTGAAAACAGCAGATTTTGAGGCTGTATCCTGCATCAAGATGGATATTTCCAAGGAGAGTTTCTTGTTTAAGCTGGATTTGGATATCAAATTGGCTGCTGTCTTTGCCTTTGCTTGTGACCAAGAAAGGGAGAGAGATAGAAGGAGAAGAAGACAGCATCGGCACTTTTGGCAACACCCCATTCTTGAAGTTCGGGAGAGCCTTTGAGCCTACCACTCCTTACTCAGTGAGCTCCGGGAAAACCCGGACACATATTTTGATTACACGAGGATGTCTCAACAGAGCTTCCAGGAATTGCTGGGTCATGTAGAGGTAGCCATCAGCAGACTGGACACCCAGCTCCGTAGAGCTATTCCAGCGGAGGAACGTCTGCTGGTGATACTAAGGTAAGTAATATTTTAAACTAAATGCACGCTTGTCATATTGTATGCAATGTCCCTTTTTATTTTTTTTTTTTTCAAAAACCCTTGTAGTTATTATTGTTATTCCTTAAAAATTTTTCTTTCTCTGTTTGGCAGATTGCTGGCTACCGGGGTGAGCCTATCATTGCTCCATTTCCACTTCCAATAGGCCTTTCTACCCTTTCTGGGATTGTTGCGGACAATTCCTGGGCTTTGTGGGACTTGCTTTGTCAGGAATTTATCCCCCTACCCAACACAGAAATCTGGCTGGAAAATGCGGAAAAATTCTGGGAAGTTTATAATTTCCCCAACTGTGTGGGAGCAGTGGATGGGAAACATATTAAGAGATGAAGAACAGCAGGAAAAGAAGACAGTGCAGTAATAAGGTTTGACCACTAGAGGGAGACAGAAGAAAGCAGGGAAAGGACTTAACAGCAGCTAATGCTAAAGAAAATGCAAAGTCATGGTGGGCGAAGTTACAGGGACTCAAGAGGGGAATTCCCAGGGAGGGGAATAAAAAGGGAGAGAGAGTTCCAGAAAGAAGCCAGTCCAGGAGGAGGAGTTCAGCAAAGGAGAAGACTGAAGGTGAAAGAGACTGAAAGGGGAAGAGCTCCAGAAGGGACTGGAAGGAGAGACCGTCAGGGGGGTGGCCCTGACAGGATAGCAACAGGACAGAAGACGCCCAGGGGTACCAGACAGATGAACTCGGACAGGCGAAGCACTGTGGTGGTAGGTCTAGGGCAGCCACAGCGATAGAACCACAAAGGACATCACTGTAGGAGAGAGAAGATGTTGCAAGGTACCCGGGCCTGTGTGTACGGAAGCTGTCGTGTTGCTGTGGTCGTCGGGAGGACAGCCAATAAAGAGGACCTGTTGAAAGTACACCGATTTCTGTCTCCGCACGATTTCTGTCGGCGCACGTACCTACACACCTCAAAAGAAATCCAGCAAATTCTGTGCTCCCAAATCCAAATGTCTTCCTCCTTTCTTAGCCCCACAGTGTTTTTAACTCTTTAATGTCTATGGACGTGCAGAGTCCATCATGGCAGGAGCTAACTTCCAGCACCATGACGGACTCTGCCAATCCTGCCTTTGAACTGTCACTGCGTGTAAACACGCAGTTTCAGTTCAGTGCCGACAGCTGTCTATGACAGCTGAGAAGCACAGCAAGGGGGGCAGGGTCCTTGCACCCACAGCGCTGTGATTGGTCAGTCAATCTGACAGACCAAACACAGCAGTGATCGGACAGGAGAGCCTGAAATTTGAGCCTCTCTGCCCTATATCAGTGTAGTAGCTCAGCGCTGCAGTGGCTGAGTGTCCTGCACTGACAGCTAGGAGCGGAGCCCCCACCACCCCTGGCTGTTAACCCCCTCACTGCTGCAATCAAGCACGATCGCAGCGTTCAGAGGGGGAGGCAGAGGGTAGGGGGCTCCCTCTGCCTCAGGTCGGCGTCCCTGTGATGTAATCATGGGGCCCGACCTGTGCCATGATGACCCGGAGGTGTCATGACAACCTCCGGGCCATTTATCTACGGAAAGATGGTGAGACCATGCTCACAGCAAGGTGTCACCAGCTTTTAGCATTGGTATAATGCATTACAATGCTGGAGCACTGCAATGTATTATACCTAAAGTCAAAGCGAAAGTGAAAGTCCCATAAAGGGACAAGGTAAAAAAAAAACATTTTTTGAAAAAATATGTAAAAAAAATTGTTAAAAAATAATTTCAAAAATTCCCTAAAAAATTCCCTAAAAATTACACATTTTTATGTAAAAAAAAAAAAAACTAAAAGATACACGTTTGGTCCATAAAAATCCCATCTATAAAAGTGTCACCCTAGTTAACCTCTTCAGTGAACGCCGTAAAAAAAACACAAAAAATGTAGCAAATTATACTTTTTCCAAGCAGTATCATCATACCGCTTGGAAAAAGTGCAATAACATGCGATCAAAAAGACAGATATAAATAAACATTGCACCGCTGAAAACGACATCTTGTCCCGCAAAAAACGAGCCACCATACAGCATCATCAGTGAAAAAATAAAAACGTTATTGCTCGCAGAATAAAGTGATGCAAAAATATTTTTTCTATAAAAGTTTTTATTGTGTAAAAAACACCAAAACATAAAAAAAGATATAAATGAGGTATCGCTGTAATCGTAGTGACCCGAAGAATAAAGCTGCCATACTAATTTTACCACATGCGGAACGGAGGGGAAAAAAAGCATTCCTAAATTGCTGGGCTTTGTTCATTCAAAAAATTAACAGAAAAATCAGAATAGAAAGCGATTAAAAAACGTTATATGCCCGAAAATGGTACCAATAAAAATGTCAGCTCTTTCCGCAAAAATCAAGCCCACACATGACTCTGTCGGCTGAAATATGGAAAAATTATAGCTCATTGAAGATCATTTTTGTGGAAAAAAATATGATTTTTTAATTTTCACAGCTCTGCGTTATAAACGTCTGTGAAGCATTTGGGGGTTCAAAGTTCTCACCACATATCTAGTTAAGCTCCTTGGGGGGTCTAGTTTCCAAAATGGGGTCACTTGTGGGGGGTTTCTACTGTTTTGGCACATCAGGGGCTCTGGAAACGCAACATGACGCCCATAGAACATTCCATCAAAGTCTGCATTCCAAAACGGCGCTCCTTCCCTTCTGAGCTCTGCCATGTGCCCAAACAGTGGATCCACTCCACATATAGGGTATCAGCATACTCAGGACAAATTGCACCACAACTGTTGGGGTCCTATTTCTCCTGTTACCATTGTGAAAATAAAAATTTTGGGGGAAAAAAATCATTTTTGTGGAAAAAAAAGATTTTTTTATTTTCACGGCTCTACATTATAAACTTCTGAGAAGCACTGGGGGTTCAAAATGCTCAACACACATCTAGATAAGCTCCGTTGGAGGTCTAGTTTCCAAAATGGGGTCACTTGTGGGGGGTTTCCACTGTTTAGGCACATCAGGGGCTTTCCAAATGCGACATGGCGTCCGATCTCAATTCCAGCCAAAAAAGTCAAATGGCACTTGTTCCCTTCCGAGCTCTGCCATGCACCCAAATAATATTTTACCCCCACATATGGGGTATCAGCATACTCATGACAAATTGCACAATAACTTTTGGGGTCCTGTTACCCTTGGGAAAATAAAAATTGGGGGTGAAAAGGTCATTTTTGTGGAAAAAATATGATTTTTTAATTTTATGGCTCTACGTTATAACCTTCTGTGAAGCCCTTGGGGGTTCAAAGTGTTCAACACACATTTAGATAAGTTCCTTGGGGGGGTCTAGTTTCCAAAATGGGGTCACTTATGGGGGGTTTCCACTGTTTAGGTACATCAGGGGCTCTCCAAACGCGACATGGCATCCGTTCTCGATTCCAGCCAATTTGACATTCAAAATCTCAAATGATGCTCCTTCCCTTCTGAGCACTGCCGTGCGGCTAAAGATTTTTCTTCCTCTGCATATGGGGTATCGGTGTACTCAGGAGAAATTGCAAAGCAAATATTGTGGTTCATTCCTCCATTCAATGTCAGCAAGCAGTTAATCTGAATGGTCTATATGTGTTTTCAACTATGCATTCTTATATCTGGTAACTACCTCTTTCAATCTCTGCTCTGAATCAACTCCTCTATTCAATGTCAGCAAGCAGTTAATCCTGAATGCTCTATATGTGTTTTCAACTCTGCAAGCTTATATCTGGTAACCACCTCTTTCAATCTCTGCTCTGAATCAACTCCTCTATTCAATGTCAGCAAGCAGTTAATCCTGAATGCTCTATATGTGTTTTCAACTCTGCAAGCCTATATCTGGTAAATAGTCATTTCAACTTACTCTGCTTGTCCCCTTATGTTGTGAGGTCAAGAAACTTTTCACAGTGCTTTATGATCCATGTAGTGCTGGACATCTGTTTATCTGACCACAACATTTTATTGGGCCCTGCTGTTTCAATTTAGTTTGATTGATTAACGAGAAGAGAGAGAAAAAAAAACAATCCTTAGCCTCCTACATATTCAGACATAGTTTGGGGAAAGCATTTATGCACACTTTATCGAAGTACAGTTTATAAAAGTACTGGCAGTTATAACATGGCAGTTAGACAGGGCAGGAGACAGGTAAGACATTTATATACATCTACTCCCTGTACATTTGGAGTACAACAAATATATACCATATGCATTTGTGTAATTTTTATCCTGGCCGCTGCATTCACACACATCCACCGCCCTGGCATTAACTCTCCACACGCCATCCATATCGGCCCCTCGCTTCTTTCCTCTCCTATGTAAAGCACTCACGCTCTTTTCACATTGTTAAATTGCACAGATCCAGTCCGTCCCCCCATTCAACATAAGAGACGCTCTCACAAATCACTTAACCATCTGCTCACACTTTCTATCCTCCTTCTCCTAGTCGCAGGAGACATTGCTCCCAACCCTGGTCCCCCATGTTATAGAAAGTCAAACCCCCCAACTACTACACTCAGAAACCCCTCTAATCTTATTAATATTCCCTGCATGCCATCTGTCTCTCTTAATTGTGCCCTTTAGAATTCTCGCTCAGTGTGTAACAAACTCTCCTTCATTCATGACTTTTTCCTTTCTAATTCTCTCAACCTCCTGGCTCTTATTGAAACCTGGATCCAGCAGTCAGACACTACCGCTGCTGCTGCTCTTTCATATGGTGGACTACACTTCTCTCATACCCCAAGATCAGACAATAGAGCAGGTGGAGGCATTGGTCTGCTTCTATCACCAAAATGTACCTTTCAGGTTATCCCTGAACTACCCTCACTAGTCTTCCCTTCTTTTGAGGTCCATGCCGTCAGACTCTACACCCCCTTCTCCATGCGAGTGGTGGTGGTGTATCGTCCTCCCGGCCCCTCCCATCAGTTCCTGGATCATTTTTCCACTTGGCTTCCACATTTTCTCTCCTGTGACATCCCTACCCTCATCATGGGAGATTTCAACATCCTCATTGCTCTTCACCTCTCCCCATCTGCTACTCACCTTTTATCTCTAACCTCCTCATTTGGCATTTTGCAGCTTACTAATTCTCCAACGCATGAAGACGGAAACTCCCTCGACTTGGTCTTCTCTTGGCTTTGTGCAGTGGATAATTTTGCAAACTCCCCTTCACGCTCTCTGACCACAATCTTCTTTCATTCTCTATCAAGAACTGCCAGGCTGCTCAGGTCACCCCCACTGTCCATACTTATAGAAACATACAGGCCATTAACACCCAGAAACTTATGAAGAACTTGCAGTCTTCATTGGCCCCTATCTCCTCCCTCTCATGTCCTGATTCTGCACTGAAGCATTACAATGAAACACCTCAAAGTGCCCTGGATGAATTTGCACCTGCTATAAATAGAACACCACAACACAGATGGCGACAACCCTGGCACACCCTGGAAACACGTTTCCTGCAGCGGTGCTCCAGGTGCACCGAACGTCTGTGGAGAAAATCCAATCTACACGAAGATTTCATCCATTATAAGTTTACGCTTCGAACATACAACACTGCCCTTCACCTCTCCAAACAAACCTATTTCAACACCCTCATCACCTCACTGTCCAATAACCTGAAACGTCTCTTTGACACTTTTCATTCTCTACTCAATCCAAGAGTACAGGCCCCAACCACGGAGCTCCAAGCTGACGATCTGGCCAATTACTTCAAAGAAAAAATTGACCAGATCCAACAGGAAATTATCTCCCAATCACCTCATACCATGCACTGTCCTCCCTCCCCCACTGCATCTAGCTCACTCTCTGATTTGGAACCAGTCACAGAAGAAGAAGTAAGCAGGCTCCTTGCATTTTCTCGCCCAACCACTTGCATCAGTGACCCATTTCCATCACATCTCCTCCAGTCCCTTTCCCCTACTGTCACCACTCACCTAACTAAAATATTTAACATTTCTCTCTCTTATGGTATCTTTCCCTCTTCATTTAAGCATGCCATCATACATCCACTACTTAAAAAACCATCCCTTGACCAAAACTGTGCCGCTAACAATAGACCTGTCTCTAATCTTCCCTTCATCTCTAAACTCCTGGAACACCTGGTCCACTCCCGTCTTATCCGCTATCTCTCTGATAACTCTCTTCTCGACCCTCTCAAATCCGGCTTCCGCTCCTTACACTCTACTGAAACTGCCCTCACTAAAGTCTCTAATGATCTACTAACAGCTAAATCTAATGGTCATTACTCCATGCTAATTCTCTTGGATCTCTCTGCAGCATTCGACACTGTGGATCATCAGCTCCTCCTCACTATGCTCCGTTCCATTGACCTCAAGGACACCGTTCTCTCCTGGTTCTCCTCCTATCTTTCTGACCGCTCCTTTACTGTATCTTTTGCTGGCTCCCCCTCCTCTCACCTTCCCCTTACTGTTGGGGTTCCTCAAGGATCAGTCCTAGGCCCCCTCCTCTTCTCCTTGTACACTGCCCCTATTGGTCAAACAATCAGTAGATTTGGTTTCCTGTACCATCTCTATGCTGATGACACCCTATTATACGCTTCTTCTCCTGACATCATGCCAGCCTTTCTAGAAAACACCGGCGATTGTCTAAACGCTGTGTCTAACATCATGTCCTCACTATATCTGAAACTCAACCTGTCAAAGACGGAACTCCATGTGTTTAATCCCTCTACTAATGTACCTATACCCGACATTGCCATTTCTGTGTGTGGCTCCACTTTTACTCCCCAGCAACATGCCTGCTGTCTTGGGGTCATACTTGATTCCGAGCTTTCCTTTGCTCCCCACATTCGATCACTGGCTCACTCTTGTCATCTGCACCTCAAAAACATTTCTAGAATTCAACCTTTTCTTACTTTTGAGTCTGCAAAAACTCTTACTGTTTCTCTTATTCATTCTCGTCTCGACTATTGTAACTCTCTTCTAATCGGTCTCCCTCTTACCAAACTCTCTCCTCTCCAATCTGTCTTGAATGCTGCAGCCAGGATCATATTCCTCACCAATCGTTACACCGATGCCTCTACCTTGTGCCAGTCATTACACTGGCTACCCATCCATTCCAGAAATCAGTATAAACTTATTACCCTCACCCACAAAGCCCTCCGTGGCTCGGCACCATCCTACATCACCTCCCTTGTTTCAGTATACCACCCTACCCGCGCCCTCCCTTCTGCTGATGACCTGAGGTTAGCATCCTCAATAATCAGAACCTCCCACTCCCGTCTCCAAGACTCTACACGTGCCGTGCCAATTCTTTGGAATGCACTTCCCAAGTCAATACGATTAGTCCCCAATCCCCACAATTTTAAGCGTGCCCTGAAAACGCATTTATTCAGACTGGCCTATCGCCTCAACATATTAACCTAATCTATCCCTGTGTGGCACAGCCAAAAGTTTTACCATAACCAGGTTCCCCGCATCATGTTCCCACATGCTTTATGCATCCATTAGCCCTCTGTGTCTGTACTGATACACACTTAACATTATTACTGGTCCATACAATCAGGGCAACTGTTACCACCCACCTTTCGTGTCTCCCTTTTTTTCCTCATAGATTGTGAGCTTGCGAGCAGGGCCCTCATTCCTCTTGGTATTTGTTATAATTTATGTGATTATTGTTATGCTGTAATGTCTATTGTCTGTACAAATCCCCTCCGAAATGTAAAGTGCTGCGGAATATGTCGGCGCTATAGTAATAAAATTTATTATTATCATTTTTTTTTTTTCCTGATACCCTTGACAAAATAAAAAAAATTGTGTCCAAATAAAAATTTTTGGGAAAAAAAGTTAAATGTTCATTTTTTCCTTCCACATTGCTTCAATTCTTGTGAAGTACCTAAACGGTTAATAAACTTCATGAATGTGGTTTTGAACACCTTGAGGGGTGGAGTTTTTAGAATGGAGTCACTTTTGGGTATTTTCTGTTATATTGACCCCGCAAACTCACTTCAAATATGAGGTGGTCCCTAAAAGTAATGGTTTTGTAAATTTTGTTGGAAAAATGAGAAATCACTGGTCAACTTCTAACCCTTATAACTTCCGAAGAAAACAAAATTTTGGTTCCAAAATTGTGCTGATGTAAAGTAGACATGTGGGAAATGTTATTTTTTAACTATTTATTCTGACATATCTCTCTGATTTAAGGGCATAAAAACTAAAAGTTTGAAAATTGCAAAATTTTAAAAATTTTCGCGATATTTCCATTTTTTTCATAAATAAACGCAAGTCATATAGAAGAAATTTTACCACTAACCTGAAGTACAATATGTCACAAAAAAATTTCTCAGAATCAGCGGGATCCATTAAAGCGTTCCAGAGTTATAACCTCATAAACTGACAGTGGTCCGATTTCAAAATTAAGGCCTGGTCTTAAACCTACAAAATGGCTTGGTCGCTAAGAGGTTAAACCACAGTTAGCGTCCACACGTTTGGCATTTCTGTAGCGATGACCACCCTCCTAATTTACCGTTGCATATCTCCAGAAGAAAGAGCTTGGCACCACAACACACTGGTCACTACAGCATACAGGTCACCACAAAAACAGTTTGCAATATACTCAATAACATCCATTGCTGCTTGTTTCTGAAAAACACCATGGAGACAAAATTGTCACTACACCTGTAGATAAATTCCCAAAGGGGCATAATTTCCCAAATGGGGTCACCTGACAGGGGATTCTGCTCTTCTAGCACTTAGAGGCTCTTTATATGGAATCTGCAAATATGCTTGGAAAATCTGCGCTCCAGGAGGCAAAAAGCGCTCGTCCCTCCAGAGTCTCTACTTATTGCTAGGCAGTACTGTACAGCCACATGTGGGGTATTTCTACATTCAGCAGAAATTGTGGGACAAATTTTGGTGCCATTTTTACTCATTTCTCCTTGTGAAAATGTAAAATCTATGGCTAAAGCACATTTTTTTGTGGTAAAAATGTAGTTATTTTTTCTTCACAGCCCAATACTATAAAATTCTGTGACACATGTGGTGTAAGGCTATGTGCACACGGAGTTTTTTGGTGGTGCGGATTTTGTAGTAAAATCCGCAGATAAATCCGCAGGACTTTATCTGTGGATTTGCCTGCGGTTTTGCCCTGCGGTTTCACACCTCATAATGCATGAGGTGTAAAACCGCAGCGTTTCTGCACAAAAGAATTGACATGCTACGGATTGTAAACCGCAGCAAAACAGCACGGAAAAATCCTCAGCATGTGCACAGCATTTTCCAGTTTACCATTGATAACAATGGTACTGTACAACGCACGTAAATCTGCTGCGGACCTGCAGCTGCAGAAACGCTGCGGATCCGCAGCAGAATCCGCACCGTGTGCACATACCCTTAATATAATCACTGCATTGATAGATTAATTCATAAAGAGGTGTATTATGCAAAATGGGGTCACTTATGAGGAGTTCTGCTGTTTTGACACCTCAGGGGCTATCCCAGTGAGTCATAGCACCTGCAAACAATGACAGTAAAAATCTGCACTATAATATGGCGCTTCTTCCTTTCTGAGCATTGCACTGTGCCTGAAAAGTATTTCCTATTTACATGTAGGACATTGGCACACTCAGGAGAAACTTAGGTTAATTTTTAATATTACCTTCTTAGAAAAGTGATAACTTGTGGTTAAAACAACATTTTAGTGGTAATTATTCTTTCTTCGACGCCCAATACTTTAAAAATCTATGAGGCATAGGTGGTGTCAATATGATCACTGCACCCCTAGGTTAATTCAGTGGGAGTGTAGTTTCTAAAATGAAGTCATATATGGGGGGTTTCCTCTGTTCTGGCACCTCAGGGGCTCTGCCAATGTGACAAGGCATCCACAAACCAGTCCAGCAAAATCTAAATCCAAACATCGCTATTCTTCTTTCCTAAAAGTTGCCCTATGCCTCAAAAAGCAATTTTTACCACATATGGTGTATCATTGTACTCAGGAGAAATTGAAAAACAAATTTTGGGTGCCATTTTCTCCTGCTATCCTTGTGAAAATGACAAAATTTGGGCATAAAACCACAGTTTTGTGGGAAATTCTGGGAAGCACCTGAGGGTTCAAAGTGCTCACCACACATCTAGATAAATTCCTTGAGGGGGTCTAATTTCCAAAATGGGGTCACTTATGGGGTATAGGCACACTAGGGGCTCTTCAAATATGACATGCACACAATTCCATCAAAGTATGCATTCTAAAACATCGCTCCTTCCTTTTGAAACTGTGCCGTGTACCCAGACAGTAGTTTTCCCCACATATGGGGTATCAGCGTATTCAGAAGAAATTGCAGAACAAAATGTATGGTGAAATTTCTCCTGTTATTCTTAAGAAGATGCAATATTTGGAGCTAAAAAACGTTTTTATGAGAAAACTGTGTTTATTTTTATTTTCACGGCTCAATGTTATAAACTTCTGTCAAGCACATTGGAGTTCAAGGTGCTCACTACACATCTGGATAAGTTCCCTGAGTGCTCTAGTTTCCAAAATGGTGTCACTTGTGGGGAATTTCCATTTTTAGGGACATCAGAGGCTCTCCAAACACGACATGGCATCCACTGATTATTCCAGCAAATTTTGCATTGAAAAAGTCATATGATACTCCTTCCCTTCCCAGCCCTGCTGTGCGCCCAAACAGTAGTTTTGCTTCACATATTTTGTATCAGCATACTCAAAAAAAAGTGCACAAAAAACTGTATGGTGTATGGTGCAATTTTTTCCTGTTACCCATATGAAAATGCAAAATTTCGGGTTCAAAACATTTTTGTAGGAAAAATGTGTTTTTTTTTATTTTCACAGCTCAATGTTGTAAACTTCTGAGAAGCACCTGGGGGCTCAAGGTGCTCACCACACATCTAGATAAGTTCCCTGAGGGGTCTTGCTTCCAAAATTGTGCTACTTGTGAGGGTTTCCACTGTTTCGACAACAGGGGCTCTCCAAACCCTACATGATGTTCACCAACTATACCAGCAAATTTTGCATTCTAAAAGTCAAATAGCACTCTCTCCCTTCCGAGCCCTGCCATGCTTCCAAATGTTTTCCCCAACATATGTGGTATCAGCATGCTCATGAGAAATTGAACAACATATTTTGGATTCATTTTTTTCTGTTAAATTTGTGAAAAGAAAAAATTTGCATCTAAAGTAAATTTTTGTGAAAAAAGTTAAATGTTTATTTTTTTTCTTTCCACATTCTAAAAAATCCTGTGAAGCACCTGAAAGGTTAATAAGCTTCTTAAAAGTGGTTTTAAGCATCTTGGGGGGTGCAGTTTTTAGAATGGTGTCACATTTGGGTATTTTATGTCATATAGTCCCCTTAAAGTCATTTCAAATGTGATGTGGTCCCTAAAAAAACAGTTTTATTTATTTTGTTGAAAAAATTAGACGTTGCTGGTCAAATTTTAACCCTTATAACTTCCTAACGAAAAAAATTTCAAAAATTGTACTGTTTTAAAGTAGACATGTGGGGAATGTAATTTATTAACTATTTTGTGTGACATAACTCTTTGATTTAAGGGCATACAAATGAAATTTTGAAAATTGCCCAAATTTTCACCAAATTTACATTTTTTTCACAAATAAATAACAAATAACAAATAGAAAGTCATATCGAATAAATTTTACTACTATAATGAAGTGCAATATGTCACAAAAAACTTTCTTAGAATCAGTAGGATCCGTTTAAGCATTCCAGAGTTATTACCTCATAAAGTGACACTGGTCAGAGTTGTAAAATTTGGACTGTTTATGAAGGTGCAAACAGTCTTGGGGTGTAAAGGGGTTAAAAAAAAGTTTGGTTCCGGTACCAGAATAATACCTGATCCTGAACTCGGATCCCATTCATATGTATAGGGGCCCAAACATCCAGTTTGCCACGCTATCATGTGTATGACAGCGCTACAAACACTGCCTCTTATCGGCGGTAAGATCATAATCACCGTTCAAAGAGCCTTTCAGATAAAAGCAAGAGCCCACAGCTGTGACAGTAGGTATAAAGTTTATTTATGGTCACAGGAGTTGGCTGATGAGACTACTACTCTCTGCTGCCCCTAATAACAATTAGAGCAGGCGGCGGCTGATGGGAATATTCATCAGCCATTGCCTGCGCTTTAAGTAAATAAATAAATTAAAAAAAATGACCTTGGTTCCTCTGTATTTGTGATGACCAGCAATGCAAAACTGACAGATATAAGCTGCACTCATCTGGGGCATTATATCTTCTTGGGTACATTTTGTTGCTACAAAAGGCTCAAAAAACTTGTTTCAAATCTATTGGTATCATATTGCTCACTCATAGGGTATTCTATCTTCTTGGGTACATTTTGTTGCTATGAAAGGCTCAAAAAACTTGTTTCAAATTTATCTGTATCATCTTGCTTACCTATAAGGTATTACATCTTCTTTGGTACATTTAGTTGCTCTAAAAGGCTCAAAAAACTTATTTCAAATTTATCGGTATCATATTGCTCATCCATACGGTATTGCATACTCTTGGGTACAGTTTGTTGCTATAAAAATGGAGTAAAAGTATGATACCTTTGTTCTCAGCAGCCATCTGGGAGTCAGATGCTTCCATGGGTCTTCCCCATGCTGTTCTCCTTCCTTTCAGCACTTTACCCTTCCATTTGAACCTTTTCACAGCCCCAGACCTCTTTGTAGGGTCTGCCAGAAAAAAGCTTGGCTTTCCTGTTGACTCCCATTGTATTAAAGGGAATCTGTCACCCTTTTTTTGCCCTATCAGCTGCCGGCATTGACATCAGGGGCTTATCTACAGCATTCTGTAATGCTGTAGATAAGCCCCCAATGTAACCTGAAAGATAAGAAAAACACGTTAGATTATACTCACAGGAGCGGGAGGTCCAGTCCAATGGGTGTCGCGGTCCGGTCCGGCTCCTCCCATCTTCATGTGATGCCGTCCTCTTCTTCCCTTCCTGTAACAGCTGCGGCGCAAGGGCATTGCTCTGCCCTGTTGAGGGCAGAGCAGAGTCCTGCAGTGCACAGTCGTGGGGAGAGGTCTGGCGCCTGTGCACTGCAGTATTCTGCTCTGCCCTCAACAGGGAAGAGCAGTGAGCCTGGCGCTGGAGCTACTACAGGAAGAGAAGAAGAGGACGGCATCGTATGAAGATGGGAGGATCCGGACCGGACCGCGACACCCATCGGACCGGACCGCCCCCTCGGGTGAGTATAATCTAACGTGCTTTTCTTATCTTTCAGGTTATATCGGGTGTTTATCTACAGCATTACAGAAGGCTGTAGATAAGCCCCTGATCTCAATGCCGGCAGCTGATAGGGCAAAAAAGGGTGACAGATTCCCTTTAATTACTTAAAATGAGCATGCGAATATTAGGAATTGCTCAGTTTGAGTAAAGAGCACCCAAGCTTATTTAACTGGCAAGATCTGTGTGGGTACATTACAATATATTGTTTAATATTTAGACAATGGAGATCTTGTCTTATTTTAACTTGATCTTGTTGATATGTTACATCCAGTAGTGTTTTTAAATGGTTTAACATTTTTCTTTTTTGACTTGTCTGTTTCTTTATTAAAGATGTAATGTTCATACATATTTTAAGTATCCCAGAATTCGAAAACTTCTTTTTCACTTGACAGTAGAAAAAAACAGCTCACCCCATGTGTAGCGAGTTGTAGCATGGACTCCAAGGGACTGCTTGAAGAAACAATGAAGAAGGTAGAAAAAGTCCAGCACTGACAAAGAACACTTATGTGTTCGAAACGTGTTGCTGTGGTCATTGATGCCATGTAATTTTTACTATTATTAATAAATATAGCCTTCACGGAAGCTGGACTTTTTCTACCGTCTTCATTAGTTTTCTCCTATATGTACTACATGCTGGTATGCGACAGCATGGTTGGAAAGGCCCACCTGGACACCGGAGAGATCTCCGGTGGGCCTCAGGGCACTGGCGGGCCCCTGAGCAGGACATAGAGGGGGCTCGCTGGTTTCAACTGAATTTGCTTCCTCGGACTACTTGAAGAGGTGGAATAAGGAGATAGTGCGAGAACAGTTGACACTAAGACACCTATTCATCAATACTATTCCAGTTTTGCAGGGAGTACAAGTTTGCAAATTCATTAAGAAGTGCATGCCACTTAATAAATTTAGCACATTTTTTTGAGTGGTGTGCTTCCCCATTCCCTTAACCAGAAAATAGAGTAGGGTCTAGAGTAAAATAGAGTAACCTAATCAGACACTAGAGTAACATTTCTGCCATACAAAACGTCAACATTTTTAATGAATTGGATGGGTGGGCCCATTTCACTTTGGCACTGGCAGATTCCTCCTAGTTCACTCCTGGGTCCCTCACATTTTGGCAGAGCTGATTCAAACTGCTGTAAAAATGTCAAAAGTTGACAAATTATTGCACAATTCCGCATTGCACAAAAATGTTGCAACTTTTGAAAACTTTTACTCCACTTTTCTAGCATAAAAGATTTGATGAATTGGTTCCTAATTTTTCTGCTAGTGATGTGTGATAAAACTCAGAAATGGGCCAAGTGTGATGACTAGAGTTGAGAAAAATGGGTTGGCCAAATTCAGAATCCGCCGACTTTGGCTAAAGTCGGGTTTCGCCGATCGAAACCCGACCATAGTGTGAGGTCAGCCATGAGGTCGCCGACTTGAGCGCCAAAGTCTCGCTTCCCACAATCCTTACAGTGCCTTTTCTCAGCCAATCATCAAGGATGCACACTGTGGGCAACGCAATTACGTCAGCAGCGGCCCCCACCATGTTAGAGAAGGGCATGCAAGTGATTGGCTGTCTTTGTGTGGCATCACAGTGCCTATAAAAGGCCGTGACCGCCAACCGCCATCTTACTTCTGCCAATATTAGCATAGGGAGAGGTTGCTGCTGATCATTCTCAATAGGGAGAGTGTTTAGGCAGGGAAAAAGTTAAAAAAAAATTCCTTCTGCTGATAGCGATTGTCACTGTAAAACACGAAAGTATAGTGTGCAGTGACAGGGGAGGATATATTTGTGTGCAGCAGCTCTGTTGGTTATTAGGCTGCCTTACAAGGCTCCCTGATAGCTGCATCGCTGTTTGCACACTGCTATGCAGAGTGCTTTTTTAAAAGCAAAAATATTTTTTTTCCTTTTCTCTGCACAGTTAGCAAGCGTTCATTTTTTCACACTTTTTTGTTCAGAAGCTCTGTTGGTGATTAGGCTGCCTTATAAGGCTCCCTGATAGCTGCATTGCTATTTGCACACTGCTTTGCAGACTGCTTTTTTAAAAGCAAAAATCTTTTTATTCCTTTTTTTCTGCACAGTAGATACTGAGCGTAAATTTTTTCACATACCGTATAGAGGTGTACGCTCCTCACACACTACCATGTACCGGCTGGTATCATGGACAAATACATGCTATATGTGTGTGACTCAGTAAAAAAATACACGGAGATTAACATTTTTCCTATCATACACTGTATAGAGGTGTCCGATTCTCAAACATTATCGGATATCTGGTGTTTTTATTATGGTCACATCTACACAGAGTCAGCGTGTGTGTGACACTCCGTAAATACATATACGGACATTTCCATTTCTCCATACACCGTATTGACTGCTGTTCAATTCTCAAGCAGTATTGGATATCTGGTGTTCTTAGTTATTATGGTCACATCTCCACAGTCAGTGTGTGTGTGTGACACTCCGTAAATACATATACGGACATTTCCATTTCTCCATACACCGTATTGACTGCTGTCCGATTATCAAACAGTATCGGATATCTCGTGTTCTTATTACAGTCACACCTACACAGAATCAGTGTGTATGTGTGACATGCCATAAATACAAGTACGGGTATTGACATTTTCACCAACAATGTATACAGCTGTACACTTCTGATACAGTACCGTATATCTGCTTGTTGGATTATGGTGAAATACATACTGGATGAGCGTCTGTGACTCACAAAATATATACAGAGATTTCAATTTTACATACACCTTACACAGCTGTACGATCCTCATACAGTACCATTTCTCTGCTGGTCATTTTGGTACATCTTCCCAAACATAAGGAAGTATGGTGGAAGAGGCCACGGATGTGGGCAGGGGGGCGCAGCTGGTACTGATGGTGGTGGTGGTGCATCGGCTGATTCTGGGAAAAGCACAATAGCAGCTAAGGCAGGAGGTGTTGAACCTGCGTCATCGTCTGGCACAAGATGGCCTTTAAGTTTCCCTTTTCTGGGAGTAGGTAAACAGCTTTTAAAGCCGGAGCTTCAGGAACAAGTTTTGGCTTACATTGCCGAAACAGCCTCCAGCTCTATTGCATCCCTGTTGTGAGTTCATTTTCCCCTTCACTACTGAGGCCCGAGGAACTCCCTCTTCTGGTAAAGAAAGGTAGTGAGCCTGATTATCAAACACCTGAGCCTAATGATGATGACTGGCTGAGTGGAGTTACTGACTGGATATAAGGCTGCCATCGCCCTTCTGCCCTGTGGGTGATTTCTCTGTGGGATCCTTGGAGACCAGTCTGAATTCCTGCTCTTCTAAAGCTAAGTTTTCTGCTCGGCTTTTTGCATTTGTGCTTTGACTTTGTTTTGCTTTGTTTTTCTGGATTTCTGCCATTCCCTGCTGGGGTGAGCTGAATTCCTTTAGCTCTGTCTTCTGAAAATACCTGAGTGCTGATTTAGTTTTTGAAGCCTAGCTGCTTCAGGGTCTTTTTCCATATCAGCTTGTTGGCTTATGTTTTTGATAGGGTTTTGGCAGATTGCAGACAGCAACCTTCCTTTCCTGTTCTGTTTAGTTAGCTTGGGCCCCATCGTTTGCTCAGCCTATCTTTCTATCTGTGTGAGTGTTTTTTCATCTTGCTTCACTGTCATTATATGTTGGGGGCTGCCTTTTACTTTGGGGTCTGCTCTGGGGCAGTTTAGATTTCCTTTTCTGTCTTTAGGCTATTTAGCTCTCCGGCTGTGATCGAGGGGTCTAGGGCACCGTAGGAACCCCCCACGGCTACTGCTAGTTGGGTTGATAGGTTCAGGGGTCTGCAATCTGATAGTTGCCAACTTCTCTGGTTTTCTGGACGTAGCTTCTATTTTTGTGTCTGCCTCCTACGGTGACTCAATCATAGCAGAATCACCCGCCATACCGCAGATCCTAGGGTACTCAATAGCAGGAAAGAATTGTAAAAAAAAAAAAAGTGTGTATATTTTTTCCTCTGTATCTCTGCGGCCATAGGGGGAATTTTTTTTTCTCTCAATGGAGATAAGGCAATTGTCTGATCGTGTGGAGCAGCTCGCTGCGGAAGTGCGGGGAATTTCCGCCTGCCTTGCTCATTCACATGCTGCTGAACCAAAGATTCCTACACCTGATGTATTTTTTGGGGATCGGTCTAAATTTTTGAATTTCAAAAATAATTGTAAATTATTTTTTGCCTTAGAACATAGAATCGTAGAGTTGGAAGGGACCTCCTGGGCCATCTGGTCCAACCCCCTGCACAAAGCAGGATTCGCTAAATCATCCCAGTCAGATGTCTGTCCAGCCTCTGTTTGAAGACTTCCATTGAAGGAGAACTCAACACTTCTCGTGGCAGCCTGTTCCACTCATTGATCACTCTAACTGTCAAAAAGTTTTTTCTAATATCTAATCTGTGTCTCCTCCCATTCAGTTTCATCCCATTGCTTCTAGTCTTTCCTTGTGCAAATGAGAATAAAGTTGATCCTTCTACAATGTGACAGCCCTTGAGATATTTGTAGACAGCTATTAAGTCTCCTCTCTGTCTTCTCTTTTGCAAACTAAACATTCCAAAATCCTGCAACCTTTCCTCATAAGACAGGGTTTGCAGACCGGTCACCATTCTGGTCGCACTTTTCTGAACTTGCTCCAGTTTGTTGATGTCTTTTTTAAAATGTGGTGCCCAAAACTGGACACAATATTCCAGATGAGGTCTGACTAAAGAGGAGTAGAGGGAAATAATGACTTCACGTGATCTAGACTGTATGCTTCTGTTAATACATCCTAGAATTGCATTTGCCTTTTTTGCTGCTGCATCACACTGTTGACTCATATTCAGTCTGTGATCTATTAGTATACCCAAGTCTTTTTCACATGTGCTGTCACTTAGCCCTATTCCTCCCATTCTATATATGCTTTTTTTCATTTTTATTGCCCAGATGTAGTACTTTGCATTTCTCCCTGTTAAAAACCATTCTGTTAGTTGCTGCCCACTTCTCCAGTTTATTTAAATCTTTTTGAATCCTCTCTCTCTCTTCTCTACTCTTTGGGTCCGATCACTAAGCCAGTTATGAATCCACCTAACAGTTGCCTTGTCCATTCCATACTTAGTCATTTTTTCAATAAGGATTGTATGAGAGACTTTGTCAAATGCTTTGCTGAAGTCAAGATATACTATATCTACAGCATTTCCTTGATCCACCCAATCAGTGATACCATCATAGAAGGAAATTAAGTTAGTCTGACATGACTTATTAGTTACAAACCCATGCTGACTCTGTTTAATCACTTCATTCTTATCCAGGTATTGACATACATGTTGTTTAATAATTTGTTCAAAGATCTTTCCTGGTATAGAAGTCAGACTCACCGGCCTATAGTTGCCTGGGTCCACCTTCTTCCCCTTTTTGAAGATAGGAACAACATTTGCTCTTCTCCAGTCTTCTGGCACTTCTCCTTTTCTCCAAGAATTTTCAAAGATTATGGAGAGGGGTTCAAAAATTTCTTCTGCTATCTCCTTCAGTACTCTGGGGTGTAATTCATCTGGACCTGGAGACTTGAATTCATTTAGGTTAGCTAAGTGTTTCCTCACTATCTTTCTGTTTATAGATATCCTGGATTCTTCTATTCCCTTAATAGGACAGTGAATAACAGTTGATGTTACATTTCCTTTCTGAGAGAAAACAGATGCAAAATAGGAATTTAAAAGTTCAGCCTTCTCAACATCCTGTCTTACCATTTCATCATTTTCATCCTGTAAAAATCCTATAGCATCTTTGACTTTTCTTTTACTTTTGACATATCCCCAAAATCCTTTATTATTGCTTTTGACATCTCTTGCAAGCCTCAATTCATTTTCAGCTTTAGCTAATCTGATTTGTGCCCTGCAGGTTCTGCAGACAGCATTATATTCTTCTTTAGATATGCCTCCCTCTTTCCATTTTATAAACATTTTTTTCTTCCTTTTTAGCATGTGCTTAAGTTCTGTGTTCATTCATCCTGGTTTCCTTAAATGCTTCCTATTCTTCCCTCTTTTCGGAATTGTTAACAACTGTGCTTTGAGAATTTCATTTTTCAAGATTTCCCACCCTTCCTGGACTTTTTTGTCTTTAAGGATATCCAGCCATTGGATCCCTCCAATTCTCTTTCTGAATCCCTTAAAATCTGCCTTTCTGAAATCTAACCTTGACGTCTGAGTCTTCACAGGTCTTCCGCCTCTAGTTATCCAAAATTCTAAAATAGCATGGTCGCTACCTCCTAGGGTCCCAGCCACTTTTACCTCCTCAACCATTTCCTCCCTGTTTATAAGGATTAGATCCAAGGTAGTAGTTCCCCTTGTTTTCTCCCTTACCTTTTGGAAGATAAAGTTGTCAGCAAGAGAGGATAAGAATTTCCTTGACCTGTTAGTTTTGCCTGAGAGAGATTCCCAACAAATGTCTGGATAGTTGAAATCTCCCATGACAACTATGTCATATTTTTTGGAGAACTTGGCCATTTGATGCATAAAGAGTTCATCCATATCTTCAGCTTGCACAGGCGGCCTGTAGTAAATGCCTACAATGGTGTCCTTTCCGTTGTTCTGTCCTTGTATTCTTACCCAAACAGTTTCCACAGAACTCCCAGTCTCTGAAGCTTCAATCTCTGTGCAGATATACACGTTTCTAACATACAATGCGACACCCCCTCCTCGTTTATCAAGTCTGTTTCTTGCAAATAAGTTGTATCCTTCTAGTCTTGTATTCCAATCATGTGTATTGTCCCACCAAGTTTCAGTGATTCCAATGACATCATATTTCTTTTCCTGTGTTAGTAGTTCCAATTCTCCTTGTTTGTTGCCCATGCTTTGTGCATTAGTATAGAAACATTTTAGTTTGTGATTGGTTTCTCTTTCTCCAATATTTTTATTAATTAGATTCTTTCGTCTTTGTTCTTCCTTTCCACTTCTAATAGCAGAGTTCTCAATAGCATTTGTCAGGTGTATGGCTTTTTTTGGTCTTTTGCTTCCCTTCCCTTGAAGCCTAACTCGTCAGGGAGCTCCGCGCAGCAGGTTAAAATTGTCATCTCTTTGCTGCGTGGCGATCCCCAGGATTGGGCGTTTTCTTTGAAACCAGATGATCCTATTCTGACTAATGTGAACGCATTTTTTCAGGCCTTGGGGTTGTTGTATGATGAACCTAATGCCATTGATCAGGCTGAAAAGACCCTGCTGGCATTGAACCAGGGTCGAGATTCTGCAGAATTGTACTGTCAAAAATTCCGAAAGTGGGCAGTACTTACTACCTGGAATGATAATGCCGTGGCTGCTCTTTTTCAGAAGGGGTTGTCAGAAGCCGTAAAAGATACTATGGCGGGATTTCCAGTTCCCTCTGGTCTTGATGATTCTATGTCATTAGCCATTCAGGTTGATCGGCGTTTGCGCGAACGCAAAGCTGCACGAGAGGTGTTGCCACCTGTTGAACAAATGTCTGAACCTATGCAATGTGATAGAGTTTTGTCCAGAGAGCAGTGTCAGGAGTTCAGAAGGCGTAATAAGTTGTGTTTTTTCTGTGGAGATGCCTCGCATATTATTTCTGTCTGTCCTAAACGAGAGAAACGCTTTGCACACACGTTTTCTGTTGGTGGTGTTCAACCTAAGTTTCTTCTGGCTATTACGCTGATCTGCTCCCTGTCCACATTCTCCGCCAAGGCTTTTGTGGATTCGGGAGCAGCCCTAAACCTAATGGACTTGGATTTTGCTAAACGTTGTGGATTTCCGATGACACCTCTGCAGACGCCTATCCCTTTGAGGGGGATTCATGCTACTCCTTTGGCTAAAAATAAACCTCAGTTTTGGACCCAGGTGGTAATGTGGGTCGCCCCAGACCATCAAGAAAATTGCAGATTTTTGGTGTTGCATAATCTGCATGATACTCTTGTTCTGGAGTTTCCGTGGTTACAAATAAATAATCCAGTTTTAGACTGGAAATCTGTGTCTGTGGTGAGTTGGGTTTTCGGTGTGCCTTTAGTGAGGCTCCGGTGTTTTCCACCTCTCCTCAGTCGCATGATGTTCGTGATTATTTGGCGGACTTTTGTGATGTATTTAGTGAGAATAAGTCTGCGTCTCTGCCTCCTCATAGGAGTTATGACTGTGCAATTGAACTGAGCCCGGGGTGTCAATTTCCTTAGGGTCGGCTCTTCAATTTATCTGTACCCGAGCACGAGGCTATGCGATCCTATATTAAGGAGGCGTTGGAGAAGAGTCATATTAGACCATCCTCGTCACCCTTAGGTGCCAGTTTTTTTTTGTAGCCAAAAAGGATGGATCATTAAGACCTTGTATTGATTATCGTGCCCTCAACAAAATTACTGTTAAATATCAGTATCCGTTACCCCTGATTTCTGATCTATTCTCCAGAGTTAAAGGTGCTTGCTGGTTTACCAAGCTTGACCTCAGGGGGGCGTATAATCTTATTCGCATTAAGCATGGGGATGAATGGAAGACGGCGTTTAATACTCCGGAGGGACATTTTGAGTACCTGGTGATGCCTTTTGGGCTCACTAATGCCCCTTCTGTCTTCCAGTGCTTCATGAACGATATTTTCCAAGATTTTGTCGATAAATTTTTGATTATCTATCTGGATGATATTTTGATCTTCTCCAAGGATTGGGATTCTCATGTGGAACATATTCGGACTGTGTTCCGGATCTTGAGGGAGAATTCCCAGTATGTCAAAGGATCTAAATGCCTTTTTGGAGTACAGAGGATTTCTTTTTTGGGATTTATTTTGTCCCCGTCAACTATTGAAATGGACCCGGCCAAGGTACAGGCCATTTACGATTGGGTTCAGCCCACTTCTTTGAAGGCCCTCCAGGAGTTTTTGGGTTTTGCTAATTTTTATCGGAAATTTATAGCAAAATTTTCTAGTATTGCCAAGCCATTGACTGATTTGACTAAGAAGGGTGCTGATGTGTTAAATTGGTCTCCGGAGGCTGTTTCTTCCTTTCAGGAGCTGAAGCATAGATTCACCTCCGCCCCGGTTTTGCGGCAACCTGATGTCTCACTTCCGTTCCAGGTAGAGGTGGATGCTTCTGAGATTGGTGCAGGAGCTGTTTTGTCCCAAAAGGATCCTGTAACAGCTAAAATGAATCCCTGTGCTTTCTTTTCCCAAAAGTTCTCTCCATCTGAACGTAACTATGATGTGGGGAATCGGGAACTGTTGGCCATGAAATGGGCATTTGAGGAGTGGAGACATTGGTTGGAGGGAGCTAAGCATCAAGTCGTGGTCCTCACTGACCACAAGAATTTGATTTACCTAGAGTCGGCTAAGCGCTTGAACCCTAGACAGGCTAGGTGGGCCTTGTTTTTTACACGTTTTGATTTTGTGGTTTCTTTTCTTCCTGGAACTAAGAATGTCAAGGCAGACGCCCTCTCTAGGAGCTTCTTTGCTGATTCTCCTGTGGTGACCAAGCCTGCTACCATCTTAGGCGAAGGGGTAGTTCTTTCTGCCATCTTGCCCGATTTGAGACGTGCTCTGGAAGAGTTCCAGGAGGACAAACCTGAGCGTTGTCCCAGTGGAAAGTTGTATGTTCCTGACCAGTGGAAGAAGAGAGTGATGTCTGAAGTTCATTGCTCTGCTTTGGCTGGTCATCCAGGTATTTTTGGTACTAGAGATCTGGTGAGTCGCTCTTTTTGGTGGCCCTCCTTGTCTCGTGATGTCAGGAATTTTGTGCAGTCCTGTGGGACGTGCTCCCGGTCTAAATCGTGTTCTCGCTCTAGTGGGTTGTTGATGCCTTTGCCTGTCCCCAAGAGGCCATGGACCCATATTTCAATGGATTTCATCTCTGATATGCCTGTCTCTCAAAGGATGACTGTTATTTGGGTGATTTGTGATAGGTTCTCTAAGATGGTTCATCTTGTACCACTCCCTAAGTTGCCACCTTCCTCTGAGTTGGTGCCCCTGTTTTTGCAACAGGTGGTTCGCTTGCACGGGATTCCTGAGAACATTGTATCTGACAGAGGAGTTCAGTTTGTGTCTAGATTTTGGAGGACTTTCTGTTCCAAGCTGGGAATTTAGTTGTCCTTCTCCTCTGCTTTTCACCCTCAGACCAATGGGCAGACAGAGAGAACAAACCAGACCTTGGAGTCATATTTGAGATGTTTTATTTCTGCTGATCAGGATGATTGGGTTTCATTTTTGCCCTTGGCCGAATTTGCTTTAAATAATAGAGCTAGTTCTGCCACTTTGATGTCACCTTTTTTTTGTAACTTTGGGTTTCATCCTCGATTTTCTTCAGGGCAGGTGGAGCCCTCTGCCTGCCCAGGTGTTGACACTGTGGTGGAGAGAATGCACCAGATCTGGGACCAAGTGGTGGATAAGTTATCTCTCTCCCAGGAAAAGGCCCAGCGGTTTTCCAACTGACATAGGACCATTGGTCCCCAGTTTAAGGTTGGTGATATGGTGTGGTTATCATCAAAAAATATTGCTATGAAGGTGGCTTCACCTAAGTTTAAGCCTAGATTTATTGGACCTTACAAGATTTTGGAGATTATTAATCCGGTCTCTTTTCGTTTGGCTCTTCCTGTCACATTTAAAATCCATAATGTGTTCCATAAATCTTTGTTGAAGAGGTTTGTTGAACCTGTTGTTCCGGGGGTGGCACCTCCAGACCCTGTATTGGTTGAAGGTAACATGGAATATGAGGTAGAGAAAGTACTGGATTCCCGTCTGGCTAGACGGAGACTCCAGTATTTGGTTAAGTGGAAGGGTTATGGTCAGGAGGATAATTCCTGGGTCTCTGCCTCTGATATTCATGCCAAAAGATTGGTGCGTGCCTTTCATCGGGCTCACCCGGATCGCCTTGTTGGCATGGATGAGGGTTCGGTGACCCCTCCTCAAGGGGGAGGTACTGTTGTGAGTTCATTTTCCCCTTCACTACTGAGGCCCGAGGAACTCCCTCTTCTGGTAAAGAAAGGTAGTGAGCCTGATTATCAAACACCTGAGCCTAATGATGATGACTGGCTGAGTGGAGTTACTGACTGGATATAAGGCTGCCATCGCCCTTCTGCCCTGTGGGTGATTTCTCTGTGGGATCCTTGGAGACCAGTCTGAATTCCTGCTCTACTAAAGCTAAGTTTTCTGCTCGGCTTTTTGCATTTGTGCTTTGACTTTGTTTTGCTTTGTTTTTCTGGATTTCTGCCATTCCCTGCTGGGGTGAGCTGAATTCCTTTAGCTCTGTCTTCTGAAAATACCTGAGTGCTGATTTAGTTTTTGAAGCCTAGCTGCTTCAGGGTCTTTTTCCATATCAGCTTGTTGGCTTATGTTTTTGATAGGGTTTTGGCAGATTGCAGACAGCAACCTTCCTTTCCTGTTCTGTTTAGTTAGGTTGGGTTCCATCGTTTGCTCAGCCTATCTTTCTATCTGTGTGAGTGTTTTTTCATCTTGCTTCACCGTCATTATATTTTGGGGGCTGCCTTTTACTTTGGGGTCTGCTCTGGGGCAGTTTAGATTTCCTTTTCTGTCTTTAGGCTATTTAGCTCTCCGGCTGTGATCGAGGGGTCTAGGGCACCGTAGGAACCCCCCACGGCTACTGCTAGTTGTGTTGATAGGTTCAGGGGTCTGCAATCTGATAGTTGCCAACTTCTCTGGTTTTCTGGACGTAGCTTCTATTTTTGTGTCTGCCTCCTACGGTGACTCAATCATAACACATCCCCTTCTGAAGTTACAACAACTGCAAGCACAGAGTCGTCAGTGCAGGCTTCTGGTCAGGAGCAACACCTTTCCTTGTGTCCTTTACCCACACCAAAAGTGAAGGATGCCGCAGCACACACTTCAGATTACTCCATGGAGCTCTTTTCACATACCATGCCTGGGTTATCAAGTCAAATCCTGAATTCCCCAATCCAAGATGAATCTGACATGGAGTGCACTGATGCACAGCCATTGCTAGATGATTATGCTGGTACATTCACCCACAGCACTACATTGCCCTCTCAGTCTACTGAGCCAGAATCAGACCATGTTGAAACTCAGGTGCCTCCTCCTGCATACTATACCACCTTACACGGTGACAAAGTGGAAGGTACAGAGGAAGGTGAAAATGACATTGAAGACGAGGTCATGGATGACCAAGTTGTTGACCCGGATTGGCATTGATTGGGGGAAGAGGGTGCCGGTGAAAATAGGTCAGAACAGGAGAAAGATCCGCAGCAGGCATCATCATCGCAGCAGCGGTTATCCGGCAGGCCAGTAGCTGTCAAAAACTTGCTAAGAAAACTAAAAGAGTTGCAGGACAGCTTGGCCAGACGGTCAAATTAGCACAGCGTGCAAGCCCTGAAAATCTGTACCATAGTAGGAAGAGTGCAGTGTGGCACTTTTTTGAACAAAATCCTACTGAAGGTTATCTGCAAGAAGTGCCAAAGGACCTTTAGCAGAGGGAAAAATCTACGAAATTTGAATACCAGTTGCATGCTTAGACATTTAACCAACATGCACTTGCAAGCGTGGATGGACTACAAAACCTCTGGTAGCACATGTGCACCTGCTCCGACTGAAGGTAGACGGCAACGCTCCATCGCTTCACCCACTGTAAGGCCACCGCTAAGCACAACACCACCAAGAAATGTTGAGGTGTCGTTGCTAGGCCAAAGCAGTCAGGGAATCACAATATTTTTGCGAGGAAACACTGAATCTAGGCCATCAACACCCTCACCAACCCCTTCTCAGTCCGTCCGGTCAAAAGCTAGTTCCCCCATATGCAGCTCTCAAGTCCAGCTCACCCTACCAGACACTCTCAGTAGGACAAGAAAGTACTCATCCTCTCATCCACATACACTGGCTTTGAATGCCTACATTGCCAAACTGATCTCATTAGAGATGATGCTCTTCCGTTTGGTTGAAAGCGAAGCTTTCCGAGAGCTCATGGCCTACGCTGTCCCATGCATTGACCAACCCAGTAAGCACTTCTTTTCTCACAAAGCCATCCCAGCTCTCCACCGGCATATGAAAGACCGCATTATCCATGCACTAAAACAATCAGTGAGTGGAAAGGTGCACCTCACAACAGATGCATGGTCCAGTAGGTATGACCAGGGCCTTTATGTGTCCATCACTGCGCACTGGGTTAATGTGGTGGATGCAGGCTCCACAGGAGACAGCGGCGGTGGAACAGTGCTGCCTAGCCCACGGTATAGGAAACAGTTGGCTGTAGGCGTTCGACCCTCCTACAACTCCAGAAGTTAAAGCTCGTCGACAGAGCGCAGTCGCTCGAGCACTCCATCCACATTTGTCAGTGCTGCACACGAGGTGTGCCACTATCGAACAGCTAGTGGTAAGCAGCAGCAGGCTGTTTTAAAAATTATGTCTTTGGGCAACAGCAGACACACCGCGCGCCGACTACTTGCATCGTCAAACTGAGTCATGGCTGGGCAGTCTACACTACATCTTGAGCCAGGCAAGGTAGTCAGTGATAATGAGCGGAATTTTGTGGCAGCCATAGGCCTTGAAAAACTCACACACATACCTTGCCTGGCTCACACCTTGAACCTGGTGGTGCAGTGCTTACTAAATAATTATCCAGAGTTAGCAGCCCTGCTCCATAAGGTGCGAAGACTGTGCTTGCACATCCGTCGCTCGCCTGCACACTCCAGTCGTATGCGGAAACTGCAGTGATCACTCTACCTCCCCAAGCACCGCCTAATCAAAGACGTTGCTACAAGATGGAACGCCACCATGCACATGGTTGAGATGCTGTGCGAACAGAGGCAGGCTGTAACGCATTTGTGGGAGGATACACGAGCAGGCAGTTTGAGGGCAGACATGGAGTTTTCAGGTGTGCAGTGGTCAAAGCTGAAAGACCTCTGTAAAGTCCTTCAGTGTTTTGAGGAATGCACACGGCTAGTAAACGCAGACGATGCCATCATAAGCATGAGCATAACACTTATGCGTCTGCTCATGCAAACTTTGAAGCACATTAAGGATCAGGCATCTGCATTGGAGGGGCAACAGGAGGAGGATGAGGAGGGAAGGCAGGATGACAGTCAGCCATTGTCTGGTGTAGCGTGTGTAGCAGGTGAGTTGTAAAAGACAACAAGGACACAGTTGGGTGCAGTTTCTGAGTTTTTCCTCAAAATTTTTGTGCACAAGATGACCCGCTAGGTACTGTGTCCTCCGAGGGAGGGGTCCAGGTGGTGCTAATAAAAATATGGATATCTTATAGCCTACATATTGTAATATATTGTTTAAATGCTTTGATATAGTGTGGTCATTAGACCAAGGATGGAAAGTATTGCAAATATGAAATATGGTTGTTTGAATCTAAACACTATATTGCAATATACTATGGTGTAATATCATTAATGCTGAACTTTGACACTGAACCACAAAGCGTTTGCTCTGTGTCAATACCGTAAGACAAGGAATTGTTCTGTGGTCTTTGAAGCTCTGTGTTTCAAAGATTCATTATCCTGATTTGCACACAAGTGATATTTGCTTTGACTGAATACTTTCTCTTTACTATACCCTGCTAATTGGGGGGTCGTTGATGGGAATTCTACTAGGAGCTTTCCAACTAATTCTGTGTGGTGTATTAGGACAATAGGAATAACAACTGTATAGATAATGAATATTTCTGCTGCTTGAACAAGGAAGTCTTGTGCTCAATAATAGTATGATTCTCGATTGACAAGAGAGACCAAAATGTGATGGTCTCATGTAGCAATGATCATGCATGACATCCATAATCGAGGACCAATTGTGATACATATCTGACATGTATGCGTGTGTGTCTGGGTTACGATAGGTATCCAGTTTTCAGAATAGGTGATTATGGAAGTCATGCTGCCCATATGTTACCATCTTAGAGCGTTATGCTATGAGCATGAAGTGTTAACTTTGTAACAATCAACATATGTTGAACTTTGAACAGTGATAGACAACTTTGACAAGTTGACCAGAGGCAAACAGATCCTGGGTTATAATCAGTAGCAAAACATTGTGCTATTGTTAAGAGACATGCTAATGGCAAACGAATCTCTGGTTGGTGCAAACAAACTAAGATTGTAGTAGTCTATAACAAACAGACCTTGAAGTCTTGGCTGTTATCAAGACAACAACGTACTGTACAGAGTCAAGATTCTGATGCAGACTAAACATACTGCACAGTTGTAATGTGGGAGTGTTGTGTATAAAAAGGTGGACCCTATGTCAGTGAGGGGAGGGACATTTCCAGAAGCTATCGTGGGTGCACGGTTTCTGTGATGACAAGACCAGAGTATTTTCCTTGTCACTGACACTTCGGCCCCTCCAGTAGAGAAGTGATGTTACAATGCTTGGTAATGTATAGTATGGATACTTATTTCTCTATGTACTATAATTCATAATAATTGTATGATTCACATGAAATTAATTAACAAGACAGGGTAATATTATATCTGCCATTCCATTAACTTGGTGTTCTATCATTTAAATTAATCATTGTATAATAAAATTGTGTTATATCCAAGTAGTAGCCTTCTATAAAGCCATATCCGAACCTTTATTGCTTAACAGTTGGCAATACATAAATTGGCGTAGTCGGCAGGATACGCAGAAGGCTCAGAAGTTTTTTTCTTTGTTGGGATAAGAAATAATGCTCACGTCCTAACTTATTTTAGAGTAATAGAATAATTTGTCGGCACTAGGCCAAAATGTTTGGGTTTTCGGCACAAAGTCAGAAAAACAAAATGTTTAAGGCTGGTTTCACATTTGCGTTTTTTAGCGCTGGAAAAAAACGCATATGTGCGCATGCGTTTTTTCCCCTATATTTAACATGGGTGCGCATACCTGCGCGCTTGTAAGCGCATGTATGCGATTTTCATGCGCTGCGTTTTTTTGGGGTGTGCGTTTGTATTTTCCAGATGCAGCATGTTGCATTTTTTGGCCCTGCAAAAAAGCGCATGCGCACATATGCGCACGTTTTGCGCTAAAAATGGCCATTATAGCCTATGGATGTGCATATGTGCGCACTGGCATGCTCATGTATGCGTTTTTTTGCATATGCGTTTTTTTTTTTTAACCATGGAATTTAGGGGTTTGGGTTAGAGTTAGGGTTAGTTAAGGGGGTTTAGGGTTAGGGTTAGGGTCAGGGTCAGGGTTAGGGTTGGGGTTTGGGTCAGGGTTAGGGTTAAGTATGGTTTGGTTAAGGGTTAGGGTCAGGGTTAGGGTCAGGATTAGGGTTAAGTATGGTTTGGTTAAGGGTTAGGGTCAGGGTTAGGGTTAGGGTTAGGGTTAGGGTCAGGGTTAAGGTTAGGGTTAGGGTCAGGGTTAGGGTTAGGGTCAGGGTTAGGGTTAAGTATGGTTTTGTTAAGGGTTAGGGTCAGGGTTAGGGTCAGGATTAGGGTTAAGTATGGTTTGGTTAAGGGTTAGGGTCAGGGTTAGGGTTAGGGTTAGGGTTAGGGTCAGGGTTAGGGTTAGGGTCAGGGTTAGGGTTAAGTATGGTTTTGTTAAGGGTTAGGGTCAGGGTTAGGGTTAGGGTTAGGGTCAGGGTTAGGGTTAGGGTTAGGGTTAGGGTCAGGGTTAGGGTCAAGGTCAGGGTTAGGGTTAGGGTTAGTTAGGGTTTAGGGTTTGGGTTAGGGTTAAGTATGATTTGGTTAAGGGTTAGGGTCAGGGTTAGGGTTAGGGTTAGGGTCAGGGTTAGGGTTAGTAAAGTCATGGTTTGGGTTAGTGTGAGGGGCCACCTAATGTTGGAAAAAAACGCAAACGCGGTAAAAACGCACTAAAAACGCATACAAACGCATAAAAACGCTGAGTTTTTTTCATGCATGCTCATAAAAATGCTTGAAAAAAACGCAGCAGTTGTATGCTTTTGTATGCGTTTTTTCAATGCGTTTTTTTGCGGGAAAAACGCGTTGCAAAAAAATGCAAGTGTGAAACTAGCCTTAGAATGGGAAAAAGAAAGAGGATGGCTGTGTGGAGATCCCTGGCTGGACCAGAGCTCCATACAATATTATAGCGCAAGAAATGCATTGTTGTGGATTGGCAGAACCCTGGGAGAATAAGCTCAAGGGCTCAGAGCCCCATGATGTTGTTGGTTTACTCATGGGGATCCCTGCTAAGGCAGGTGATGCAGTTAACCCCTCGATGTTGGTGATTTACTCGAGAATTTCCCTGCAAAGGCAGGTGATGCAGTCAGCACCTACTGATGTTGTTGAAGTACTCAGGGGTGTCCCTGCTCAGGCAGGTGATGTAGTGTCTGTAGGACGGCGTATGTGGATTTTACTCAGTACATACCGAGATATGCATGAGCAAAACACCCATATGCAAAGAAAGTTGTCGGAAATGGAACAAAAAGTGGTTGTGAGTCTATTGAGACTCC
This sequence comes from Dendrobates tinctorius, assembly GCF_039654945.1. Taxonomy (NCBI): domain Eukaryota; kingdom Metazoa; phylum Chordata; class Amphibia; order Anura; family Dendrobatidae; genus Dendrobates; species Dendrobates tinctorius. Next base: position 27,743,233 of record NW_027361829.1, on the reverse strand, counting down.
AGGGTGGGAGAAAACTCCATATCATATTTTGTCGCACAGTGTTGGTTCAAGTGAACGTTGGGGCAAATATTGGCAAGATGCAAAGCCTGTTGATGTAGCAGAATGCTTGCAGAAAGTAAAAGTAGAAAAAGGGAAAGAATTATGTGCTCTTAGTAAGTGTGGCTGGATCCTGCTATCTGCATATAGAAAACAGCATGAGGAAAAGCAAAGAATGTTAACTAAAGTGCAGGAATTGGAAATACAGCTATGTGAGGCCCAGAATGCATTGGTGGCAGCACAGGGTCAGAATAAGTTAGTAATGGACAAATGCGTTGGAACTCAGCATGATGCAGGACAGGCTGCTGTATGTGTAAAACAGTATAAGTGCAGAAAGAAGAGGGGGAAGGTGAACAGGAATGAAGCTTTGGCCATGGCCAGAGCAGAGATGGAGAGGAACGCAGATCAGTGGGATGGTGATGCACAGGAGTCAACTGACTCCGAAACTGTCATCAACCTGAACAGGGGGATGATCATTTTAATGGGGAGATGGAAATGGATCCTCTTCTTAACCCATTAAAACCTCATCGCATTTGCCAGATCCAGGTTGTAGAGACAGTTACAGGGAAGCAAAACCAGAATGAGGTAGAAGATTGCAGTGTGTCTAATAGATCTGAGTTGCAATCTACCTTAAGTAGAAGAAATACTAGGGGTGTTAAGGCCCTGGCAAGGTTCAGATTCAGGCGATCTGATGATCCCATGTTGTTCTGTAGTAATTATTTGGCATTGTACAGAAATGTTTGCAATCATCCAGATATGTCTCAGAATGATCCTAGTTTTCTATTTTCAATGGCAAATCATTGTAATTTAGATTATGCCACAAGAGTGTCTCTAAGAAATGCCAGTTCATATGAAATATTTGTAAAACTATTAAATGAGTGGTGTCTTGAGTCAAAAGAGCAGGATGAAGTATCCAAGAATGTGTCTGCTGTTTACAGGCCTAGGTATTGCTTTAAATGTGGGAAGATGGGCCACATTAAGCGTTATTGTAATCCCAAACCAGAGAGCCATTCATTTCACCAGAATATTGATGGTATTGAGAATAAGGAAGAACTTGCCATCTATGATGATACTGAATTTACAGACTCCTGTAAAAAAAGCCGACTTTGCTACAACTGCACAAAAGTCGCAAGAAATGCAGATCCCAACAGTGGGTAAGAGTGAGACTCTGAAAGAGCAGAACTTGTCATACTGTAGACCCCAAAAAGACGGTGCTACTATTCCAGTGTTCTGTCTATGGGGCTGGATCATTTTACATGGGTCACCAGTCATCATTCCTGTGTTATCCTTTTAAGACAGTGTCCAGTGAGGTTGCTTGCTTGTTTTTGTACAGATAGGATAAGGACAAAGTGCAGTATTTGACTTGTACGTATTCTAACCTTTTTTTTGTGCTTTCTTTTTCCAGACTGGACAAACCAGTTTTTCAGAGGAATCCGATTCAATGTATTTAGCTATATATAAGACATGGGGTTAGACTAATGAGCTCAAAGGTAAAGGTTAAAATAATTGTTTGCAAACAATTAAATAAGTAATCATCCGATTGTGATGAATCGGACTGTATTTAGCTAAAAGTTGTGATTTAGTTTTATGTATGTTTTTAATCTTTATTTTCAATTAGGAACATAATAGGTTTGTAAAATCCGTTTGAAAGTTGTATCTTGAACAGTTATGTTTGATATTTCAATGAATTGAGGTAATGTGATAGATCAGATTTATCAAGGAGAAATGCATGAATATTGAGTAAAGTGACATGTCAATATTACAGAGAGAAGCTAGAATAGCTCAGTCAGTGGATTTCTAAAATTTGGTGGAATCAATTAGCTGTCCTGAATCTGCTCAAGTCATTTCTCAAGTAGCAGTCAATGTGATCTCAGATAATAATGTTTTTGTTTTCCCTTTAGATCAAAATCTGATCTGTAAGTGTTGTATTTTTGCTTTCATCTTGTGAGACTGCTTTCAAGAGCCAAGCAATCTTCAAACAGATACCAGCTATGGAAAGTGTGGATTTCTGAAAACCAAACAGAATCTATGGCTTTACTTGGCTCAGTGGACACTAGCCATTTTTGAAGGGCAAAGACCAAGAAGATGTGACCCAAAGTGTGAACTGTACTGAAGAAAATTTCTAATGGGAGAAATGATTAACAGAAGGATTCCAAGAATTATGCCAGCCGATCCATGCTGTCAGTGGCTTGTGATAAACATTTAAATATGATGAATCAGACTGGGGATGGGGAGAGGGATATATTATGTGGCTCCAGTTCAGATAAAAAGTGCAAAAGTATGAGGGCGGGCAATAGTGATCGCTCCATCATTTACAGAACATGTAAGATTGCCTAGAGGTGGGATGTTTTCCTTTGGAAATATCACTTGTTATATTCTAGCTAATATAACTAGTGGGTCAGGTGTTAGCTCCAGGATAGCTTTAAGGAGTAATTTGTATTATGCATACATTGGTTTGTTGGTGTTGGATAAATAATGTGTCGCTATAAGATATCCAAGGGTGGATTGTGGTGCTAATAAAAATATGGATATCTTATAGCCTACATATTGTAATATATTGTTTATATGCTTTGATATAGTGTGCTTATTAGACCAAGGAGGGAAAGTATTGCAAATATGAAATATGGATGTTTGAATCCAAACACTATATTGCAATATACTATGGTGTAATATCATTAATGCTGAACTTTGACACTGAACCACAAAGCGTTTGCTCTGTGTCAATACCGTAAGACAAGGAATTGTTCTGTGGTCTTTGAAGCTCTGTGTTTCAAAGATTCATTATCCTGATTTGCACACAAGTGATATTTGCTTTGACTGAATGCTTTCTCTTTACTATACCCTGCCAATTGGGGGATGGTTGATGAGAATTCTACTAGGAGCTTTCCAACTAATTCTGTGTGGTGTATTAGGACAATAGGAATAACAACTGTATAGATAATGAATATTTCTGCTGCTTGAACAAGGAAGTCTTGTGCTCAATAATAGTATGATTCTCGATTGACAAGAGAGACCAAAATGTGATGGTCTCATGTAGCAATGATCATGCATAGCATCCATAATCGAGGACCGATTGTGATACATATCTGACATGTATGCGTGTGTTTCTGGGTTACGATAGGTATCCAGTTTTCAGAATAGGTGATTATGGAAGTCATGCTGCCCATATGTTACCATCTTAGAGCGTTATGCTATGAGCATGAAGAGTTAACTTTGTAACAAGCAACATATGTTGAACTTTGAACAGTGATAGACAACTTTGACAAGTTGACCAGAGGCAAACAGATCCTGGGTTATAATCAGTAGCAAAACATTGTGCTATTGTTAAGAGACATGCTAATGGCAAACGAATCTCTGGTTGGTGCAAACAAACTAAGATTGTAGTAGTCTATAACAAACAGACCTTGAAGTCTTGTGCTGTTATCAAGACAACAACGTACTGTGCAGAGTCAAGATTCTGATGCAGACTAAACATACTGCACAGTTGTAATGTGGGAGTGTTGTGTATAAAAAGGTGGACCCTATGTCAGTGAGGGGAGGGACATTTCCAGAAGTTATCGTGGGTGCACGGTTTCTGTGATGACAAGACCAGAGTATTTTCCTTCTCACTGACACTTCGGTCCCTCCAGTAGAGAAGTGATGCTACAATGCTTGGTAATGTATAGTATGGATACTTATTTCTCTATGTACTATAATTCATAATAATTATATGATTCACATGAAATGAATTAACAAGACAAGGTAATGTTATATCTGCCATTCCGTTAACTTGGTGTTCTATCATTTAAATTAATCATTCTATAATAAAATTGTGTTTTATCCAAGTAGTAGCCTTCTTTAAAGCCGTATCCGAACCTTTATTGCTGAACAGTTGGCAATACAGTCCGGCAAACTCCAAGGTAGATCAGGAACACCTGTTCAAGACTCCTCCTTGTGTATCCTCTCTAGGCCGTGTATCTGCGCTGATCTCTCCCTTCCTTCCTGCTGTGCGCCTTTGCAAACAGTGTCCCAAGCTGGCAGCCACAGATCACACCGGGCGACGTGGGTCAGGCCCCGGGGTCCTTTATTCCAACTGCTGCCTTTTTGATTTTTGAATGCAGCTGCGACTGAGGCACTTAAAGTTACCTCAGCCTCTGTCTTTATAGCTGAGCCCTGTATTTTTCCACTACCTTCAGGAGCCACCTTCCAGAACGAGGCCTGGTCCTTCCTTCTCCAGAAATGGGCTTTACAGGTGGCTTATTGCACTTCCCATGCCCCAAGGACCCCTTCCTTCCAGTCTAGGAGCTTGGACAAGATGTTTCTCTCTTCTCTGACCCTCAGCCCTCTCACAGCAATCCTGCTCTTACTCTGTCCTGTCACCGACTGACAACTCTCTAGAAAGATCCATTTACCTCAGACTAGCTACACCCACCAACTGTCACCTTGCTCTCTCTCTTGGATGGCCACAATCACTCCACTACCTAAGCTCCTCCCACTGTACCTACCTTCCACACTAACCCCCAACACCCTTTCCTAGTCAGGCTGGGATGAGGCCATCCTCCCGCCGGGTACACCCAGATGCCATGACTAACTAGTGTGTGTGTTGAGTGCAGGGTTAGGAGTCCTGAGTGGTGATCCCTCCTTACCTGAGGGTGGGATACCACACCTTTGGATGAGGTGCAGTACCTCTGTGGCGACCGTACTTTCAGGGGCACCATAGTACCCTTTCTCAATGCTCTATTTTGTTGTCGGATCCATACTGGGCCTGAAAGTGTCTGTGTTGGCCTCCTGAAATGTATATGGATATTCAGTATGTTTAAACTATACTATATATACCTTGTATCTAGTGATACTGTACCCTTTTGCAAATTTTTATATTATTGTCTAATCCATACTGAGCCTGTGACCATCTGTGTCTTTCTCATGAAATATATACGGAGATTTACAATTATCCCTAGACTGTATAGAGCTGTCCGCTTCTGATACAGTACCATATATCTGCTTGTGTTTTGAGTCCATTTTCACAAAAATTATTAAGTATGGTGGAAGCGGCCACGGATGTGGGTGTGGGGGGCCAGCTCGTACTGATGGTGGTGGTGCATCTGCTGGTAGTGCCAAAAGCACAATAGCAGCTAAGGCAGGAGGTGTTGAGCCTGCACCATCGTCTGGCACAAGAAGGCCTTTAAGGCTCCCTTTTCTGGGAGTAGGTAAACTGCTTTTAAAGCCGGAGCATCAGCAACTGGTTTTGCCTTACATTGCTGAAACAGCCTCCAGCTCTATCACCTCCTCTTCTGAAGTTTACAAAAATGCAAGCACAGAGTCGTCAGTGCAGGCTTCTGGTCAGGAACCACCTCTTTCCTTGTCTCCTTCACCCCCACCCAAAGTGTAGGATGCGGCAGCCCACAATTCACATTACTCCATGGAGCTCTTTTCACATGCCATGCCTGTTGTATCAAGTGAAATCCTGAATTCCCCAGTCCAACATGAATCGGAGATGGAGTACACTGATGCACAGCCACTGCTAGATGATTATGCTGGTACATTCACCCACAGCACTATATTCCTCTCGCACTCTATGGAGCCAGAATGTGATGAAACTCAGGTGCCCCTTCCCGCATACTATACCACCTTACACGGTGACACAGAGGAAGGTGCAGATAAAAGTGCCGGTTCCCTGAGCAGGTCGGGTGTCCTACTTGTGGGTGACGGCAGTGTCACAGGGCCCCTCATAGCACGCAAAAGTGTCTCTGCCGGTGGGAGGACCACTCGCCGTCAGACATACCGTCGTAATATGTGGGGCCCTGTGCCAGTGCCGTCGCCCACGAGTGGGCCCCCCATGCTTGCTCAGGGCCACAGCACTTGCAATACTTACCTCTCCCTGCTCCACCACCGTGATGTCTTCTGCGTTTCCTGACAGTGACATTCAGGTTAGAGAGCGCATTGACATCACGTCTGTATGCCCCCTACTGAAACAGTACAAGTGCAGAGAGCTTGAAGATGGCAATGCTGTGGAGTCCAGAGTACAGCAGTGCCCAGCGAGGAGAGGTATTTAATTTTTTTAAATGTTGGGAGCATTTTTTGGGGAGCAATATACACTGGAGAATGAGATATGGAGCCCATCATACACTGGAGCATCATCCATTTGCCCCATCATATACTGAAGCATTCCAAATGGGGGACATCAGACACTGGAGCAGCATTTACGGGGCCCATTATACATTGGAGCATTAGAAATGGGGCCCATTATATATGGAGCATTATTTGGGCCCATAACACACTGGAGCATCGTCCATGGGGACCAACATATACTGTAGCATTATGTGGAGCTCATCATATACTGTATGGAACATTATATGTGACCAATTATTCTGTATGGAGAAATATACGGGGTTCATTATTCCGTATGGCGCACTAGGTGGTGGCCATAATACTGTATGAAGTAATATACTGTCCGTTTTTTGAGCTATTGTAGAATTTAAAATAGATAATATCAGTCATGTCATGTAAGCAGTGAAGTATTTTTCTATATTTCTGTGCCGTATCGGAGCATCATGAATTGTGGAAGGTGTTAAAAGGGCGCACTGACACTCTTTGGCCCAGGGCACACGAAAACCTTGCGCCAGCCCTACCCCACCCCCACAACTTTAGCCAAATAACCCCCAGTTTTCAATGCATAACTATTATTATAAAGTAAATTAAGGTTGACAAGCTTAAGTAATAAGAATTGATGTCGTTGCCATTAAAATGGGCACTGTAGGTGTGTTTACTGTCCTTCACTCCCTACCGACTTTACTTCCCCATTGACTTGCATTGGGTTTCGTGTTTCAGTCGGACCCCGACTTTTCCCTATAGTCGGCCGATTTCGTTCGACCCGACTTTTGAGAAAGTCGGGTTTCATGAAACCTGACTCGACCCAAAAAAAGGCAAAGTCGCTCATCTCTAGTGATGACATTAAGTGAGAGAATTTACAAAGCTTTAGGCTGCATGCCCACATTCAGGTAAAGGGCACATAACCTTACCATTACCAACCGACTGAGAGCTAACCCTGCAAGGGTCTAAGCAGCACCTTAACCCCTTCATGACCAAGCCTATTTTGACCTTAATGACAAGGCCATTTTTTGCAATTCAGACCAGTGTCCCTTTATGAGGTAATAACTCAGGAACGCTTCAACGCATTCTAGCGATTCTGAGATTGTTTTTTACTGACATATTGGGCTTCATGTTAGTGGTAAATTTAGGTTGATAATTTTTGCGTTTATTTGTCAAAAAAATCAGAAATTTGGCGAAAATTTAGAAAATTTTGCAATTTTCAAATTTTGAATTTTTATTCTGTTAAACCAGAGAGTTATGTGACACAAAATAGTTACTAAATAACATTTCCCACATGTCTACTTTACATCAGCACAATTTTGGAAACAAAATATTTTTTTGTTAGGAAGTTATAAGGGTTAAAAGTTGACCAGCGATTTCTCATTTTTACAATAAAATTTACAAAACCATTTTTTTTAGGGACCACCTCACATTTGAAGTCACTTTGAGGGGTCTATATGGCAGAAAATACCCAAAAGTTACACCATTCTAAAAACTGCACCCCTCAAGCTACTCAAAACTACATTCAAGAAGATTATTAACCCTTCAGGTGTTTCACAGGAACTAAAGCAATGTGGAAAGAAAAAATGGACATTTTAATTTTTCCAACAATTTTTCCTTTTAGCATCAATTTTTTCATTTTCACATGGGAAACAGGATAAAATGGATCCTAAAGTTTGTTGGGGAATTTCTCCTGAGTACAACGATACCTCATATGTGGTCATAAACCACTGTTTGGGCGCACGGCAGGGCTCAGAAGGGAAGGAGCGCCATTTGACTTTTTGAATGGAAAATATGCTGGAATATTTAGTGGTTGCCATGTCGTGTTTGGAGAGCCCCTGTGTGCATGAACATTGGAGCTCCTCCACAAGTGACCCCATTTTGGAAACTAGACCCCCCAAGGAACTTATCTAGATGCATAGTGATCACTTTGAACCCCCAGGTACTTCACAAATTGATCTGTAAAAAAAAAATAATACTTTTTTTCACAAAAATTTTCTTTTAGCCTCAGTTTTCATTTTCACATGGGCAACAGGATAAAATGGATCCTAAAATTTGTTGAGCAATTTCTCTTGAGTGCACAGATACCTCATATGTGGTCATAAACCACTGTTTGGGTGCACGGCAGGGCCCGGAAGGCAAGGAGCACCATTTGACTTTTTGAATGGAAAATTAGCTCCAATCGCTATCGGACACCATGTCGTGTTTGGAGAACCCATGTGCACCTAAACATTGGAGCTCCCCCACGAATGACCCCATTTTGGAAACTAGACCCCCTAAGGAACTTATCTAGATGTGTGGTGAGCACTTTGAACCCCCAAGTGCTTCACAAAAGTTTATAACACAGAGCAGTGAAAATAAAAAATAATTTTTTTTTCCTCAAAAATGATTTTTAGCACACTATTTTTAATTTTCACAAGGCTAGCAGGAGAAATTGGACCACAAATCTTGTTGTCCAGTTTGTCCTGAGTACGCTGGTACCCCATATGTGGGGGGGAACCACTGTTTGGGCACACAGCAGGGCTCAGAAGGGAAGGAGCGCCATTTGACTTTTTGAAATGCAAATTACTTCCAATCGTTAGCGGACACCATGTCGTGTTTGGAGAGCCCCTGTGTGCCTAAACATTGGAGCTCCCCACAAATGACCCCATTTTGGAAACTAGACCCCCTAAGGAACTTATCTAGATGTGTGGTGAGCACCTTGAACCCTCAAGTGCTTCACAAAAGTTTATGACGCAGAGCCGTGAAAATAAAAAAAAGTTTTCCCTCAAAAAATTATTTTTTAGTGCGCAATTTTTTATTTTCACAAGGGTACCAGGATAAATTAGACCCCAAAATTTGTTGTCCAGTTTGTCCTGAGTACGCTGGTACCCCACATGTGGGGGGGAATCACTGTTTGGACACACGTCGGGGCTCGAAAGGGAAGTAGTGACATTTTGAAATGCTGACTTTGATGGTATGGTCTGCGGGCATCATGTTGCATTTGCAGAGCCCCTAATGTACCTAAACTGTGGAACCCCCCACAAGTGACCCCATTTTGGAGACTAGACCCCCCAAGGAACTTATCTAGATGTGTGGTGAGCACCTTGAACCCCCAAGCGCTTCACAGAAGTTTAAAACGCAGAGCCGTGAAAATAAAAAATATTTTTTTTCCTCAAAAAAAAAATGATTTTTAGCCAGCAATTTTTTTTTTTCACAAGGGTAGCAGGATAAATTGGACCCCAAAAGTTGTTGTACAGTTTGTCCTGAGTACGCTGGTTCCCCATATATTGGGGGGGACTATTGTTTGGGCACACGTAAGGGCTCGGAATGGAAGTAGTGGCGTTTTGAAATGCAGACTTTGATGGAATGGTCTGCGGTCGTCGTTACGTTTGCAGAGCCCCTGATGTGCCTAAACAATAGAAACCCCCCACAAGTGACCCTATTTTGCAAACTAGACCTCCCAAGTAACTTATCTAGATGCCTGGTGAGCACTTTGGACCCCCAATTGCTTCACAGAAGTTTATAATGCAGAGAAATGAAAATAAAAAAAAAAAATTTCCACAAAAATATTTTTTTAGCCCCCAATTTTTTATTTTCCCAAGGGTACCAGGAGAAATTAGACACCCAAAGTTGTTGTGCAATTTTTCCTGAGTACGCTGATACCCCATATGTTGGGGTAAACCACTGTTTGGGCACATGTCGGGGCTTGGAAGGGAGGAAGCACCGTTTAACTTTTTGAACGCAAAAATGGCTGGAATCAATGGTTGCACCATGTCGCGTTTGGAGACCCCCTGATGTGCCTAAACAGTGGACACCCCTCAATTCTAACTCCAACCCTAACCGCAACACACCCCTAACCACAGCCCTAACCCCAACACATCCCTAACCCTAATCCCTAACTATAACCCTAACCCCAACATACTCCTAACCCTATCCGTAACCCTAATCCCAACCCTAACCATAACCCTAACCACAAGTCTAACCCTCTTTCCAACCCTAACCCTCTTTCCAACCCTAACCCTCTTTCCAACCCTAACCCTCTTTCCAACCCTAACCCTCTTTCCAACCCTAACCCTCTTTCCAACCCTAACCCTCTTTTCAACCCTAACCCTCTTTCCAACCCTAACCCTCTTTCCAACCCTAACCCTCTTTCCAACCCTAACCCTCTTTCCAACCCTAACCCTCTTTCCAACCCTAACCCTCTTTCCAACCCTAACCCTAACCCTCTTTTTAACCCTAACCCTAATGGAAAAATAAAAATATTTTCTTTATTTTATTAGTTGTGCCTACCTATGGGGGTGATAATCGGGGGGGTTTATTTACTTTTTCTTTCATTTTGATCACTGTGAGAGTGATCAAAATTAAAGAATGGAATCTGCAGCCAGCAGATTCGGGTGGGCGCACTGCGCATGCGCCCGCCATTTTCCAAGATGGCGGCGCCCATCATCCGGACCCGAGGGACACCGAGAGGGACGGGGGGATCGGAGGCTGGCGGGGAGCAGAGGGAATGGGAGGGGGGGCAGATGATGACAGCGGCGGCAGATCGCCGCTGTCATTCAGTTGCGGGGGGGCGATCGCCGGTAGGGGGGTGAAATCGGTGTCTCCAGCCATGTCCGATGCTACAGCAGCATCGGCCATGGCTGGATTGTAATATTTCATCAATTTTCATTGATGAAATATTACTATCGCTCTGATTGGCTGTTTCACTTTTAACAGCCAATCAGAGCGATCGTAGCCACGTGGGGGCGAAGCCACGCCCCCTGTGGTGAATTTCAAAGCCCCCTGTATCTGCGGGTCGGGTGACCTTTCAGTGACCCCGGTCACCCGACCCGCAGGGGGGCTTTAAAGTCATGACGCCACATAGGTGTCACTGGTCAGATTTGTACCAGGTTTCATGACGCCTATGTGGCGTCATTGGGCGTGAAGGGGTTAATATAGCTGAATGACTGCATGGTAATTTGACATTATGCATGGTTATTCACAAGTTTTTAATTCATAAAAGGGCTAACAATTACCAAGCATGTTGCTCATTTTATTTCTCTATAAAAGCTCATCTCTGTGCATAGGGGCTAAGCAAAGTATATTAAAGACATAGTTAATGATTTGATAAACATTTAATAAACCTTCTTTCTCAATTCGTATGCTTATCTAGTACTTTCTAATTATTCCTTGCTTGTTTACTATCGTCACCTAGTAAATAGATTAATCTCAAATCCCAAAGCTATTGAACACTGTCTTAAATTCCTTGCAAAAAAAGCACAAAAGTATAGGAGAAGGCAATTCTTCGCATTTGATCACAGCATGGTAGATGGAACTTGGAGCAACAACAGATGGCTGTAAAAATCTGGATGCATTTTTAAAATGATAAAAGTTCTTAATTTAGGCTTTATTGATCACTTTTCTGGTGTACATACTTTAATATGCTATGTACTCTGCATTTCTACCCATAAAGTGTAAATCCATTCACTGGTCCTTCTGTTCTTGCTATACAAAAATATATTGTAAACAAAGCAAAATAAATAAATGAAAATAATGTACTATAGAAAGTGTTATTTTCGGGCAGATGTCTGGGAAACACACTACAGCACTATACTTCAATCACTCAAATGTTTATCTTTTTGAGAGAACATACGAAACATATGGATGTTTTTTAAGTGAGTGTTACATGCATGTATTATTAAACAGGTAACAATAGCAGTAGCTACCGACTACATCTAAAAATGCAATTTTCCCCTCAACTTTTCTAGTCAGCTTCCTTCAGACACTATCAGAAGCCTCTATGTCAGAAGATGACATGTCAATGTTCTTGTTACCTATTTTAATGGGTTTATCTTCTAATAGGAAATTGAAGACCAGATGAAGAGAAGGGGGTCCTTAGGGCACGGGTAGTGCGATAAGCCAACCGTGGGGCCCGTATCTAGACGTGGAAGGACCAGGCCACAGTGAGGGAGCTGGTCCCTAAGCCTAGTGTAGAACAACCAACGAGGCTCAGCTAGCAAGCCGGAGGTGGAGGTAATTTCAAGTGCCTCTGCCGCAGCCACAAATACTTCCCAAAAAGGTAGCGCTAGAGGATCCCGGAGCCAGACCCACGTCGCCCGGTGAGATCTGTGGCTGTCGGCTTGGAACACTGCTTGTGCATGCACAGGGCAGGAGAGAAAGGAGATATCAGCGCAGAGACACGGCCTAGAAAGATGAACATCAAGGGGAGTTCTGAAAAGGTGTCTCTGAATTGAGTGGGAGTTTGCTGGACCCCTCCCCCTGGAGGACAAAGTACCAAGTGCGCTACCATACGCAGGAATTGTGAGTAAAGACCCTGAAACTGCACCCAACTCTGTCTGCCATGTCACTTGCATCCCGCCTGCCTTACACAGCATTCACTATCACCGGCACCGGCTCAACTGTTACTACTTTAACTGCCCTGGGACACAGCTCTACCCGTGGAGAGCTTCACCATCCTTGCTGCCATAACACCGTCCCAGAGGATCTGCATTGCAGCGTCGGCTACCATTGTCGAATACCACGGGTGCCGTCACGACAAACTCCCCATTTCCTTACCCTTTTCCCATCATCTTCCTCCCCATTAAACATTCATCTTTACTGGACACCCAGGGCCATGGACTGGGTCACTACCACCGTGACACATCCCCTTTAAATAACCTGACTGGCCCGGTACCGAGTAACCTAAGGCCCTGTGGGGGCGCTCCACTTGCCCTTAAAAATACAGGGAATTCAAAGTTTTACAGATGTTGTAGTAGGAGTTTTTGAGGACATCTATTGCACTGTAAAGACTCTGCACTTAGTAAGATATATTAAAATGTAACTTTTATTAAGTAATTAAGAATATCAAATAGGTGAATTATTAGAATCACCACCACCAAAAATGGAAACAAACAACAGGTAAAGAGAAAAGCCAGGGGCAGTTGCCTGACCCTACTCTACTTCTGACTGGCCCTACCTTGCCGTGGGGGTTGGCTCCTCCATAACGCCATACCATCAACAGATCACATATTATTCACATAGTGATCAGATAATATAATACTGATCATGATCATTAATAAAATAACACATTACTAATAATACCATGTAATGGCACCAAGTAAATTAAAGTGCAATTATACACAGGAGCTCTGTGCATAGTATACAGTTGTCAACATGGAACCCATCTAAAAACCACAATAATGGGCTAAACTCACATGATGCAGCTCAACGAAACAGTGGTTGGAAAAGAGGACCTATGGAATATATGAACCTTATACAAATACTTTATTAACTTAGTACACCGTGTATTTAAATAGTAAAAAAAAGTAAAATAAAAAAACAGAGGCTGCTAAGCACATGTAAGTGAGGGCCAGGACTGTAGTCGTGGCCTGTACTCTTGTGGCAGCTGTGCTCAGCCCATCCCTTAAATGAAACAATACTCTGCTCTTCGTTATACCTTCATCTCCAGTCCCATCTTCCCAGGCTATAACGGTCCCTCTTCTAGGCAACTCACATCAAGGGAGACACAGTCCGAGACAACTTTAACACTTTCTTTACTTAGGATTTTGCACGTTACATCCACAGTTGGTACATCATCACATTTACTTGCTTCCTGATCTTTCCCTTGCTTGCTGTCACTTCTGTGCAGTACACACCCGGACTGGACCTGACTAGACGGCTTCCCAGTTCCTTCCAGGTTTGACCTCACTACAATCCGTTTTGCCCCAGAACTGAATTCATCAATCACTACGCTTGGTGACCCCCGGTGAAGCATCCGGCCTGTCTGTACCGATCTTGTCGAAGCGCCAACTCCTTTCATCTCCTTAGTCCAGCCAACTTCTGCCCTAAAAGCATTGGTCCAGGTGGTAAGATGCCACATCTTTCTTTTCCTGTTCTGACCCTTTGCTAAGACCTGCAGTGGCAGTGGGTAATGTGGGCAATAACGACTTAATGTTACATGACTGCCAAGCTGTCCGGGCTTATAGCCCATGTGGATTCTTGGGCACCCTGGCCCTATCTGACTTAACTTTCCTCTTACTACCTGGCAGCCCCTCCTATAATTAACACTCTATGAACCTCCTACCAGGTCCCACTAGTATACCCCCACTTAGTGGCCCGCAACATATTTACAACTACCCAGTCTATGGGGAAACTATATACTAAGAGTGCCCTCCTCTAATGTCCCAATAAAGGATGCACTAACTTTCCTTAACTATACATACATAAATGACATATAATATGCAAGCAATATTATCATGCAAGAACATGAGGCAATCTATACACTTATCAATACAATGGTAACACATTCAAGTGACAGTACCATAAATAATGAGCGGTAATACATAATTATACATACAGGCAATAATCATAAAAACATGTTTGTAAACACTAAGGACTGGAAAACAATCAGAGGGAAGGGAGGCATAACAGACATCATACCCCACTCCCTTACACACACATGCAAAGGAACATAGTCATATGCAGGAGGTGAAATGCATGATAGGTATAACATGAGTATAGCAAAAACCCCTGAACATACTGTAATCAGTTGAATATAACTTTCCAAAACAAATATAGAACAGAAGGGGAGCAAGAGTAAAAGATTCTCACTTAAATATCATAATCACCAGCTGTCTGCAGAGTTCCCACTGCCCCAATGCACATTTCATTTGGGGAGGATAGGTACAGTTCATAATGCATAGGCTGGCCAATGAATACACAGTATGGAGGAGGTGTGTGGGTCAAGTGTAACAAAATCATGTGAGCGGTGTGTATCTGCGCATAATGTGGCTCATGCGCTGTTCAGTTCTCCCATACTGAGGATGATCTGGTTTGCCATGTGTCATGCAAGCGATCCACCGCTGTCAATGAGGCGGCACATGTGCAGACGTGTAAACAAACAGCCACTCACCTAAACATCCATGGGGGAACAGCCATGCATGGATAAGATAAATTAAATTAATAATTAGCAAGGTGACATTTAGAATATGTGAAGACTTAATATTAATCATCACCAGTGTTCCCAATATACATACAGTGCTTAAAGGATTCTGAAGAAAGAAAAGTAAGAGAAATTAAAAATAGAATAAAAGGGGGCTGGTGCATCTGTGGGCTGCTATAACATGACTATTAGTGATGAGCGACCATGCTCTCCACTACTCGGTGCTTGCTTGAGCATCTCACTGCTGGAGATGCTCGGAGCTCTCCGAGAATTTCCGGGGTTGCTCAGCGGGAGCTCGGGTCCCAGCCCTGCATGTTTGGTGCTCTTTAGAGAGCCGATGAACATGCAGAGATTGTCTGCCACACACTGTAATGCCGCAGCCATGTTGGTTGTAGCATTATAGTGATTGGCTGGCCACACAGCGTCATCATGTCTATATCAGACCTGGTGCTGCCATGCTCGTCACAGTCTGCTCCGGAATCAGCCACTGTAGGGAGAGGTGCTGCTGAGCTAGGGAGAGATTTGTTTTACTTCGTACTTAGTGTGGGTATACCATATCTAATACACATATCCATCTCAACTAACAGTCCTTCTGAGGACTAATAAAGCTGCATAGATATCAGTGCTAGGCAGGCAGGGGGGATATGTGGCAGACTGCAGTGCTTATAGCAATATTGTCCATTCCAGTTCTGTCTGCTGCTGCTGCTGCTGTCTATTACAGATATTTGTAGACATAGCCCCAGGTATCAGGGGCCAGGAATAATTTTCTTTAGATCTTAATCCTAATTATTTTCTTTAAAAGCAATCCAGAGAACACTGTTTTTCTTCTCCATGTGGTTGTTGGCGCTGTAGAATGCAGCCAGATCCTTTCCATATTACAGTATGGGAGACCCACTTCCTAAGAATGGGAACATTGTTTTCAGGAGGCCCTCCTGTACATCTCTTCAAAGGGATTTTGGGGTGCATCTAAATTTTGGCCAGACCTTGCATTTACTGCATAGGCAAACAGTGTGGGAGAACCACTTCCTAATAATATGAACATTGTTTTCAGGAGGCCCTCTTGTACGTCTCTTCAAAGGGGTATTGGGGTGCATCTAAATTTTGACAAGGCCTTGCATTCACTGCATAGGCAAACAGTATGGGAGACCCACTTCCTAAGAATGTGAATATTGTTTTCAGGAGGCCCTCCTGTACGTCTCTTCAAAGGGGTTTAGGGGTTCATCTGAATTTTTGGCAGCTCTTGCATTCACTGCATAGGCAAACAGTATGGGAGAACCACTACCTAATAACAGGAACATTGTTTTCAGGAGGCCCTTCTGTATGTCTCTTCAAAGGGCTATTGGGGTGCGTCCAAATTTTGGCCAGCCCTGCCACTCACTGCATAAACAAACACTATGGGAGACCCACTTCCTAATAATGGGAACATTTTATCATGAGGCACTCCTGTACGTCGTCAAAGGGGTGTTGGGGTGCATCCTAATTTTTGGCAGCCCTGCCACTCACTGCATATGCAATAGCAGTATAGGAGACCCACTTTTTAATAATGGGAACAACAAATCATAGCCGGCTGATGGATCTCTAAGAGTAGTGAAGGCCGACTGCTGGCCCTTTAAGAATAGTAAAGGCCGCCTGATGAACCTATAAAAATAGGCTTTGTGACTTTCAGAGTTCTCTTTCATAAATTAAACAGGATGTGTCTGATGATTTGTCACAAACCCCATGGCCAGATAAGGTTGTATAATAACATTTCCCAGTGAATGCATTTGTCTTGGTAGAAAGCAATGCTAAAATTCAAAACTGCATCAAAAATGCTACGTGTAGAGTTGAGCGATACCGTCCGATACTTCAAAGTATCGGATCGGAATGGATCGGCCGATCTTAAAAAAAAGTATTAGTATCGCCGATTCCGATACCGGAAGTCCCATTCAAGTCTATGGGACTTCCGGTATCGGAATAAGAAAAACCCTATTTTTGCCTTGTACAGCCTCTCTGGGGTCTGTACGGGCCTTTCGGGGGGCTGTGCCGGCCTGCCAGGGGGTCTGTGCAGGCTCCGGTGGTCTGTGCCGGCCTGCCGGGGGGCTGTGACGGCCTGCCGGTGGTCTGTGCAGGCTCCAGGGGGCTGTGCCGGCCTGCCGGGGGGCTGTGCCGGCCTGCCGGTGGTCTATGCAGGCTCCAGGGGGCTGTGCTGGCCTGCCGGGGGGCTGTGCCGGCCTGCCGGTGGTCTGTGCAGGCTTCGGGGGTCTGTGCAGGCATCGTCCGATGGGACTACAAGTCCCATCAGGCGATGCCTGCTACCATGACAGTGATTGACACATTAGCCAATGATGGGACAGTAGTAGTCCCATCATCCGGCTAATGTGTTGAATGTAAAAAAAAAAATAAAAAAATTACATGCTACATACATGCTACATACATACAACATGCATACTACATATATACTACATGTAACATACATACTACATATATACTACATGCAACATGCATACTACATGCATGCTACATACATGCTACATACTACATACATGCTACATTCATACTACATATATACTACATGCATGCAACATACATACTACATATATACTACATGCATGCAACATACATACAACATATATACTACATGCATACTACATATATACTACATGTAACATACATACTACATATATACTACATGCATACTACATACATGCTACATACTACATGCATGCTACATACATACTACATGCATGCTACATACATACTACATGCATGCTACATACATACTTCCCACGCAGCAATGGCATAAAGTGAGACTAGGGACTTTTTTTTTTTAAGTGGCGGAGGAATACAGTGCGGAAGGATACCTACCTTCCGTCATTGGATTCCTGCAGCCCGTAGAGAGCGGCAGCATCAGCTGATGCTGCAGTTCTCTACCCAAGATCGTCGTGGGACACACTCGTGGACTGCTTCGGATCATGGATGAGTATTTTTGTGGTTTGTTATGTTAATATTTATTCCGTAAAAGACAATGGCTTCGGGGAACAATGTGACAAGTATTGGTAAGTATGTTACTCTATGTTATATGTACTGTATGTCTATGTATGTATTGTATGAATGTATTGTATGTAGCATGCATGTAGTATGTATGTAGTATGTATGTAGCATGTAGTATGTATGTAGCATGCATGTAGTATGTATGTATCATGCATGCAGTATGTATGTAGTATATGTAGCATGTAGTATGTATGTAGCATGCATGTAGTATGTATGTAGTATGTATGTAGCATGTAGTATGTATGTAGCATGCATGTAGTATGTATGTAGTATGTATGTAGCATGCATGTAGTATGTATGTAGCATGCATGTAGTATATATGTGGTATGTATGTAGCATGTAGCATGTATGTAGCATGCATGTAGTATATATGTGGTATGTATGTAGCATGTAGTATGTATGTAGCATGCATGTAGTATGTATGTAGTATGTATGTAGTATGTATGTGGTATGTATGTAGCATGTAGTATGTATGTAGCATGCATGTAGTATATATGTGGTATGTATGTAGCATGTAGTATGTATGTAGCATGCATGTAGTATGTATGTGGTATGTATGTAGCATGTAGCATGCATGTAGTATGTATGTAGTATATATGTGGTATGTATGTAGCATGTAGTATGTATGTAGCATGCATGTAGTATGTATGTAGTATATATGTGGTATGTATGTAGCATGTAGTATGTATGTAGTATGTATGTAGTATGTATGTAGCATGCATGTAGTATGTATGTAGTATGTATGTAGCATGCATGTAGTATGTATGTAGCATGCATGTAGTATATATGTAGTATGTATGTAGCATGTAGTATGTATGTAGCATGCATGTAGTATATATGTGGTATGTATGTAGCATGTAGTATGTATGTAGCATGCATGTAGTATGTATGTAGTATATATATATATTTTTTTAAACATTTAACACATTAGCCGGATGATGGGACTACTACTGTCCCATCATTGGCTAATGTGTCAATCACTGTCAGGGTAGCAGGCATCGCCAGATGGGACTTGTAGTCCCATCGGACGATGCTTGCACAGACCCCCGGACATCAGCACAGCCCCCCGGCAGGCCGGCACAGACCCCCACAGGGTGCACAGACCACCGGCAGGCGGCACAGCCCCCCGGCAGGCCGGTACAGACCCCCACAGGGTGCACAGACCACCGGCAGGCCGGCACAGCCCCCCGGCAGGCCGGTACAGACCCCCACAGGGTGCACAGACCACCGGCAGGCCGGCACAGCCCCCCGGCAGGCCGGTACAGACCCCCACAGGGTGCACAGACCACCGGCAGGCCGGCACAGCCCCCCGGCAGGCCGGTACAGACCCCGGGCAGTCCACACAGCCCCCCGGCAGGCCGGCAGAGACCCCCGGAAGGCCCGAAATGACGGCGCATCATGATGCGCACACACCGCGCATCATGATGACATCATTTCGGCTGTCAATCAACTTTGAACTTCCGATTCCGATGCCGATGCCCGATATTGAAAAAATATTGGAAGTCGGTATCGGAATTCCGATACAGCAAGTATCGGCCGATACCCGATACTTGCGGTATCGGAATGCTCAACACTAGCTACGTGTGAACATAGCCCAAGGTGTGAAGGAGCATTTTTATTTTTTGTTATTTATTTTGCCTTATATACAAGTCACTACCCTGGAAAGGATGTTCCTTAACATATTTCCCAGGAAAATCCATTTTGGTTTCGCTTCTGTATGTTTTATTGCAAGTCTGTAACAGTGGCATAAGACTTTAACAACATTGTTCACAGCAGTGACCTGGGAGTCAGAATTGCTTCTAGGAGTCTTCCCCATGCTGTTCCCATGTCATTTGAGCACTGTTACCATCGATTTCCGCAATTTCTAGTCCCTCTAAAGCCCGCCGAGGTGCTCGCATTTCCCATAGACTTACATGGGGCTTATTTCTCAGGTCGAGCACTCGAGCATTCCAATTTGCTCCACCCAAGCAATGAGCACCCGAGCATTTTAGTGCTCGCCCATCACTAATGACTATATGTGTGCCGAAGATACTCAATAATATAATATGAATACATTAATTTAAAGGAGCATTGCGTGATTCATGTGGTGCAATAAAGTGCTAAGTGTTATCAAATGCTTGAAAAGGCATCAAGATGGAGATCAGGTGCGCAAAATGTTAAAGTGCTGCGTGCTAAAATTATCAAACACCAAACATTGTGTCATAATAAAGGTGATAGTCTAATACTAAATTAGAAAAAAAGTATATTGTTATAAAGAAGGAAAATTCACAAAAAAAGTGCCATGTTCTTGATGTCGGAGGATTTTGAGCCATCTTTGCAAAAGAAAAGGGCATAGATGGTGGACACCATGAAAAGAGAAGATATATTAATATCAATACTAGAGATGAGTGACCATGTTCAGAAAACATTAGCCAATCTAAAATACAGCACGAAAGTAGCACATTCTGATTCGTGTTCACTTTCACTAGCATTTTTACTCAAAGTCAGCAAAAATCACAGTAACTCATCTCGTTTCCACTAATGCTTTTGTTATTACTTTTGCTTTGATAATGATTATGTATGATGAATCAGGGAGAATGTGTTTGATGAGGGTAGTGGGTGTGGAGGGGTTAAAGGAATGTTTGAAGAGATTACAGCAGTGGCACACGCTTTTTTTAACTTAACTTTAGGTGTGTTGTTTCCGCATACAATCAGGGTTCAGAAACCATCCACAATGTCTTGACACAAGGCATTCTATGATTTTTTGCCGAAATCACATGTCCTTGACCTTATAAAAAGCTAACATCAAGATGATCAAAAAAATATTAGCATACACATCATCGCACAATGCGAAATAAGTGCTGGCCTGAGACCCAACGCATGTTTCGCGGCTGAATGCTGCTTCCTCAGTCCCAGGCCAGCACTTATTTCGCATTGTGCCATGATGGGTATGCTAATATTTTTTTGATCATCTTGATCCGTTACTCGTGCATCATTTAGTACACATAACTGCTGTATATTTTTTCAGGCACTGCTATTGCTTCAGTGTTACATGCACATTACTTTTAAACTGATGGCTTTTCATATACATTGACCCTAGTGGTTGTTATTTAATCTCTTTGTGTGGCTCTCTCCACAAAAATTGGGCTCACATAGATCGTCACATGTGTATATTTCTTGAGAGCCATTACTGCAGTCGCATGTTAAATGTATTTTTCTCTCCTACAATGAGATAGTTTTATCTAAGTACTATATGATACAGTTTTGACATTATTATCTGCTCCCCTTTTGGTGCACGAGAGGCTCTGATATACAGATAGGTACATTCATGCCCTCATTTATACACATTTGTGATGGGCTACCCTTGTAGACATGTAAATTTGATCATTCTCTCTTGCTGCTGTCCTTAATATTATGAAATTTATCTTTGATTACTGCAGTATGAAAGCTTTATTACTTGGGCAATGTGCAATAATTAATATATTACTTCATTCACACTAATTTAATAGTGTTTGATCGAATCGTATTACAATAGGAGTGTCTACCAGGTTATCCTTTTGATCATCAACAGTGCTGACCTGTTTTTTCATTGGTTTCGGGATTATCTATTTACTTTATGCCTCACTTTTTCATACTTTAATACACTTTTGTCGTGTTCTCTTCATGTGCCCTTTTTTTGATACTAATAAAAATTGATTCTATTTAAATAGTTTTGGACTCCATTGTCTCTCCTGTTTTTCATTATATTGTTTTAGGAGTCGTCTCTATTGCAAGCATTATTGAGGCCCACTATATGTATATCATTGGTGATGGGTTTATAATGTATTTTTGGAGCATTGCTTTCATGTAAATATTATTAGGCTTACTATATTGTTGCTGCCACGTGGTCCATTTAGCTACTCCAAATCGTTTTTGTGCTAAATCTGTGTTTCAGTGGCAAGTCAAAAGGCCAGATTTCCTCGTTAAAATTATTAGGCCTACTATAGTGGGGCAATATACAAATAAAATGGTATTCTATCATGCTACAGCATGTAGACATGGAATATATGAAATATGAATAGTAATACTGCTCTGGATAATAAGAAAAAATTGAGACGCTTAGCACATAATTTGGCCAATTCATGCATGCCCAGCAACCAATGACAAGGTAATCTAACGCTGCTGGGACCCTATATTCTTAGTGTGAATACCTATCTTCGGCTAAAGTCAGAATTAATGCGTGAATGTGGATACCTCTCTCAGTAAAGCCTGTATTTATGGGTAGGTAGGATCCTGCTGTAATTAAAACCACCACTTGTTGAAGGGCAGAGTGCTCAGTCAGAGAGCTAACAAAGAAATAACAAAAGACTGATTGGCACTTCTAAGCTAATGTGAATAGGTGCTTACTAGGAGCAGCCTCCTCCATATACAATATACAAAAAAGTTGCATAATTTGGATGCATGCCCAGCAACCAACGACAAGGTGGTCTCATGCTGCTGGGACCCTATGTGTCTAGTATGAACAACTCTCCTAGGCTGACGTCTGAATTCGTGTGTGAATGTGGAGATAAAGTGCTTGAGTGGATGACAAGCACTGCATCATGTGGACTCCTCTTCTTCCACCTTATCATCACACAAATAAACCAAAAAGAAATGGAAAGGAAGCTAGATGCCATCAAAATACAAAGTTTTATTGAAAAAAATATTTTAAAACATGATTAAAACTCATAGAGTAGGGACAAAATATGCAAAAAAGCCACTCATTTATGGTAATTGTTATAATAAGGAATCTAAATTCATACAGTAGATGGGCCTGAATACAAGATTTATTTATAAAAGGCATTGGAATAACTTCCTAAAGTTAATGCAATTAGCCCAATTAAATTTTATAAAGATTCCAAACCAAAATAGACTGTACATAAAAATTCCTAAAAAGTGAAGGTGTGCAATGTCACTGTCTCAAAAGTGAAGTGAATGTGTCAGGTCACTGTATGTGAAAAAACAATAAAATACTTGACATATTTAAAATAAGGCTATATATATATAAAAATATAAAAAGAAAAAGAAAAAGTGAAAGAAAATAACAAAGACATTGATGTGAAATGCTGAAAGAATGATGACAAAAAGTAAAATAAAAAATATATTTAATTGGTGAAAAAATAGAACAATGATGCAAAAATCATCCTAGGAGGCATCCTATGTGAGTGTTTGTTCAATGAAGGTATAATAATCAAGGACCTCAAAGATCGTTTGATACCACCATACCCCAGAATGGCTTATATTTATTTAATTCCCAAAATACATCAGAATGCCACTTGTCCACCAGGACGCCCCATCGTTTCAGGTAATGGAAATCTCTGAGAAATTGTATGCAAATATTTGGACTTTCATTTAAAACCTTTAGTCCATGACCTCCCTTCATATGTAAAGGACACAGGCGATGTCTTGAGAAATATTGAGGAAATACCCCTGGATGATGAGATGTAGCTTGTTTCCATGGACGTGAAGTCCTTGCACACATCCATTCATCATCATCATGGGATCCAAGCTGTTAGAACTTTTTTAACAATGACAGATTACAACCATGAGTTTAACGAATTTCTCCTCCTACTTAGATTAGCCTTGGAACATAACTTCTTTATTTTTAAAGAAAGTATTTATTTACAAAAGCAAGGTACTGCGATGGGGGCGGCCTTCGCATCTTTGTACGCAAATCTGTTTTTGAGCATGTGGAAAAGAAATCTCTTTTGCTCTAAACCAGTGGCATTCATCGAGAAGGTCCTCTTTTGGGCCTGCTACATAGGTGACATCTTACTTGTATGGCAGGGCTCTGAACAGGACCTTCTCGATTTTTTGAAAATCTTAAATGATAATAACTTGAACATTAAGCTCACGTGTAAATATAGCAAACCACTATTGATTTTCTGGATATCCAAATTTCACGAGGCAAAAATGGACTTCTGGAAACTAATGTCTTCCGAAAGGAGACTGCCGTCAACTCTCTGCTCCATGCCAACTCAGCTCACTCAAGACCCCTTATTAATGGAATACCCACAGGACAGATCTTGAGAGCAAAGAGGATCTGCTAGGATGAACAATCTTTTTCCGAACAAGCCAATCTTCTCTCTACCAGATTTGAGGAGCGGGGCTACTCTAGGTAAGATTTATCTCCACATACACTAGTAGATGGTCTGAAATGAGAAACGCTTTAAGTAAATGTGGCACCCAGGAGACCGGTTGCCACTGTGGCATTGCCCCCCTCACAGGGGGTGATGTCATGCCTGGAAGCAAGGTTGAGTTTCCTGGTCAGGTAACATCAGCATTCAACATTTTTCCTGGCTCCAGACCAGGAGAAGGCGCTCATAACCTAGATTTAGGGGGGCTTCTCTAGTTCTGGCCTGGAGGCAGAGTTAGGCAGTCAGTGTTGGGGACTGGAAGAGTAAGGAGCTCATCCCCAGATGAGAGTTGCAATCTGAGTCAGAGAAGAGTTATAGAGGAAGAGAAAAGTCTAGGAAAACTGAGGAGTGGAGCTGTGACCAATCTCACCACAGAACAGAGCACTAGAACCGGATACCGGAGTCCATGGTTGCACGTGTACAACAGTTCCAGCAGCTAAATTCAGAGGGCAGGGAACTGCAGTTCCCCTGGCCCATCAGACACTCAGGGCACAACAGCATATCAGAGCCCCAAACCGCCACAAAGGAGCGACAACTGCAATAGGCTCAAGCTGCCTGCCATATGGGCAAGTACAGGGACCATAAAGAACAGTGGCTCAAGCATAGCTTTAAGCAGCATGGACCTCAGAGAACAGCGCTGCAAGGAGGCCCCTAGATTGCTTCCAGACTGTCCGGAACTCCATTTCCATCTGTTAGCAGTGCTACAGTCTGCATTTCAAGCCATCAAGTAAAGGTAAAGGAAACCACAGTTCATGTGTCTGTAGTTATTCATTATTCCCTCAGTCCTGCACCCCAACGTCACTACAGTGCCTTGCGAAAGTATTCGGCCCCCTGGAACTTTTCAACCTTTTCCCACATATCATGCTTCAAACATAAAGATACCAAATGTAAAGTTTTGTTGAAGAATCAGCAACAAATTGAACACAATTGTGAAGTTGAACGAAATTTATTGGTTTTTTACATTTTTGTGGAAATTGAAAAACTGAAAAGTGTGACGTGCAATATTATTTGTCCCCTTTAACTTAATACTTTGTTGTGCCACCTTTTGCTGTGATTACAGCTGCACGTCACTTGGGGAATGTCTCTATCAGTTTTGTACATCGAGAGACTGAAATTCTTGCCCATTCTTCCTTGACAAACAGCTCAAGCTTGGTGAGGTTTGATGGAGATCGTTTGTGAACAGCAGTTTTCAGCTCTTTCCACAGATTCTCGATTGGATTCAGGTCTGGACTTTGGCTATTCTAACACCTGGATATGTTTATTTGTGAACCATTCCATTGTAGATTTTGCTTTATGTTTGGGATCATTGTCTTGTTAGAAGACAAATATCTGTCCCAGTCTCAGGTCTTTTGCAGACTCCAACAGGTTTTCTTCAAGAATGGTCCTGTATTTGGCTTCATCCATCTTCCCATCAATTTTAACCATCTTCCCTGTCCCTGCCGAAGAAAAGCAGGCCCAAACCATGATGCTGCCACCACCATGTTTGACAGTGGGGATGATGCGTTCAGGGTGATGAGCTGTATTGCCTTTATGCCAAGCATATCATTTGGCATTGTTGCCAAAAGTTTGATTTTGTTTTCATCTGACCAGAGCACCTTCTTCCACATGTTTGGTGTGTCTCCCAGGTGGCTTGTTGCAAACTTTAAACAACACTTTTTATGGATATCTTTGAGAAATGGCTTTCTTCTTGCCACTCTTCCATAAAGGCCAGATTTGTGCAGTGTACGGCTGATTGCTGTCGTATGGACAGACTGTCCCACCTCAGCTGTAGATCTATGCAGTTCATCCAGAGTGATCATGGGCCTCTTGGCTGCATCTCTGATCAGTCTTCTCCTTGTTTGAGATGAAAGTTTAGAGGGATGGCCGGGTCTTGATAAACTTGCAGTGGTATGATACTCCTTCCATTTCAATATGATCGTTTGCACAGTACTCCTTGGGATGTTTAAAGTTTTGGAAATCATTTTGTATCCAAATCTGGCTTTAAACTTCTCCACAACAGTATCATGGACCAGGCTGTTTTGCTCCTTTGTCTTCATGATACTCTCTGTGCATCAAACAGAACTCTGAGACTATCACAGAGCAGATGAATTTATACGGAGACTTGATTACACACAGGTGGATTATATTTACTGTATCATCATTATTCATTTAGGACAACATTGGATCATTCAGAGATCCAGAATGAACTTCTGGAGTGAGTCTGCTGCACTGAAAGTAAAGGGGCCGAATAATATTGCATGTCCCACTTTTCAGTTTTTGAATTTCCACAAAAACGTAAAATAACCAATATGTTTCATTCAACTTCACAATTGTGTCCCACTTGTTGTTGATTCTTCACCAAAAATTTATGTTTGAAGCATGATATGTGGGAAAAGGTTGAAAAGTTCCAGGGAATTGAATACTTTCACAAGGCACTGTATCCCTTATAAGAACTATAACTACCCTGGGGCCCAGCTCTACCCATGAAGAGCTGTAACAACTCTGCTGCATCACCAACGGCCCCAGCGGTCTCCTTAGGCAGCGTTGGCCATCCTCTTACAGCCAAACACCACCGGTCGCGTCATGAATTAATACCTAACAAACTTTCCTCCTCATCTATTTTAATGGACGCCCAGGGCCATGGACAGAGTCATTACCGCCTAGACATTCCCTGAAGGACCGGCCAGGTACCGAGTACCCCACGGTCCTGTAGGGCGCGCCATCTATACTGGTCAATGTTATAAATGGACCACACTCTCTTCAAATAGTTACCTGATCAACCACCAATCACCTATAGGTGATCATCTAACTTAAAGGATCAACCCATCCACAGATATTATAGCGGACCTCAAATGGACAAAGTATTTGGATCTAAGTGCCCGAAATGGGGTTTCAATTCCTGTAATAACTGCATCGCTTGCCCCAACATGTCTCATGCCACCACCTTTCAATCAAGTGATGGTAAGAAAACCTTCACCATCACCCAACACATCACTTGTCACACTGTAGGGGTGGTTTATTATGAGATCTTTCCATGTCCAAAAATATATGTAGGACTTACATCCAGACCTCTTAAAACTAGAGCAAGAGAGCATTATCGAGATATTTTAAATGCTCATGATGTGGATGATACAACAGTTTTAAAACATATGCCAGAGGCGTAGCTAGGGGTTCAGCTCAGGGGGGCAAAACATCTGAGTGGGCCCCTAACAAAAGGACATATCATTGATGCAACCTGCGTGGCCGTACATGGGCGCAAGAAGTAAGGGGGCCACTTCTACCTCCAAAAAAGGTGCAATATTGTATTTTTAGGAGCTCTTGGGCTGTAAAGGGATCATATATTGTTCTTGCACAGGGGCCCTTTATGTGTCTGGCTGTGGCCCCTCACCAGGTAATTATGATTATAACTATGGTAGTGTGGCGCCCCTGAGGCTCAGTCGCCACAGAGGTACTGCACCTCCTCCTGAGGTGTGGTGCCCCACCATCCAGGTAAGGTGGAGATACCTGACCACACTCCAACACCTGCACCCCACACCACAAAGTAGTGTAGCAAAGCACCCATTGGTGGCTCCCTGCTTGGAACACGAAACGTGCTGGGAGGTGGGTGGAGTTAGTTTACATTACAAAGAGAGGGAAGAGTTGATCAGAGTAGTCAGTAGTTGTTGGGGAGAGAAGAAGATCCCCGGAGAGAGGGATAGATGGATGGAAGTGCTCCAGCAGATCCCAGTGACCTGGGTCTGCTGGCACAGGAAAGGGAGAGAGAGCAACAGAGACTGAAAGCCTGACTCTCCATAGAGAGGAAGATCAGTACGGAACATGAGGAGTAAAAGAGAACAGAGGACGTGGGTTAGAAGAGAACCATTCCTAGGAGTTCTAAGCACATGGCCGGGGCCCGGTCCCCGAGGTTGTATGGATACTAATGATCCTGCAGCAGACACCAGAGGAATAGAAGTAGTGACTAGAGTTGAGCGACTTTTGTTTTTTTAGGGTCGCGTTTCGTTTCGTGAAACCCGACTTTTCCAAAAGTCGGGTCGAGCAAGATCGTCCGACTATAGGGAAAAGTCGGGGTCGTCCCGAAACACGAAATCCAATGTAAGTCAATGGGGAATAAAAGTCGGCAGTGAGAGGAGGACAGGAAACACACCTACAGTGCCCATTTGAATGCCAAAAGCATCAATTCTTATTAATTAAGCTTGTCAACCTTAATTAACTTCATAATACAAGTTACGCACTGAAAAATGGGGGTTATTTGGCTAAAGTTGTGGGGGGGAGGGCTGGCTGCAGGTTTTCATGTGCCCTGGGCGAAAGAGCGCCCCTTTAACACATACCACAACTCATCATGCTCCGATACGGCAGAGAAATAGCGGTATAGTACAATGAAAAATACTTCACTTTTTACATCTCATGACGAGGCCCATCTATTTCTCCATACAGAATCATTGGTCCCATATAATGTTTGAAACAGTATATGATGAGCTCCACATAATGCTACAGTATATGTTGGTCCCCATGGATGAAGCTCCACTGTCTTATGGGCCCAAATAATGCTCCAAACATAATGGGCCCCATTTATAATGTTCTAGTGTATAATGGGCCCTGTAAATGCTGCTCCAGTGTCTGATGTCCACCTTTGGAATGTTCCAGTGTATGGTGGGCCCCATCTATCATTCTCCAGAGTATAGTGCTCCCCAAAAATTGCTGTCCCAACATTGAAAACAATCAAATAAGTCTCCTCGCTAGGGAATCCCTGTACAAGTCTAGACTCCTCGTCGTCCCCATCTTCCATCTCACTGCACAGTATTTCAACTTTGCAAGTGCTGTGATCCTGGGCAAGCAGGGGGGGCCCACTCGTTGGCGACGGCACTGGCACAGGGCCCCTGATAGTACGGTGGTGTGTCTGATGGCGGGTGGGCCGAACCTGCACTTTCATCTGCAGCTTCCTCTTTGTCACCGTGTAAGATGGAACTGTATATGGGAAGGGTAACCTGAGTTTCATCAGGGTCAGATTCAGGCCGGGTAGCGTGCGAGGGGAATGTAGTGGTCTGGGTCAATGTACCAGCAGATTCATCGAGCAGTGGCTGGGCATCAGTGCACTTGTGTCGCCCCCAGGAGTACGGTTGCCACAGTGGCATTACCTTCTTCCTAGGGAGTGTGATGTCATGCTTGGGAGCAACGAAGGATCTCTCCAGCAGGTTAACTGATTGGGCGGCGTTATTCCCACGAGTCATGACCCTCCAAACAGCGTTCATGAAGGCAAAGTGTTTGTTTTACGTGGGCAGTATGGTTGCAAAGCTGAACCTTAAAGGAATGTCCAGAAGGGCACCACCAGGAGTGGAGCCTACGGTTAAATTCGACTCCACCTGGGAAACCTCAACCATGCCAGCTACAGAACAGATGCACACATTGCAAGCTTAATTCCGTAAACGAACGAGACTCCGTCATGCCCCACGGTCCGAGTCCGGCTTACTAGAGGGACACGTGAGGCTCTGGCACATGAGATTGGCCAATAACTGGTGTGTCATGCCCTTACATGTCCGTGGCTGCATGTGCGCTACACTGAAAAGGCCAGCGTTTGTCGCTTACAGGTGCAGATAACCCGCTGAACAACGTTAGTGATGGGGATCACTGATTACAATTATTACCCGCGAACAATGATTTCCCAGTAAGTGCAGGTCAACCGCAGTTCCGGAATTAGGCCTAACCGTCATTCCTGAAAAAATGAAAAACTTACGTGTGCAAACCACAGGTGCTGTAGCTTGCTTAACAGCTCGCCAGCCGTTCTCACGCCCAGTATGGATTACACGTGATTGCACAAAGGTTAGAAAGGGTACCGTATCCCCGGATAACATGTATGGATAGCGTACACATTCAAAATATATGTCTCAGGAGGCAGGCTCAGACGGTGTTAGGCCCAGTATGGATTGCACGTGATTGCACAAAGGTTAGAAAGGGTACCGTTTCCCCGGATAACATGTATGGATAGCGTACACATTCAAAATATATGTCTCAGGAGGCAGGCTCAAACGGTGTTAGGCCCAGTATGGATTGCACGTGATTGCACAAAGGTTAGAAAGGGTACCGTATCCCCAGATAACATGTATGGATAGCGTACACATTCAAAATATATGTCTCAGAAGGCAGGCTCAGACGGTGTTAGGCCCAGTATGGATTGCATGTGATTGCACAAAGGTTAGAAAGGGTACCGTTTCCCCGGATAACATGTATGGATAGCGTACACATTCAAAATATATGTCTCAGGAGGCAGGCTCAGACGGTGTTAGGCCCAGTATGGATTGCACGTGATTGCACAAAGGTTAGAAAGGGTACCGTATCCCCAGATAACATGTATGGATAGCGTACACATTCAAAATATATGTCTCAGGAGGCAGGCTCAGACGGTGTTAGGCCCAGTATGGATTGCACGTGATTGCACAAAGGTTAGAAAGGGTACCGTTTCCCCGGATAACATGTATGGATAGCGTACACATTCAAAATATAAGTCTCAGGAGGCAGGCTCAGACGGTGTTAGGCCCAGTATGGATTGCACGTGATTGCACAAAGGTTAGAAAGGGTACCGTATCCCTAGATAACATGTATGGATAGCGTACACATTCAAAATATATGTCTCAGGAGGCAGGCTCAGACGGTGTTAGGCCCAGTATGGATTGCACGTGATTGCACAAAGGTTAGAAAGGGTACCGTATCCCCGGATAACATGTATGGATAGCGTACACATTCAAAATATATGTCTCAGGAGGCAGGCTCACACGGTGTTAGGCCCAGTATGGATTGCACGTGATTGCACAAAGGTTAGAAAGGGTACCGTATCCCCAGATAACATGTATGGATAGCGTACACATTCAAAATATATGTCTATACATCAGGAGGCAGGCTCAGACGGTGTTAGGCCCAGTATGGATTTGACGGCCCAGATTACACAGCGGAGGAGCAGGGAGAGGTAAAGATTGCAAATGCTGGGGCCCTGCCCAAGCAAGGGGGGCCCACTCGTGGGCGTTGGTACTGGCACTGGGCCCCTCATAGTACAGCGGTGTGTCTGACGGCGGGTGTGCACCACCACCGTCAGAGACACTTGATTGCACTATGAGGGACCCTGTGCCAGTGCCCGCGCCCAAGAGTCGGCCTACCCACCTGTCCAGGGCAACGGCACTCGCACGGTGTCGTGCGCTAGGTGGTGACCCCGGCCATGGGGGGGAGGCAGCACAGTTAGGGAGTTTTAGAAAGTGGCATATGTTGATGTTGGACATTCAGCTGATGCAAAAGGCGAAATAGGTGAAGTCCCAGGAAGAGGTGGACCAAAGCAAGCCATTTTTCTGTCACCCTATGTGTCATCAGGGGAAGGTGGGACAAAATCCTTGGAAACCCATGCATGGTTCATTTTAATGAAGGTTTGATCATCCACATTTTTGGTTGACAGACGGGTCCTTTTTTCTGTCAGGATTGATCCAGCTGCACTGAAGACTCTTTCCGATAGCACACTTGCAGCTGGGCAAGCGAGCTCCTGTAAGGCATATTGGGCCAATTCAGGGCAGGTGTCCAGTTTAGCGGCCCAATAGTCAAAGGGGAATGACCTCTGTGGGAGAACATCGATATGGGAGGAAAAGTAGTTTGTAACCATAGTTGACAACTTCTGTCTCCTGTCACTTTCCATCGATGCAGTATTACCAGTTGTGTGAGCGGTATTTGAAAAATCAGTCCACAACATTGTCATGAAACCCCTGTCTCCAACGCCACTTCTGCTGTGTGCACCACGAACACCTCTGCCAAGCTGCCCCCGGCCCGTACGGCTCGTGTGAGAACCATCACCGCTGCTGTGTGCTGGGAATGCCTCAAGCAACCGATTTACCAGAGTTGCTTGTTTATTAGCCAATATTAGGTCAAGGTTCTCCTGTGGCATGATGTTTTGTAATTTGCCTTTATAGCGTGGATCCAGGATGCTGGCCAACCAGTAGTCGTCATCGTTCATCATTTTGGCAATGCGGGGGTCCCTTTTTAGGATCCGCAAGGCATAATCTTACATGTGGGCCAATGTTCCCGGTGTCAATGATGCACTGCGAGTGCTGGGTGGAGGAGCACTTTCTGGCAAATCCACATCCCTCCAGTCACGCACAAACCCTGTACCAGACCTTGCCACGCCAACATTTTCAGTTGCCCCACGAGATACATCCTCCTCCCCTAAGTAATCATCCCCATCATCATCCTCCTCCTCCTCTTCTTCCTCCACCTCGTCCAGGAGAGGTCCCTGAGCAGACAATGGCTGAATGTCATCAAGGATTCCCTCCTCCTCTTCCTCCTCATCAACATTGGCTGCAGACGCCTGCTCCTTAAGGTGCGTCAAAGTTTGCATGAGCAGACGCATAAGTGGGATGCTCATGCTTAGGATGGCGTCGTCTGCGCTTACCAGCCGTGTGCATTCCTCAAAACACTGAAGGACTTTACAGAGGTCTTTCAGCTTCGACCACTGCACACCTGTCAACTCCATGTCTGCTCTCAAAGTGCCTGGCCGTGTATCCTCCCACAAATGCATTATGGCCTGCCTCTGCTCGCACAGCCGCTCCACCATGTGCAGGGTGGAGTTCCACCTTGTTGCAATGTCGATAATGAGGCGGTGGTTGGGAAGGTGGAGCAATCGCTGCAGCTTCTGCATACGAACGGAGTGTACAGGCGACCGGCGGATGTGCGCGCACAGACTTCGCACCTTCTGGAGCAGGGCTGTTAACTCCGGATAATTTTTGAGGAAGCACTGCACCACCAGGTTCAAGGTGTGAGCCAAGCAAGGTATGTGGCTGAGTTTTGAAAGGGCTATGGCTGCCACAAAATTACGGCCGTTATCACTAACTACCTTGCCTGCCTCAAGATGTACACTGCCCAGCCATGACTCAGTTTGTCGCTTCAAGTACTCGGCCAGCACCTCGGCGGTGTGTCTGTTGCCCAAACACATCATCTGCAACACAGCCTGCTGACGCTTTCCACTAGCTGCTCGATAGGGGGACACATCGTGTGCAACAGTGGCAGCTGCAGATGGAGTGCTCGTACGACTGCGCTCTGTGGACGAGCTTTCGCTTCTGGAGGAGGAGGAGGGTCGAACGCCTACAGCCAACTGTTTCCTATACCGTGGGCTAGGCAGCACTGTCCCACCACCGCTGTCCCATGTGGACCCTGCATCCACCACATTAACCCAGTGCGCAGTGATGGACACGTAACGGCCCTGGCCATGCCGACTGGACCATGCATCAGTTGTGAGGTGCACCTTTCCGCTCACTGACTGCTTGAGTGCATGGACAATGCGGTCTTTCACATGATGGTGGAGGGCTGGGATGGCTTTGCGAGAGAAGAAGTGGCGACTGGGTAGGTCATAGCGTGGTACTGCATAGGCCATGAGTTCGCGGAAAGCTGTGCTTTCCACCAACCGAGAGGGCATCATCTCAAATGAGATTAGTTTGGCAATGTGGGCGTTCAAACCCAGTGTACGCGGATGAGAGACTGAGTACTTTCTTGACCTACTTATAGTGTCTGGGAGGGTGAGCTGGACTTGAGAGCTGCATATGGTGGAAGTAGCGGTGGACAGGGCGGACTGAGAGAGGGTTGATGATGGTGATGGAGTTGGTGTTCTTTCTGATGGCCTAGAATCAGTCTTTCGTTGATATAACAGTGGGATTCCCTGACTGCTGTGGCCTTGCAACGACACCTCAACATTTGCTGCTGTGCTAACCGGTGGGCTTACAGTGGGGGAAACAATGTAGCGTTGCTGACTACCTTCGTTGTGATCAGTTGCACATGTGGCACTTGAGGTTTGGTGTTGTGTCCACGCTTGCAAGTGCATGCTGGTTAAATGTCTAAGCATGCAACTGGTATTCAAATTTTTCAGATTTTTCCCTCGGCTAAAGGTCTTTGCGCACTTCTTACAGATAACCTTGGCCTGATCATCAGGATTTTGGTCAAAAAAGTGTCACACTGCACTCTTCCTACTTTGGCAGACATTTTGCGGCCTAGCACGCTGTGATCTTTTGACCCTCTGGACAAGCTGTCCAGCAACTCTTTTGATGTTTGGAACCTGTCTTTGGAGTGCTCCGGGCCTGCCAGATAACAGCTGTTGCGATGTCGATGTCTGCTGTGGATGCTCCTCATCTGAGCTATTGGAAGCAGCACCCTCTTCCCCCAATGGATGCCAATCTGGGTCAACAACTGGGTCATCCATCACCTCCTCATCTATGTCATGTGCACCTTCCTCTGTATCACCGTGTATGGTGGTATAGTGTGCGGGAAGGGGCACCTGAGTCTCATCAGGGTCAGAATCTGGCTCAGTACACTGAGAGGACAATGTAGTGCTCTGAGTGAATGTACCAGCAGAATCATCCATCAGCGGCTGTGCATCAGTGCACTCCATGTCAGATTCATCTTGGCCTGGGTAATTCACCATTTCACTTGATAATCCAGGCATGGTATGTGAAAACAGCTCCATGGAGTAATCAGTAGTATGGCCTGCGTCATCCTTCAATCTTGGTTGGGGTGAAGGACACAAGGAAAGGTGTGGTTCATGAACATGAGCCTCCAATGATGACTCAGTGCTTTTACTTTTTACAACTGAAGAAGAGGAGGCGATAGAGCTGGAGGCTGATTCAGCAATGTAAGACAAAACTTTTTCCTGATGCTCTGGCTTTAAAAGCGGTTTGCCAACTCCTAGTAAACTAAGCGTTCGAGGCCTTATGTAGCCAGACGATGACGCATGCTCAACACCTCCTGCATTCGGTCCTATTTTGCTCTTGCCACTACCATCAGATCCACCAACAACACCATCATTACCAGCTGCCAACCCCCGCCCAATTCCACTGGCTTCCACCAGCCTTCCTCATTTTTGGTAGAAATGTAGACAAAATCCAACAAACTATATAGTAATGTAAAACAAGGTACAAGGTGTCTATAGGACAGGGGAGATTTTGAATTTCTGCACACACTTTTGGACACTGGACACTTTTGGATTGTGTGAGGCCCAATGAATATCTGAGCGCTATGTGACAGGCTCGATGGCACAGCTGTGACCAAAGTGACTAGAGGATAAGGGAGATTTTGAATCTCTGCACACACTTTTGGACACTGGACACTTTTGGATTGCGTGAGGCCCAATGAATATCTGAGCGCTATGTGACAGGCTCGATGGCACAGCTGTGACCAAAGTGACTAGAGGATAAGGGAGATTTTGAATCTCTGCACACACTTTTGGACACTGGACACTTTTGGATTGTGTGAGGCCCAATGAATATCTGAGCGCTATGTGACAGGCTCGATGGCACAGCTGTGACCAAAGTGACTAGAGGATAAGGGAGATTTTGAATCTCTGCACACACTTTTGGACACTGGACACTTTTGGATTGTGTGAGGCCCAATGAATATCTGAGCGCTATGTGACAGGCTCGATGGCACAGCTGTGACCAAAGTGACTAGAGGATAAGGGAGATTTTGAATCTCTGCACACACTTTTGGAAACTGGACACTTTTGGATTGTGTGAGGCCCAATGAATATCTGAGCGCTATGTGACAGGCTCGATGGCACAGCTGTGACCAAAGTGACTAGAGGATAAGGGAGATTTTGAATCTCTGCACACACTTTTGGACACTGGACACTTTTGGATTGTGTGAGGCCCAATGAATATCTGAGCGCTATGTGACAGGCTCGATGGCACAGCTGTGACCAAAGTGACTAGAGGATAAGGGAGATTTTGAATCTCTGCACACACTTTTGGACACTGGACACTTTTGGATTATGTGAGGCCCAATGAATATCTGAGCGCTATGTGACAGGCTCGATGGCACAGCTGTGACCAAAGTGACTAGAGGATAAGGGAGATTTTGAATCTCTGCACACACTTTTGGACACTGGACACTTTTGGATTGTGTGAGGCCCAATGAATATCTGAGCGCTATGTGACAGGCTCGATGGCACAGCTGTGACCAAAGTGACTAGAGGATAAGGGAGATTTTGAATCTCTGCACACACTTTTGGACACTGGACACTTTTGGATTGTGTGAGGCCCAATGAATATCTGAGCGCTATGTGACAGGCTCGATGGCACAGCTGTGACCAAAGTGACTAGAGGATAAGGGAGATTTTGAATCTCTGCACACACTTTTGGACACTGGACACTTTTGGATTGTGTGAGGCCCAATGAATATCTGAGCGCTATGTGACAGGCTCGATGGCACAGCTGTGACAAAAGTGACTAGAGGATAAGGGAGATTTTGAATCTCTGCACACACTTTTGGACACTGGACACTTTTGGATTGTGTGAGGCCCAATGAATATCTGAGCGCTATGTGACAGGCTCGATGGCACAGCTGTGACCAAAGTGACTAGAGGATAAGGGAGATTTTGAATCTCTGCACACACTTTTGGACACTGGACACTTTTGGATTGTGTGAGGCCCAATGAATATCTGAGCGCTATGTGACAGGCTCGATGGCACAGCTGTGACAAAAGTGACTAGAGGATAAGGGAGATTGGATTGCTTTTAAAAAAGCAGTTTGCGGAGCAGTGGGTAAACAGCAATGCCAGCCTGTCAGGAAGCCTTAAAAGGCAGCCCAACAACCAACACCACTGATACACCACAATGTAGCCTCCCCTTGCACTGCACACACAGTGACTGGTGTGTTGTGCAGGCCAAATTGCTAGCAGCAGAAGCAGTTTTTTTTTCTTCTCAGCAGGACAAAAAAAAAAAATTGGGATTGCTTTTAAAAAAGCAGTTTGCGGAGCAGTGGGGAAACAGCAATGCAGGAATGTCAGGAAGCCTTAGAAGGCAGCCAAACAACCAACACCACTGATACACCACTATATAGCCTCCCCTTGCACTGCACACACAGTGACTGGTGTGTTGTGCAGGCCAAATCGCTAGCAGCAGAAGCAGTTTTTTTGTCTTCTTCCCTGCCTAACGCTCTCCCTACAGAATCAGCAGCAACCTCTCCCTATACTGAGATCGGCAGAAGTAAGATGGCGGTCGGCGTGCACGCCCTTTTATACCCCCTGTGACGCCCACCAAAGCAAGCCAATCACTTGCATGCCCTTCTGAAAGATGGTGGTGACCCCTGCCTATGTCATCACGTTGCCCACAGTGTCCGTGGATCCTGATTGGCTGAAAAAGAGCGCAAAACAAACTTTTGAAACGCGACTTTGGCGCGTAAGTCGCCGACCTCATGGCCGACCTCATCCTAGGGTCGGGTTTCGTTTCATGAAACCCGACTTTGCGAAAAGTCGGCGACTTTTGAAATTTTTCGACCCGTTTCGCTCAACTCTAGTAGTGACCACTTTATTCCCACACAGGACTTGGGGGCACAACAGCAACTGGAGAGTGAGCCGGGACTTAGTAGCAAGGAGTCCCCAAAGCAGGCTACAGCTGTCTGCCGTACAAGTAGAGTTCATAGGAACATCGGACAGGAGGAACTCCAGTGTAACTCAGTACTAGGAGCACTTCATTAAAAGGCGCTATAAGAGGAGACATTCAGAAAGGCACATGTTGGCGGAGTGTTGGAAAGGAGTATTCCATCTGGCCTGGAGGTTGACTGAGTCCCTGACCCGGAGGACACGGCACAGAGGCGGGCACCTATTTGTACAACAGACTGTGAGTAAAGCTTTGGAACTACATGCCCTGGTGTCCTCCACTCATTCCTGCGAGAATTTGCCCAGCACTGCCACATCCCTTGCGCCAGACACTACACCATCTACGTGTCACTTCTCCTACTCTGCCCTGGGACTACAGCCCTGCCTGTGGAGGGCTATAACATCATTGCTGCACCACACCATCAGTCCCAGAGGATCTGTCTGCAGCGTCGGCTTACATCTCTATTGCCAAACACCACAGGTGGCGTTACGAACTATTCATTTAATCAACTACATTCCACCATTCAATTCCCCTTTTTACATTGGGCGCCCAGGGCCACGGACCGGGTCACCGCTGCTGTGACACCTTCCCCTCTGAGTTGCCGGCCCGGTACCGAGCATCCCACAGCCCTGGGAGGGCGACCCAACTTGGCGTCACGAACAGGATGACGACACCTGATGCCATCGAGTTCTGTGTGCCTAAGACTCAAATCTTTTGAAAATGTGCAGAAGACCCAATTTAATAGACTGTAAAATGAACGCTAAAAATGGCCGCTGGTGCAGTGAAGGAGGGCGTGACAACAGGGGTGATCTTAAGAAAAGACCGTGAACTGTCCTGGGCCTCCCCTGTCTGAACTTCTATGTGACAGAAACATGGCCCACCCCCCGAGGGGTTCGTATACTGGCTTGGTATGGAGGAGTGGGAAGAAGATGCCGCCCCCAGAAGGAAGAGCGAAAGCCAGTGGCTGGAAAAGAGCTGAGGAAGGAGGAAGAACGTCAGAACGCCATGATGGAAGGAGGGAAGAGGCCAGAAGAATGTGGGGAAGAAAGGCAACTCGCCCCCAGGCCACCCCTGCGGAACGTGCGACTGCTGCGATACCATCTACAGCGCCCACCTCCAAACCGGTGCCGCCACTGGTTACGGCCTGCCCGGAGGAGATACATGACAGTCCCGGGGCAAGTGGTGGAGCCGGGGTTGAGGCCTTACCCGGACCTGGCGCGGCCGTGCATGTCCATCCCGGAGGCCTTGGCAGGAGCCAACCTTGCACCAGTACAAACCCAGCTGCCGTCCGTCAACCGGGCAGCTTCGTGGGGTTATGGCTGCCATCGTTCGCCCCCTGTACCCGTGCAGGAACCGGAGCTCCATCGGGAAGCACCCGGTACGGTCACTGCCCCGACTATGATCTTGGTGTTAGGGACAGCACCTGTGGACAGAAACGGTCCAGTGATTGCTTAGGCATCAGGCGACAGCACCCAAATGGCGCTATACCGGCAGCCACAAGTAGTGGTGCCGCTAACAGCAGTACCGCCTGAAATTGAGGAGCGGTATCCCTTAGTACCAGCTACTACTCCTACTGAATTATTGGTAGCCGAGACGCCACCAGCAACTGTTGAAGTCACCACCCCTGCTGTACCTCATATAGCATCTTCAACCACTGCAATCGCATCTGGTGGACATCCAGAGCATCTCCCCTAGAAGCAGCCCAAGAAACCAGCTTCCAGGAACCCAGGAGGGGATCACTAGCCATACTTTGATTTAAACTAACTTTTGTTGCCCAGGAGGGTATTAGCAAGTTTCCAGTGTTTCTATTTTTGATTATGATGTTTATTTGTTGATCCCGTTGTTGCCCAGTTTTATTGGCAGTCTTCTTCTATTACTTGAACTGTGGAGATCATGGACGCTGAGTGATCCAGAACTATAATTGTAAATAGTTGCATCTCTTTAGGTGCTTCCTCTTGGTTTTACATAGGATCCTCACCTTGGAATAAGGACTACCTCGTTATAGGGACATTTTCAGACATGATAGCCGGACCAATGTCTACTCTTTGCACTTATGAATAATGCTTAGTATTTTTTAACAAGAAACTAGAAAGTGATAATGTGTAGTAACAGTATTAATAACAGATTTTATAGGGTTCGATTGAGAAAGAAATATAGAGAATTGTTATGATCGAGTCACCATAGGAGGCGAAAACAGAAATGCTAGCTAAGTCATGAAAACCAGAGAAGTTGGCAACTATCAGATTGCAGACCCTGAACCTATCAACACAACTAGCAGTAGCCGTGGGGGGTTCCTACGATGACCTAGACCCCTCGATCACAGCCGGAGAGATACATAGGCCTAAAGAAGGAAAGGGGAAAACTAACTGCCCCAGAGCAGACCCCAAAGCAATAGGCAGCCCCCCACATATAATGACTGTGAAGCAAGATGAAAACACTTACACAGACAGAAAGACAGGCTGAGCAAAGACGGGGCCCAAAAACTACCTAGATAGGAACGGATAGGAAGGCTGCTGTCTGCAATCTGCCAAAACCCTATCAGAGACAAAAGCCAACAAGCTGATATAAAAATGGCTCTGAAGCAACTAAGCTTCAAAAACTAAATCAGCACTCAGGTACCTTCAGAAGACAGAGCTCACGGAACACTGCACACTCCAGCAGGGAGTGGCAGAATCCAAAAAGCAAGAAAAACAAAAAAAAATCTTAGATGCAAAAAGGCAAAACAGAAAACTTAGCTTTAGGAGAGCAGGAATCAGACTGGTGTCCAAGAGTCCACAGAGAAATCACCCGCAGGGCAGAAAGGGCGTAGGCTGCCTTAAATCCAGTCTGTGACTCCACTCAGCCAATCGTCTTCATTAGTCCCAGGTGTCTGATAATCAGGCTCACTACTTTCCTTCACTAGAATAGGGAGTTCGCCAGGCCTCAGTGACGGAGGGGAAAATGAACTCACAACAGTACCGCCCCCCTTGAGGAGGGGTCACCGAACCCTCAACAATGCTACCAGGGCGATCAGGGTGAGCCCGATGAAAGGCACGCACCAATCTTTTGGCATGAATATCAGAGGCAGAGATCCAGGAATTATACTCCTGACCATAACCCTTCCACTTAACCAAATACTGGAGTCTCCGTCTAGCCACACGGGAATCCAGTTTCTTCTCTACCTCATATTCCATGTTACCTTCAACCAATACAGGGTCCGGAGGTGCCACCTCAGGCACAACTGGCTCAACAAACCTCTTCAACAAGGACTTATGGAACACATTATGGATCTTAAATGTGACAGGAAGAGCCAAACGAAAAGAGACCGGATTAATAATCTCCAAAATCTTGTAAGGTCCAATAAATCTAGGCTTAAACTTAGGAGAAGCCACCTTCATAGCAATATTTTTTGATGATAACCACACCATATCACCAATCTTAAACTGGGGACCAATGGTCCTATGTCGATTGGAAAACCGCTGGGCCTTTTCCTGGGGGAGAGATAACTTATCCACCACTTGGTCCCAGATCTGGTGCATTCGCTCCACCACAGTGTCAACACCTGGGCAGGCAGAAGGCTCCACCTGCCCTGAAGAAAATCGAGGGTGAAAACCAAAGTTACAAAAAAAAGGTGACATCAAAGTGGCAGAACTAGCTCTATTATTTAAAGCAAATTCGGCCAAGGGCAAAAATGAAACCCAATCATCCTGATCAGCGGAAATAAAACATCTCAAATACGACTCCAAGGTCTGGTTTGTTCTCTCTGTCTGCCCATTGGTCTGAGGGTGAAAAGCAGAGGAGAAGGACAACTGAATTCCCAACTTGGAACAGAACGTCCTCCAAAATTTAGACACAAATGGAACTCCTCTGTCAGATACAATGTTCTCAGGAATCCCGTGTAAGCGAACCACCTGTTGCAAAAACAGAGGCACCAACTCAGAGGAAGATGGCAACTTAGGGAGTGGTACAAGATGAACCATCTTAGAGAACCTATCACAAATCACCCAAATAACAGTCATTCTTTGAGAGACCGGCATATCAGAGATGAAATCCATTGAAATATGGGTCCATGGCCTCCTGGGGACCGGCAAAGGCATCAACAACCCACTAGAGCGAGAACAAGATTTAGACTGGGAGCAAGTCCCACAGGACTGCACAAAATTCCTGACATCATGAGACAAGGTGGGCCACCAAAAAGAGCGACTCACCAGATCTCTAGTACCAAAAATACCTGGATGACCAGCCAATGCAGAGCAATGAACTTCAGACATCACTCTCTTCTTCCACTGGTCAGGAACATACAACATTCCACTGGGGCAA
This sequence comes from Dendrobates tinctorius, assembly GCF_039654945.1. NCBI lineage: Eukaryota > Metazoa > Chordata > Amphibia > Anura > Dendrobatidae > Dendrobates > Dendrobates tinctorius. The sequence goes on along the minus strand of NW_027361829.1, from coordinate 27,701,396 downwards.
CGCTCAGGTTTGTCCTCCTGGAACTCTTGCAGAGCAAGTCTCAAATCGGGCGAGATGGCAGAAAGAACTACCCCTTCGCCTAAGATGGTGGCAGGCTTGGTCACCACAGGAGAATCAGCAAAGAAACTCCTAGAGAGGGCGTCTGCCTTGACATTCTTAGTTCCAGGAAGGAAAGAGACCACAAGATCAAAACGTGTAAAAAACAAGGCCCACCTAGCCTGTCTAGGGTTCAAGCGTTTAGCCGACTCTAGGTAAATCAAATTTTTGTGGTCAGTGAGGACCACAACTTGATGTTTGGCTCCCTCCAACCAATGTCTCCACTCCTCAAAGGCCCATTTCATGGCCAACAGTTCCCGATTCCCCACATCATAGTTACGTTCAGATGAAGAGAACTTACGGGAAAAGAAAGCACAGGGATTCATTTTAGATGTTACCGGATCCTTTTGGGACAACACCGCTCCTGCACCAATCTCAGAAGCATCCACCTCTACCTGGAACGGGAGTGAGACATCAGGTTGCCGCATAACCGGGGCGGAGGTAAATCTACGATTCAGCTCCTGAAAGGAAGCAACCGCCTCCGGAGACCAATTCAACACATCCGCACCCTTCCTGGTCAGGTCAGTCAATGGTTTGGCAATACTAGAAAATTTTGCTATAAATTTCCGATAAAAATTAGCAAAACCCAAAAACTTCTGGAGGGCCTTCAAAGAAGTGGGCTGAACCCAATCATAAGTGGCCTGTACCTTGGCTGGGTCCAATTCAATAGTTGACGGAGACAAAATAAATCCCAAAAAAGAAATTCTCTGTACCCCAAAAAGGCATTTTGATCCTTTGACATACAGAGAATTCTCTCTCAAGATCCGGAACACAGTCCGAACATGTTCCACATGAGAATCCCAATCCTTGGAGAAGATCAAAATATCATCCAGATAGATAATCAAAAATTTATCGACAAAGTCTCGGAAAATATCGTTCATGAAGCACTGGAAGACAGAAGGGGCATTAGTGAGCCCAAAAGGCATCACCAGGTACTCAAAATGTCCCTCCGGAGTATTAAACGCCGTCTTCCATTCATCCCCCTGCTTAATGCGGATAAGATTATACGCCCCCCTGAGGTCAAGCTTGGTAAACCAGCAAGCACCTCTGACTCTAGAGAATAGATCCGAAATCAGGGGTAACGGATACTGATATTTAATAGTAATTTTATTGAGGGCACGATAATCAATACAAGGCCTTAAAGAACCATCCTTCTTGGCCACAAAAAAAAAAACGGCACCTAAGGGTGAAGAGGATGGTCTAATATGACCCTTCTCCAACGCCTCCTTAATATAGGACCGCATAGCCTCGTGCTCGGGTACAGATAAATTAAAGAGCCGACCCTTAGGAAATTTACACCCCGGGTTTAGTTCAATTGCACAGTCATAACTCCTATGAGGAGGCAAGGACGCAGACTCATTCTCACTAAATACATCATAGTAGTCCGCCAAATAGTCAGGAACCTCATGCGACTGAGGAGAGGTGGAAAAAACTGGAGCTTCACTAAAGGTGCACCGGCAACCCCAACTCACCACAGACACAGACTTCCAATCCAAAACTGGAATATGAATCTGCAACCAGGGAAACCCCAGAACAACGGCATCATGCAGACCATGCAACACCAAAAATCTGCAATTTTCTTGCTTGGTGGTCTGGGGCGACCCGCATGACCAACTGGGTCCAAAACTGAGGTTTATTTTTTGCCAGAGGGGTAGCATCAATCCCCCTCAAAGGGATAGGTGTCTGCAGAGGTGTCAATGGAAATCCACAACGTTTAGCAAAATCCAAGTCCATTAGGTTTAGCACTGCTCCCGAATCCACAAAAGCCTTGGCGGAAAATGTGGATAGGGAACAGATCAGAGTAATCGCCAAAAGAAACTTAGGCACCAACAGAAAACGTGTGTGCAAAGCGTTTCTCACGTTTAGGACAAACAGAAATAACATGTGAGGCATCTCCACAGAAAAAACACAGCTTATTGCGCCTTCTGAATTCCTGACGTTGCGCCTTAGACAAAACTCTATCACATTGCATAGGTTCAGACGTCTGTTCAACCGGTGGCAACACCTCTCGTGTAATCCTGCGTTCACGTAAACGCCGATCAACCTGAATGGCTAAAGACATAGAATCGTCCAGACCAGAGGGAATAGGAAATCCCACCATAGTATCTTTTACGGCTTCTGACAAACCCTTCCGAAAGAGAGCAGCCAAGGAACTATCATTCCAGGTAGTAAGGACCGCCCACTTTCGGAACTTTTGACAGTACAACTCTGCAGATTCTCGACCCTGGTTCAATGCTAACAGGGTCTTTTCAGCCTGATCAATAGCATTAGGTTCGTCGTACAGCAACCCCAAGGCTTGAAAAAATGCGTTCCCCCTACGGCCTCAGAGATATAGAGGAAAGAATACACACACACCTTTTTTTTTTTTTTTTTTTTAAACACAATTCTTTCCTGCTATTGAGTACCCCAGGATCTGCGGTTTGGGCGGGTGATTCTGTTATGATCGAGTCACCGTAGGAGGCAAAAACAGAAATGCTAGCTAAGTCCTGAAAACCAGAGAAGTTGGCAACTATCAGATTGCAGACCCCTGAACCTATCAAAACAACTAGCAGTAGCCGTGGAGGGTTCCTACGATGACCTAGACCCCTCGATCACAGCCGGAGAGATACATAGGCCTAAAGAAGGAAAGGGGAAAACTAACTGCCCCAGAGCAGACCCCAAAGCAATAGGCAGCCCCCCACATATAATGACTGTGAAGCAAGATGAAAACACTTACACAGACAGAAAGACAGGCTGAGCAAAGACGGGGCCCAAAAACTACCTAGATAGGAACGGATAGGAAGGCTGCTGTCTGCAATCTGCCAAAACCCTATCAGAGACAAAAGCCAACAAGCTGATATAAAAATGGCTCTGAAGCAACTAAGCTTCAAAAACTAAATCAGCACTCAGGTACCTTCAGAAGACAGAGCTCACGGAACACTGCACACTCCAGCAAGGAGTGGCAGAATCCAAAAAGCAAGAAAAACAAAAAAAAATCTTAGATGCAAAAAGGCAAAACAGAAAACTTAGCTTTAGGAGAGCAGGAATCAGACTGGTGTCCAAGAGTCCACAGAGAAATCACCCGCAGGGCAGAAAGGGCGTAGGCTGCCTTAAATCCAGTCAGTGACTCCACTCAGCCAATCGTCTTCATTAGTCCCAGGTGTCTGATAATCAGGCTCACTACTTTCCTTCACTAGAATAGGGAGTTCACCAGGCCTCAGTGACGGAGGGGAAAATGAACTCACAACAGAGAATGTTTTACAATACGTGAATAAAGATGTGAGAATTGCATAAAAGTATGCAGGTGACGAACCAGGTGGTTGAATTACTGGTAGCCGAGACGCCACCAGCAACTGTTGAAGTCACCACCCCTGCTTTACCTCAGGCAGCATCTTCAACCACTGCAATCGCATCTGGTGGACATCCAGAGCATCTCCCCTGGAAGCAGCCCAAGAAACCAGCTTCCAGAAACCCAGGAGGGGATCACTAGCCATACTTTGATTTAAGCTAACTTTTGTTGCCCAGGAGGGTATTAGCAAGTTTCCAGTTTTTCTATTTTTGATTATGATGTTTATTTGTTGATCCCATTGTTGCCCAGTTTTATTGGCAGTCTTCTTCTATTACTTGAACTGTGGAGATCATGGACGCTGAGTGATCCAGAACTGTAATTGTAAATAGTTGCATCTCTTTAGGTGCTTCCTCTTAGTTTTACATAGGAACCTCACCTTGGAATAAGGACTACCTCGTTATAGGGACATTTTCAGACATGATGGCCTGACCAATGTCTACTCTTTGCACTTATGAATAATGCTTAGCATTTTTGAACAAGAGACTAGAAAGTGATAATGTGTAGTAACAGTATTAATGACAGATTTTATAGGGTTCGATTGAGAAAGAAATATAGAGAATGTTTTACAATACGTGAATAAAGATGTGAGAATTGCATAAAAGTATGCAGGTGACGAGCCAGCACTGCCACACCCCTTTGCGCCAGACACTACACCATCTACGTGTCACTTCTCCTACTCTGCCCTGGGACTACAGCCCTGCTTGTGGAGGGCTATAACATCATTGCTGCACCACACCATCGGTCCCAGAGGATCTGTCTGCAGCGTCGGCTTACATCTCTATTGCCAAACACCACAGGTGTTGTTACAAACTATTCATTTAATCAGCTACATTCCACCATTCAATTCCCCTTTTTACATTGGGCGCCCAGGGCCATGGACCAGGTCACCGCTGCTGTGACACCTTCCCCTCTGAGTTGCCGGCCCGGTACCGAGCATCCCACAGTCCTGGGAGGGCGACCCAGTAGTATAGGGGAACCTCAGGAGATGACCGCACTGTTATTGAAATAAAAGTCTATACAAAGACCAGCACTGATATTACCACCTTATGGTGACATAAAATGGTAGATACCAGTCCTGCAGGACATATTGAGATTACTGCACAGTTATAGATGGTGACTTACAGATGACATTCTTTCTGTTGGAGTCATTCACTTTTCCCGTCTTTTCCATCTGGCCCAGACCGACATGTTGACTTTTCCAGCCAGGACTCATCTGCAGAGATTACAGCAAAGATACATCTGTCTTCTCATATTTCCCGCACCCGTCACATGTAGAATCATGAAATCCTAGAATGTTCAAGTTGGAAGGGATATCCAGGGTCATCGTGTCCAACCTCCTGCTCAATGCAGCAATGCAAGATTCACTAACCCACCTCAGACAGATATCCAGCCTCTGTGTGAACAGTTCCATTGAAGACAAACTCACCACCTCTCGTGGCAGCCTGTTCCACTCATTGATCACCTTCACTGTCAAAAAGTGTTTCCTAATATCTAATGTGTATTTTTTCCCTTTCAGTTTCATCCCTTTGCTTCTCGTGTTTTCATGTGCAAATGTATTCCCAACCTGTACAATTCCTCATCTTGCCTATATCCCAATACCGAGTTGATGCTGCCTTATGTGTCCCTATTACTGCACCTGCTGTATGGTATAGAAACAGCCCTCCTCTTACTGCCCAACATAGTAATACCACCACTGTGCCCCTTACATTGTAATAATGCCTCCTTTGTGCTCTCTAGATGGTAAAATTGCCCCCTAGAAAATATTAATTTCCTGTGCCTGTGCCCTCCAAATTTTGTCCCTAGAAAGTAATAATACTCCATGTGCAACTTTGATGGTCACAATGCTGGAGGGATGTGGATTTGCCAGAAAGTGCTCCTCCACCCAGCATTCGCAGTGCATCATTGACACCGGGAACATTGGCCCACATGTCAGATTTTGCCTTGCAGATCCTAAAAAGGGACCCCCGCATTGCCAACATAATGAACGATGACGACTACTGGTTGGCCAGCATCCTGGATCCACGCTATAAAGGCAAATTCCAAAACATAATTCCACAGGAGAACCTTGACCTAATATTGGCTAACAAACAAGCAACTCTGGTAAACCGGTTGGTTGAGGCATTCCCAGCACACAGCAGCGGTGATGGTTCTCACATGAGCCGTAGGGGTCGGGGGCAGCTTGGAAGAGGTGTTGGTGGTGCACACATCAGAAGTGGCGTTGGAGACAGGGGTTTCATGACCATATTGTGGACTGATTTTTCAAGTCCCGCTCACACGACTGGTAATACTGCATTGATTGAAAGTGACAGGAGACAGCAGTTGTCAACTATGGTTACAAACTACTTCTTGTCCCATATCGATGTTCTCCCTCACAGGTCATTCCCATTTGACTATTGGGTCGCTAAACTGGACACCTGGCGTGAATTGGTACAATATGCCTTGCAGGAGCTCGCTTGCCCAGCTGCAAGTGTGCTATCAGAAAGAGTCTTCAGGGCAGCTGGATCAATCCTGACAGAAAAAAGGACCCGTCTGTCAACCCAAAATGTGGGTGATCTAACCTTCATTAAAATGAACCATGCATGGGTTTCCAAGGATTTTGTCCCACCTTACCCTGATGACACATAGGTTGCCAGAAAAATGGCTTGCTTTGGTCCTCCTCTTCCTTGGACTTGACCAATTTCACTTTTAGCAGCAGCTGAATGTCCCAGATTAACATATGTCATTTTGTAAACCTCCCTAACTGGGCTGCCTCCCCCCCCCATGGCAAGGGTCAACACCTAGCGCACACAACCGTGCGAGTGCCGTTGCCCTGGACAGGTGGGTAGGCCGACTCTTGGTCGCGGGCACTGGCACAGGGTCCCTCATAGTGCAATCAAGTGTCTCTGACGGTGGGGGTGCACACCCGCCGACAGACACACCGCCGTACTATGAGGGGCCCAGTGCCAGTACCGACACCCACGAGTGTGTCCCCCTTGCTTGGGCAGGGCCACAGCATTTGCAATGTTTACCTCTCCCTTCTCCTCCGCTGTGTAGTCTGGGCTGTCAAATCCTTCACTGAGACTGCCACTACAAATTTGTTGAACTGATAGATGATGGTTAAGACGTAGCTATGCCCTGTCCCGCTGGCCGGGCTCTAGCTTCAGATGATCAATGGCTTCCATTTCTTATGGACGTCGACTCACAATAACATGCAGTGGTGGTTTATCATCAGCTTTCACAGTTTCCCTACTCACAGACGTGTGACATTCCGGCACACATTTTTAAATGTGCCCTCTCATGCCAATCCCATAGAATCGCCTACAGCCTGTGGCTTGTGTCTTTTGCACTCCAAAGTTACGTGACAGATCATGATAGGCAGTGAGCAACAGGTTTACATCTCTCCCTGTGTTAAAAATTTGATGGAGATGAGTAACGCTGATGGGATCAACGGTATTGCGATACAGCAACACTTTCTTCACAAAGTTATGTTTTCGCTGTCTCCACATACAAATTAATTGAGGCTCAGCATCGCCTCTGAGAATTGTGATGGAAGTTTTTCCCGTGATTATTAATTCCTAGATTTCTGCAATCACTAGACTTTATGTCAGTATTTGTATGCTGCATCTCATTTCCTATTGCAGAGAGGCTGGACTGTCTTACTGAGACAGAAATATATATGAAGATTTAAAAATACCACGATGGTTGTGGTTTCCCGGGTGGAGTCCAATTAAGCCACAGGCTCCACTCCTGGTGGTGCCCTTTTGGACATTCCTTTAAGGTTCAGCTTTGCAATCATACAGCCCCCGGAAACCAAACACTTTGCCTTCATGGACGCAGTTTAGATGTTCGTGGGAATAACGCCGCCCCATCGGCAGTTGGCATAATTTATTGGTGGGAAGTCCGACAGTATATGATCGTGTTCGATTTCAGAATTTTTTTTGGTTTGTATTTGACATTTTTATTCCAGCCTTTCTTGACTTCATAAGGGCATGACAAGCCTATATCTGTGTCTCCTCCACCTCCTCATTTAACTCCTCCACCTCTTTTCTAAATGTAGTTGCCCTTTTCCATATGTTATTTTTCTCTTCTGAGCATTTTGTCTGCTTTGGGACACCTTTAAAGGTGCTTTGTAATTGTTTTCTATGTGTTTGTATGTGTTTGTTTTTGCCTGCCACTGTTTTCAATGGGGTTCGGCGGTGTTCTTCGAACGTTCGACGAACATTCGACGAACTTGCCTCCTGTGCGACGAACCAAAACACTAGCGGGGTGGCTCAACACTACTCCTGATATATAGAAGTACATTGTTAATGTTTAAACTATGCTATATATACCTGGTATCTGGTGATGCTATACCCTTTCTGCCAGGAAGTCCTCCTCCAAACAACACTCTAAGTGTATCATTGACACCTGGAACATTGTCCCACATGTGTGATTATTTCTTGCGGATCTTCTTGTTATATTGTGGTGTGATCCATCCTGAGCGTGTGAGTGTCTATGAGTTACTCCTGCTATTTAGATGTACATTTAAAAATTACCCCAACACTGTATACAGCTCTACGCTTCTGATACATTACTCATTTACTGCTTGTTATATTCTGGTCTAATCCAAACTGACCAAGTGAAAGTTATTTTCTGACTGTGGAAATAAATACTGAAATTGACAACAATGACACCTACACTGTGTACAGCTGTACTCTTGAGATCCATTACCGTTTTACGGCTTTTTAGATTGTGTTGTAATCCAATACTGAGCCTGAGAGTGTCTGTGTGTGCCTCCTCAAATATCTATGGAGATTTAGAATGTTTAAACTATACTATATATACCTGCTATCTGATGATACTGTACACTTTGTCTAATTTTTATATTCTTGTCTAATCCATACTGAGCCTGTGAGTGTCTCTGTGTGACTGATGGAATATATAGGGAGATTGACAATTACCCTTTGACTGAATAGAGCTGTACGCTTCTGATACAGTGCCATATATCTGATGATATTTTGGGTCTATTTTCTGCAAAATTTTGAAGTTTGGTGGAAGAGGCCGCGGACGTGGGCGTGGGGGGGCCAGCTGGTGCTGATGGTGGTGGTGCATCTGCTGATAGTGGCAAAAGCACAATAGCAGCTAAGGCAGGAGGTGTTGAGCCTGCGTCATGGTCTGGCACCGGAACGCCTGGAAGGCTACCTTTTCTGGGAGTAGGTTAACCACTTTTAAAGGCGGAGGATGAGGAACTGGTTTTGGCTTACATTGCCGAAACAGACTCCAGCAAATATGCCGTCCTCTTCTGAAGTTTCAAAAAATGCAAGCACTGAGTCGTCAAGTGCTGGCTCCTGGTCAGGAAGAATCCCTTTCCTTGTGTCCTTCACGCCCACCAAAAGTGAATGATGCAGCAGGCCACACTTCACATTAGTCCATGTAGCTCTTTCTATCATACCATGCCTGGGTTAACAAGTCAAATCGTGAATTCCCAAGTCCAAAATGAATCAGACATGGAGTGTGGGTGGCCAGCCAGTACAGTGGGGTTAATTGGTACCGGGCCGGTGTCTCACAGGGATGTGACACGGTAATGATGACCCGTTCCGTGGCCCTGGGCTTCCATGCATAGGGGTGAATTATGTTTATAGGTGAATGATACGTGACGCCACCTGTGGTTTCTGATTAGATTGACCAGCGCTGCAGTGTCGCTTCTCTGGGACAGATGTTGTGGTGCAGCTAAGATGTAGAAGCCGTGCACAGGTAGGGCCGTAGTCGCAGGGCAGATGAAAGAGTTGGTAGATGGTGTGCAGTGCAGGATGTAGCAGAGCCGTGCACCAGGCGCAGGAGAAAGATGACAGACACAGTCGTGCAGCTCCTTTACCTGTACTTGGTAAGTGCCGTCCAGGACCCAGAGTACAGATGGAGAAGTTGTTGGTCAGCCTGGAAGCCAATTTTGAATTCTATCTCTGCAGATAGGTAGTGTAGCCTCCGTTCTAGCGCTTATCTGAGGTACTCGCAGTGCTGAGTTCAATGAAGTTCCCCCTGTTGACTCTCTTTTGGAACTTTCTTGTATGGCAGGCAGCCGTAGCCTTTTCCTTCTGGCTCCCACACGTCGATGCTGGGGCCTCCGAGCCCTAGTTGGGTACAGAGCATTTACAGCTGCTACTTCCTCCGGTTTCTGCTGCGGGAACGTCAGTGTCCCTACAAACTCGGAGGCCGGAATCCGGACCATGTGCTCCAGCTAGGAGTGAGGCTTAACTCTGCTCATCCTCCAGCTCCCCTTCTCACGTCCACACACTTCCCCTTCCCTGCACAGAGTGCCCTAACTTACATCCTCCCGACCACAGAGAGCAGCTCCTCAGCAGTCAGGTTCAGAGCTCTCCCTGCTGGCCTGGAGTGGGAACTGTGTTGTGTGTTGGTTGAACTGCTAGAGAGATCCTTTGTTGCTCATGACATCACACTCCCTAGGAGGAAGGTAATGCCACTGTGGTGACCGTACTCCTGGGGATGCCACAAGTGCACTGATGCCCAGCCAATGCTAGATGATTCTGCTGGTACATTGACCCAGACCACTACATTCCCCTCACACTCTACACAGCCAGAATCTGACCCTGAGGAAACTCAGGTTCCCCTTCCCGCATACTATACCACCTTACAAGGTGACAAAGAGGAAGGTGCAGATGAAAGTGCAGGTTCCTTGAGCAGGTGGGGGGCATACTCATGGGCAACGGCACTGGCACAGGGCCACTCATAGTGCGCAAAAGTGTCTCTGCCAGTGGGAGGAGTGTCTCTGCCACCGCCGTCAGACACACCGCCAGACACCGCCGTACTATGAGGGGCCCTGTGCCAGTGCCATTGCCAACGAGTGGGCCCCCCCTGCTTGCTCCGGATCACAGCACTTGCAAAGTTGAAATACTTACCTCTCCCTGCTCCACTGCCATGACGTCTTCCGCGTGTCCTGACAGTGATATTCTGATCAGAGAGCGCAATGACATCATGTCTGTACGCCCTCTGCCTAAGCAGCCAAGTGCAGTGAGATGGAAGATGGGGACGATGAGGAGTCCAGACTAGTACAGGGATTCCCTCGCGAGGAGACTTATTTAATTGTTTTCAATGTTGGGACAGCAATTTTTGGGGAGCACTATACTCTGGAGAATGATATATGGGGCCCACCATACACTGGAGCATTCCAAAGGAGGACATCAGACACTGGAGCAGCATTTACAGGGCCCATTATACACTGGAGCATTAGAAATGGGGCCCATTATATATGGAGCATTATTTGGGCCCATAAGACAGTGGAGCTTCATCCATGGGGACCAACATATACTGTAGCATTATGTGGAGCTCATCATATACTGTTTCAAAAATTATATGGGACCAATGATTCTGTATGGAGAAATATATGGGCCTCATTACTCTGTATAGCACACTATGCGGTGCCCATAATACTGTATGGAGTAATATACTGTCCGTTTTTGGAGCTATTGGAGAATTTAAAATCGATATCAGTCATGAGATGTAAAAAGTGAAGTATTTTTCATTGTACTATACCGCTATTTCTCTACCGTATCGGAGCATCATGAGTTGTGGTATGTGTTAAAGAGGCGCTCTTTGACCCAGGGCACATGAAAACCTGGAGCCAGCCCTACACCTCCACAATTTTAGCCAAATATCTCCCAGTTTTCAGTGCATAACTATTATTATGAAGTAAATTAAGGTTGACAAGCTTCAGTAATAAAAATTGATGTTTTTGCCATTCAAATTTACACTGTAGGTGTGTTTAATGTCCTCCACTCCCTGCCGACTTTCCTTCCCCATTGACTTGCATTGGGTTTCGTGTTTCAGTCGGCCTTAGACTTTTCACGATAATCGGCCGGTTTCGTTCGACCCGACTTTTGAGAAAGTCGGGTTTCATGAAACCCGACTCGACCCGAAAAAAGGCAAAGTCGCTTATCTCTAGACCCTACTAAAAAATGATAGTAATAAGGTGAATTAGTCTAGCATATTAATAATAGGATAAACTAGGGTATAAGGCCAGAGTGCCTATTGGAAGGCATAAATTTCTAGATCGTGATTGAGGCCTTTTAGGGATAAACATTCCAGGGTAAAAATCCACTTATATTTCACTCTGGACATTGCTTTTATAAAATTGCCCCCTCTTGGGTTCTGGTGGACTTTTTGAATACTAAGGAAATGGACATTCTTAATTGATTTGCTTTGAACTTCTTTAAAATGGTGAGATAACGGATGTCTGGTATAGCATTTTTGAATATTTGTTAGATGTTCCTTGATACGAACAGTTAATTTCCTCTTTGTGTGCCCAATACAGGTGCCAGTACAATTGAAACTCTGACCGCAGGGTCAGAGCGATGCCAGCAGCATGATCAGGTCATGTGATCACACTGCTGACGTCACTCGCCAGCGCCCAGAACACTGGTGGTAAATGTGCTCCAGTCTGGAACTGAAGAAACCACCGAAGATTGAGGGGGGATACATAAAGTGTGGGGGGATTTGGAATGGGGATGGGGGGCACTTTGTGTGGGGGGGATTTAGAGTGGGGTTGAGGGGCACTTTATGTTTGGGGGGATTTGGCATGGGGATGGTGGGCACTTTATGTGTGGGGGAGTTGGCATGGGGATCGGGGGTTATTTACTGTGTGGGGGGATTTAGAGTGGGGATGGGGGTTATAAAATGTGTGGGGGAATTGGCGAGGGGATGGGGGTTATTTAATGTGTGGGGACATTTGGAGTAGGGATGGGGTTATTTAATCCCTTCACCTCCAAGGGTGTTTTGCACGTTCATGACCGGGCCAATTTTTACAATTCTGACCACTGTACCTTTATGAGGTCATAACTCTGGAACGCTTCTATGGATCCTGGTGATTCTGACATTGTTTTCTCGTGACATATTGTACTTCATGTTAGTGGTAAAATTTCATTCAAATAACTTGCGTTTATTTGTGAGAAAAACGGAAATTTGGCGAAAATTTTGAAAATTTTGCAATTTTCCAACTTTGAATTTTTATGCCCTTAAATCACAGAGATATGGCACACAAAAAACTTGATAACTAACATTTCCCACATGTTTACTTTACATCATTTTATTTTTAGGACCACATCACATTTGAAGCCACTTTGAGGGGTCTATATGAAAGAAAATACCCAAAAGTGACACCATTCTAAAAACTGCACCCCTTAAGGTGCTCAAAACCACATTCAAGAAGTTTATTGACCCTTTAGGTGCGTCACAGGAATTTTTTTGAATATTTAAAAAAATGAACATCTAACTTTTTTTCACAAAAAAAATACTTCAGGTTCAATTTTTTTATTTTACCAAGGGTAACAGGAGAAATTGGACTGCAAAAGTTATTGTGCAATTTGTCCTGAGAACGCAGATACCTGATATGTGGGGTGAACGACTGTTTCGGCGCATGGCAGAGCTCAGAATGGAAGGAGCGCCGTTTGACTTTTTCAATGCAAAATTGGCTGGAATTCAGATCGGACGCCATGTCACGTTTGGAGAGTCCCTGATGTACCTAAACAGTGGAAACCCCCCACAAATGACCCCATTTTGGAAACGAGACCCCCTAAGGAACTTATCTAGATGTGTGGTGAGCACTTTGAACCCCCAAGGGCTTCACAGAAGTTTATAATGCTCGGGCATGAAAATAAAAAAATCGTATTTTTTCCACAAACATGATCAATTAGTCCCCAATTTTTTCATTTTCCCAAGGGTAACAGGAGAAATTGGACCCCAAAAATTGTTGTCCAATTTGTCATGAGTACGCTGACACCCCATATGTGGGAGAAAACTACTGTATGGACACACGTCCAGGCTCGGAAGGGAAGCAGTGACGTTTTGGAATGCAGACTTTGATGGAATGGTCTGCGGGTGTCATGTGCGTTTGGAGAGCCCCTGATGTACCTAAACTATTGAAACTCCCGACAAGTGACCCCATTTTGGACACTAGACCCCCCACAGAACTTATCTAGATGCGTGGTGAGCACTTTGAACCCCCAAGTGCTTCACAGAAGTTTATAACGCTCGGATGTGAAAATAAAAAAATCATTTTTTTCCAGAGTAGGCTGATACCCTATATGTGGGGGTAAAGCACTGTTTGTGCGCAAGGCAGAGCTTGGAAGGGAAGGAGCACCATTTGACTTTTTCAACTCAGAATTGGCTGGAATTGAGATCAGACGCCATGTTGCATTTGGAGAGCCCCTGATGTGCCCAAACAGTGGAAACCCCCAATTCTAACTCCAACCCGAACCCCAACACACCCCTAACCCTAATCTCAGCCCTAACCCTAACCCTAGCCCTAACCCTAGCCCTAACCCTAACCCTAGCCCTAACCCTAGCCCTAACCCTACCCTAACCCTAGCCCTAACCCTAATGGAAAATGGAAATAAATACATTTTTTTTATTTTATTATGTTTACTATTTTTGGCGGTTTTTATATTTGGCAGCTGTCGCACGCTAAAAGACACTTTTTATTGTAAAAATAGTTTTTGCATCACCACATATTGAGAGCTATAATTTTTCCGTATTTTGACCCACCGAGTCATGTGAGGTCTTATTTTTTGCGGGACGAGTTGACGTTTTTATTGGTACCATTTTCGGGCATGTGACATTTTTTGATTGCTTTTTATTCCGATTTTTGGGACGCAGAATGAACAAAAACCAGCGTTCCATGAATTTCTTTTGGGGGGGTGCGTTTACACCGTTCCGCGTGCGATAAAATTGATAAAGCGGTTTTATTCTTCGGGTCAGTACGGTTACAGAGATACCTCATTTAGGTCGTTTTTTTATGTTTTGTCGGTTTTATGCAATGAAAACTATTTTATATAAAAAATAATTATTTTTGCATCGCTTTATTCTGCGAGCTATAACTTTTTTATTTTTTCACTGATGATGCTGTATGGTGGCTCGTTTCTTGCGGGACAAGATGACGTTTTCAGCGGTACCATGGATATTTATATGCGTCTTTTTGATCGCGCATTATTACACTTTTTGTTTGGCGGTATGATAATAAATCATTATTTTTTGCTTCGTTTTTTATTTTTATTTTTTAAGGGGTTCGCTAAAGGGGTTAACTAATGGGACAGTTTTATAGGGCGGGTCGTTACGGACGCGGTGATACCTAATATGTGTACTTTTATTGTTTTGGTTTTTTTATTTCCAAAAAATGGATTTATTTGGGGGAATATTTTTTTTTTTTTGCACATTGCGCTGCCGTGGGGGGCTCAGGGAAGCACGGAGGGAGCCCCCTCCCTGCCGATGCTTCCCTTTAACCCCCGGTACACCGCGATCATGTTTGATCGTGGTGTGCAAGGGGTTAACGTGTCGGGGGCGGTCCGTGACCGCCCCTGACACATTGTGCCGGGTGTCAGCTGTGATAATCAGCTGACACCTGGCCGCGATCAGCGGCGCTCACCACGTGGGCGCCGCTGATCGCGGTAGATGTACTATCCCGTTCATGGGCATAGGGGCCCGGGTCCCAAGGACGGGATAGTACGTCGGATGTCAGGAAGGGGTTAATGTGTGGGGGCATTTGGAGTAAGGATGGTGGGTTATTTAATGTGTGGGGGCATTTGGTGTGGGGATGGGGGTTATATAATGTGTGGGGGCATTTGGAGTGGGGATGGGGATATATATAATATGTGGGGGCATTTGGAGTAAGGATGGGGGGCATGGTTTGCAGGGGAAGGGAGCGGACCTGTTTTTCAGGAACTCCTGCATCTCCCCTAATTTAAGCTACTTTAGATTACTAAATCGTGGGACTTTTGGATTATAAAAGTAGAAGAAGATGCCTGGAAGAAGATTCAAGAAGAAAAAAGCAGCTCCTTTTGAGAAAAATCCACAGGCTGCACAGAGAAGAACAGGGAAGGTTTCCCACACAGGCCCTCAGCATGTCGGAGGTAAACAAGACAAGCCTCCGCTTCAAGCAGCTGATTCTCGCAGCATGAGGGTGAAGATGGGTTCATCTCAGGTCCAGCCAACCTTTCAGACATCATCGGTGAGATCCCCTGGACTTAAGGCCCTTTTACATTTAGCGATGCACCAGCGATCCAACCAGCGATCCGACCCGGTCAGGATCGCTGGTGCATCGCTAAATGATCGCTAGTGAGCTTTCATACAGAAAGATCTCACAGCGATGCAGCAGCAACGCAGTGCACGATACTTACCATTCACACACAGCGATCCTGCATCCTCCCGCCCGCGTCCAGCGTCGCTCGTCGTCACAGCAGGAAGTCTCAGCAGGAAGCGCCCGACGAGAAATGGAGCCGGACATTCTCGCGCGATCAGCGATGGACAGCGGGGGAGCCGGTCGCTGGTAAGTATCACACATAGCGATATCGCTAGCAATATCGCTATAACGTCACAAAACCAGTGACGTTTTAGCGATATTGCTAGTGATATCGCTTAGTGTAAAACCGGCCGGGCAGCTGCAGGGGAATGACGGTGATGCTGCTTCGGCAATGGCACTGCATAATTCTGCCAGTCCGTCCTCCTCTAGAGCCATCGGGAGAGGTCCGGGTACGTTTGGAGCTCGATCAACCTGTCGGACATCAGTGGAGGAGTCCCCTGGGCTCAGCGTGGCACCGGCTTCAGCTAATGAAGATTTGTCGGGAATCTGCGATGAGAGCCGCTGCTGCGCGGCTGCAGGGGAGTACCAGTAACGAAGCTCCTGATGTTTTACCTGACAGATTAGCGGGACTATTATCCTCCAACAGGTATTCCAGCAGTAATTTAAGAGTTGATGCGGCTGAGTTTGTGCCGGCCGAGGCGGGCATGGATGTCGGCCGTTTGTCGGTGGAGGAGCCAGAGGTGGGGGAGAAATCTCTGCAGCGCCATGGTGGATCGGGAGGATTTCTCAACAGAAATGGGGAGATATTGCAGCTTAAAGCTCATCTGGATCGTGGGGAGCTGAAGCAGAAAAACCCTACTATTCATTACCCCAATAAGGAGGACAATTCTTTGCTTCCCTTCCCATGTTGTTCTAGCTTTAAACTAGAACAACATGGGAAGGGAAGCAAAAGACCAGAAAAAGCCATACACCTGACAAATGCTGTTGAGAACTCTACAATTAGAAGTGGAAAGGAAGAACAAAGACAAGAATCTAATTAATAAAAATATTGGAGAAAGAGAAACCAATCACAAACTAAAATGTTTCTATCCTAATGCACAAAGCATGGGCAACAAACAAGGAGAATTGGAACTACTAACACAGGAAAAGAAATATGATGTCATTGGAATCACTGAAACTTGGTGGGACAATACACATGATTAGTAGAGTTGAGCGAAACGGGTCGAAAAAATTCAAAAGTCGCCGACTTTTGGCAAAGTCGGGTTTCATGAAACGAAACCCGACCCTAGGATGAGGTCGGCCACGAGGTCGGCGACTTACGCGCCAAAGTCGCGTTTCAAAAGTTTGTTTTGCGCTCTTTTTCAGCCAATCAGGATCCACGGACACTGTGGGCAACGTGATGACATAGGCACGGGTCACCACCATCTTTCAGAAGGGCATGCAAGTGATTGGCTTGCTTTGGTGGGCGTCACAGGGGGTATAAAAGGGCGTGCACGCCGACCGCCATCTTACTTCTGCCGATCTTAGCATAGGGAGAGGTTGCTGCTGATTCTGTAGGGAGAGTTTTAGGCAGGGAAGAAGACCAAAAAACTGCTTCTGCTGCTAGCGATTTGGCCTGCACAGCACACCAGTCACTGTGTGTGCAGTGCAAGGGGAGGCTATATAGTGGTGTATCAGTGGTGTTGGTTGTTGGGCTGCCTTCTAAAGCTTCCTGACAGGCTGGCATTGCTGTTTACCCACTGCTCCGCAAACTGCTTTTTTAAAAGCAATCCAATCTCACTTATCCTCTAGTCACTTTGGTCACAGCTGTGCCATCGAGCCTGTCACATAGCGCTCAGATATTCATTGGGCCTCACACAATCCAAAAGTGTCCAGTGTCCAAAAGTGTGTGCAGAGATTCAAACTCTCACTTATCCTCTAGTCACTTAGGTCACAGCTGTGCCATCGAGCCTGTCACATAGCGCTCAGATATTCATTGGGCCTCACACAATCCAAAAGTGTCCAGTGTCCAAAAGTGTGTGCAGAGATTCAAACTCTCACTTATCCTCTAGTCACTTAGGTCACAGCTGTGCCATCGAGCCTGTCACATAGCGCTCAGATATTCATTGGGCCTCACACAATCCAAAAGTGTCCAGTGTCCAAAAGTGTGTGCAGAGATTCAAACTCTCACTTATCCTCTAGTCACTTAGGTCACAGCTGTGCCATCGAGCCTGTCACATAGCGCTCAGATATTCATTGGGCCTCACACAATCCAAAAGTGTCCAGTGTCCAAAAGTGTGTGCAGAGATTCAAACTCTCACTTATCCTCTAGTCACTTAGGTCACAGCTGTGCCATCGAGCCTGTCACATAGCGCTCAGATATTCATTGGGCCTCACACAATCCAAAAGTGTCCAGTGTCCAAAAGTGTGTGCAGAGATTCAAACTCTCACTTATCCTCTAGTCACTTAGGTCACAGCTGTGCCATCGAGCCTGTCACATAGCGCTCAGATATTCATTGGGCCTCACACAATCCAAAAGTGTCCAGTGTCCAAAAGTGTGTGCAGAGATTCAAACTCTCACTTATCCTCTAGTCACTTAGGTCACAGCTGTGCCATCGAGCCTGTCACATAGCGCTCAGATATTCATTGGGCCTCACACAATCCAAAAGTGTCCAGTGTCCAAAAGTGTGTGCAGAGATTCAAACTCTCACTTATCCTCTAGTCACTTAGGTCACAGCTGTGCCATCGAGCCTGTCACATAGCGCTCAGATATTCATTGGGCCTCACACAATCCAAAAGTGTCCAGTGTCCAAAAGTGTGTGCAGAGATTCAAACTCTCACTTATCCTCTAGTCACTTAGGTCACAGCTGTGCCATCAAGCCTGTCACATAGCGCTCAGATATTCATTGGGCCTCACACAATCCAAAAGTGTCCAGTGTCCAAAAGTGTGTGCAGAGATTCAAACTCTCACTTATCCTCTAGTCACTTAGGTCACAGCTGTGCCATCGAGCCTGTCACATAGCGCTCAGATATTCATTGGGCCTCACACAATCCAAAAGTGTCCAGTGTCCAAAAGTGTGTGCAGAGATTCAAACTCTCACTTATCCTCTAGTCACTTAGGTCACAGCTGTGCCATCGAGCCTGTCACATAGCGCTCAGATATTCATTGGGCCTCACACAATCCAAAAGTGTCCAGTGTCCAAAAGTGTGTGCAGAAATTCAAACTCTCACTTATCCTCTAGTCACTTAGGTCACAGCTGTGCCATCGAGCCTGTCACATAGCGCTCAGATATTCATTGGGCCTCACACAATCCAAAAGTGTCCAGTGTCCAAAAGTGTGTGCAGAGATTCAAACTCTCACTTATCCTCTAGTCACTTAGGTCACAGCTGTGCCATCGAGCCTGTCACATAGCGCTCAGATATTCATTGGGCCTCACACAATCCAAAAGTGTCCAGTGTCCAAAAGTGTGTGCAGAGATTCAAACTCTCACTTATCCTCTAGTCACTTAGGTCACAGCTGTGCCATCGAGCCTGTCACATAGCGCTCAGATATTCATTGGGCCTCACACAATCCAAAAGTGTCCAGTGTCCAAAAGTGTATGCAGAGATTCAAACTCTCACTTATCCTCTAGTCACTTAGGTCACAGCTGTGCCATCGAGCCTGTCACATAGCGCTCAGATATTCATTGGGCCTCACACAATCCAAAAGTGTCCAGTGTCCAAAAGTGTGTGCAGAGATTCAAACTCTCACTTATCCTCTAGTCACTTAGGTCACAGCTGTGCCATCAAGCCTGTCACATAGCGCTCAGATATTCATTGGGCCTCACACAATCCAAAAGTGTCCAGTGTCCAAAAGTGTGTGCAGAGATTCAAACTCTCACTTATCCTCTAGTCACTTAGGTCACAGCTGTGCCATCGAGCCTGTCACATAGCGCTCAGATATTCATTGGGCCTCACACAATCCAAAAGTGTCCAGTGTCCAAAAGTGTGTGCAGAGATTCAAACTCTCACTTATCCTCTAGTCACTTAGGTCACAGCTGTGCCATCGAGCCTGTCACATAGCGCTCAGATATTCATTGGGCCTCACACAATCCAAAAGTGTCCAGTGTCCAAAAGTGTGTGCAGAAATTCAAACTCTCACTTA
The DNA here is from genome assembly GCF_039654945.1 of Dendrobates tinctorius. Taxonomy (NCBI): domain Eukaryota; kingdom Metazoa; phylum Chordata; class Amphibia; order Anura; family Dendrobatidae; genus Dendrobates; species Dendrobates tinctorius. The sequence continues at coordinate 27,681,806 of NW_027361829.1, read as the reverse complement.
TCCTCTAGTCACTTAGGTCACAGCTGTGCCATCGAGCCTGTCACATAGCGCTCAGATATTCATTGGGCCTCACACAATCCAAAAGTGTCCAGTGTCCAAAAGTGTGTGCAGAGATTCAAACTCTCACTTATCCTCTAGTCACTTAGGTCACAGCTGTGCCATCGAGCCTGTCACATAGCGCTCAGATATTCATTGGGCCTCACACAATCCAAAAGTGTCCAGTGTCCAAAAGTGTGTGCAGAAATTCAAAATCTCCCCTGTCCTATAGACACCTTGTACCTTGTTTTACATACTATATAGTTTGTTGGATTTTGTCTACATTTCTACCAAAAATGAGGAAGGCTGGTGGAAGAGGCCGTGGAATTGGGCGGGGGTTGGCAGCTGGTAATGATGGTGTTGGTGGTGGATCTGATGGTAGTGGCAAGAGCAAAATAGGACCGAATGCAGGAGGTGTTGAGCCTGCGTCATCGTCTGGCTACATAAGGCCTCGAACGCTTAGTTTTCTAGGAGTTGGCAAACCGCTTTTAAAGCCAGAGCATCAGGAAAAAGTTTTGTCTTACATTGCTGACTCAGCCTCCAGCTCTATCGCCTCCTCTTCTTCAGTTGTAAAAAGTAAAAGCACTGAGTCGTCATTGGAGGCTCATGTTCATGAACCACACCTTTCGTTGTGTCCTTCACCCCAACCAAGATTGAAGGATGACGCAGGCCATACTACTGATTACTCCATGGAGCTGTTTTCACATACCATGCCTGGATTATCAAGTGAAATGGTGAATTACCCAGGCCAAGATGAATCTGACATGGAGTGCACTGATGCACAGCCGCTGATGGATGATTCTGCTGGTACATTCACTCAGAGCACTACATTGTCCTCGCAGTGTACAGAGCCAGATTCTGACCCTGATAAGACTCAGGTGCCCCTTCCCGCACACTATACCACCATACACAGTGACACAGAGGAAGGTGCACATGACATAGAAGAGGAGGTGATGGATGACCCAGTTGTTGACCCAGATTGGCATCCATTGGGGGAAGAGGGTGCTGCTTCCAATAGCTCAGATGAGGAGCATCCACAGCAGACATCGACATCGCAACAGCTGTTATCTGGCAGGCCCGGAGCACTCCAAAGACAGGTTCCAAACATCAAAAGAGTTGCTGGACAGCTTGTCCAGAGGGTCAAAAGATCACAGCGTGCTAGGCCGCAAAATGTCTGCCAAAGTAGGAAGAGTGCAGTGTGGCACTTTTTTGAACAAAATCCTCATGATCAGGCCAAGATTATCTGTAAGAAGTGCGCAAAGACCTTTAGCCAAGGGAAAAATCTGAAAAATTTGAATACCAGTTGCATGCTTAGACATTTAACCAGCATGCACTTGCAAGTGTGGACACAACACCAAACCTCAAGTGCCACATGTGCAACTGATCACAACGAAGGTAGTCATCAACGCTACATTGTTTCCCCCACTGTAAGCCCACCGGTTAGCACAGCAGCAAATGTTGAGGTGTCGTTGCAAGGCCACAGCAGTCGGGGAATCCCACTGTTATATCAACGAAAGACTGATTCTAGGCCATCAGAAAGAACACCAACTCCATCACCATCATCAACCCTCTCTCAGTCCGCCCTGTCCACCGCTACTTCCACCATATGCAGCTCTCAAGTCCTGCTCACCCTCCCAGACACTATGAGTAGGTCAAGAAAGTACTCTGTCTCTCATCCACGTACACTGGGTTTGAACGCCCACATTGCCAAACTAATCTCGTTTGAGATGATGCCCTTTCGGTTGGTGGAAAGCACAGCTTTCCGCGAACTCATGGCCTATGCAGTACCACACTATGACCTACCCAGTAGCCACTTCTTCTCTCGCAAAGCCATCCCAGCCCTCCACCATCATGTGAAAGACCGCATTGTCCATGCACTCAAGCAGTCAGTGAGCGGAAAGGTGCACCTCACAACTGATGCATGGTCCAGTCGGCATGGCCAGGGCCGTTACGTGTCCATCACTGCGCACTGGGTTAATGTGGTGGATGCAGGGTCCACAGGGGACAGCGGTGGTGGGACAGTGCTGCCTAGCCCATGGTGTAGGAAACAGTTGGCTGTAGGCGTTCCACCCTCCTCCTCCAGAAGCGAAAGCTCGTCCACAGAGCGCAGTCGTACGAGCACTCCATCTGCAGCTGCCACTGTTGCACACGATGTGTCCCCCTATCGATCAGCTAGTGGAAAGCATCAGCAGGCTGTGTTGCAGATGATGTGTTTGGGCGACAGACATACCGCCGAGGTGCTGGCCGAGGACTTGAAGCGACAAACTGAGTCATGGCTGGGCAGTGTACATCTTGAGGCAGGCAAGGTAGTTAGTGATAACGGCCGTAATTTTGTGGCAGCCATAGCCCTTTCAAAACTCAGCCACATACCTTGCTTGGCTCACACCTTGAACCTGGTGGTGCAGTGCTTCCTCAAAAATTATTCGGAGTTAACAGCCCTGCTCCAGAAGGTTCGAAGACTGTGCGCGCACATCCGCCGGTCGCCTGTACACTCCGTTCGTATGCAGAAGCTGCAGCGATTGCTCCACCTTCCCACCGCCTCATTATCGACATTGCAACAAGGTGGAACTCCACCCTGCACATGGTGGAGCGGCTGTGCGAGCAGAGGCAGGCCATAATGCATTTGTGGGAGGATACACGGCCAGGCACTTTGAGAGCAGACATGGAGTGGACAGGTGTGCAGTGGTCGAAGCTGAAAGACCTCTGTAAAGTCCTTCAGTGTTTTGAGGAATGCACACGGCTGGTAAGCGCAGACGACGCCATCCTAAGCATGAGCATCCCACTTATGCGTCTGCTCATGCAAACTTTGACGCACCTTAAGGAGCAGGCGTCTGCAGCCAATGTTGATGAGGAGGAAGAGGAGGAGGGAATCCTTGATGACATTCAGCCATTGTCTGCTCAGGGACCTCTCCTGCACGAGGTGGAGGAAGAAGAGGAGGAGGAGGATGATGATGGGGATGATTACTTAGGGGAGGAGGATGCATCTCGTGGGGCAAGTGAAAATGTTGGCGTGGCAAGGTCTGGTACAGGGTTTGTGCGTGACTGGAGGGATGTGGATTTGCCAGAAAGTGCTCCTCCAACCAGCACTCGCAGTGCATCATTGACACCGGGAACATTGGCCCACATGTCAGATTATGCCTTGCGGATCCTAAAAAGGGACCCCCGCATTGCCAAAATGATGAACGATGACGACTACTGGTTGGCCAGCATCCTGGATCCACGCTATAAAGGCAAATTACAAAACATCATGCCACAGGAGAACCTTGACCTAATATTGGCTAATAAACAAGCAACTCTGGTAAATCGGTTGCTTGAGGCATTCCCAGCACACAGCAGCGGTGATGGTTCTCACACGAGCCGTACGGGCCGGGGGCAGCTTGGCAGAGGTGTTCGTGGTGCACACAGCAGAAGTGGCGTTGGAGACAGGGGTTTCATGACAATGTTGTGGACTGATTTTTCAAATACCGCTCACACAACTGGTAATACTGCATCGATGGAAAGTGACAGGAGACAGCAGTTGTTAACCATGGTTACAAACTACTTTTCCTCCCATATCGATGTTCTCCCACACAGGTCATTCCCCTTTTATTATTGGGCCGCTAAACTGGACACCTGGCCTGAATTGGCACAATATGCCTTACAGGAGCTCGCTTGCCCAGCTGCAAGTGTGCTATCGGAAAGAGTCTTCAGTGCAGCTGGATCAATCCTGACAGAAAAAAGGACCCGTCTGTCAACCCAAAATGTGGATGATCTAACCTTCATTAAAATGAACCATGCATGGGTTTCCAAGGATTTTGTCCCACCTTCCCCTGATGACACATAAGGTGACAGAAAAATGGCTTGCTTTGGTCCACCTCTTCCTGGGACTTGACCTATTTCGCCTTTTGCATCAGCTGAATGTCCAACATCAACATATGCCACTTTCTAAAACTCCCTAACTGTGCTGCCTCCCCCCCCATGGCCGGGGTCACCACCTAGCGCACGACACCGTGCGAGTGCCGTTGCCCTGGACAGGTGGGTAGGCTGACTCTTGGGCGCGGGCACTGGCACATGGTCCCTCATAGTGCAATCAAGTGTCTCTGACGGTGGTGGTGCACACCCGCCGTCAGACACACCGCTGTACTATGAGGGGCCCAGTGCCAGTACCGACGCCCACGAGTGGGCCCCCCTTGCTTGAGCAGGGCCCCAGCATTTGCAATCTTTACTTCTTCCTGCTCCTCCGCTGTGTAATCTGGGCCGTCAAATCCATACTGTGCCTGACACCGTCTGAGCCTGCCTCCTGAGACATATATTTTGAATGTGTACGCTATCCATACATGTTATCCGGGGATACGGTACCCTTTCTAACCTTTGTGCAATCACGTGCAATCCATACTGGGCCTGACACCATCTGAGCCTGCCTCCTGAGACATATATTTTGAATGTGTACGCTATCCATACATGTTATCCGGGGATACGGTACCCTTTCTAACCTTTGTGCAATCACGTGCAATCCATACTGGGCCTAACACCGTCTGAGCCTGCCTCCTGAGACATATATTTTGAATGTGTACGCTATCCATACATGTTATCCGGGGATACGGTACCCTTTCTAACCTTTGTGCAATCACGTGCAATCCATACTGGGCCTAACACCGTCTGAGCCTGCCTCCTGAGACATATATTTTGAATGTGTACGCTATCCATACATGTTATCCGGGGATATGGTACCCTTTCTAACCTTTGTGCAATCACGTGCAATCCATACTGGGCCTGACACCGTCTGAGCCTGCCTCCTGAGACATATATTTTGAATGTGTACGCTATCCATACATGTTATCCGGGGATACGGTACCCTTTCTAACCTTTGTGCAATCACGTGCAATCCATACTGGGCCTAACACCGTCTGAGCCTGCCTCCTGAGACATATATTTTGAATGTGTACGCTATCCATACATGTTATCCGGGGATACGGTACCCTTTCTAACCTTTGTGCAATCACGTGCAATCCATACTGGGCCTAACACCGTCTGAGCCTGCCTCCTGAGACATATATTTTGAATGTGTACGCTATCCATACATGTTATCCGGGGATACGGTACCCTTTCTAACCTTTGTGCAATCACGTGCAATCCATACTGGGCCTGACACCGTCTGAGCCTGCCTCCTGAGACATATATTTTGAATGTGTATGCTATCCATACATGTTATCCGGGGATACGGTACCCTTTCTAACCTTTGTGCAATCACGTGCAATCCATACTGGGCCTAACACCGTCTGAGCCTGCCTCCTGAGACATATATTTTGAATGTGTACGCTATCCATACATGTTATCCGGGGATACGGTACCCTTTCTAACCTTTGTGCAATCACGTGCAATCCATACTGGGCCTGACACCGTCTGAGCCTGCCTCCTGAGACATATATTTTGAATGTGTACGCTATCCATACATGTTATCCGGGGATACGGTACCCTTTCTAACCTTTGTGCCATCACGTGCAATCCATACTGGGCCTAACACCGTCTGAGCCTGCCTCCTGAGACATATATTTTGAATGTGTACGCTATCCATACATGTTATCCGGGGATACGGTACCCTTTCTAACCTTTGTGCAATCACGTGCAGTCCATACTGGGCCTAACACCGTCTGAGCCTGCCTCCTGAGACATATATTTTGAATGTGTACGCTATCCATACATGTTATCCGGGGATACGGTACCCTTTCTAACCTTTGTGCAATCACGTGCAATCCATACTGGGCCTGACACCGTCTGAGCCTGACTCCTGAGACATATATTTTGAATGTGTACGCTATCCATACATGTTATCTGGGGATACGGTACCCTTTCTAACCTTTGTGCAATCACGTGTAATCCATACTGGGCGTGAGAATGGCTGGCAAGCTACAGCACCTGTGGTTTGCACACGTAAGTTTTTCATTTTTTCAGGAATGACGGTTAGGCCTAATTCCGGAACTGCAGTTGACCTGCACTTACTGGGAAATCATTGTTCGCGGGTAATAATTGTAATCACTCAGTGATCCCCACCTGTAAGCGACAAACGCTGGCCTTTTCAGTGTAGCGCACATGCAGCCACGGACATGACACACCAGTTATTGGCCAATCTCATGTTCCAGAGCCTCACGTGTCCCTCTAGTAAGCCGGACTCGGACCGCGGGGCATGACGGAGTCTCGTTCGTTAACGGAATTAAGCTTGCAATGTGTGCATCTGTTCTGTAGCTGGCATGGTTGAGGTTTCCCAGGTGGAGTCGAATTTAACCGTAGGCTCCACTCCTGGTGGTGCCCTTCTGGACATTCCTTTAAGGTTCAGCTTTGCAACCATACTGCCCACGTAAAACAAACACTTTGCCTTCATGAACGCTGTTTGGAGGGTCATGACTCGTGGGAATAACACCGCCCAATCAGTTAACCTGCTAGAGAGATCCTTCGTTGCTCCCAAGCATGACATCACACTCCCTAGGAGGAAGGTAATGCCAATGTGGCGACCGTACTCCTGGGGGCGACACAAGTGCACTGATGCCCAGCGACTGCTCGATGAATCTGCTGGTACATTGACCCAGACCACTACATTCCCCTCTCACGCTACACGGCCTGAATCTGACCCTGATGAAACTCAGGTTACCCTTCCCATATAGTTCCATCTTACATGGTGACAAAGAGGAAGCTGCAGATGAAAGTGCAGGTTCGGCCCACCCGCCATCAGACACACCACCGTACTATCAGGGGCCCTGTGCCAGTGCCGTCGCCAACGAGTGGGCCCCCCCTGCTTGCTCAGGATCACAGCACTTGCAAAGTTGAAATACTGTGCAGTGAGATGGAAGATGGGGACGACGAGGAGTCCAGACTAGTCCAGGGATTCCCTAGCGAGGAGACTTATTTGATTGTTTTCAATGTTGGGACAGCAATTTTTGGGGAGCACTATACTCTGGAGAATGATAGATGGGGCCCACCATACACTGGAACATTCCAAAGGTGGACATCAGACACTGGAGCAGCATTTACAGGGCCCATTATACACTAGAGCATTAGAAATGGGGCCCATTATGTTTGGAGCATTATTTGGGCCCATAAGACAGTGGAGCTTCATCCATGGGGACCAACATATACTGTAGCATTATGTGGAGCTCATCATATACTGTTTCAAACATTATATGGGACCAATGATTCTGTATGGAGAAATAGATGGGCCTCGTCATGAGATGTAAAAAGTGAAGCATTTTTCATTGTACTATACCGCTATTTCTCTGCCGTATCGGAGCATGATCATTGATGAGTTTTGGTATGTGTTAAAGGGGCGCTCTTTCGCCCAGTGCACATGAAAACCTGCAGCCAGCCCTCCCCCCCCCACAACTTTAGCCAAATAACCCCCATTTTTCAGTGCGTAACTTGTATTATGAAGTTAATTAAGGTTGACAAGCTTAAGTAATAAGAATTGATGCTTTTGGCATTCAAATGGGTACTGTAGGTGTGTTTCCTGTCCTCCTCTCACTGCCGACTTTTATTCCCCATTGACTTACATTGGGTTTCGTGTTTCGGGACAACCCCGACTTTTCCCTATAATCGGACGATCTTGCTCGACCCATACTTTCAGACACATTGGAGATACACCATCAGGGCCAGGTGCCTTTTTGACCTTAAGTCCCTTCAGGATGCGTATCACCTCTGCCTCGGAGATCACTACTTGGGTGTTGCACAATGAATGATCTTTATATGAACAGACTGAGGAGCTTAGAGATGAATAGCCACTGTGTGTAGAGCTTGCCTCAAATCTGCAGTAGAATTCATTTAACTCTGCTGCCAGACTTCTGCTGGGGTTCACTATAGTGGGGTGGCTTTTATAATTGGTGACCTCTCTTAATCCTCTCCATGCAGATCTAGTATCTTTTGATGAGAACCTTTCCTCCAGAATCTTTGCATACTCGTGTTTGGCTAACTTGATCTCTTTAGATAGCGAGTTCCTAAGTTTCTTGAATTCAGTAATATCGCCTGCTTTATAAGCCTCCTCTTTTCTCTTACGGATCAACCTGACTTTATTTGTAAACCACGGCTTGTTGTTTCCCCGAAAGTGGACAGATTTGGATGGAATAAACGTGTCTTCACAAAAACGGATATATGAGGACACTGCATCAACCCATTCATCCAGACCCGAGCATGTTTCCTGGAATACCTCCCAGTCCGTGCATTCAAAGCATGCTTGCAGTTGCAATTTTGCCTCCTCAGACCATGTCTTCTTTGTATAAACTGTAGGTTTGGATTTTTTCAACCTTTGCCTGTAGGCTGGAATTAAATGAATTAGACAATGATCTGAAAAGCCCACTGCTGCTCTCCTCACTGCCCTGTAGGCCCCTTTTATGACTGTATAGCAGTGATCAAGCGTATTGTTCTCTCTCGTGAAGCAGTTTAGATGTTGAGTAAATTTGGGGAGATCCAGGTTGAGTTTTCCTTTGTTAAAGTCCCTCATTACGATCACAAATGCTTCAGGAGATCCTTTCTCCCATTCTGATATTTTGCAAGCTAATTCACCAATAGCAGCTTTAACAGATGCTTGAGGGGGAATATATACTGCAACCAGAACCATAGATGAAAACTCTCTTGGAGCGTAAAATGGTCTACAATTGAGTGCAAGGAACTCTAGATCTGGAGAGCAACCTTTTCCCAGTATGTTAACATCACAGCACCAGCTAGTGTTGATGTAGAGACATACCCCACCCCCCCTTTGTTTACCTGAAGCTACACAATCACGGTCAGCTCTGTAGATAACAAAACCAGGTAGATCCAAACTACAATCAGGGATGGTGTCATTCAACCAGGTCTCAGTAAAACAAAGAGCAGCTGAATTGGCCATATCAGATTTCATGTTACAAAGTAAGTTCAGCTCCTCCATTTTGTTAGATAAGGAACGGACATTAGCCAAGTGGAGTGAAGGAAGAGCTGTTCTGAACCCTCTCCTCCGAAGGCGTGCCAGGACTCCTCCTCTCCTACCTCTCTTGCAGTACACCTCCACAGGTTTCACAGAAGTAATGGATTTTATGTACTCAATTGTTGAATTAGCAATCATGCTCCAAGAAGGGGAGTCCATGAGAAATTGCGGATGATTCCAGAATAATAAATCGTCCCTTGAAATCATAAGAGTAGGTTTACAGAGTGCAGTGGCCATGACTACACTCAGCTTGTAGCTATAAAGACTGAACAGTCACAGCTTAGCAGAGTTAAATGTACAACTTTCCATAAAGGGTGCTCCCAGCACTGCTGGGGGGGAGGGCATGGGTGCAACAAGACAGGGACATCAGGGGACACGCCAACAGTCAGTCCAAACCTGCCCAGCTCACCCTTTCAGCTCCACCTGAAATGGTAAGACAGGATGTTGAGAAGGCTGAACTTTTAAATTCCTATTTTGCATCTGTTTTCTCTCAGAAAGGAAATGTAACATCAACTGTTATTCACTGTCCTATTAAGGGAATAGAAGAATCCAGGATATCTATAAACAGAAAGATAGTGAGGAAACACTTAGCTAACCTAAATGAATTCAAGTCTCCAGGTCCAGATGAATTACACCCCAGAGTACTGAAGGAGATAGCAGAATAAATTTTTGAACCCCTCTCCATAATCTTTGAAAATTCTTGGAGAACAGGAGAAGTCCCAGAAGACTGGAGAAGAGCAAATGTTGTTCCTATCTTCAAAAAGGGGAAGAAGGTGGACCCATTCAACTATAGGCCGGTGAGTCTGACTTCTATACCAGGAAAGATCTTTGAACAAATTATCAGTACCTGGATAAGAATGAAGTGATTAAACAGAGTCAGCATGGGTTTGTAACTAATAAGTCATGTCAGACTAACTTAATTTCCTTCTATGACAGTATCACTGATTGGGTGGATCAAGGAAATGCTGTAGATATAGTATATCTTGACTTCAGCAAAGCATTTGACAAAGTCTCTCATACAATCCTTATTGAAAAAATGACTAAGTATGGAATGGACAAGGCAACTGTTAGGTGGATTCATAACTGGCTTAGTGATCGGACCCAAAGAGTAGTCGTAAATGGCTGCACATCCAGTTGGATGAATGTCTCAAGTGGGGTACCACAGGGCTCTGTCCTGGGCCCTGTATTGTTCAACATCTTTATCAACGATTTAGATGAAGGAATTGAGGGTAAACTGATTAAATATGCTGATGACACAAAGCTAGGAGGGATAGCTAATACTAAAGAAGAGAGAGAGAGGATTCAAAAAGATATAAATAAACTGGAGAAGTGGGCAGCAACTAACAGAATGGTTTTTAACAGGGAGAAATGCAAAGTACTACATCTGGGCAATAAAAATGAAAAAAGCATATACAGAATGGGAGGAATAGTGCTAAGTGACAGCACATGTGAAAAAGACTTGGGTATACTAATAGATCACAGACTGAATATGAGTCAACAGTGTGATGCAGCAGCAAAAAAGGCAAGTGCAATTCTAGGATGTATTAACAGAAGCATACAGTCTAGATCACGTGAAGTCATTATTTCCCTCTACTCCTCTTTGGTCAGACCTCATCTGGAATATTGTGTCCAGTTTTGGGCACCACATTTTAAAAAAGACATCAACAAACTGGAGCAAGTTCAGAAAAGAGCGACCAGAATGGTGACCGGTCTGCAAACCCTGTCTTATGAGGAAAGGTTGCAGGATTTGGGAATGTTTAGTTTGCAAAAGAGAAGACTGAGAGGAGACTTAATAGCTGTCTACAAATATCTAAAGGGCTGTCACATTGTAGAAGGATCAACTTTATTCTCATTTGCACAAGGAAAGACTAGAAGCAATGGGATGAAGCTGAATGGGAGGAGACACAGATTAGATATTAGAAAAAACTTTTTGACAGTTAGAGTGATCAATGAGTGGAACAGGCTGCCACGAGAAGTGGTGAGTTCTCCTTCAATGTAAGTCTTCAAACAGAGGCTGGACAGACATCTGACTGGAATGATTTAGCGAATCCTGCTTTGAGCAGGGGGTTGGACCAGATGGCCCAGGAGGTCCCTTCCAACTCTACGATTCTATGATTCTATGATTCTAGACGTCACTTTTCATCTAATAGATGGAGCGGTAAGTAAAAAACTGCTACCAAACTATAATGGGGTCCAGCCTCCTATTGCATTTATTCATCAAAATAATGAAAGGCACAATTCACTTGCGGATACTACTATTTACGGTAATGGGAGATTGCAAACAAACGAGCCCATAATCCTATCTGGTGTAGTACGGGAGGGTCTAGCTTAAGTTTCTCCAAAAAAGGGGGAAGCTATTGACCATATTTTAGATAATAGCTCCTTTAAATCAAGGGCTGGTACTCCTGAGCTCATTTCAAATACTTGCAATTCTCTCCATAAGAGCTATTGTAGCGATGTATTTGAAGAAAATGAACGACTGATTAAAAAACATTTCGAAAACTTACACCAAAATTTTTCTACTGCATGCATTTCTAAAGGGGTTACAGAACAAACTCTCTACTAATAATTTGGAAGGTGACATTCCTGATTTTGCAGACTCTGATGAAATATCTTCACTCTACTCTTTTTCTTCAGAGAGTTCTCTTAATTATGAGACCCAAACTGAACGACCTAATAAGGTTCAAGAGAAATCTGGTGTGGGTTTTGGAGTACATACTGTTAATACATTGTCACTGGATAGCATCCCAGCATCAGATGTATATCCTACTGAAAGTTTCCTGATCAATATATACAAAGCCTTCTTGAATTCACTGGACACTTGGGGGAAATCTATCAATGGTGAGGGTAATTTAGGACTATCGTTAGAAATCAAACATAAAAAAATAATCCCTCAATTAACAGACAAAGTCAAAGCATCGGAAAGCTTGATCAAGAGACTTTTTAAAGACATATTATCGACAATGACCGGTGATAACGATCTAAAATCTCACAATATACTCAACAGTTCCCTTCAAGAATCAAAATCTGTATCCAAAAATCAAGAAATCTCGTGTTCTTAAGGTGCTCCAGATCTACATGAACTCTCGAATTCTCTGAGAAATATTCAGAAGGATATCACCTCTTTCAGAGACTCTCTGTACAACTATGAAGATTTTAAAAGGAAAAACAATGTGAAGGTCAGGGGTGTCCCTGATTCTATTCCCCATCTCAACTGAGAGACTATATCTCTTCAATGGTATGCCATCTATTTCCCAAAACTAAAGGCAAGAATCTAATTGAAAAAGTATTCAGGGTCCGAAGACCTTCATCCTTACCATCTAATCTAACTAGTGACATAATAGTTTAATTTTACCCTAATTGGGTGAGAAATGCGCTTTTTGGTATTTCGAAAGAGCCAGTTTTTCTTACATCACCATACAAGAATTTAATTTTCTTCAAGGATTTATCCAGCAATACCATGCAAAAACGTAGGTCATTTTACCAGATCACAAGAGTACTTCAGCGTGCTTTTATTAATTATTATTGGTCACAGACTTCCACATTGCTCGTGAAGTTTGCCTCCAAACTAATTGTCATTCAAACTCCAGTGGAGGGTATGGACTTTCTAAAAAAAAGGCTGGTATAGCTCCTCATAAATATTCACCTGATGTTCCTCTGCCATTTACACAAGATCTTCGTCTTGCTAACACGGACTTCGGGTGATACCCACTCTCTATAGAATCGTGGATTGTCAAAAGTCGAGTATTATTTGTGACTGGAAAAGCGATTTAATAAGTGAACCTGATCCATGTTCCACTTGTATAGTCTGAGGAAAAAAAACAAACTTTTTCCTCCATTTGGTTTTTGGGTACTGGGCGTACTCGGACCAGTTGCGATTATACTTTGTGCTCTTTGAAAAAGTATTTTGGTAGTAAGCAATGCACTAAGCAAATTTAATCACTTCTGTTTATAAGCAGTTCACTAAGCGGAATTAATATTTTTAGCAGTTATAATACCTTTTTCTTTTACAGGTGTATTGATATATGCATGCTTGTCTTATTTCTTATAGAGGTTTATTTAATCCCTAAACATATTGAAGACACAATACTGTTAGTTTCTAATTTCGTGTCTCATTCTTTATAGGGGTTTATTTATTCCCCAAACATATCGAAGAGACAGGATACTGTTAGTTTATAGATATTATGTATCTCTACTTACTTCTTAAAAATGTAACATTACTGTTATATTTCCCTTGCCTACCATTTCCTTTTGTTTTGCCCTTTGTATGTCTTAATAAAGCAACTTAAACCTTTTCCGAAACCACATATCCTCCCCTTCCCTTTGTCTTATATTTCAAAATTTCAATAAAGTTATTTGAAAATGAAGTAAGGATGGGGGTTATTTAATGTGTGGGGGCATTTGGAGTGGGGAATGGGGTTATTTAATGTGTGGGGGCATTTGGAGTGGGGATGGGGGGTTATTTAATATGTGGGGCATTTGAAGTAGGGATGTGGGGTTATTTAATGTGTGGGGGCTTTTGGAGTGGGGATGGGGGGTTATTTAATGTGTGGGGGGATTTAGAGTGGGGATGGGGGTACTTAATGTGTGTGGAGGGAATTGTCATGGGGATGGGGGTACTTAATGTGTGGGGAAATTTGGAGTGGGGATGAGAGATACTTAATGTGTGGGGGGAATTGGAGTGGGGATGAAGGGATTTAATGTGTGTCGCAGGATTTGGAGTGGGGATGGGGGGATTTGGAGTAGGGATGGGGGATTTAATATTTGTGGGGAGATATGAGGACACAAAATGAAGAGTATGTATGTATGAGGAAACAGTATGGGGGATGGATGCAGACACAGTACGGTGAGTGGGGGGATGGGTGCAGACAGTATGGGGAGCAAACAGGTAAATGTGGACACAGTATGAATAGCGATGGGAAAAATGTATGTGGACACAGTAAGGGGAGTGAGGGTGATGGGATGTGTGTAGACACAGTATGGGGAGTCGGGTATGTGTGAGCAGACAGTATAGAGAGTGAGGGGGTAAATATATGAGGAGACAGTATGGTGAACAGGGGGATGTTAGAGGAGACAGTATGAGGAGGGAAGGGAATAGTGTGAGTCAACAGTATATTGCAGATATTTTTATTTAGGAGCATTATAATAACACTTCTATCTTTAAGGGCACTGTGTGGAGATTTGCTACAGAAGACTGGAGAAGATGGAAGTCTGCAGAGATGAGATGTGGATGAGAAAAATCATCATGGGGTCTGGACAAGAAGAAGGAAAGAAGAACTACTCCAGAGACGACGTCATCTATAAGGTACCTGGATGTAAATATTTTTGGGAAACTGATTTATTCTCATGCTTTTATTTATGTTAGGAAAATTAAAGGGGTTGTCCAGGTTTGCGATGAGTCTGCAGTCATTCCATGTGACTGCAGACTTCTGAATTCTCACAGTGCTCACTGAACGCTGTTAGGATTTTCTCGTGCCGGTAATTTACATACATGTAGTAACATGCTGACTAGACATGTGTGACCTCACTCAATGAAAATGAACAGAGCGAGGCTGGGCATGTCGAGTCGGAATGTGGCCATAAGTTTATAAATCACATGCTTGTGCTGACATGACTGTGTACTCTTGCTACCGGTTCGGGAGAATCCTAAAAGTGTGCAGTACATTAGTTGTGAGAATTCAGAAGCCTGCAATGTCAGGATTCTGCGCTGCAGGTTCCAGCAGTCATCACATTGACATTTCACTTATATGCGATTTTCATATATGGTCCTGTGACAACAAACTTCTCTTCCTGCTTTTCTCAGTTTTTCACTGAACACTGAGAGCATTAAGAAGAGCAGCTCGCTGGTACATGGCTAAGTGTGCAAGTCGCATGTGTGCTTTAGAGGGGGGGCACCAAACCGAATTCTTGCTCCGGGTGCCAGAAGGCCTAGATACTCCTCTGGGTCACACTCTGGATGTCCCCGGATAAGGTGGACTTCCACATCCCGCCTGTTCACAAACAAGTCGGGAGCATTCTGGCAATCTCGAATGAAGCCCAATCCCCTATCCAGGTCTAAGTTAAGGACCGTGCCCCATCCCATAGGGTTCCAGCTTCCCATTCGCTCCCCGCGGACCTGGGTTTTGGTGCGCAGGTCACGCTCCTGATGGGCCTGTCGCTCCATCTCCATGATGGCCTCCTGGTGTTGTGTCTTCTCTTCCACTCTGTATCCCTCCGCGGGGCCTTTTTCCACCCCCCAGGGGCGGTGCCTCTTTCCTTTGCCGCCATACCAGGCTAGGATGCGGACCCCTCAGGCTGTTGGACATTACCCTGTAGCATAGAAATTCAGGCAGAGGAGGTTCATGTTGTTTGCGCCCTTATCTTGGTACCACCCACGATGGCACCCCTCACTGCATACCTCAGGGAACTGCCATGGCAGCCATTTTTACAGTCCAAATCACAGTCTAATAAGTCTATTCCTTTGCACATTCTGTTAAGCAATTTCTCAGTTCAATAAAGTCTTTGGCACACAGGACCCGGTGATACCGGGCTTCGACATCCTGTTCGTGATGCCAAGTTGGAGCGCCCGCCAGTGCCGTGGGGAACTTGGTACCGGGCCACTTCTTAAAGGGGCAGTGTCACAGCGGCGGTGACGCAGTCCGTGGTCATGGGCGCCCAATAAAGGGGTATATTTACAAGGGATGAAATAAAGAGTTTATAGTAAAGTGTTCGTGATGCCACCTGTGGTTTCTGGTCAGTAATGACCAGCGCTGCAGTGTAGATCCTCTGGGACTGATGGTGTGATGCAGCAGAGTTGGAATATCTCTCCACAGGCAGAGCTTTAGCACCAGGGCAGATGAAAGATGTAAAAGGTAATGGTGATGTACCATTTAGCAAGAGATGTAGCAGAGTGGAATGAGCGCTGAGGAAAGAATTCAGAGGACACAGCTGGGTGCAGTTCCAAAGCTTTACTTACAGTTCTGGTATACACAGATACCTGCATAGTGCCATGTGTTGTGAGTTCATTTTCCCCTTCGTCACTGAGGTCTGGTGAACTCCCTATTCTGGTGAAGGAAGGTAATGAGCATGATTATCAGGCACCTGAGCCTGATGAGGATGACTGGCTGAGTGGAGTCACGGACTGGATATAAGGCTGCCGACGCCCTTCTGCCCTGCGGGTGATTTCTCTGTGGACTTCTAGGACACCAGTCTGATTACTGATCCTCTAAGCTAAGCTTTTCTGCTTTGCCTGTTTGCATTTTGTTTTCCTTGCTTTTCTGGATTCTGCCATTCCCTTGCTGGGGTGAGCTGAATCTCCTTTTGCCTGTAGCTCTGTCTTCAGAATATTCCTGAGTACTGACATAGCTTTTTTGAAGCCTAGCGTCTTCAGGGCCTTTTTCACTGTCAGTCTGTTGGCTCTTATTTTCATAGGGTTTTTTCACGGA
Organism: Dendrobates tinctorius; assembly: GCF_039654945.1. Lineage (NCBI taxonomy): Eukaryota > Metazoa > Chordata > Amphibia > Anura > Dendrobatidae > Dendrobates > Dendrobates tinctorius. Next base: position 27,665,423 of record NW_027361829.1, on the reverse strand, counting down.
TTGCAGACAGCAGCCTTCCTGTCCTTTCCTATGTAGGTAGTTTGGGCCCCGTCTTTGCTCAGTCTATCTTTCTGTCTGTGTTAGTGTTTTCATCTTGCTTCACCATCATTATATGTTGGGGGCTGCTCTGGGGCAGTTTAGTTTTCCCCTTTCTTTCTTTGGGCCAAGTTATTTCTCCGGCTGTGATCGAGGGGTCTAGGGCATCGTAGGAACCCCCCACGGCTACTGCTAGTTGTGTTGATAGGTTCAGGGGTCTGCAATCCGATAGCTGCCAACTTCTCTGGTTTTCTGGACTTAGCTAGCAGTTCTGTTTTTGCCTCCTACGGTGACTCAATCATAACAGCCATGTCCTCCAAATGAGGGTCTCAGCCAACTCCCAGGCAGATGAAGAACACCTTTCCAGCACTCCCTTCAGTATATGCCTTTCCTGGCCCTCTCACTGTGTTGCCTTCTTGCCTCTTCCCACGCAACACCTCACAGTCAGTGTCCCAGGCCAGCAGTCATGGACCTTATCGGATAACGTGCCCACTGCGTTTCCTTGCTCCTTTCTGGCTGCCTTTCCGGCGAAGATAACTGTGGTTAGAGGCTGTGACTCCTAAAGTTGCCACAGCTGTCAGCTTGCTAGCTGAGTCCAGTTGTCCGCTCTACTAGGCTAGGGGCCGAGTCCCTTTTGCGACCTGATCCCTCCACCTGACGGCCGTCAGTCAGCGTGGAATGAGCCCCACGGGTGGCTCTTGCCTATCCCGTTCCTCTGAGAACCCTTCCCTCTCACAGGGAGCTTCCTTCAGTCTCTACTCCTTCCAGCATCTCCTCCCGACCGGGAGCTGCTTTACTCACGTCCTTCCACCTCTTCCCCTTAGGGAAATCTCCTCTACTTCCTTTCTATTTCCCCGTTCTCAACCTACCAGCTTCACCCACCTGTCAACACACTTTCCTAGCCTGCAGGGATGTAGGAGCACCTACTGCTTTGGTGTGTGGTGGGTGCAAGTACTAGAGTGTGGTCAGGTGCCTCCACCTTACATGGAAAGTGGGATACCACACCTCTGGATGAGGTGCAGTACCTCTGTGGCGACTGAAACCTCAGGGGTGCCACAGAAGGCCCCTCTCAATGTAGACATTTAAGTCCAAAAAATTGATACATGTGGTGCTGATTGTTGGGGTAAATTCAAGACCGAACTGGTTAATGTTCAGATTTGCGATAAAAGTATCCAAAAAGACATACAGTTAGAGAATTTAGATTGTGAGCCCCATCGGGGACAATGATGATAATGTGTGCAAACTGTAAAGCGCTGCAGAATATGTTAACGCTGTATAAAAATAAAGATTATTTATTTAGATGTTGCCTAGAACCATCCCAAATGAAAAGCATGTCATGAATGAAGTCGCACCACAACACTAGACCCCTGCGTAAGTTGCCACCCGTGTAAATGTGGGACTCCTCCCAATTTGGCGACATAAAAGTTAGCATAACTAGGGGCAAAGCCTGTGCCCATAGCACTGCAGACTAGGGGCATAGCAATAGCATCCACCATGTGGAGGTGGATGAATCTAATAAGCAGCATCTATCTATAGACCTACAATTTCTTTTAAAGTAGTGAGCCACCTTCACGGGTTGTAGGAGTTTCCTATATGTATCTAATAGTGTCTATAAAAATCTACTGCTGTATAAGCCATTTACCATACCCATTTATCTTCTGTGTCATAAGTGGTTTTATTTTTGGCATTTTTCTGCCATTTTTGGCCATGTTGTGTTTTTTTCTTTGTGGGGGTCTCTGAGTATCCCCTCATTTTAATGTATATATATTCTTACACATTTTTATAAATTTATATTTATACATACAATATTTATTCCTTTTTATTTGTAGTTTTCTTTTTTTCCCTTTTAAGGTTTTTAATTAATAAAGATAGTTGTATTATTGTATGTTTATCTATTTATATATCTATTTCTATTTATATATGTAATTAGTCAGATAATTTGTTTTTTTCTCCCGGTTTTACTCAAACTCAGTTAATACTGTTTAGTACATAAAATGTCTAATTTGTCATTGACAATTGCAGGGGCGCAGGAAGGGTTAATTGGTCGGACTCTGTAGGCTATATAGCGGCGGTAAACTAGGAACATGATCATCCTGACGAAGGAGGCAGCACTGCCTTTGAAACGCGTTGGTTGGTTTCTGGTCCTAGTATCGCCGCGTAGCTGTTGTGACGTCACATGCTCAGGGAGCTTGTCGGCCATTCAGCTGCTTCATTTTGTTTCCTTTTGCCTTATTGACTCTGCTGGCACTGCTGAGAACCAGCTGACGGTACTGAAACCTGGATTGGTAGCAGAAGCTAAAAGAGCCAATGGAACTACCGAGGACCAGCTGATGGTGCTGGAACCCGGAGGGGCAGCAGAAGGAACAAGAGCCAATGGCACTACCAAGGAGCAGCTGATGGCACTGGAACCCGGTTACTAAGCAGGAGGTACCTGTGCCAGAAAGCACTACCAAGGACCATCAGAAGTTGCTGGAACTCGGATACCGAGAAGGAGGCACCTAAGCCAAAGGCCCAGCCGAGAACCAACTGATGGTACTGGAACCCAGATGGGTAGCAGAAGCAACAAGAGCCAATGGAACTACCGAGGACCAGCTGACGGTGCTGGAACCCGGAGGGGCAGCAGAAGGAACAAGAGCCAATGGCACTACCGAGGAGCAGCTGATGGTACTGGAACCCGGTTACTAAGCAGGAGGTACCTATGCCAGAAAGCACTACCAAGGCCCAGCAGACGTTGCTGGAACTCGGATACCGAGAAGGAAGCACCTAAGCCAAAGGCACTGCCGAGAACCAGCTGACGGTACTGGAACCCGGAAACAGCTGGCGTGCTGGAACCAGGCTGAGCAGGAGGGAGTACCCATGCCAAAGACACTGCCGGGAACCAGCTGGCGGTGCTGGAACCCAGGGTAAATACTACAAACAGAGTGGAGACAGAGGCCTAATTGGAGCAAGTTTAAAATCTGTAGTTGTGTGAGTGTGGACAGAGCAGGAAAAATTGTCTGACACACAGCTGGGGATCAGCTGACATTACTGAACCTGAATAACACTGGAGCATATGTTGACTGTGCAGATGGCACTTCTGAGCAGCAACTGGCGGTGTTGGAGCCCAGGGTCAATAGTACAGAGTGGAGGCAGAGGCCTAATTAAAATCTGTAGTTGTGTGAATGTGGACAGAGCAGGAGAAATTGCCGGACACACAGCTGAGGATCAGCTGACATTACTAAACCCCAATAACACTGGAACATATGTTGACTGTGCAGACCGCACTTCTGAGCAGCAACTGGCAGTGTTGGAGCCAGGGTCAATAGTACAAACAGAGTGGAGGCAGAGGCCTAATTGGAGCAAGTTTAAAATCTGTAGTTGTGTGTGTGGACAGAGCAGGAGAAATTGCCGAACACAGCTGGGGATCACCTGACATTACTGAACACCAATAACACTGGAGCATATGTTGACTGTGCAGACGGCACTTCTGAGCAGCAACTGGTGGTGTTGGAGCCCAGTGTTAATACTACAAACATAGTGGAGCCAGAGGCCTAATTGGATCAAGATTAATATCTGTTGTAGACTACTACTGATTTTAAACTTGCTCCAATTAGGCCTATGGCTCCACTCTGTTTCTAGCATTTACCCTGGGCTCCAACACTGCCAGTTGCTGCTCAGAAGTGCCATCTGCACAGTCAGCACTTGCTCCTGTGTTATTGGGGTTCAGTAACGTCAGCTGATCCCCTGCTGTGTGTCCGGAAATGAGGCTGAGGCCTAATTGGAGCAAGTTTAATATCTGATGTAGTGTGAATGTGGAGGGAGCAGGAGACATTGCCGGACACACAGCAGGGGAGCAGCTGGCGTTACTGAACCCCAATAACACAGGAGCTAGTGTTTTTCTCTGTGCAGATGGCACTTCTGAGCAGCAACTGGCCGTGTTGGAGCCCAGGGTCAATCAGTTTAGGTGGTAGAAACATGAACACAACAGGAGACCTGGATACTGTTGCCAACCAATTATTTAATCTGGAAGAGGACTGGCAAATTCCAGCGAGATCCAGGCCTTGTTCATTTTCAGAAAAGTAAGCCGGTCAACGTTATCGGAGGATAGTTGCATGCAACGGTCTGTTAGTACACCACCTGCGGCACTAAAGACGCGTTCTGATAATACACTAGCAGCAGGGCAAGCCAGCACCTCCAATGCATACTGGCTAAGCTCTGGCCATTTATCCAGCTTAGAGACCCAAAACTTGAAAGGGGAAGAGCCATCTGGGAGTACACTGAGAGGGCAAGACATGTAGTCTGTCACCATCTGACGGAAACGTTGCCTCCTGCTGACTGGAGCCGTCTGTGATGGTGTAGACATTTGTGGCGGGGACACAAAACTTTGCCACATTTGGGCCATACTGGTCTTGCCTTGTGCTGAGGCGCTGCTTCTGCTCCCTCTTTGTGCAGAGCTTCTTCCACTGCCTCGACGCACAGAGCTGCTTTGTAAAGCACTAGCAGCACTGCTCTCAGGTGGAATGGAGAACATGATGGAATGCACTAATGTGTCTTGGTACTCCCGCATTTTACGCTCCTGGTTCAGCGGTGTTATGAGACTTTGTAAGTTGTCCCGGTAGCGAGGATCTATGAGGGTGTACACCCAATAATCATCGCAGCAGGAAATCAACCATGTGCTGCAGACTCCCAACTGGCCAAGAAACGCTGTCCCATGCTTGAGGCGTCATCTCTGCCTGCTCTGCATCACCCCACCCTCCCTCTACATACTGATTACTAGAGCATTGTGTACCTCCCTCCTCTGGAGAGATGTCTTCCTCCTCCATTGACTCCTCCTCATCCTCCTCACAAATTGTCCCATGCCTAGGCCTTTGTGAGGAACCACGTTGCGCAGACTGTCCAGAAGCAGAGGCATTTGTGACTCCTCATCCTCCACCTCTTCCAAAACCTCCTCCCTTAGTGCTTGCAGTGTTTTTTTGAAGCAGGCAGATAAGGGGTGACAGTCATGCTGACTAGTGCATCATCTGCACTCGCCATCTGCGTGGAATCATCGAAGGCACGCAAAACGTGGCAGATGTCCTTCATAAAGGCCCACTCAGTGGTGGTGAAGTGTGAACGGCGTGCAGTGCGCCTTGTTTGCGCCTGATGCAGCTGGTACTCCATTACTGCTGCCTGCTGCTCACACAACTGCTCCAACATATGTAACGTTGAATTCCATCTGGTGGGTAGGTCACATATGATGCGATATTCCGGAAGGCGGAATCGGCGCTGCAGAGCTGCAATGCGCGATCTTGCCATGCTGGAACGCCGCAAGTGAGCGCACTCTATGCGGACCTTGTGCAGCAGTGCATCAAGATCGGGATAGTCCCTCAAAAAACTCTGCATGACCAAGTTGAGCACATGTGCCAGACATGGGATGTGAGTGAGGTTGCCTAGGTCCAGAGCTGCCACCAGATTTCGGCCATTCTCACACACTACCAAGCCTGGCTGGAGATTCGCTGGCTCAAACCACACGTCGCTCTCCTGCTTGATGGCATTCCAGAGCTCCTGCGCTGTGTGGCTTTGATTCCCCAAAGAAATTAATTTCAGTACGGCCTGTTGACGTTTGGCCACGGCTGTGCTCATATCTGTCGTAACAGGTAAGCGTTCATGGATCCATGTGGAGGTAGACCGTGACAGCTCCAGCAGCGCTCATTCAGAGGAACTGGAGTATGAGGAGGAGTCAATGTGTACAGACTGGATTCCTGCAATCCTTGGAGTTGGCAGAACACGTACAGCGCCACTCTCAAAATGTGTACCCGGCTCCACAACATTTACCCAATGGGTAGTGAGGGAAAGGTATCGTCCCTGTCCATGGTTACTGGTCCACGCATCAGTGGTCAGGTGGACCTTGCTACTGACGGCGTTTAGTAGCACATGTTTAATTTTTCCCTCCACATGCTTTTGCAGGGCAGGGACGGCTTGCCTGCTGAAATAAAAGCGGCTGGGCACGTTGTATTGTGGGACTGCCAATGCCATGAAGTTACGGAAGGTGTCAGTCTCCACCAGCCTGAATGAGAGCATTTCAAGGGACAGTAGTTTTGCAATGCCAGCATTCAGACCCTGTGCTCGGGGATGGTTTGCCAAGTATGGCCGCCTTTTCTCCCATGCCTGTGCTACCGATGGCTGAAGAGTGGCCTGGGAGTGTGAGGATGACAGGGAACATGGTGCTGTGGGTGGAATTACACTGGGTCTCTGGACAACAGTGCCAGAGGTTCTTCCATGGTGATCCTGTGAGGAAGTCGAACCAGCTGTGTGTGAGCTGGAGGAAGAGGCTAAAACACGAGCTGAAGAGGTGGTAGGTGGTGCTGTACGTTGGCCTACGTCTTCAGTGTGTCTTTGTGACTCCACCATGTGCTTGGTCCACACATGTTTCCACATATTTGTGGTATTGAGGTTTCTGACACTTTTCCCTCTTTTGACTTTCTGATTACACAGCTTGCATTTGACAAAGCAAATGTCATCTGCAACTGTGTCAAAAAAGGACCACGCACTGCAAGTCCTGGGAGCGCCCATTTTGGGTTTTGGAAGAGGAATGCTCCTAATGGGTGCCGAAGTGGAGGCTACAAGCAACCAAGTCTGCCCCCTCCCTCTCCCTTCTGTTTTGGCCATTCAGGGAATCTCTTTCTCAGAGCTCCTCCCACCACCTTCCTGTTTCTCACGCCATGATGGGTCAAGGACCTCATCATCTACACTACCCTCTTCAAACACCTGCTTCTCCTGGGTAGTCTCGACAGCACAGTACGCACCAGAAAGTGGCACCTGAGTCTCATCATCAGATGCGTACTGAGGTGTGCTGACCATAGGCACTGGCCCACCCGCCTCTTCAGATTCAGAGAGACAAAGCAGTTGCGCATCACTGCATACTACCTCTTCTTCAAATTCTCGAATGCTGCTTGGCTGGCCCTCTCTTTCCAAGCCAACAGATTCAGAGAACAGAATTAGAGATGGCTCCTGTCCAGGGCTCTCTGACTGCCTGGGCAATTTGGCAGGTGGTGAAGAGACAGATGGGTTCTCTTCAGTGCTCTGGACTTGAGAGGATCTGGAACTAATTGAAGTCGATGCGATAGCTGCCATCCATCCGACCAAAGCTTCAATTTGTTCGTCCTGCAGCAGTGGGGTACGGCGAGCTCCTGCAAAGCTGTGTATAAAGGACTGTTCCCTGGTAAAACTGGGGGATGCTGAGTCACTGGTGCCCGCAGCAGGCATTTTTTCTTGTTCTGCCATTTTCACTACTAGATTCCTGCTGAGGGCATGGGGAGTGTGCGACTGGTGCAGAAGTAATGAAAAATTAATAAAGTGGAGACTTTCACACTGTTTCCATTGTTGTGCCTGCTCAGCACCATCAGCACAGGTGAGCACTACTCAGATGTTCATTTTTCCCAGGCTATTCATGCTGATTAACACATGAAGGGCTTCCCTTTTTCATTCTCTACAGTTGCTTACTGTCTGCCACACATCAGGCTAATGGTACTGGTCTTCTCTTCACTGAGCTCTTTCTGCATTGTCTCCTCCCTTTTGTGGGCAGTACCTTCAATGTCTCAGTCTCATCACTTTTCTCTTCTGATGTCTCCACCTTCAGCCACCCCCCTTTATTCTCTTTTCACTTCTTGTTGGGTAGTACTTTTATTTCCAATTTCCTTCACCAGCTGCAAACTTTCCAGAGGATCAGTTCTTCTTCACAAGGCACTTCCTTCTTTGAGCTGTGCTTTTGGTGTGCTAGGCAAACCTTCGCACTTTTCTTCCCCTTCCACTACCATGATGGACAGTTTCTTCTTACTTTACTGCAACACCAATTGCCATTTCCCAACACAAATCCGATACCATCTTTACTGCTCCGCAAGTTACATCTTTAATTTACAAGACCAAATCCTGATCCCTTCAAATACACTAATTTAGGTGTAAGGTATCATTCTTGCCTACGGTTGTTTCTGTTTCCGTAAACAAGGTATGTCTGGATGGATGTGTATGTTATCACTTCTGATAAATGTATCTACAGACTAAATACTGATGATTGTCAAGCCATGTCTTGACCCGACACCGAGAGTCGTCTTCTATCCAAGGTAGCATCTGGTCCGACTGTTCATTATACCAGTGCCAGGCTCCAGTTTTCTGATGAATCATCATTTTTCTCAGATTATTCTTCTACAGGCACAAGTGACGTTGCTTACACTATGAAAATAGCAAAACGGGGGAAAAAAATTGTATCATCAGATGACCCTGGAAGCTTGAATGCGTTTAATGGATTATGTGTTTCAGGGATTGTCCATCCCCTTCAATAGGTACATACCAAATGAAGGGGACAGACTGTTCATAAAATGTGTAGTCTTGTAAACCATTTCAGCTTTCTGAATCATCTTGTCTACTTAATTATAGCGCCGGACAATACAGCACAGTTTTTTTTATGTTCTACAATTGCCACTATTAGCTCCCTGTCGAGAGCTTGGGGAGCATGCGAGTGGTGCAGAAATAATTACGTGGAGACTTTAATGCTATTTCAGGTGTTGTGCCTGCTTATCACAACCAGCCAAGGTGAGCACTACTTAAATGTTCTTTTTCCCAGGCTACTCAAACTGATCCACACATGAAGCACTTTCCCTTTTCATTCTCTACAGTTGCTTCCTCTCTGACACACAGAAGGCTAATAGAGCTGGTCTTTTCTTCATCATGCTCTTTCGGCTTCATGTCCTCCCTTTTATTGGCAGTACTATAGACTTGTTAGTGGCATCAATGTCTCTATTCTGATGTCTCCGCCTTAGCCACTCCTCCAATGTTCTATCTTCACCTCTCAGTGGGCAGGGCTTTCTTTTCAATGCAGCTTGCCCTGATGCACACATCTGACAGTGCACCAGCTTTTCTTCATAGGGCACTTCCTTCTTGGGGCTGTGATTCTGGTGGGCTAGGCAAATCTTCACCTCTCCTTTCCCTTCCACTACCATGATAGATGGTTTCTTCTGATTTTACTGTGACACCAATCGGCATCTGCAAACACAATTCACATGCTATCTTTACTTCACAGTAGGTTACATACTCATTTTACAGGACCAAATCTTGATATTACCGACTATGCCAATTTAAATATAAGGGGACATTCTTCCCAAGGGTTGCTTAAGCGTCCATAAACATGATATCACTGGCTACCTGGATGAGTGTATGTGTTATCCCTTCTGATAAATGTATCTGCAGACTGCATACTGATGATTGACATGGCAGGCTAAGACCCGATGATTTCAAGATGAATGAGAGAGGCAGTTGAAAGAATATGAACTTTTCTTCATTGAACAAACTCTTAGAACACATATACAGATTGTAGCATAAATAAAACTTTGGTAAAATATCTTGTGAACAATTCAGAGGAATAATCTTGACTATTACATGTGGTGCAATATATCTGATGGTACGCATTACACTGAAAGTAGACTGTTATAAGGGCCAATATCTTCCCTTGTGAGGGCTGAACTGGTCAAGGTGTGTCATTGCTGTGCAGAGGGTAGATGAAGACATGGCATGAATGAGTTAATATGAAATATAATATATTAATATGTTGATTTATATATGTTTGATAAGAGTTTTGTATTTTATGCTTATGGCTGGTTTGTGTCTCAGTTGTCCTGGAGGCTCTGCCTCAAGGTCATCTCTGGGAATGGCGTGAAGGCTGTCCACTATCGGGACAATCTTCAGCATAGGGATATAGTTTACATCACACAGGGTAACAGATAGTTAATACAAAGGATTAGCTCATTTGTTGAGAGGGATTAGTTTAGTTTATAGGGAAAGCACTTCCGAGTTCAGTCGGGGAGAGTCAGAGTGGAGGAGAGTGAGGGAGGAGTTTAGTAGAGTCAATAAGTGCTAGATAATGTCGGGTTCTAAGAATATGGATGTAAGAGAGGCACAAGGGATCCTTCAATGTAAGCCTCCTTACAGTAGGAGGACACATCCCATGCTTTGTGTGGATACAGGACAGTCTTGGGCCTAGGACCCGGATGAGACATTGATGGTTGTGTCTCTATCTCCCTGGTGAGAAAGGTGTCAGCTTGGTCACAGCAAAAGAAAAGGATGGTGAGCTTCAGGGAAACTTTTGCTGGATAGGAAGCTCCTAGAACCAACAGAAGATGTTGAGGCAGTGGCAGGTCAGGCAGAATGGAGTCAAAGACTGATAATACACATGACCAAGGGAACATCATCAAAGAGGGACTCTGTCTCAATTTATATGCCGCAGTTGCTTGTATCTGTGTTAAACAGTAAAGCCGAACCTGCTGAACTGGACCTATGGTCTCCTGTCATATCTGTAGTTGCAGCAGGATCCAGTCCCAAGGAAGAGGAGGTTACCGGTAGTGATGGGCGAACTCCTGGTTGTTCAGGTCTGGCCGAACAGTTGAAAAAAAGTTTGGTACCAGAACAGTACCAGAACATGAACATGGATCCCATTCACATGAATGGGGTGCATGAGCATCCAGTGTTTTCCACTCTATTATGTGCATGACAGCGTGGCAATGCTTCCTCTGATCGGTGGTAAGAACATGAATCAACAAGGTAACTGAACTGAGGTGACTCACTGAGCTGAGCGCTGCACCTTGAGACTTTTTCTCACAGTGCTAACGGTGACCTTACCAAGGTCTGGTACATGCTCTGTCTTCTACATAGGGAATCATGGTACTGTACACCGCAGCAAAAACTGCTGCGGGTCCGCAGCGGCCAAATCCGCTGCGGAACCGCAGCAAAATCCGCAGCGTGTGCACACAGCCAAAGGGTTCCTTTTCCTACAGAAATGTTCTCACTAACTGCCTAGATACAGGAACTGAATTCCTAATGCCCTATTAACTTCTCCTAAACCAAGGGCAGGCCTAATACTTAACCCTGTAAGTACCAGGCTAACTAAACTGTTGCAGACCACATAGGAAATTATAGACACAGATATGCAGGTCAGTATATTAAGCTAATACAAGAAGGGTGATTTCCACTCTTTACATGTACTCCAGCAAGCAGTTAATTAAGACAGGTGTGCACTTTGCCAGTCAATGAAATGCCTCTTAAAATGAAGTTGCAGGACACATGAGTGAGTTGACAATCCATTCAGTTCCATCTGGCCACAGTCCGGAGAGTAGGGGAGAATCCTGGAAGATTGTGACTGGTGATCTGTATAATAGAAATATTGTTTTGCACATAGTTTAAAAAAATACTAATGGAGATGGAGAAGAAAGGGAGAAATCTAATCAATATTAGAACTAGAAGGAAGTACACAATACCACAACTCACTATAATTATATCTCCTGACAAGTCAGACCTGTTTTACTTATAGTTCTTTAAAAGACAAAGAAGCCAAGTCAACTAAGTGTTAGTCAAGTAAATGTTATCTGCCACCCAGCCCCCCTTTATTCAAATCAATATTCAAATCATTTATCAGGCAAACTGAAAAAATACATGTCATCATCCATTTTTTTGCACACTTAAAATATTGTGAATACTCTTGAGAAGCCTTATCACTTACTTCACTTGAATTCCTTCAAACCCAAAGTTTTGTAGGGTCCCTCAAGATCCATAACAACAAACAATTTTCCGCTAAAGAATAAATATCCATTTATGGGTTACTTGAGACCTATATTTCTATGGCTATTATATTATGATATTTCCATCTACAAAGCTGTATGGGCTTGTTATATACAGGACAAACTGTAGATTTTATTGATACCGTTTTGGGATACATTTCTTTGTTTTTTTGGTTATTGGATAAACAAAAAGGGAAACATCTTGCATTCAGCTTTTTTTTCATGTTGTTCACTGTTTGAGATAATCATCATCTTATTTATTTTTTCATATCTTTACAGAGGTATTCCAAATGATGCAGCCCTTTTTACTTTTTTTAGCCATTGGAATTGTTTGTTTATTTTTTTGTGGAAAAATATTTAGTTTTACCATGTTATTAATATATATTTTTTTAAGTTTGTTTTTTTAGTCTCATTATGGGACATAACTGGGTGATCAGTTGATTGCTTCTTTATTGAGCTGCAATACTTGTGTATTGCAATATATTATGCTTATCAATAAAAACCATCGGGTATTCTGTTGGTGCTGCCTTTGATAGGGCATAAGCAGAGTTCAAGGATGGCAGGCCGGTGGGCCTTTATTAGACTACTAGTTGTCTTGGAAACCCATTGGTAATTTAATGATCCCGATGATGGAGGATTATTTTGGGATGAATAACTGGTTAGACACTGGGGTCGTTATTTCTAGCAGAATCTAAGGGGCTGTATGTCACAGATGATACTAACCCCTGATTGCTCAGACTCACCTCCCTTTCTTTACACATGTGAAAGATTTTGGGAAGTACTTACCGACAGCGTCAAATATATAATGTGTTTGTCTACAGTGGGTTAGAGAAAATGGATCTAGGCAGTGATCTTCAAAGAGAAAATCTTCCAGACTTCTGGAAATATTTGGTTCCAAGTTTTCATCTTATATGGAATAATATATGGATTATGGATTATAATATATGAATATATGGAATAAATATATCTTTTTTAAGCAATTATAAGAATAACTTGACATTCACAGAACAAAAACAGAGTAAGCATGTCCCAAGTTTTTAGTCAGATGTTTGTGACTTTTCTGAGAGGAGCTGGTAGGGTGCAGAGTAGGCACAAGTATAGAAGAGCAAAGACAACGATGACTATTTATAGACAAGTATAAGATATATTCAGTTGTAACCATATGGTTTTCTCATGTACTTTTCAATCTAAAATTAATAAATTCATTGCTACTTTTTATGTGCTCTTCACTTCCATTAATAAATATTACTTCTAATATAGGGAAAAATGACGGTAACGAGTAATTTTTAAAGATCCTGTCTTATATTGTAAAGTAATCCCTACCAGACGTAATTTTCAGTGAGGATACCAACCATGGGAAAACCACATTTAACAGAAGAAAATTATGTTACACGAGCAGATTTTCAATACTGACAATTGCTGACATTTGAATATGTCGCCTTGAATGAAAAACACTGAAGCCATTTCCTTCTGGCAGGGAACATATGTGCAGAATTTGCTGATGAGCTGTTTACGTGGGAGAAAAATAATGCGCTCTTATAAAAAATAGTTTTTGTTGCATTTGAGGCATTGCAATCTTAATAAAGTACCATATTAATTGTCTATACACATATTTAGTATGTATAAAAAAAAGAAATTACCTTGTGCCATATATTTTCCTATGTATGTACTATAGAAATGATAACAAATGAATATGATCTTTTCACCTTTTTCCCTATAAATCACAATTTTGTGAACAACAGTCCCCATGCACATGCAATGAATGGAAGCATTAATGAGCTGACATTCTTGTCTTACTGTCAGAGGTAGAGAACGCAGCAGATGGAGGAACTACAAATTAGCATTTTCACTTGCATAGGTATGGTTTACATGGAAATTTATTTCATCTGCACCAGCTTCCAAAACAATGTTTAAGCTAGCTGGACATCATATAAGGTTAATGCTTTCACATTTTTGCCTCCTAGAGTCTTAACCTCACTATGTCTCTATATAAATAAATATATAAGTCTTGGAGTTCATTAACTTATAAGATTATATTATAACCAGCTAAAGTGCAATATACCACTAATCATACATTTATATGTGCCCAGTTTATACATTTTACTGCCATTTTGAGAGCAAGCTAAGTTCACAAGTTGCCGTTGTAATTTTATTACACAATAAACGCTACCAAGTCATAAACACTGTATAATTTTAATGTGTGACCATAGATGTGGTAAAAAGGCAGAGCATAATCTTATTCTTATTGAATGAAAATAATATACAGCTATGGCAAAAATTAAGAGAACACCACATCAAAACCCTGTCATGGGCAGCCCATTCTCCAGACCTGAACCCCATTGAAAATCTCTGGAATGTAATCAAGAGGATGATGGATAGTCACAAGCCATCAAACAAAGAAGAAATGCTTACATTTTGGGTCCAGAAGCAGTGTGAAAGACTAGTGGCAAGCATGCCAAGATGCATGAAAGCTGTTTTTAAAAATCATGGTTATTCCACAAAATATTGATTTCTGAACTCTTCCTGAGTTAAAACACTAGTATTGTTGTTTGTAAATGATTATGAACTTGTTTTTTTTGTGTTTGTTTTTTTAATTTTGAGCATTTTTCTTTGTCAGAAAAAAATGCAAAATTTATGTGGTCAGAAGTTTGTAGACTAAAAGAACAATTTACATTTTGCTCAAAAATATACCTAAAAAGAGAAAAAACAGACACTTGAAAGTGGTCTCTTAATTTCTGCCAAAGCTGTATATATACATACATACAAGTATAAATGGGTCAAAAAGTTTATATTTGACTAAGTCTTTTGTGTGTTAACTATATATTGCCATATTTTACAAACAGAACTCACAAAATTCTTCAAATAAATGTAAATTTCCCCTATATTTTGCATTCCTTTTTTTGCTCTTTTGTTGTAATAGCAACATACTATTTATCAAATTTGCATAAGAATTGATGTGACATAAAAAGTTATGGAGTGGCCAATTCATTAGAATGGAAATTATTAGATGTACTTTTCTGATACAAACTGATCTAAGATTAATGAAGGAAATAATATGTCTATTATCAGGGGCACTTTTAATTGTCTAGTTGACTCTGTCTCCATGAACACACAGGGTGAGGATAAGTTAAAGTTGTAGTAATTCCTGTTGGGAGCAGAAAAGTCTTGCGCCTTTGATATACAGAGATTTTCTGTATGTAATTATAATAAATGTAACAGGAAAAGGATAGTATTCGAGTATGATAATGTCAAAAACTTGCCAAGCACAGTATTACCGAAAAGCATCAAATAATAAATAGGCAAACATACTTTTTATCTTAATTTCTGTATTCATTGACAACGTCTAAAAAGAAATTCAATACTATGTCTTTCTATGCATGCAGTTGGTCGATATAATTACTATCAATGGTCAAACATTTATGCAAGGGCTGAAAGGCATGTTGTGTATTAATATTGACTGTTAGATTCTCCTTGTGTGAATTAATATAAGTAGAATTTGTCATTTATTATACTATGTAAATCCTATGCTGGTTGTACTAAGCTATTGTTATGTGATTATAACTATCAGCTGACCCTATTGTCGTTATTTTCAATATACAGTGAAAATAGGGTCAGCTGATATTTAAATTATAAACTGGAAAAAATGAAAACGAAAGTTGTGATTTTGTTTTTAATTTTACAATGTAATGTAGCAAAACCTGCATTTAATTAATTTGGTTTTAAAAAATATCAAACACAAACTTATTACAATGTGTCAGAAATATATTGTTATTACTTCCTTGCCATATATGTCCTTAAAATGAAAACTGTAAGCGAGATCGCATTATCTATATTTTAACATTCCTCTGTGTATGTATGCACATTATCACCTGTTGGTTTCTAGTTACCAGATCGCAGACGTCTTATCCAACATGCAAGAAGTAAGTTATGAAACCTAGATAGGTAATGAAAATAGCTATATGGAATCTGGTCAAAGCAAAAAATAACTAATTGAAGCAATTATTTTTCCAGATTCTTTGCAACCTTCCCAAGGAGAATATGAAACGTACTTGGATGCCAAACTTGCAGTGGCTGAAACTGAACATGTCACGTGATGTGACACGACCGCTCTAGAAAACTGTCCGGGCTGTGGATATAATATAGACCTTAAATCAATGTTTCCAACTTTTTCATCTAAGAGTATTTTAGAAATTATTTATTGGCTGTTAAAATACATAATGGTCTCCTTCCTAATTGTACTTACGTATATTAAGGTGGTTTAATCTAATTGGTTGATCACTACCAAACCACTCGTTAATATTTATGATATGATTTATTATGTGTGTTTAAAGTTTATTTGCACTAATTCGGCAAATACTGCAACAACATTCAATATTTTTATTTTCTATATTCTTTTTATTTCAGAGACACTTGCTAATTATATTCATATCTCACCCAACTTGCTTTAAAGAAAAGCAAATGATCTATCTATCTATCTATCTATCTATCTATCTATCTATCTATGAAAAACGTCCACATGGGCTATTAAACTACACATGAATCTTTACTGACTGGTGTGCTGCCTTCCATTTTTTGGGTTTATTTACAAGGTTTGGTACATGCTTGGGAGGCTTTTGCACCCAAAAATCTTTCTTTTTTTGCTGCTTTTTGACTCTTTTTACTATCATTTATCTACCTATCCCTCCATCCATCCAACTATCTCATATCTATCCATCTATTATCTATCCATCTCATATCTATCTAGCTCATATCTCTCTATCCATTTATCTTTCTATTAATATACACACCTATATATATGTGCTTTTATATTTATACGTACTTGTTGATATATGTATATTTAGATACACATATATTTGTTGATTTCCTTCGCCAAGTTAACAAAACCATTGGCAGTAATCCTATGATAGGGAAATCATTGGTGTTACATTAGTCCTACTATCTTTAAATTCAGACATGGACTTTTAAACTAAACTCAAGATATGATCATATGTTTGCAATTTAGATTGAGCAGAGAGGAATGTTTTACTTTTATCTATGTTGTTATGTTCACGCGCAATTACATGACATGAAAAAATGTGACAAGTTTAACTGATTATTTATTTTTTTTAACTGCCAGAAATACAAAATTACTCCGGAAAAAAATATCAGCACTGCGGCATCTAACCAACTCAGCTGTGCTGATCCTATAGTAAGGAGACCTAAAATGTGCAATTTTTCAAACATTTTTTTTTTTTGTTAAATGACATCTACCCCAGGCTTTAGCAAACCCGCTAGGTCTATTATTTCAGGTAATTCAGATATGAGACATTAGATACATCGCTTTTTTTAACACTAGTTTGAATTCTAAACCGCAAGCCAAAAAGTTTGATTAGATCGTATTTCATTGTCCAATAAATAGGAAGAGCACCATTTCCTAATGTGATCAATCTATGGATGCTTAATGCTGTTTTTATTATATCTTATTGTACACCACATCAGCATTTAATATAAAAAAAATCTAAAATATATAAATATAATAGAAAACCTTCTATGCATATATGTTGTGAGAGTCATGCCGAAGTAAACTCCTAGTGGTGTTTTGTATTTCATTTAATCTATGAAAAGTAGTGATGCATTTTAGTGAGATGGTCTGTAACACCTATTAATTAAAAATTCCAAATCTTACACTTGATCCCCAGCCATCTGCGTCCACTGATTTACTATTCTGAGAGTAACAGTTTTTTTTTTCTAGACCGTGTTGATGAGAAGGATGCATATTTGTTTTTTTTAATCTGAGCTTTCTATATTGTCACAATTTTCGTTGATTTTGAACTTTTCATGTACATCCTTAACTTTCGCATTCAAGACCTAATGAGCCTGACTTGTGCATTGTTATGTAGTCACTAATCTGTTCGTGGACAATGAGGCCTGGCTGCAAGGCATTTCTTTTCAATCCTTTGCAGGCCATCCTGGCAGAAAACGGCTTTCCATGTAATTGCCTTGAATTGTCTGTGTGTAATTAATATAGACATAGGAATGGTGTAGTGTATATTTCTTTATTTTAGCACGTAATCTTAACAGATTTCTTAACAAATAAACATAAAACACGGCTTTAGTGCAGAGCAATATCACAGTATTCAACTAATAAATGGATCAGGAGTGACAAGTTCTCTTTTAAATATGGCAGAAAATTTTGCTTTTTACAAAAAGATTTAAAAAAAAACAAATAAACTAGAGCACAGAAGTTTAAAACACACTTTTGGGACCGTGGTGATACCTTAATCGAGCCGTGTCAATTACTGTGTGAACAAGCATCTGCTTTATCTTAATTAGATTGGGGGAGGGAGGTGAATGACCACTGTTTATATTCATTTTCCTCATTAATTATGAAAAACTGCATTTAATTCATCTTGCATAGAGAGAGACTGGCTGCGCAGATGGAAGTCATAAGGGAAGTGGCTGTCTGTAGGCAACCTGAACATAGAGCTCTGCCCGAGGGGACCCCTGCCTGGCACTGCACAGTAATGCATGCCATAATTGTAATTTTTCCCATAGTCCAAGGCCTCTTCTTGCTTCAGGGAAAATATTCCATTATAGTTCATGGAGGGAGGGCTTAAGGGACCTTCAAATTGAGGACTGGTGCACTCAGGAGAAGTGCTTTCATAAAAAGATTCATAAGCACTACAGTAATTGTACGGCTTTCCTGTCTTGGAATTGTCAAGGCTTCCATGACCTGGTGGGGTGCTAAGCTCAGGGCTGTGATATGGAGGGTAAATAGAAGTATATGGGGATCTTGAATGATGGACTGCCTCACCACTCTGACCCATGAGAAAACTCCTGGCATTGAGCTGCAGGCACCCAGCCACCAAGTTTGTGGTGGGCTGGGACAAACCTTTGCATAGGTTTTGCACAAAGGTGAGCAGATCTGGTCGCTTCCCAATACGCAGGATCTCAGAAAGAGCCCAGATATAGTTTTTGGCCAGCCTCAAAGTTTCTATTTTAGACAGTTTTTGTGTCTTAGAATAGCAGGGCACAACTTTCCTTAAATTGTCCAGGGCATCATTTAGGCCATGCATTCTCCCCCTTTCTCTTGCATTGGCTTCTACCCGTCGTACTTTAATCCTTTCTATCCTGACCTTGGTCATCTTTTTTTTCCTTGGCCCCCTTCTCCTTGGTAATCCATTTTCATCCTCTTCTTCCTTGTCCTCCTCCTCTTCTTCTTGCTCTGTTTCCTCTTCAGGTGTTCTTTTGACATTTTTCCCATGGGACATTATCTGTTTAGCACAGCTTTCTACTTTCTTTGCAGGTCTTTGCTCCTCGTTTTCCCGCACATACTTTCTACAAAGCTGCGATTCCGTCATCACAACAGATTCATCAAATGGAAGTGTTAACATTGCTGTTTAGGGTTAAACCACCTGAAAGTACAGAGCAATATTCACAGATATTACTAATAAAGCTAACTAATAAATCATTATTCAATTCATAAAACGACTAATTTTCAGAAAAGGTTTATAAACTGAGTACGGTACAAACTTCACAGAAAAAAAATGTAGACAATATTATTAACTTAAATCACATTTTTTATCTGCAATATTACCATATAAGATTGCCGGAAATCCACTATTACGTTTTCTTGTTTTAATTTACAGACATATAGCTTTACATTGCACACATGAATTGTCCAGATTTTTATTTTCACGTGGAAACACTTAAAGATTTTAGACAAAAAATGAATAATCACCTTTCCCTTAAAATAAATCTTGATTTTTTACAAGAATGGTGTTTTTCAGTAAATATTCTTATCTTATTTCTGATCTTATTTGAACAGAAAGGAAATGACGAGTGTCACATAACAAGCGTTTTGGGGATCTCCTGCTTGCTTCTTACCTGGATACTGGCACTATTTGCCGAAATATTATAATAAAATATTGTCTATGTGAATGTGCGGGCAGAGAGGAAATCTGTATATAAAGTCAGACCACAGGACAGCATGCAGAGAAATGCACAAGAATACCCCTTGTGCCTTACCGAACAACCAATTAGTGACACAATTCCTTCACTATGCAATTATGAAAGCATTCTATGATATTGATGCACATTAACGTACATGGCTACCTTGTGTCATGAGATGATGAAAAGAAAGAGCATGATGTTATGGAGAGTAAATGAAGTCTAATATACATACCAGCAAATAACTTCAACATGTAAATATTACATACAGAAATCATATAATACAGCATAAAAAGGTTTGTTACCTTCAGACTTATTCAATCAACATCCAGATTTCATTTTTTTTCGCCTTCAGAGTGAGTCCGAATGTCGCATTGTCTCCAGGAGTCTAGATATGTGTGTATCTCATTGATCTCTAAAAAAAGTGACATTGATGCCAACTGCCAGAGCTGGTACCCATGCCATCTGCTAGTGACGTCACAGGGCAGAGAACCACATGATGCGTTCCCTTGGGACCTTCATTCCGCACTGATCATCTGGCATCCCTGTAAGTGGGTACCAGCATTCATGTATCAACACAGAAGGTTAGGCTGATAAAAAAAAAAAGAAATTCCGCACTTGCATTTCACATACAGGCAATGCAGTTCCATCAGAGCGACTCCTTTTTTTTTCCCAAGGAATCTTATGGGACACATTAAGTAGAAGGCAGTGGTGCCAATGCTAAGTTCTCATCTCCAAATGACACAGCATGAAACGAGGTGAATTCATTCATCTGATGCTATGTTCACTTGCTTACGTGAAATTAACCCATTATTGGTCAGTGGCTGACATGCTACTTAATAATTGCTGTGTCCGAAAGTGGATATTTTTTGTGCCTTTGTTGGTTAGATTTTAAACGCTAAATCTTTGAATACGGGAATTTCAGAAAAATATATAGAAAAGTATTTTTTTTTACTAGAACATTATTAAGATCATTTAATGATGCAGAAAACTTAATGATGCAGCAAACTATCCATCTTGCAAACACAATACATAACGTGCACGAGCAGTAATCTAGATGCATATATTTGTGCAGCGTTAGTATTGCTATTACTATATTACCATTATACTTCTTATTGCTTGACTTGGATTTGAGGCCAAAAGCCTCATGGGATACATTACAATTTTCATCTGAATTTTTTATATAAAAGGTAAAGAATGAAAACGTTTATGAAAACAGTGAGCATCCAATGGAAGCATTATAGTTCATTATTATTACATAATTTTCCCACAATATATATGATCCCTAGTATTTTTGATGACATATTAAAGGTTCTGAGGTGGTCTGCAATGTTTCTAATTGCTAATTTTAATTATGAAATAAATCAGTATATGTTATTTGTCTATTTTTCCGAAGTTACTTTTTTATCAGAGGGGGCTACCGGGAAGCCCTTCACTAGATTTCACTCTATTTTATTGCTCTCGCTGGAGCAGGCAGCTGATTTCGCCACAGAGAAATGCTGGGAAGTAGCAGCCAGGGATGGAGCATAACTAATTGATGTTTGACCAAAAACAGGACTTCTTGTTTTGTGGTTGGGCAGCTATTAGCTACACTTGGTCCCAGGTAGCTATTATTCTGCTTGTCTCTGAAAGGGAAGTGGTTTCTTGCCTCGTGGAAGTAATATGCTTAAAGTAAAAATTGATAAAAAAAAGAAAGTTGTTATTTTGTATTTTTTTTATTACTTATATATATTCACAGTTCAGAAAATATGATGAATTAGTGAAAGTGTTTGTACCATTGCAGTCTCAATGCTGCCACATGAGGCCGCTGCACAATCATAGGATTTCCTACACATTGTAGTTCGCTGGGATCAGGAGCTGACAGCACACTTGCTTTAGTGTAGCGCTCGCAAGCTCCAAAGAAAAGAACTTGTAAGCGCCGTACATGTTCTGCCAAAACTGATAACAATTTGCAAACAATAAAAAAATACAATTTTAATTTTCAATCAAACAAGCGTTACTCGCGCTATGAATCAACAAAAAATAAAAAGTATTTACCTGTAATGACGGGAATATCAACTTATAAGCATTTGTTGCTGAGAAGAAGTAAAATTTGATTGATCAAACTACAAGGGAAACAGGAACAAGATCCCAAATCAATCCTCAATTAAGAGTAATAAAATATCAGAGTTGCACTCCAAAAATATATATATATATATATATCAGTGCTGCACTCTAATGCTTAAATCCAGTTACTAGAGTGCAGCACTGATATATATATTTTTTTGGAGTGCAACTCTGATATTTTATTACTCTTAATTGAGGATTGATTTTGGATCTTGTTCCTGTTTCCCTTGTAGTTTGATCAATCAAATTTTACTTCTTCTCAACAACAAATGCTTATAAGTTGATTTTCCCGTCATTACAGGTAAATACTTTTTTATTTTTCGCTGATTCATAGCGCGAGTAACACTTGTTTGATTGGTTATTTATGTTTTATCCCTTGTGGTGTTGGGATTCTTTACTCGCTGCTGAATCAATATCACACACTAGCGCCGTTGGTCTAATTTGTACTTTTTGCAATTTTAATTTTCAGTTGAATTTTAATAGGAAGCAAGATAGAAGTTTTTTTTTACACGCACTCTCCTTTATTCACATCTAATAAAATGGGAATAAGCATTTGATTATTTTTTCATATTTATCAAAATTTGCCAGAAGATTGAACTAGTATGGAAATTTAGCACAGGCAAGCAACCTTAACCACTGTGATTTTGCAACTTCACCTTCTTTTTAACTCAGTCGTTGAAGACATTAAAGTAATAGGTTGCAAGTTTTACTCTGGTCCATTTTCTTAAACAAAGACTAGTGCATAAACACTGGTCTTCAGTAAATGTCTCATACCAAGTCAAATAATAAAATTGTTGTTGAGGCCATTAAGGGGATCTGAATATATGGTATTTTATCAATGTGAGTTGTAAAAATCTTTAGGCAAGTGAGCTCCCTCTAGTGGCAGCCACAGACATATAAAACGTTATTAATACTGAATCAGAAGACCTGCATTCCACTTTTATCATGGCGATATCTGACATATATGAGTTGTGATATAAATCTGAATAAGTTGCACAAATAGGACTCATGAACTAAACCTGCTCTTTTTTTTGGTGGCTACACATGCCTGCAACCAATACTTCGTGAACTAGCTCATATTGTGGTAGTTTTCCTATAATGTGGCAGTTTAGCCTCTTCACAACCTTGGGATTTTCCCTTTTGGTGTTTTCGTTTTTTACTCCCCTTCTTCCCAGAGCCCTAACTTTTTCATTTTTCGATCAATATGGCCATGTGAGAGTTTTTATTTTTTTTGCAGGATGAGTTGTTCTCTTGAACAACATAATTGGTTTTAACATATGTTATATTGGAAAATGGTGAAAAAATTCCAAATGTGGTGAAATTGCAAAAAAAAGTGCAATTCTATTTTTTTCTACCATGTTCACTAAATACTAAAACTGACCTGCCATTATGATTCCCCAGGTCATTATGAGCTTGCAGATATGAAACATGTATATATGCACATAGGCTCATTTTTATTTAAGTGGTGAATAAAATTCAAGTTTGTAAAAAAAAATGGTGCCATTTTCCGAGACCCGTAGTGTCTACATTTTTCGGGATCAGGGGCTGGTTGAGTGCTTATGTTTTGAGCGCCAAGCTGACATTTTTATTGCTACTCTTTTGGGGTAGATAAAAGGTTTTGATTGCCTGTTAATGCATTTTATTGCAATGTTGCAGAAACCAAAAAACGTAATTCTGGAGTTTCAATTTTTTAAAATATCTTGATAGATTAGGCATTTGAACACAGCGATGCCAAATATAGATATTTTTTTCTGTTTTATTTTGAATGGGGCAAAAGGGGGATAATTTGAACTTTTATATGTTTATTTTTTTTTAAATATTTTGAAAAGCTTTTCTTTTACACTTTTTACTTGCTTCAATAGTCTTCTTAGAGATTGAGGTTATGATCTACTGATCACTTGTACTACATATAGCTGGGCTGAAGCCCTGCTATGTGTAGCAGAAATAACAACTTGCAATGAACTACGGCTACAGGGCGGCACTCATAGCAGATCTGCAATGACAACACAGGGGTCTCTTGTAGACCCCCGATTGTCATGCAAAACCATCGGCACCTTGCAATCATATGGTGACAGAGGTGTCGATGTGCATGGTTTGTTACTTGCTTCTGGCGTGCTTATGTTAAATGCCTCTATCAGAGATTGACAGCAACATTTAACATGTTAACAGCCACAGGTGGATCGCAATTCCACCCACAGCTATTAGGGTGACCTATGATATACCTATATGTCATAGGTCGTAAAGGGGTTAACCACTAACAATGTTTGAGAGATTAGAAAGAGGTCTCTTTCTGTCACCCCACGAAACACATCCTCCATCAAAATTAAAAAGCAAAAAATTATCCCCACATCTGCAAAAAAAATGTAATAAGTGATCAAATCTTAGGTACAAAGAGATATCAATTGAAATTGTAGCTCATCACACAAGTTATAACCCTCTCATAGCTCTCCCATTTACTGAATTTGCCAAAACATCCCCAGTTTTTATCAACTTTTACTTTTTAAAGGTAGTAAAACATAGCTTGAACTCTATAAATTTGGTATCGACAATACAGGACTCACCCAAAGGTATTTTTTTAATTTCGACAGACAAAATATATTTTTTTCTTTTTTCAATATGCTAAATGGCAATATATGGTAATCACGGTACTAAAGAATTAGATTGCATTATAAAGAAGCTAACCAAAAATCTAGAATGTCTCTGCTGTCAACTACCTATCAACATTACTGAAGCTCCTCTCCTTACACCAAGTCTGGGAAAAACTTCATTTATCATGGTTTGGCTAAATCCAGATAGCCTAATGATACTATTTCATATAATCTTCTATCATTACTGATTTTTCCCTATCCCAGTTGCTGCTCATGACCTCTGAATTGCCCAAAATCTGATTACCGTAGTTCATTTATTTGGCAAGCAGGTCTTTAACAGGTCAACATGAAAAATTAAGTACTACTGCAAACTGAGAAGAGAAAAAGGAGTTCTGACCCTTGCCAAATATGGTCAAACAACCCATCAGGCCTAAGGGACATTACACCATGTGACACATGAGGCACCACTCTGGCCCTCTTTGGAGTACCACCATCTTGTTCTAGCTGAGGTACTATGGTATTTCTTCAGGCAGGGAATTTCAGTAGACCTTCTGTATGTAAACTTTGACAAATCTACAGATCTAAGAATAGTTCAATTACTAAAAGGGAACCTGTCAGCTTATCAATGCTGCTCAATCCACCAGCAACATGAATTAGAATCTATCTGCACGATTCTAGCCAGCTATATTTTTATTTGAAACACCTGAGTCTTTCAGAGAAAATATAGTTATAAGAGCTGGCTGGGGGCCGTAGTAGAGATATGACTTGTCAGGTGCTAAAGATGATTGCCAGATTTCTCCCATGTGTGTATTTAGCAAGAGACCCTTCAGTCACTCTGCTTTTCTAACTATATTTTATCAAATGCTACAGAATTCAGAGACAAATATACACTAGATAGCCTCAGGGCCGGCATTAGTGGCAGGCAGACCAGGCAGCTGCCTAGGGCCCCAGCTCTACCAGGGACCCCCAGCCAGTTGTCTGCCATCCGTGCCTACTACCCTCCGCCAGCGCCAACCCCCCCACCAGTGCCAATACATTCGATTATACCGGTGTCTGTGACGCAGGTACAGTTCATATCAATGATGGAAGAGAGAGAGCTCCCTCTCCCTTCATTCCCCTCTGACACTGCGGGTGCGAGATGATGTCACTTCATCGCGTACCTGCTGTGTGCCAGGCAGTGCAGCTGCTGAGACCGGAGTCGAGCCAGGAGCAGTGCGGGGCATGAGGAGAGGTGAGGATTGTGTGTTTTTTTTTAATATATCAATGAGTGAGTAGTGGACCGTGGGTTCATTCTCAGGGGGGCTACATTATATTCTATGGGGGAGGGCTATATTAGATTTTATGAGGGAGGATTGTATCATACTCTTTAATGGGGATATATTATACTCTATGGGGAGGTGTGCTGTAATATATTCTATGGGAGCTACATTATATTGTATGGGGGGCTGTATTAGATTTTATGAGGGAGAATTGCATCATACTCTTTGATGGGGCTGCATTTATATTCTATGGTGAGGTGGGCTGTATTATATTTTATGGGGGCCTATATTATTATCTATTGGGGCTACATTATATTCTATGGGGGTGCTGTATTAGATTTTATGAGGGAGGATTGCATCATACTCTTTATTGAGGCTACATTATATTCTATGGGGAGGTGGGCTGTATTATATTCTATGGGGGCTACATTACATTTTATGGGGGGCTGTTTTAGATTTTATGAGGGAGGATTGCATCATACCCTTTGATGGGGTTACATTTATATTCTGTGGTGAGGTGGGCTGTATTATAATCTATGGGGCCTATATTATTATCTATGAGGGCTACATTATATTCTATGGGGGTGCTGTATTAGATTTTATGAGGGAAGATTGCATCATACTCTTTGATGGGACTAAATTATATTCTATGGGGAGTTGGGCTGTATTATATTCTATGGGGGGCTACATTATATTTTATGGGGGCTGTATTAGATTTAAGAGGGATGATTGCATCATACTCTTTGATGGGGCTACATTATATTTTATGGGGAGGTGGGCTGTATTATATTATATGGGGAGCAACCTTATAGTCCATGGGGGGTCTGTATTATACTCTATGAGGGAGGACTGCATCTTACTCTTTTATGGGGCTACATTATATTTTATGGGGAGCTTTATTATATTCTATGAGGGAGGGTTGTATCATACTCTTTTATGGGGCTACATTATATTCTATGGGAAGGTAGGTTGTATTATATGCTATGGGGCTACATTATATTATAAGGGGGGTTGTATTAAATTTATCATATTCTATGAGGGGTGATTGTATCATACTCTATGAGGGAGCTACGTTGTATTCTATGGGGGCTGCATTATATTCTATGGGGACTAGATTATATTGTATTGGGGGTTCCTTTATACTCTATTAGCAAGCTACATTATATTCTATGGGGGGCTGCATTATACTATATGAAGAGGGCTGCATTGTATTCTATGGAGGGGCTACATTATATTCTATGGTGGGCTGCATTATATTCTATAGGGGCTGCATTATACTATATGAGGGGCTGTATTATATTATATGGGGGTTACATTATATTGTATCGCGGAGCTGCATAGTACTCAGAGGACTACATTATATTCTGTGGGGTGGCTGCATTATGCTTTGTGAGGTAGCAGCATTATACTATATGTGGGCTGCATTACACTGTATCGAGGACTATGGGGAATACATTATACTATATGAAGAACTATGGGGTGCATTATACTATAGGAAGTGAATTGTACTACATGGATGACTATGGTGGTGCATTATACTATATGGAGCACTATGAGGAGTGTATTACACTATATGGAGGACTGAGCAGTGTATTTTGATATATGGAGGACTATAAGGAGTATATTATACTATATGGAGGACTGAGGAGTGTATTATACTATATGGAGGACTGAGGAGTGTATTATACTATATGGAGGGACTAAGCAATGTATTTTAATATATGGAGGACTATGAGGAGTGTATTATGCCATATGGAGGACTGAGGAGTGTATTATACTATATGGAGGACTGAGCAATGTATTCTAATATATGGAGGACTATGAGGAATGTATTATACTATATGGGGGACTGAGTATTGTATTATACTATATGGAAGACTGAGTGCATTTTAATATATGGAGGACTATGAGAAGTGTATTATACTATATGGAGAACTATGAGGAGTGTATTATACTATATGGAGGTCTGAGGAGTGTTTTATACTATATGGAGGACTGAGGAGTGTATTATACTATATGGAGGACTATGGGTGGTGTATAATACTATATGGAGCACTATGAGGCAAGTATTATACTATATGGAGGACTGAGCAGTGTATTATACTATATAGAGGACTATGGGTAGTGTATAATACTATATGGAGGACTGAGGAGTGTATTTTAATATATGGAGGACTATAGGGAGTGTATCATACTATATGGAGGACTCTAGGGGGTGTATTATACTATATGGAGGATTATGGGACACATTATATTATATGGAGGATTATGGGGTGTGCATTTTACAATATGAAGGACTGTGAGGCACATTATACTATGTGGGGGACTATGGGGTGTATTATACTAAACAAGCAAAATGCTACATATTCATCAAGTGATTGGATTGTTCATGCGGGAACAAAAATCATTGTTCACAGCAGCACATCTCCGGTGTAAAATGTAGATATGCTGCTGATAACATGATACTGTATGGGGACAGATTGATCTAATAGTGATTGTTCTGTTCCCATCATTCTTTCTCAGTTGGTGTAAAGAGGCCGGGAAACACGCAAACAACTTCAATATTGTCGATCACACTCGTTTAGTGGCCTGAACTCAGCTCATGTAAATACAACAGAAATGCTTCTGAGTGATGTACAATATGTTAGCATTTGGGCCCCCATTTTAAACTTTTCCTAAAACGGGCCCTGGATAGCCTTGAAAGCTTGATGAAGGCTCTCACACAGACCCGGAACATTGCCTTTTAGGCTAATAAAATGTAAGAGTTAATATGTAAGTAAGGTCAAAAATCAATTGTGCTATCCAGGAGCCTTACATCAGCATAATGTCAGATATAAATAATAAAATATAACCTTTATTGAACCTTTCACTAAAACAAAACAACCACATAGTGAATCAACCAACCGTGCCACCTACCATGACCCTAAATAGGAGCCCTAATTGTTGAGCTACCTGACTGCGGAGGTTGGCACCCTAAACACAATCGAGATTGGCGCCCCTGCTCCACGACGGCTGAACCCTAAATCTCCTATATAACCCTGGGTTAGTGCAACATACTGTCAATAATCCAGGAAAGGAGTTTTATAGAGGTTGTCAAGATAGAGGTAGCTGGGTAGGCAACAAGGAGAAAAAGTGCAAAATGAGTGCAAGTGACACAGACAATAAAGTGACATGTGCAAAAACAAATGAGTACCTAACTGTACTGTTCCCTGTGACTGAAAGCCTTCAGCTCCACGACAGCTGTGACTTGGAATCCCTGATAACTCTAATGATACTTAATAAGGGCAGCAAAGCAATGCAATGATATGGAAGGCATAATTTATGCCAGCAATATGATTTTGACAAATGTGGCAGAAAAAATATATTGTTAACATTAAGAAGATAAAAGGGTACTCAAGGTTGGTGGTTGATAAAAGTGGTACCCTTTTATCTTCTTACTGTTATTAATATATTTTTTCTGCTGCATTTGACAAAATCATATTGCTGGCATAAATTATTGCATTTCAGTGCTGCCCTTATTGAGTATCATTAGAGATATCAGGAATTCCAAGGGACAGTCGTCGTGGAGCAGGGGCACCATTCCGCTGACCAGTAGGGTGCCAACCTCCGCTGATAGTAAGGCATTCAGTTACAGGGAACAGTACAGTTAGGTACTCATTTGTTTTTGCACATGTCACTTTATTGTCTGTGTCACTTGCACTCATTTTGCACTTTTTCTCCTTGTTGCCTACCCAGCTACCTCTATCTTGGCAACCTCTATAAAACTCCTTTCCTGGATAATTGAGTGACAGTATGTTGCACTAACCCAGGGTTATGGGCACAAGTGCTCCTGGAAATCATTATTTCAAATTATTGCTGGTAGGTGGTGTTTATCATGAGTAAGGGACTCCATTTGACAAGCAGTGAGTGAAGCAATTTATAGATCCAATGATGGAAAACAAAATGAAGCACTATTTAGTAAAATGTTTAGGAATCTGTTCACCTTTCCTACCATTTTAAAGGTAATTTGCAATTACAATTGCACATTATGGGCTGTACATCTATCAGTTTTCTTGTATACAAAAATATTAGAAATAATATTGGGATTCAGACATCCATCCCCATGTTGTCATCAAGGCAACTGCATAAAATATTATTTGTTCTATAAACATATATTGCTTCTTAAAGGGATTATCTGGACTTAGAAAGCAACAAAACCTGAAAAATGTAATTATAAATAAATTATTTAATACATTTAATTAGGAAATCACTCTTGTTTTGTCAGTGGAACAAATCACTAAAGAAATAAAATGGCCACTATCTTCTCAGACTGACAAAACCTGTCTTAAAAGGTTTACAACAGGTGACTTTGAATATATGAAGTAGGAAATGCTGCCCTCTCGAATCATGTGTATGAAGATGTCTCTCGTCTCAATACCTGGCACTGCCGCCAGCACTCTGGACCTTAGTGTGCGGCTGCATGTATTTCTGTGCAGCTGAACGTTCCGGTCTGAGTGCCAGTGGCAGTGCTGGGTATTGATGCGAGAGACTTGCGCTCTCGCATTGCAATCGCAAGTGTGATCCTAGCCGTAAGAAGAGGCTGCTAACACTGTTGTCCACCCTGTCTTTTTGGATGTCAGTACATAGTATTGGTTATCACAAAGTCACAGCCATGGAGATTTTTATTGCTTATACTCAGAGACACCTCTCCTATCATTATAAGACAGGTTTCTTTTACTGTATCCACCGCATAGTAAACCATGTAAGTGAGACTCTGGGAAAATGGCTGCTGGGGCATGAGCAGATGGAGATCTCGGCACCAAGGCTCAGGAGGTGAGATCTAAGCCCTGAGATCTCATCTGCCGAGATCTTGGTGTTGAGATCTCCATCTGTGCATGACCCGACAGCCATTTTCCCCGAGTCCACCGTACAGCAAACCATGTAAGTGTGGGGGCTCTGAGCTTTCATCACAAAATGTTGGCAGAGATCCTGCACCACTGAACACTCGCAGTGGCACAGATCAGAACACCCCCTCATCCCAACCTGCTGCCTGCAGCAATGCTCCACTCTTTCCTCCGCCAGCGGTGACCCTGGTGACCCCGCTTCACCGCAGCCACCACCCCCTGATAAGCAATAAAACCCATGTATTTGAAGCACCACCATTTTATTAAAAAAAAGATTTATTATCCGGTGCGTCTTAAAATCCACAAAATATGGTAGATTTTCTTTTTGTTTTAATCATAATGACAACCCAAAGTATCCAAATGACCCTGATCAAAAGTTCACAAACCCCTTTTCCTAATACCGTGTATTGCCCCTTCTAACATCAATGACAGCTTGAAATCTTTGTGGTAGTTGTGAATGAGGTTTTTTATTTTCTCAGATGCTAAAGCAGCCCAATCTTCTTGGGAAAAACCCTCCAGTTCTTGTAAATTCCTGGGCTGTCTAGCATAAGCTGTGTGCTTTAGATCTCCCCAGAGTGGCTCAATTATATTGAGGTCAGGAAACTGAGATGTCACTCCAGAACCTTCATTTTTTTCTGCTGTAGCCAATGACAGGTCAACTTGGCCTTAGGTCTTGGATTGTTATCTTTTTGGTACTTCCAAGTACGTCCCATACGCAGCTTCTAGGCTGATGAGTGCAAATTTGCCTCCAGTATTTGCTGATAACGTACTGTATTCATCGTTCCTTCAACTTTGACCAAGTTTCCTGTGCCTTTGTAGCTCACACATCCCCTAAACCTCAGCGATCCACCTCTGTGATTTACAGTAGGAATGGTGTTCCTTTCATCATAGGCCTTGTTGACCTCTCTCCAAATGTAATAATTATGGTTGTGGACAAAAAGTTCAAGTTTGGTCTCATCACTCCAAACTACCTTGTTTCAGAAGTTTTGAGGCTTGTCTCTGTGCTGTTTTGCATATTGTAGATGAGATTCTTTGTGACATTTGCCCAGCAATGGCTTTCTTCTGGCGACTCAACCATGAAGCCCATTTTTCTTCAAGTGCCTCCTTATTATGCATCTTGAGATTATCAATTCCTTGGATATCTTTTTAATCTCTTTCCTGTTTTATACAGTTCAACTACTTTTTCCAGTAGATCAGTTGACAATTCTTTTGCATTCCCCATGACTCACAAACCAGAAATTTCAGTGGCTGGATAAAATACGCAAAAGTCTGTCTGGATCCCAGAAACTCACTCAGCTTTTATACACACATACACAGATTACCAGCAAACAGGTCACAATTGAGGATGTTACCTTTAGTAGCTATTCAAACCGATTTGTGTCAACTTCTGTGCATGTTATCAGGCCAAAATCACCAGGGTATGTGAACTTTTGATCAGGGCCATTTGGATGTTTTGGGTTGTCATTATGATTTGAAAAGAGAAAACACAGTCGTTTGAAAATAAATGGCTTCACTCAACCACTAACCATGAATGGAGAAAAAGTTTTGGTGTTATCATTCATATTCTCTGAAAAAGGCCAGGAAAGCAAAAACTCTGCTGGGGTATGTAAACTTTTGAGCACAAATATGTATATCAACAAAGAAGAAACAGCTGATCGGCACCATCAAAAAGCTCACACCTCCGGACTACTTCAATGTGCAGGAGCTGCAGCTGGCAAATAACCCAAAACCTGCAGATGCTCATTCATAGAAAAAACATGTCCATAATGCAAAACACAAGAATTGAATGGCACTCACCGGGTAAAATGTACAAGGGTTTTTTAGGAAATCTTCAACAGGAGAACAGGAGCTAAGATACAGGAGCAACAACGATCGTTTCGCGCAAGATGCGCTTCCACAGGTCACACAGGGGACCTGTGGAAGCGCACCTTGCGCGAACATACAAACATACAAACTCCTTGCAGATGTTGTCCTTGGTGGGATTTGAAACCAGGACCCCAGCGCTGCAAGGCTGCAGTGCTAACCACTGAGCCTTACTATATTTTCTATTTATGCTAGGAACATAAAATGGGTTGCCCAGGCTTGACTTACAGTCATGTGACAACTAGTTTTTCTTCCTGATTCTCTCAAAGAACCAGGGGCTGTAGTTTTCCACTGAGCATTGAGAGATTTATAAAGAGCATCTAGTCGGCACGTGACTGTAAGTGTTAAAATTGCATATATGTGGTCACATGACAACTACTCAAACCTCTTGAAATGTGTTTAGGAGGAGGGCACCAAACGGAGTTCTTGCTCTGAGTGCTGGAACCCTAGATAAGAAGTCACTTTGAGGGGTCTGTATAATAGAAAATACCCAAAAGTGACACCATTCTAAAAACTGCACACCTGAAGGTGCTCAATACCACATTCAAGAAGTTTATTAACCCTTCAGGTGCCTCACAGGAATTTTTGGAATGTTTAAAATAAAATAACATTTAACTTTTTTTCACAAAAAAATAAATTCAGATCCAATTTGTTTCACTTTACCAAGGGTAACAGGAGAAATAAGATCCCAAAAGTTGTTTTACAATTTGTCCTGAGTACGCTAATACCCCATATATGCAGGTAAACCACTGTTTGGGTGCATGGCAGAGCTCGGAAGGGAAGGAGCGCCGTTTGACTTTTCAATGCAAAATTGGTTGGAATTGATATCGAACGCCATGTTGCGTTTGGAGAGCACCTGATGTGCCTAAACAGCGGAAACACCCCACAAGTGACACCATTTTGGAAAGTAGACCCCCTACGGAACTTATCTAGCTATGTGGTGAGCACTTTGAACCCCCAAGTGCTTCACAGAAGTTTATAATAAAAAGCCATAACAATAAAAAAATCTTATTTTTTTCACAAAAATGATTTTTTGCCAATTTTTTATTTTCCCAAGGGTAACATGAGAAATTGGACCCCAAAAGATGTTTTGCAATTTGTCTTGAGTATGCTGATACCCCATATGTAGAGGTAAACCACTGTTTGGGCGCATATAGAGCTCGGAAGGGAAGGAGCACCGTTTGACTTTTTCAACGCAGAATTGGCTGGAATTGAAAACAGACGCACGTCATGTTTGGAGAACCCCTGATGTGCCTAAACAGTGGAAACCCCCCAATTCTAACTCCAGCAATAACTCCAACACACCCCTAACCCTAATCCCAACCCTAACTAAAATCCAAACCGCAACCTAACCCTAATCACAACCCTAACACTAATCCCAACCCTAATCCTATTTCCAATCCTAACCCTAACGTTAGCCCAAACCCTAACCCTAACTCTAACGGTAAAATGGAAATAAATACTTTTTTTTATTTTATTATTTTTCCCTAACTAAGGGTGTGATAAAGGGGGGTTTGATTTACTATTTATAGCAGGTTTTTATAGCGGGTTCTTATGTTTGGTAGCTGTCAAACACTAAAAGACGCTTTTTATTGCAAAAAATAGTTTTTTGCATGGCCACATTTTGAGAGCTATAACTTTTCCATATTTTTGCCCACAGAGTCATGTGAGGTCTTGTTTTTTATGGAACGAGTTGAGGTTTTTATTGGTACCATTTTCGGGCACATGGCATTTTTTTTCGCTTTTTATTCCGATTTTTAGGAGGCAGAATGAACAAACATCAGCAATTCATGAATTTCTTTTGTCGTTAGGCGTTTATACGATTCCGCGTGTGGTAAAATTGATAAACCAGTTTTATTCTTCGGGTTAGTACGAATACAGCGATATGTCATTTAATTTTTTTTTATGTTTTGGCACTTTAATAGAATAAAAACTATTTTATATAAAAATAATTATTTTTGCATTGATTTATTCTGAGAGCTATAACTTTTTTATTTTTTCGCTGATGACGCTGTATGGGGGATTCATTTTTGCATGACAAGATGAAGTTTTCAGTGGCACTAAGTTAATTTATATCCATCATTTTGATTGTGGAGCGCATGCAAGGGTCGTGAGGTACTCAGTACCGGGCCTCTTCTTAAAGGGCAGTGTCACGGCAGCGGTGACCCGGTCCGTGGCCCTTGGTATACAATAAAATGGGATATTTACAGGGGAAAAATAAAGAGTTTGAAAAGTGTTTGTGATGCTACCTGTGGTATCTGATCAGAGGGAACCAGCACTGCAGTGCAGCTCCTCTGGGACTGATGGTGTGTTGCAGCAGAGTTGGAATAGCTCTCCACAGGCAGAGCTTAGTCCCAGGGCTTATGAAAGAAGTTGAGGGAGATGGTGATGTAGGATTTAGCAAGAGATGTAGCAGAGTTGGATAGGTGATGCAGGAATGATTAGAGGACACAGCAGAGTGAAGTTTCCGCTACCTTTTACTGAGCTTTGACACAAAAACAGAACACAGTATGACAAACTTGCATAAATACTCTGCTGTAAAACATATGTAACTGTAAGTAGCAAGTGCTAGTAAAAGATGTTAACAAAACCAGGGTATTTTGTTGATACGTTTTTTTGCAAAAAAATGTACGCTAAGCCACTCCGCCGCGTCAAGGCATACCCTTCTCGGAGCAGTCCTATCTAATATATTTAAAAACCTGAACATGTGAATAATACCTTCATGAGCAGGGTTCAGAAAGGTGCTGCCCGGTATGGGCTCGCTGGGCAAAATGGCTTTTTATGCATGTCCCAAAGGAGAGAGGCGGGGATCTCCCAAAGCTTGCATAAGCAAGAAATCAATGGATTCAGAACACATGACACATGCACAAAAACTGAACGGGTCATAAGACCCTGTTCACACCACCCAAGAACTAAGACATAAAAACAGAACACAGTATGACAAACGTGCATAAATACTCTGCTGTAAAACATATGTAACTGTAAGTAGCAAGTGCTAGTAAAAGATGTTAACAAAACCAGGGTATTTTGTTGATACTTTTTTTGCAAAAAAATGTACGCTAAGCCACTCCGCCGCATCAAGGCATACCCTTCTCGGAGCAGTCCTATCTAATATATTTAAAAACCTGAACATGTGAATAATACCTTCATGAGCAGGGTTCAGAAAGGTGCTGCCCGGTATGGGCTCGCTGGGCAAAATGGCTTTTTATACATGTCCCAAAGGAGAGAGGCGGGGATCTCCCAAAGCTTGCATAAGCAAGAAATCAATGGATTCAGAACACATGACACATGCACAAAAACTGAACGGGTCATAAGACCCTGTTCACACCACCCAAGAACTAAGACACAAAAACAGAACACAGTATGACAAACGTGCATAAATACTCTGCTGTAAAACATATGTAACTGTAAGTAGCAAGTGCTAGTAAAAGATGTTAACAAAACCAGGGTATTTTGTTGATACGTTTTTGTGCAAAAAAATGTACGCTAAGCCACTCCGCCGCGTCAAGGCATACCCTTCTCGGAGCAGTCCTATCTAATATATTTAAAAACCTGAACATGTGAATAATACCTTCATGAGCAGGGTTCAGAAAGGTGCTGCCCGGTATGGGCTCGCTGGGCAAAATGGCTTTTTATGCATGTCCCAAAGGAGAGAGGCGGGGATCTCCCAAAGCTTGCATAAGCAAGAAATCAATGGATTCAGAACACATGACACATGCACAAAAACTGAACGGGTCATAAGACCCTGTTCACACCACCCAAGAACTAAGACACAAAAACAGAACACAGTATGACAAACGTGCATAAATACTCTGCTGTAAAACATATGTAACTGTAAGTAGCAAGTGCTAGTAAAAGATGTTAACAAAACCAGGGTATTTTGTTGATACGTTTTTGTGCAAAAAAATGTACGCTAAGCCACTCCGCCGCGTCAAGGCATACCCTTCTCGGAGCAGTCCTATCTAATATATTTAAAAACCTGAACATGTGAATAATACCTTCATGAGCAGGGTTCAGAAAGGTGCTGCCCGGTATGGGCTCGCTGGGCAAAATGGCTTTTTATGCATGTCCCAAAGGAGAGAGGCGGGGATCTCCCAAAGCTTGCATAAGCAAGAAATCAATGGATTCAGAACACATGACACATGCACAAAAACTGAACGGGTCATAAGACCCTGTTCACACCACCCAAGAACTAAGACACAAAAACAGAACACAGTATGACAAACGTGCATAAATACTCTGCTGTAAAACATATGTAACTGTAAGTAGCAAGTGCTAGTAAAAGATGTTAACAAAACCAGGGTATTTTGTTGATACGTTTTTGTGCAAAAAAATGTACGCTAAGCCACTCCGCCGCGTCAAGGCATACCCTTCTCGGAGCAGTCCTATCTAATATATTTAAAAACCTGAACATGTGAATAATACCTTCATGAGCAGGGTTCAGAAAGGTGCTGCCCGGTATGGGCTCGCTGGGCAAAATGGCTTTTTATGCATGTCCCAAAGGAGAGAGGCGGGGATCTCCCAAAGCTTGCATAAGCAAGAAATCAATGGATTCAGAACACATGACACATGCACAAAAACTGAACGGGTCATAAGACCCTGTTCACACCACCCAAGAACTAAGACACAAAAACAGAACACAGTATGACAAACGTGCATAAATACTCTGCTGTAAAACATATGTAACTGTAAGTAGCAAGTGCTAGTAAAAGATGTTAACAAAACCAGGGTATTTTGTTGATACGTTTTTTTGCAAAAAAATGTACGCTAAGCTTTTACTGAGCTTTGTAGGTACAGTCCGAGGCTTAAGTTACATATGGTTCTGGAGTCGGTCAGCCTGAAAGCAATTTGGAAATCTCCTTATTCTGGTGGGTTGTGAGTCCTCCTCTCTAGCGCTATTCTCGGAGGTACTTGCTGCTGTGAACTCTATTCCAGTTCCTCTCTCTGTCTGCTGCTTAGGTTGAACTCCACTCGCATGACAGGCAGCTTTAGCCTGCTTCAGGGATCGCTC
The DNA here is from genome assembly GCF_039654945.1 of Dendrobates tinctorius. NCBI lineage: Eukaryota > Metazoa > Chordata > Amphibia > Anura > Dendrobatidae > Dendrobates > Dendrobates tinctorius. The sequence goes on along the minus strand of NW_027361829.1, from coordinate 27,628,187 downwards.
CTATCTGGCATCTCCGGCTCACATGTGCTGCTGTGTCATCGAGTATCAGTTGGAGACAGAAGATCGGTGATCTTCGGTCCTCCGGATTCTGCTGTTGGGGTTTAAGTACCCACACAGCCTCCGGCTCTGGGGCCTGGGCTCTGGCGCTCAAGCCTGGGGGTAAGCTCAGCTATAGCTCCTATTCCCCAGCTCCTCTCCGCACGTCCTGTCTCTCCCCTGTTCAGGCACTAACTACTCACTAACTTCCTCCTCCTGAACAGAGAGCAGCTTCCCTGAAGTTGGCTTTAGAGCTCCCTCTGCTGGCCTGGAGCAGGAACTGTTTTGTATGCTGAAACTACCTGTTAAGGGGATCCCTTTCTTGCTTCCAAGCATGACATCACTCTCCCCTGGAGGGAGGCAAGGCCATTGTGGCGACCAAACTCCTGGGGTGCCACACAATCATGTTTGATCGCAGTGTTCTTAGGGCTTAAAGTGCCGGAAGTGGTCCATGACCGGTCGTGGCACTTAGTGCCGGGTGTCAGCTGTGAGAATCAGCTGACACCTGGCCACGATCAGCAGCGCTCCCCCCATGAGCGCTGCTGATCGATGATGATGTACTTTCCCATCCATGGGAAATAAGTCAAGTCCCAGGGTACATGGACGGGATAGTATGTCATCTGGCAGAAAGGGGTTACTATACCACTATCTGCAAATAATCTACTGTATTTTGCAATGCTATAATTTTTCTTAATTTATCACTAGGACAGGACATCTTGTATGAGTAGGTAGGATCGAGCTGTGACTAAAACAGGTGTGAACATGTGCAACCTTAAAGAGCTACTTCCATGTGTTATTTACATATGTAAGTGGTTTGCTTAGCTTGCACCTGTTCACACCTGTTTTCTGTTTGGAAGTGACAGTCAGTCTTCGATATTTGTATACACAGGTTTCTGATTGAGCACTCCACCCATCAGCCTATGTCGGTTTTCTGTAAGCTTTCAGCCCAGAAGCCCAGAGGTATCATTAGTTTAGGTTCCTAGCAAAGAAGGTCACCTTGTCAATGGCTATTGAGCACACATGAATTTGCTAGTTTATGCGCCAAGCATCTTCATTTTATTTTTTTTCTACAGCAGCAATACATTTCCAATGTCATGTATTCCATGTTTGCGTACTATAGCAACACAGACTGCAGCTTTTAATTTGTTAGTTTTTAATCCTAGTCACAGATCAAAATCACCTTTATGTCCATGTGTCCGTGAAAATCACAGATAGCACATGGATGCCATATGTGTACAATATGTGTTCTGTCTGTTTTTAACATTGATTTTTTTTCTGCATGCTAGAAAATCATTGGTGAGGCAATGATGGTAAAAATTGTTAATGGTCAAAACGCTGATGAAGATCTGATCCAATGTACTGATGAACATAGGTCCATGCATGAAAACAATGCGTGTCTGAATAATTATAATACTTTTATTTCTATACCGCCAACATATTCTGCAGCACTTTACATTTTAGAGGGGACTTGTACAGACAATAAAATACATTACAGAATAAACAATAATCACATAAATCAACAGATAGCAAGAGAAGTGAAGGCCCTGCTCACAAGCTTGCAATCTATGGACGAGTCCTTACTGTCTTATTGTCTAGACTAGAGAAATGGTGTCATTAAGCATTTAGACATACCATTCTGTGCAAAAGTTTTAGATACAGGTGCATCTCACAAAATTAGAATATCATCAAAAAGTTAATTTATTTCAGTTCTTCAATAGAAAAAGTGAAACTCATATATTATATAGAGTCATTACAAACAGAGTGATCTATTCTGTTAATGTTGATGATTATGGCTTACAGCCAATGAAAACCCAAAAGTCGATATCTCAGTAAATTAGAATACTTTATAACACCAGCTTGAAAAACTGATTTTAAAATCTGAAATGTTGGCCTACTGAAATGTATGTTCAGTAAATGCACTTAATACTTGGTTTGGGCTCTTTTGGCATCAATTACTGCATCAATGTGGCATGGCATGGAAGTGATCAGCCTGTGGCACTGCTGAGGTGTTATGGAAGCCCAGGTTGCTTTGATAGCAGCCTTCAGCTCGTCTGCATTGTTGGGTCTGATGTCTCTCATCTTCCTCTTGACAATACACAATAGATTCTCTATGTGGTTGCGGTCAGGCGAGTTTGCTGGCCAATCATGCACAGTGATACTGTTGTTTTTAACCCCTTCATGACCCAGCCTATTTTGACCTTAATGACCTGGCCATTTTTTGCAATTCTGACCAGTGTCCCTTTATGAGGTAATAACTCAGGAACGCTTCAACGGATCCTAGCAATTCTGAGACTGTTTTTTGTGACATATTGGGCTTCATGATAGTGGTAAATTTAGGTCGATAATTTTTGCGTTTAATTGTGAAAAAATCAGAAATTTGGCAAAAATGTTGAAAATTTTGCAATTTTTAAATTTTGAATTTTTATTCTGTTAAACCAGAGAGTTATGTGACTCAAAGTGGTTACTAACTAATAGAGTTGAGCGACTTTTGGTTTTTTAGGGTCGCGTTTCGTTTCGTGAAACCCGACTTTTCCAAAAGTCGGGTCGAGCAAGATCGTCCGATTATAGGGAAAAGTCGGGGTCGTCCCGAAACACGAAACCCAATGTAAGTCAATGGGGAATAAAAGTCGGCAGTGAGAGGAGGACAGGAAACACACCAACAGTGCCCATTTGAATGCCAAAAGCATCAATTCTTCTTACTTAAGCTTGTCAACCTTAATTAACTTCATAATACAAGTTACACACTGAAAAATGGGGGTTATTTGGCTACAGACTGTGGGGGGGGAGGGCTGGCTCCAGGTTTTCATGTGCCCTGGGCGAAAGAGCGCCCCTTTAACACATACCACAACTCATCATGCTCCGATACGGCAGAGAAATAGCGGTATAGTACAATGAAAAATACCTCACTTTTTACATCTCATGACGAGGCCCATCTATTTCTCCATACAGAATCATTGGTCCCATATAATGTTTGAAACAGTATATGATGAGTTCCACATAATGCTACAGTATATGTTGGGCCTCATGGATGAAGCTCTACTGTCTTATGGGCCCAAATAATACTCCAAACATAATGGGCCCCATTTCTAATGCTCTAGTGTATAATGGGCCCTGTAAATGCTGCTCCAGTGTCTGATGTCCACCTTTGGAATGTTCCAGTGTATGGTGGGCCCCATCTATCATTCTCAGATGGTGTTAGGCCCAGTATGGATTGCACGTGATTGCACAAAGGTTAGAAAGGGTACCATATCCCAGATAACATGTATGGATAGCGTACACATTCAAAATATATGTCTCAGGAGGCAGGCTCAGACGGTGTTAGGCCCAGTATGGATTGCACGTGATTGCACAAAGGTTAGAAAGGGTACCGTATCCCCAGATAACATGTATGGATAGCATACACATTCAAACTATATGTCTCAGGAGGCAGGCTCAGATGGTGTTAGGCCCAGTATGGATTGCACGTGATTGCACAAAGGTTAGAAAGGGTACCGTATCCCCGGATAACATGTATGGATAGCGTACACATTCAAAATATATGTCTCAGGAGGCAGGCTCAGACGGTGTTAGGCCCAGTATGGATTGCACGTGATTGCACAAAGGTTAGAAAGGGTACCGTATCCCCGGATAACATGTATGGATAGCGTACACATTCAAAATATATGTCTCAGGAGGCAGGCTCAGACGGTGTTAGGCCCAGTATGGATTGCACGTGATTGCACAAAGGTTAGAAAGGGTACCGTATCCCCGGATAACATGTATGGATAGCGTACACATTCAAAATATATGTCTCAGGAGGCAGGCTCAGACAGTTTTAGGCCCAGTATGGATTGCACGTGAATGCACAAAGGTTAGAAAGGGTACCGTATCCCCAGATAACATGTATGGATAGCGTACACATTCAAAATATATGTCTCAGGAGGCAGGCTAAGATGGTGTTAGGCCCAGTATGGATTGCACGTGATTGCACAAAGGTTAGAAAGGGTACCGTATCCCCGGATAACATGTATGGATAGCGTACACATTCAAAATATATGTCTCAGGAGGCAGGCTCAGACGGTGTTAGGCCCAGTATGGATTGCATGTGATTGCACAAAGGTTAGAAAGGGTACCGTTTCCCCGGATAACATGTATGGATAGCGTACACATTCAAAATATATGTCTCAGGAGGCAGGCTCAGACGGTGTTAGGCCCAGTATGGATTGCACGTGATTGCACAAAGGTTAGAAAGGGTACCGTATCCCCGGATAACATGTATGGATAGCGTACACATTCAAAATATATGTCTCAGGAGGCAGGCTCAGACGGTGTTAGGCCCAGTATGGATTGCACGTGATTGCACAAAGGTTAGAAAGGGTACCGTATCCCCAGATAACATGTATGGATAGCGTACACATTCAAAATATATGTCTCAGGAGGCAGGCTCAGATGGTGTTAGGCCCAGTATGGATTGCACGTGATTGCACAAAGGTTAGAAAGGGTACCGTATCCCCGGATAACATGTATGGATAGCGTACACATTCAAAATATATGTCTCAGGAGGCAGGCTCAGATGGTGTTAGGCCCAGTATGGATTGCACGTGATTGCACAAAGGTTAGAAAGGGTACCGTTTCCCCGGATAACATGTATGGATAGCGTACACATTCAAAATATATGTCTCAGGAGGCAGGCTCAGACGGTGTTAGGCCCAGTATGGATTGCACGTGATTGCACAAAGGTTAGAAAGGGTACCGTATCCCCGGATAACATGTATGGATAGCGTACACATTCAAAATATATGTCTCAGGAGGCAGGCTCAGACAGTGTTAGGCCCAGTATGGATTGCACGTGATTGCACAAAGGTTAGAAAGGGTACCGTATCCCCAGATAACATGTATGGATAGCGTAGACATTCAAAATATATGTCTCAGGAGGCAGGCTCAGATGGTGTTAGGCCCAGTATGGATTGCACGTGATTGCACAAAGGTTAGAAAGGGTACCGTATCCCCGGATAACATGTATGGATAGCGTACACATTCAAAATATATGTCTCAGGAGGCAGGCTCAGACGGTGTTAGGCCCAGTATGGATTGCACGTGATTGCACAAAGGTTAGAAAGGGTACCGTATCCCCAGATAACATGTATGGATAGCATACACATTCAAACTATATGTCTCAGGAGGCAGGCTCAGATGGTGTTAGGCCCAGTATGGATTGCACGTGATTGCACAAAGGTTAGAAAGGGTACCGTATCCCCGGATAACATGCATGGATAGCGTACACATTCAAAATATATGTCTCAGGAGGCAGGCTCAGACGGTGTTAGGCCCAGTATGGATTGCACGTGATTGCACAAAGGTTAGAAAGGGTACCGTATCCCCGGATAACATGTATGGAGAGCGTACACATTCAAAATATATGTCTCAGGAGGCAGGCTCAGACGGTGTTAGGCCCAGTATGGATTGCACGTGATTGCACAAAGGTTAGAAAGGGTACCGTATCCCCGGATAACATGTATGGATAGCGTACACATTCAAAATATATGTCTCAGGAGGCAGGCTCAGATGGTGTTAGGCCCAGTATGGATTGCACGTGATTGCACAAAGGTTAGAAAGGGTACTGTATCCCCGGATAACATGTATGGATAGCGTACACATTCAAAATATATGTCTCAGGAGGCAGGCTCAGACGGTGTTAGGCCCAGTATGGATTGCACGTGATTGCACAAAGGTTAGAAAGGGTACCGTTTCCCCGGATAACATGTATGGATAGCGTACACATTCAAAATATATGTCTCAGGAGGCAGGCTCAGACGGTGTTAGGCCCAGTATGGATTGCACGTGATTGCACAAAGGTTAGAAAGGGTACCGTATCCCCGGATAACATGTATGGATAGCGTACACATTCAAAATATATGTCTCAGGAGGCAGGCTCAGACGGTGTTAGGCCCAGTATGGATTGCATGTGATTGCACAAAGGTTAGAAAGGGTACCGTATCCCCAGATAACATGTATGGATAGCGTACACATTCAAAATATATGTCTCAGGAGGCAGGCTCAGATGGTGTTAGGCCCAGTATGGATTGCACGTGATTGCACAAAGGTTAGAAAGGGTACCGTATCCCCGGATAACATGTATGGATAGCGTACACATTCAAAATATATGTCTCAGGAGGCAGGCACAGACGGTGTTAGGCCCAGTATGGATTGCACGTGATTGCACAAAGGTTAGAAAGGGTACCGTTTCCCCGGATAACATGTATGGATAGCGTACACATTCAAAATATATGTCTCAGGAGGCAGGCTCAGACGGTGTTAGGCCCAGTATGGATTGCACGTGATTGCACAAAGGTTAGAAAGGGTACCGTATCCCCGGATAACATGTATGGATAGCGTACACATTCAAAATATATGTCTCAGGAGGCAGGCTCAGACAGTGTTAGGCCCAGTATGGATTGCACGTGATTGCACAAAGGTTAGAAAGGGTACCGTATCCCCAGATAACATGTATGGATAGCGTAGACATTCAAAATATATGTCTCAGGAGGCAGGCTCAGATGGTGTTAGGCCCAGTATGGATTGCACGTGATTGCACAAAGGTTAGAAAGGGTACTGTATCCCCGGATAACATGTATGGATAGCGTACACATTCAAAATATATGTCTCAGGAGGCAGGCTCAGACGGTGTTAGGCCCAGTATGGATTGCACGTGATTGCACAAAGGTTAGAAAGGGTACCGTTTCCCCGGATAACATGTATGGATAGCGTACACATTCAAAATATATGTCTCAGGAGGCAGGCTCAGACGGTGTTAGGCCCAGTATGGATTGCACGTGATTGCACAAAGGTTAGAAAGGGTACCGTATCCCCGGATAACATGTATGGATAGCGTACACATTCAAAATATATGTCTCAGGAGGCAGGCTCAGACGGTGTTAGGCCCAGTATGGATTGCATGTGATTGCACAAAGGTTAGAAAGGGTACCGTATCCCCAGATAACATGTATGGATAGCGTACACATTCAAAATATATGTCTCAGGAGGCAGGCTCAGATGGTGTTAGGCCCAGTATGGATTGCACGTGATTGCACAAAGGTTAGAAAGGGTACCGTATCCCCGGATAACATGTATGGATAGCGTACACATTCAAAATATATGTCTCAGGAGGCAGGCACAGACGGTGTTAGGCCCAGTATGGATTGCACGTGATTGCACAAAGGTTAGAAAGGGTACCGTTTCCCCGGATAACATGTATGGATAGCGTACACATTCAAAATATATGTCTCAGGAGGCAGGCTCAGACGGTGTTAGGCCCAGTATGGATTGCACGTGATTGCACAAAGGTTAGAAAGGGTACCGTATCCCCGGATAACATGTATGGATAGCGTACACATTCAAAATATATGTCTCAGGAGGCAGGCTCAGACAGTGTTAGGCCCAGTATGGATTGCACGTGATTGCACAAAGGTTAGAAAGGGTACCGTATCCCCAGATAACATGTATGGATAGCGTAGACATTCAAAATATATGTCTCAGGAGGCAGGCTCAGATGGTGTTAGGCCCAGTATGGATTGCACGTGATTGCACAAAGGTTAGAAAGGGTACCGTTTCCCCGGATAACATGTATGGATAGCGTACACATTCAAAATATATGTCTCAGGAGGCAGGCTCAGACGGTGTTAGGCCCAGTATGGATTGCACGTGATTGCACAAAGGTTAGAAAGGGTACCGTATCCCCGGATAACATGTATGGATAGCATACACATTCAAAATATATGTCTCAGGAGGCAGGCTCAGACGGTGTTAGGCCCAGTATGGATTGCACGTGATTGCACAAAGGTTAGAAAGGGTACCGTTTCCCCGGATAACATGTATGGATAGCGTACACATTCAAAATATATGTCTCAGGAGGCAGGCTCAGACGGTGTTAGGCCCAGTATGGATTGCACGTGATTGCACAAAGGTTAGAAAGGGTACCGTATCCCCGGATAACATGTATGGATAGCGTACACATTCAAAATATATGTCTCAGGAGGCAGGCTCAGACGGTGTTAGGCCCAGTATGGATTGCACGTGATTGCACAAAGGTTAGAAAGGGTACCGTATCCCCAGATAACATGTATGGATAGCGTACACATTCAAAATATATGTCTCAGGAGGCAGGCTCAGATGGTGTTAGGCCCAGTATGGATTGCACGTGATTGCACAAAGGTTAGAAAGGGTACCGTATCCCCGGATAACATGTATGGATAGCGTACACATTCAAAATATATGTCTCAGGAGGCAGGCTCAGACGGTGTTAGGCCCAGTATGGATTGCACGTGATTGCACAAAGGTTAGAAAGGGTACCGTTTCCCCGGATAACATGTATGGATAGCGTACACATTCAAAATATATGTCTTAGGAGGCAGGCTCAGACGGTGTTAGGCCCAGTATGGATTGCACGTGATTGCACAAAGGTTAGAAAGGGTACCGTATCCCCGGATAACATGTATGGATAGCGTACACATTCAAAATATATGTCTCAGGAGGCAGGCTCAGACGGTGTTAGGCCCAGTATGGATTGCACGTGAATGCACAAAGGTTAGAAAGGGTACCGTATCCCCAGATAACATGTATGGATAGCATACACATTCAAAATATATGTCTCAGGAGGCAGGCTCAGATGGTGTTAGGCCCAGTATGGATTGCACGTGATTGCACAAAGGTTAGAAAGGGTACCGTATCCCCGGATAACATGTATGGATAGCGTACACATTCAAAATATATGTCTCAGGAGGCAGGCTCAGACGGTGTTAGGCCCAGTATGGATTGCACGTGATTGCACAAAGGTTAGAAAGGGTACCGTTTCCCCGGATAACATGTATGGATAGCGTACACATTCAAAATATATGTCTCAGGAGGCAGGCTCAGACGGTGTTAGGGCCAGTATGGATTGCACGTGATTGCACAAAGGTTAGAAAGGGTACCGTTTCCCCGGATAACATGTATGGATAGCGTACACATTCAAAATATATGTCTCAGGAGGCAGGCTCAGACGGTGTTAGGCCCAGTATGGATTGCACGTGATTGCACAAAGGTTAGAAAGGGTACCGTGTCCCCGGATAACATGTATGGATAGCGTACACATTTAAAATATATGTCTATACATCAGGAGGCAGGCTCAGACGGTGTCAGGCACAGTATGGATTTGACGGCCCAGATTACACAGCGGAGGAGCAGGGAGAGGTAAAGATTGCAAATGCTGGGGCCCTGCCCAAGCAAGGGGGGCCCACTCGTGGGCGTCGGTACTGGCACTGGGCCCCTCATAGTACAGCGGTGTGTCTGACGGCGGGTGTGCACCACCACCGTCAGAGACACTTGATTGCACTATGAGGGACCCTGTGCCAGTGCCCGCGCCCAAGAGTCGGCCTACCCACCTGTCCAGGGCAATGGCACTCGCACGGTGTCGTGCGCTAGGTGGTGACCCCGGCCATGGGGGGGGAGGCAGCACAGTTAGGGAGTTTTAGAAAGTGGCATATGTTGATGTTGGACATTCAGCTGATGCAAAAGGCGAAATAGGTGAAGTACCAGGAAGAGGTGGACCAAAGCAAGCCATTTTTCTGTCACCCTATGTGTCATCAGGGGAAGGTGGGACAAAATCCTTGGAAACCCATGCGTGGTTCATTTTAATGAAGGTTAGATCATCCACATTTTGGGTTGACAGACGGGTCCTTTTTTCTGTCAGGATTGATCCAGCTGCACTGAAGACTCTTTCCGATAGCACACTTGCAGCTGGGCAAGCGAGCTCCTGTAAGGCATATTGGGCCAATTCAGGCCAGGTGTCCAGTTTAGCGGCCCAATAGTCAAAGGGGAATGACCTGTGTGGGAGAACATCGATATGGGAGGAAAAGTAGTTTGTAACCATAGTTGACAACTGCTGTCTCCTGTCACTTTCCATCGATGCAGTATTACCAGTTGTGTGAGCGGTATTTGAAAAATCAGTACACAACATTGTCATGAAACCCCTGTCTCCAACGCCACTTCTGCTGTGTGCCCCACGAACACCTCTGCCAAGCTGCCCCCGGCCCGTACGGCTCGTGTGAGAACCATCACCGCTGCTGTGTGCTGGGAATGCCTCAAGCAACCGATTTACCAGAGTTGCTTGTTTATTAGCCAATATTAGGTCAAGGTTCTCCTGTGGCATGATGTTTTGTAATTTGCCTTTATAGCGTGGATCCAGGATGCTGGCCAACCAGTAGTCATCATCGTTCATCATTTTGGCAATGCGGGGGTCCCTTTTTAGGATCCGCAAGGCATAATCTGACATGTGGACCAATGTTCCCGGTGTCAATGATGCACTGCGAGTGCTGGGTGGAGGAGCACTTTCTGGCAAATCCACATCCCTCCAGTCACGCACAAACCCTGTACCAGACCTTGCCACGCCAACATTTTCACTTGCCCCACGAGATGCATCCTCCTCCCCTAAGTAATCATCCCCATCATCATCCTCCTCCTCCTCTTCTTCCTCCACCTCGTGCAGGAGAGGTCCCTGAGCAGACAATGGCTGAATGTCATCAAGGATTCCCTCCTCCTCTTCCTCCTCATCAGCATTGGCTGCAGACGCCTGCTCCTTAAGGTGCGTCAAAGTTTGCATGAGCAGACGCATAAGTGGGATGCTCATGCTTAGGATGGCGTCGTCTGCGCTTACCAGCCGTGTGCATTCCTCAAAACACTGAAGGACTTTACAAAGGTCTTTCAGCTTCGACCACTGCACACCTGTCAACTCCATGTCTGCTCTCAAAGTGCCTGGCCGTGTAGCCTCCCACAAATGCATTATGGCCTGCCTCTGCTCGCACAGCCGCTCCACCATGTGCAGGGTGGAGTTCCACCTTGTTGCAATGTCGATAATGAGGCGGTGGTTGGGAAGGTGGAGCAATCGCTGCAGCTTCTGCATACGAACGGAGTGTACAGACGACCGGCGGATGTGCGCGCACAGTCTTCGCACCTTCTGGAGCAGGGCTGTTAACTCCGGATAATTGTTGAGGAAGCACTGCACCACCAGGTTCAAGGTGTGAGCCAAGCAAGGTATGTGGCTGAGTTTTGAAAGGGCTATGGCTGCCACAAAATTACGGCCGTTATCACTAACTACCTTGCCTGCCTCAAGATGTACACTGCCCAGCCATGATTCAGTTTGTCGCTTCAAGTACTCGGCCAGCACCTCGGCGGTGTGTCTGTTGCCCAAACACATCATCTGCAACACAGCCTGCTGACGCTTTCCACTAGCTGCTCGATAGGGGGACACATCGTGTGCAACAGTGGCAGCTGCAGATGGAGTGCTCGTACGACTGCGCTCTGTGGACGAGCTTTCGCTTCTGGAGGAGGAGGAGGAGGAGGGTGGAACGCCTACAGCCAACTGTTTCCTATACCGTGGGCTAGGCAGCACTGTCCCACCACCGCTGTCCCCTGTGGACCCTGCATCCACCACATTAACCCAGTGCGCAGTGATGGACACGTAACGGCCCTGGCCATGCCGATTGGACCATGCATCAGTTGTGAGGTGCACCTTTCCGCTCACTGACTGCTTGAGTGCATGGACAATGCGGTCTTTCACATGATGGTGGAGGGCTGGGATGGCTTTGCGAGAGAAGAAGTGGCGACTGGGTAGGTCATAGTGTGGTACTGCATAGGCCATGAGTTCGCGGAAAGCTGTGCTTTCCACCAACCGAAAGGGCATCATCTCAAACGAGATTAGTTTGGCAATGTGGGCGTTCAAACCCAGTGTACGCAGATGAGAGACTGAGTACTTTCTTGACCTACTCATAGTGTCTGGGAGGGTGAGCTGGACTTGAGAGCTGCATATGGTGGAAGTAGCGGTGGACAGGGCGGACTGAGAGAGGGTTGATGATGGTGATGGAGTTGGTGTTCTTTCTGATGGCCTAGAATCAGTCTTTCGTTGATATAACAGTGGGATTCCCTGACTGCTGTGGTCTTGCAATGACACCTCAACATTTGCTGCTGTGCTAACCGGTGGGCTTACAGTGGGGGAAACAATGTAGCGTTGCTGACTACCTTCGTTGTGATCAGTTGCACATGTGGCACTTGAGGTTTGGTGTTGTGTCCACGCTTGCAAGTGCATGCTGGTTAAATGTCTAAGCATGCAACTGGTATTCAAGTTTTTCAGATTTTTCCCTCGGCTAAAGGTCTTTGTGCACTCCTTACAGATAACCTTGGCCTGATCATGAGGATTTTGGTCAAAAAAGTGCCACACTGCACTTTTCCTACTTTGGCAGACATTTTGCGGCCTAGCACGCTGTGATCTTTTGACCCTCTGGACAAGCTGTCCAGCAACTCTTTTGATGTTTGGAACCTGTCTTTGGAGTGCTCCGGGCCTGCCAGATAACAGCTGTTGCGATGTCGATGTCTGCTGTGGATGCTCCTCATTTGAGCTATTGGAAGCAGCACCCTCTTCCCCCAATGGATGCCAATCTGGGTCAACAACTGGGTCATCCATCACCTCCTCTTCTATCTCATGTGCACCTTCCTCTGTGTCACCGTGTATGGTGGTATAGTGTGCGGGAAGGGGCACCTGAGTCTCATCAGGGTCAGAATCTGGCTCTGTACACTGCGAGGACAATGTAGTGCTCTGAGTGAATGTACCAGCAGAATCATCCATCAGCGGCTGTGCATCAGTGCACTCCATGTCAGATTCATCTTGGCCTGGGTAATTCACCATTTGACTTGATAATCCAGGCATGGTATGTGAAAACAGCTCCTTGGAGTAATCAGTAGTATGGCCTGCGTCATCCTTCAATCTTGGTTGGGGTGAAGGACACAAGGAAAGGTGTGGTTCATGAACATGAGCCTCCAATGACGACTCAGTGCTTTTACTTTTTACAACTGAAGAAGAGGAGGCGATAGAGCTGGAGGCTGAGTCAGCAATGTAAGACAAAACTTTTTCCTGATGCTCTGGCTTTAAAAGCGGTTTGCCAACTCCTAGAAAACTAAGCGTTCGAGGCCTTATGTAGCCAGACGATGACGCAGTGTCAGCACCTCCTGCATTCGGTCCTATTTTGCTCTTGCCACTACCATCAGATCCACCACCAACACCATCATTACCAGCTGCCAACCCCCGCCCAATTTCACGGCCTCTTCCACCAGCCTTCCTCATTTTTGGTAGAAATGTAGACAAAATCCAACAAACTATATAGTAATGTGAAACAAGGTACAAGGTGTCTATAGGACAGGGGAGATTTTGAATTTCTGCAGACACTTGTGGACACTGGACACTTTTGGATTGTGTGAGGCCCACTGATATCTGAGCGCTATGTGACAGGCTCGATGGCACAGCTGTGACCAAAGTGACTAGAGGATAAGGGAGATTTTGAATCTCTGCACACACTTTTGGACACTGGATGGACACTTTTGGATTGTGTGAGGCCCACTGATATCTGAGCGCTATGTGACAGGCTCGATGGCACAGCTGTGACCAAAGTGACTAGAGGATAAGGGAGATTTTGAATCTCTGCACACACTTTTGGACACTGGATGGACACTTTTGGATTGTGTGAGGCCCACTGATATCTGAGCGCTATGTGACAGGCTCGATGGCACAGCTGTGACCAAAGTGACGAGAGGATAAGGGAGATTTTGAATCTCTGCACACACTTTTGGACACTGGACACTTTTGGATTGTGTGAGGCCCAATGAATATCTGAGTGCTATGTGACAGGCTCGATGGCACAGCTGTGACAAAAGTGACTAGAGGATAAGGGAGATTTTGAATCTCTGCACACACTTTTGGACACTGGATGGACACTTTTGGATTGTGTGAGGCCCACTGATATCTGAGCGCTATGTGACAGGCTCGATGACACAGCTGTGACCAAAGTGACTAGAGGATAAGGGAGATTTTGAATCTCTGCACACACTTTTGGACACTGGATGGACACTATTGGATTGTGTGAGGCCCACTGATATCTGAGCGCTATGTGACAGGCTCGATGGCACAGCTGTGACCAAAGTGACTAGAGGATAAGGGAGATTTTGAATCTCTGCACACACTTTTGGACACTGGACACTTTTGGATTGTGTGAGGCCCAATGAATATCTGAGCGCTATGTGACAGGCTCGATGGCACAGCTGTGACAAAAGTGACTAGAGGATAAGGGAGATTTTGAATCTCTGCACACACTTTTGGACACTGGATGGACACTTTTGGATTGTGTGAGGCCCACTGATATCTGAGCGCTATGTGACAGGCTCGATGGCACAGCTGTGACCAAAGTGACTAGAGGATAAGGGAGATTTTGAATCTCTGCACACACTTTTGGACACTGGATGGACACTTTTGGATTGTGTGAGGCCCACTGATATCTGAGCGCTATGTGACAGGCTCGATGGCACAGCTGTGACCAAAGTGACGAGAGGATAAGGGAGATTTTGAATCTCTGCACACACTTTTGGACACTGGACACTTTTGGATTGTGTGAGGCCCAATGAATATCTGAGCGCTATGTGACAGGCTCGATGGCACAGCTGTGACAAAAGTGACTAGAGGATAAGGGAGATTGGATTGCTTTTAAAAAAGCAGTTTGCGGAGCAGTGGGTAAACAGCAATGCAGGAATGTCAGGAAGCCTTAGAAGGCAGCCCAACAACCAACACCACTGATACACCACTATATAGCCTCCCCTTGCACTGCACACACAGTGACTGGTGTGTTGTGCAGGCCAAATTGCTAGCAGCAGAAGCAGTTTTTTTGTCTTCTCAGCAGGACAAAAAAAAAAAATTGGGATTGCTTTTAAAAAAGCAGTTTGCGGAGCAGAGGGTAAACAGCAATGCAGGAATGTCAGGAAGTCTTAGAAGGCAGCCCAACAACCAACACCACTGATACACCACTATATAGCCTCCCCTTGCACTGCACACACAGTGACTGGTGTGTTGTGCAGGCCAAATCGCTAGCAGCAGAAGCAGTTTTTTTGTCTTCTTCCCTGCCTAACGCTCTCCCTACAGAATCAGCAGCAACCTCTCCCTATACTAAGATCGGCAGAAGTAAGATGGCGGTCGGCGTGCACGCCCTTTTATACCCCCTGTGACGCCCACCAAAGCAAGCCAATCACTTGCATGCCCTTCTGAAAGATGGTGGTGACCCGTGCCTATGTCATCACGTTGCCCACAGTGTCCGTGGATCCTGATTGGCTGAAAAAGAGCGCAAAACAAACTTTTGAAACGCGACTTTGGCGCGTAAGTCGCCGACCTCGTGGCCGACCTCATCCTAGGGTCGGGTTTCATTTCATGAAACCCGACTTTGCCAAAAGTCGGCGACTTTTGAATTTTTTTGACTCGTTTCGCTCAACTCTACTAACTAACATTTTCCACATGTCTACTTTACATCAGCACAATTTTGGAAGAAAATTTTTTTTTGTTAGGAAGTTATAAGGGTTAAAAGTTGACCAGCGATTTCTCATTTTTACAACAAAATTTACAAAACCATTTTTTTAGGGACCACCTCACATTTGAAGTCACTTTGAGGGGTCTATATGGTAGAAAATATCCAAAAGTGACACCATTCTAAAAACTGCACCCCTCAAGCTACTCAAAACTACATTCAAGAAGATTATTAACCCTTCAGGTGTTTCACAGGAACTAAAGCAACGTGGAAAGAAAAAATGAACATTTTAATTTTTACAACAAAAATTTTCTTTTAGCATCAATTTTTTCATTTTCACATGGGCAACAGGGTAATATGGATCCTAAAATTTGCTGGGCAATTTTTCCTGAGTACACAGATACCTCACATGTGGTCATAAACCACTGTTGGGGTACATGGCAGAACTCAGAAGGGAAGGAGCGCCATTTGACTTTTTGAATGGAAAACATGCTGGAATATTTAGCGGTTGCCATGTCACGTTTGGAGAGGCCCTGTGTGCCTAAACATTGGAGCTCCCCCACAAGTGACCCCTTTTTTAAAACTAGACCCCCCAAGGAACTTAGCTACATGCATAATGATCACTTTGAACCCCCCAGGTGCTTCACAAATTGATCGGTAAAAAAAAAGTACTTTTTTTCACAAAAATTTTCTTTTAGCCTCAGTTTTTTCATTTTCACATGGGCAACAGGAAAAAATGGATGCTAAAATTTGTTGGGCAATTTCTCCTGAGTACACCGATACCTCATATGTGTTCATAAACCACTGTTTGGGCACACGGCAGGGTCCAGAAGGGAAGGAGTGCTATTTGACTTTTTGAATGGAAAATTAGCTCCAATGTCGCGTTTGGAGAGCCCCTGTGTGCCTAAACAGTGAAATCCACCCACAAGTAACACCATTTTGGAAACTAGACCCCTTATGGAACTTATCTAGATGTGTGGTGAGCATTTGGACCCCCAGGTGCTTCACAGAAGTTTATAACGCAGAGCAGTGAAAACAAAAAAATCATTATTTTTCCTCAAAAATTATTTATAGCACGCTATTTTTTATTTTCACAAGGGTAACAGGAGAAATTGGACCACAAAAGTTGTTTTGCAATTTGTTCTGAGTACACCGATACCCCAATGTTTGGGTGCACGGCAGGGCTCAGAAGGGAAGGAGCGCCATTTGACTTTTTGAAATGAAAATTACCTCTAATCGTTAGCGGACACCATGTCGTGTTTGGAGAGCCCCTGTGTGCCTAAACATTGGAGCACCCCCACAAATGAACCCATTTTGGAAACTAGACCCCCAAAGGAACTTATCTAGATGCATAGTGTGCACTTTGAACCCCTAAGTGCTTCACAAAAGATTATAACGCAGTGCCGTGAAAATAAAAAATATTTATTTTCCTCAAAAAATTATTTTTTAGTGCGCAATTTTTTATTTTCACAAGGGTACCAGGAGAAACTGGACTCCAAAAGTTGTTGTCCAGTTTGTCCTGAGTATGCTGGTACCCCATATGTGGGGGGACCACTGTTTGGACACACGCCAGGGGTCAGAAGAGAAGTAGTGACATTTTGAAATGCTGACTTTGATGGAATGGTCTGCGGGCATCATGTTACATTTGCAGAGCCCCTGATGCACCTAAACTGTGGAAACTCCCCAGAAATGACCCCATTTTGGAAGCTAGACCCCCTAAGGAACTTATCTAGATGTGTGGTGAGCACATTGAACCCCAAGTGCTTCACAGAAGTTTATAACGCAGAGCCGTGAAAACAAAAAATCATTTTTTTTCCTTAAAAAAATGATTTTTAGCCAGCAATTTTTTTTCCACAAGGGTAACAGGATAAATTGGACCCCAAAAGTTGTTGTCCAGTTTGTCCTGAGTACGCTGGTACCCCATATGTGGGTGGGGACCACTGTTTGGGCACACGTTGGGGCTCGGAAGGGAAGTAGTGACATTATGAAATGCTGACTTTGATGGAATGGTCTGCGGGCGTCATGTTACATTTGCAGAGCCCCTGATGTACCTAAACTGTGGAAACTCCCCACAAATGACCCCATTTTGGAAACTAGACCCCCTATGGAACTTATCGAGATGTGTGGTGAGCACCTTGAACCCCCAAGTGCTTCACAGAAGTTTATAACGCAGAGCCATGAAAACAAAAAATCATTTTTTTTCCTTAAAAAAATGATTTTTAGCCAGCAATTGTTTTTCCACAAAGGTAACAGGATAAATTGGACCCTAAATGTTGTTGTCCAGTTTGTCCTGAGTACGCTGGTACCCCATATGTGGGTGGGTCCACTGTTTGGGCACACGTCGTGGCTCGGAAGGGAAGTAGTGACATTATGAAATGCTGACTTTGATGGAATGGTTTGCGGGCGTCATGTTACATTTGCAGAGCCCCTGATGTACCTAAACTGTGGAACCCCCCCACAAGTGACCCCATATTGGAAACTAGACCCCCCAAGGAACTTATCTAGATGTGTGGTGAGCACTTTGAACCCCCAAGTGCTTCACAGAAGTTTATAACGCAAAGCTGTGAAAATAAAAAAATCATTTTTTTTCCTCATGAAATGATTTTTTTTTAGCTCGCAAATTTTTATTTTCACAAGGATAACAGGAGAAATTGGACCCCGAAAGTTGTTGTCCAGTTTGTCCTGAGTACGCTGATACCCCATATGTGGGGGGGAACCATTGTTTGGGTGCACGTAAGGGCTGAGAATGGAAGTAGTGACGTTTTGAAATGCAGACTTTGATGGAAAGGTCTGTGGTTGCCGTTGCCGTTACGTTTGCAGAGCCCCTGATGTGCCTAAACAGTAGAAACCCCCCACAAGTGACCCCATTTTGGAAACTAGACCTTCCAAGGAACTTATCTAGATGTCTGGTGAGCACTTTGAACCCCCAAGTGCTTCACAGAAGTTTATAATGCAGAGATGTGAAAATAAAAAAATCATTTTTTTCCACAAAAATAATTTTTAGCTCCCAATTTTTTATTTTCCCAAGGGTAACAGGAGTTATTAGACCACCAAAGTGGTTGTGCAATTTTTCCTGAGTACGCTGATACCCCATATGTTGGGGTAAACCACTGTTTGGGCACACGTCGGGGCTTGGAAGGGAGGGAGCACCGTTTGACTTTTTGAACGCAAAATTGGCTGTAATCAATGGTTGCACCATGTCACGTTTGGAGACTCCCTGATGTGCCTAAACAGTGGAAACCCCTCAATTCTAACTACAACCCTAACCCCAACACACCCCTAACCACAGTCCTAACCCCAACACATCCCTAACCCTAATCCCAACCCTAACCATTACCCTAATCCCAACACACCCCTAACCCTATCCCTAACCGTAATTCCAACCCTAACCCTAATTCCAACCTAAACCTAGTTCTAACCCTAACCCTAATTCCAACCCTAACCCTAATTCCACTCTAACCCTAATTCCACCCTAACCCTAATTCCAACCCTAACCCTATTTCCAACCCTAAGCCTAACCCTAACCCTAGCCCTAACCCTTGTCTTAACCCTCTTTCCAACCCTGACCCTAACCCTAATGGAAAAATAAAAATAAAAATAATTTATTTATTTTATTAGTTGTTCCTGCCTATGGGGGTGATAAACGGGGGGGGGTTTATTTACTTTTCATTTTATTTTGATCACTGTGATAAACTGTCACAGTGATCAAAATAGAATGAATGAATCTGCAGCGGGTGGGCGCACTGTGCATGCGCCCGCCATTTTCCAAGATGGCGGTGCCCATGAAGCAGGACCGCGGGACACCGGGAGCAGGAGAGGGACATCGGAGGTACCGGGGGGTGAGGGGGGGTCGGAAGGTGGGGGTAGCCTAGAGAAGGGGGAGGGGAGCGGATGATGACAGCGGTGGCACATTGCTGCCGTCAGTCGTAACGGGGGCCGATCGGCTCCGTGAGTTGTGGGGGGGTCGAATCACGGTCTCCAGCCATGTCCAATGCTACTGCAGCGCTGATTCAGAGGAACTGGAGTATGAGGAGGAGTCAATGTGTACAGACTGGATTCCTGCAATCCTTGGAGTTGGCAGAACATGTACAGCGCCACTCTCAAGATATGTACCCAGCTCCACATTTACTCAATGGGCAGTGAGGGAAAGATATCGTCCCTGCCCATGGTTACTGGTCCGCGCATCGGTGGTCAGGTGGACCTTGCTACTGACAGCGTTTAGGAGCGCATGTTTAATTTTTCCCTCCACATGCTCTTGCAGGGCAGGGATGGCTTGCCTGCTGAAATAAAAGCGACTGGGCATGTTGTATTGTGGGGCTGCCAATGCCATGAAGTTACAGAAGGTGTCAGTCTCCACCAGCCTGAATGAGAGCATTTCAAGGGACAGTAGTTTTGCAATGCCAGCATTCAGAGCCTGTGCTCGGGGGTGGTTTGCCGAGTATGGGCGCCTTTTCTCCCCTGCCTGTGCTACCGATGGCTGTAGACTGGCCTGGGAGTGTGAGGATGACAGGGAACGTGATGGTGTGGGTGGAATTACACTGGTCTCTGTACAACAGTGCCAGAGGTTCTTCCATGGTGATCCTGTGAGGAAGCCGAACCAGCTGTGTGTGAGCTGGAGGAAGAGGCTACAACACGAGCTGAAAAGGTGGTAGGTGGCGCTGTAGGTTGGCCTAGGTCTTCAGTGTGTCTTTGTAACTCCAAAACGTGCTTGGTCCGCACATGTTTCCACATATTTGTGGTATTGAGGTTGCTGACACTTTTCCCTTTCTGATTACACAGCTTGCATTTGACAAAGCAAATGTCATCTACAACTGTGTCAAAAAAGGACCAGGCACTGCAAGTCTTGGGAGCGCCCGTTTTGGGTTTTGGAATAGTCATGCTCCTAATGGGTGCCGAAGTGGAGGCTACAGGCAAATGAGTCTGCCCCTCCCTCTCCCTCCTTTTTTGGCCATTCCGGGATTCTCTTCCTTAGAGCTGCTCCCACCATCTTCCTGTACCTCACACCATGATGGGTCAAGGACCTCATCATCTACACTACCCTCTTCAAACGACTGCTTCTCCTGGGTAGTCTCGACAGCACAGTACGCACCAGAAAGTGGCACCTGAGTCTCATCATGCGTACTGAGGTGTGCTGACCATAGGCACTGGTTATTTAATTACTTTTAGATATATCCATTTATATTATTGTAAATTTATTTATTTTTTTTCTTTGGGAACTTCAATCCTGGAGTGATCTGTATCATTGCAAGGAACCGCTCACTCTTCCTTTCATGTGTTGCCACTTTTTGTAATTAATTGCAAGCTTTGTGATTGGTTTGCAACCTGTATATATTTTTCATGCATTTTGTTTTTATTTACCTATGACTAAGGGTGCCTTTGTGCACCAGAAACGCGTCAGGTGTTTTTTGCATTTTAATATGAGGCAGTGACGCACGCTGAGTGGACTACAACCTGAGGTGGCTGCAGAACACACTACAGCGTGAGCTGCACTCACACACAGAGACCTCGCAGACAGCCGTGAACAGCGCTGCAAGGCAAAAGAAAGCTTCTCACACAGCGGTTGCTAAAATAGCCTGGGTAAAGCACAATAAAGCAAATCGCTAGCTCAAACTTTCTCTCAGAGTAAGAACAGCAGCGTCCTGTCTCTAAGTAAACTCACAGCAGTGTGAACCCACAATAGCGGCAGCGGCTTTTATAGTGCGTCATGACATCATTTCAGCAGCCAATCACAGCCATGCCATTAGTTAACATGCCTATCATGCATAACAGGATGTGCCCACACTTCTTAGGATTCCTCATTAGCTGAATAAAATGAAACTAGCTCATTGCATTATGGGAACTTCCGATTCCAGTATTCGATATTCTAAAAGTATTGGAACTCAGTATCGGAACTCCGATACAGCGAATATTGGCCGATACCCAATATTGCAGTATCGGAATGCTCAACACTAGTGATGAGTGAACGTGCTCAGATAAGGTGCTATCGGAGCATGCTCTGGTGGTGTCCGAGTGTCTTCGGCGTGCTTGAAAAATATGTTCAAGTGTCTGCGGCTGCATGTCTTTTGGCTGTTCGACACCTGCAACACATGCAGGAGTTGTCTAACATATAGACTCAAACATATTATTCTAGCATGCCGTAGACACTCAGATAGCACCTGAGGATGCTCGAATAATACCTTATCTGAGCACATTCACTCATCAATAGCTGTCATACCAAATATTAATTTGATTTACATTTCTCTTTTATTTATACTATGTACACTTTTTTCTGAAAGCATTCTTGCCTAGTAACATTTTTCCACACTTGCCTAAAATTTTAGCTCAGTGCAACATATTATTTATATATATTGTGGTGCAGTGACCGCTGTGACAGCTAGGGGGTCCTGTATGGGTCATGCACACAGGCATATCCATTGTGGTAATGGAGGTAGGATGAACGCCAGGATGGTAAATGACCATTATGTATCCCAGGGTGGGTGGCCCTGGGATGGAAGCTTGAATGTGTGTCAATCAGCAGAGGTACTGCTGAGATTTCTGTTACAATGTATCAGGGAGAGCTTCCAGGCGGCTGGTGAAACAGGTCGGACCAGTCACCTACAAACCCACCCAGGGGCGTGTGTCTGAATGCCCATAGTAAAGCTGTATATGTGTGTATGGTTGGGTGTCTTAAAATGACCAGCGATGAGGTCATAACCATGTGATCTGGTGGGTGTGGCTACAGACCATATAAGGTGACCAGGGTAGGTCACATGAGGGAGTGCCTGGATCTGATTGGTCCGTGTGGAAAGGTCCCGGAAGACCGATGTGCTAGAAGGTATGCTGCCTTCCTGAAGCGCACATGAGGAGGCCGCTGACTTGGTGAGGCCTGTGTATTTTGGCCTGTGTGTGGGACAGTCCCCAGGAGGGAATGGACATCCTGAATAAGAAGCAACTAAGAGGTAACCCCAGACAGGGGAAAATAACTGTGAGGCTATAGAGCCTGATTGCTGAACAAAGCACAGCTTGTGTGACCACAGGGCTGAGAGAGTGTAGCTCTACATGAACATTCTTCTGTTGTGATATAAGAATGTTGCTGTTTATGGTTTATGCTGTCCAATAATAAACCACATGGACTGATTTATGAGAAAATCCCATGCCGGACCTTGTTAATCTGCTGCCAAGTGAGTGTCCCCCAATACACTCAGTGAGCGCTACCTTACAATATATATATACACACATATACATATATGGTATGTGCCATGCATATGCATAATCTGTAGTGCTGTATGTTACTCTGTTTGTCTTTTCTATCCAGATACACCCTGTGTCTGCTCTTTTCGCCCTCCCTTCTGCTTTTTTTGTTCAAATTAATCTTTGTTGTTGTCTTCAGCTGTTTTTTTCCCTCACTTGCCATCTGCTTTTCTCTTCATTCTGACGACATTATTCCTACTTTCCTGCTTATGCATTGCTTGCTCTAATATTTCTTAATTTTTTTTACAAATTCTCTGATCATCACAATAAGCATTTCCTTTATTTTCTGATACAGTAATATCTAGTATTTTTCATAATAAATAAAATTAGGAATATGAAACTAATCACAGAGAAACACAAAACTCACATACATGTTTACAACTTCAGTCTTCCTATTTACAGATGCTTTACAATAATCATTGAGCAGATATAAACTTGTAAAATATACCAAGTCCATTACTCTGCTGTTATATTTCTGATATATGTATGTAACTGTAGTTTAGTTTATGCAGTATTTTTTATGCAGTTTGGTAAAATGGTCTGGACCAGATGTGTTGTACTGAACACAAACATTTTGCTGCTGAAATAGATATGGTAGTAGCGTTTGGTATCCATCAGTGGTACACTATTGTAAGACTTCCTTCAACCCCTTCTTATGTAAATGCTGTACGTATTTACCAATTTTAATAAACCCGTCTGTTACACCATAGCATCCAAAGGGGGTGAACAAAAAGCACAACTACAAAAATTATTATATTAAAAATGTCATTTTATTAACAATAATTAAAACAAAAATAATTAAATGAAAATCAAATTGATATCAGAAAAAAGGTAACCTTCGTTTTATAGAGTCTAGTCCATGACAATCACCAAACTACTCTATGAAGGATAATGGCGCACCCAAAGTACAAATTTACATAGAGCCCGGCTAAACCATAGCTCATACATTACAATGTGTGGAAAGCGCCATTCTAATATTCCCTAAAACGTGATGTTGAATGATAGAAATGCAGCAAACTGTAAACAAATACTCACATGTTTCTATGTGTCTATACCGTGTCCCTCCACCCCGACGCGCCTTTTGTCCTCTTCAGTCGCAACTGTGATTGACAGTCATAGCTCTGTAGTAACATGCAGGGTCAATAAAAATTTTAATCTTGAGAGTAGCCCCTCAGATTGTGATCTACTGTATAGTGGTTGTGGCAAACAAATGTAGACAAACTAATGTTAAAAATTTGCATAAGTAAATTAAAAATAATGTTTATTTTTTAAAATTCAATTTTTGGGGGGAAAGTCAAAGAAAAAATTAAGTGTCCGATTCATGATTTGCAATTTATTAAGCTATTTTTCTTTTTTTTGTTTTTTTATTTTCTTTTTGACCATTATTGTACCAAGTTCTGCAAAATGTTACACAGGGTCCATAAACTTGGCCAAAAATCCAAAATGTTCTTAATTTTTATTATTAACCACTTTTTGTGACTTTTTGGCACCAACAGTCGCAATTCTTTTAAAAAGTTGCAAAAAATGTGGTGCATTGAAAACTCCTCCAGAAATCTGACTTCAGGCAGTGAAACCCGCAACATAAATGTGATATTTGTTAAAAGTCACTTTTCATAAATGTGCTTAAATTCTAAAACATCTGTATAAGCAAAGTTCTTGAGGAAAAAAAAGACTTAAAATAGAAAGACAACTTAAAAAGTGACATAAAACGTACATATAATAAGGTGCAAAAACTAAAATAACTAAAAAAGTAGCAAATTACTCCAGAAAACTAGAGATAAAGTAATGACGAATCAAGCATAAGTATATACGGTACATATTTGTTGTTCACATAATTCTGACAGTCTGTAAAAATGCAATAAATATGTTATTTTTAGTTTATGAAAAACAGAAAAAAATACTAAGAAGGCTATGAAGGCTAAGAAGGCTACTGACTTTTTTGTTTTCTAGATGAAATGGAATGAAAATTGTAGACTATAGATTGATAAATCAGCTAGTCAATACAATGTAGAAGCCATGCTGTAATAACAAATGCAGAGCACAAAAGCTTCACAACGTTGATTAGTAGAGATGAGCGAATATGTTCGGAAAGCGATCACCAAACATACTGCATATTCGGCACGAATATTGTACATTCGGGTTCATAATTGGTAACACAAGCATTTTTCTTGAAATCAGAAAAAGTCGGTAACATTCAGTAAAAGATAGAGTAAAAGCCAGCAATTCATGAGCCGCGATCAGTAAAATCACAGCGTGACTAGTGTTGAGCATTCCGATACCGCAAGTATCGGGTATCGGCCGATACTTGCTGTATCGGAATTCCGATACCGACTTCCGATATTTTTTCAATATCGGAATTCGGCATCGGAATCGGAAGTTCAGTTGATTGACGGCCTGACGTCATCATGATGCGCGGTGTGTGCGCATCATGATGCGCCGTCATTTCGGGCCTTCCGGGGGTCTCTGCCGGCCTGCCGGGGGGCTGTGCCGGCCTGCCGGGGGGCTGTGTGGACTGCCCGGGGTCTGTACCGGCCTGCCGGGGGGCTGTGCCGGCCTGCCGGTGGTCTGTGCACCCTGTGGGGGTCTGTACCGGCCTGCCGGGGGGCTGTGCCGGCCTGCCGGGGGGCTGTGCTGATGTCCGGGGGTCTGTGCAAGCATCGTCCGATGGGACTACAAGTCCCATCGGGCGATGCCTGCTACCATGACAGTGATTGACACATTAGCCAATGATGGGACAGTAGTAGTCCCATCATCCGGCTAATGTGTTAAATGTTAAAAAAAAAAAAAAAAAAAATACTACATACATACTACATGCATGCTACATACATACTACATGCATGCTACATACATACTACATGCATGCTACATACATACTACATATATACTACATGCATGCTACATACATACTACATGCTACATACATACTACATATATACTACATACATACTACATACATGCTACATACATACTGCATGCTACATACATACTACATACATACTACATACATACTACATACATACTACATGCATGCTACATGCATGCTACATGCATGCTACATACATACCACATACATACTACATGCTACATACATACCACATATATACTACATACATACAATACATTCATACAATACATACATAGACATACAGTACATATAACATAGAGTAACATACTTACCAATACTTGTCACATTGTTCCCCGAAGCCATTGTCTTTTCCGGGATAAATATTAACATAACAAACCACAAAAATACTCACCCACGATCCGAAGCAGTCCACGAGTGTGTCCCACGACGATCTTGGGTAGAGAACTGCAGCATCAGATGATGCTGCCGTTCTCTACGGGCTGCAGGAATCCAATGACGGAAGGTAGGTATCCTTCCGCACTGTATTCCTCCGCCACTTAAAAAAAAAAAAGTCCCTAGTCTCACTTTATGCCATTGCTGTGTGGGAATTTCCCACACAGCAATGGCATAAAGTGAGACTAGGGACTTTTTTTTTTTTAAGTGGCGGAGGAATACAGTGCGGAAGGATACCTACCTTCCGTCATTGGATTCCTGCAGCCCGTAGAGAACGGCAGCATCATCTGATGCTGCAGTTCTCTACCCAAGATCGTCGTGGGACACACTCGTGGACTGCTTCGGATCGTGGGTGAGTATTTTTGTGGTTTGTTATGTTAATATTTATCCCGGAAAAGACAATGGCTTCGGGGAACAATGTGACAAGTATTGGTAAGTATGTTACTCTATGTTATATGTACTGTATGTCTATGTATGTATTGTATGAATGTATTGTATGTATGTAGTATATATGTGGTATGCATGTAGTATGTATGTAGTATGTATGTAGCATGCATGTAGTATGTATGTAGCATGCATGTAGTATGTATGTAGCATGCATGTAGTATATATGTAGTATGTAGTATGAATGTAGTATATATGTAGTATGTATGTAGCATGTAGTATGTAGCATGCATGTAGTATATATGTAGTATGTATGTAGCATGTAGTATGTATGTAGCATGCATGTAGTATATATGTAGTATGTAGCATGTAGTATGTATGTAGCATGTAGTATGTATGTAGCATGTAGTATGTATGTAGCATGCATGTAGTATATATGTAGTATGTATGTAGCATGTAGTATGTATGTAGCATGCATGTAGTATATATGTAGTATGTAGCATGTAGTATGTATGTAGCATGCATGTAGTATGTAGCATGTAGTATGTATGTAGCATGCATGTAGTATATATGTGTTATGTATGTAGCATGTAGCATGCATGTAGCATGCATGTAGTATGTATGTAGTATATATGTGGTATGTATGTAGCATGCAGTATGTATGTAGCATGCATGTAGTATATATGTAGTATGTATGTTGCATGTAGTATTTATGTAGTATGAATGTAGCATGTATGTAGTATGTAGTATGAATGTAGCATGTATGTAGTATGCATGTTGTATGTATGTAGCATGTAATTTTTTTTTTTTTTTAACATTCAACACATTAGCCGGATGATGGGACTACTACTGTCCCATCATTGGCTAATGTGTCAATCACTGTCATGGTAGCAGGCATCGCCCGATGGGACTTGTAGTCCCATCGGACGATGCCTGCACAGACCCCCGGAGCCTGCACAGACCACCGGCAGGCCGGCACAGCCCCCCGGCAGGCCGGCACAGCCCCCCGGAGCCTGCACAGACCACCGGCAGGCCGGCACAGCCCCCCGGCAGGCCGGCACAGCCCCCCCGGAGCCTGCACAGCCCCCCGGCAGGCCGGCACAGCCCCCCGGCAGGCCGGCACAGCCCCCCGGAGCCTGCACAGACCACCGGCAGGCCGGCACAGACCACCGGAGCCTGCACAGACCCCCTGGCAGGCCGGCACAGCCCCCCGAAAGGCCCGTACAGACCCCAGAGAGGCTGTACAAGGGCAGGAAAGGGTTTTTCTTATTCCGATACCGGAAGTCCCATAGACTTGAATGGGACTTCCGGTATCGGAATCGGCGATACCGATACTTTTTTTAAAGATCGGCCGATACCATCCGATACGATACTTTGAAGTATCGGACGGTATCGCTCAACTCTAAGCGTGACATGTTAGAATAGAATAGATACTGTATACAGTGTCTTGCGAAAGTATTCGGCCCCCTGGAACTTTTCAACCTTTTCCCACATATCATGTTTCAAACATAAACATATCAAATGAAAATTTTTGGTGAAGGATCAACAACAAGTGGGACACAATTGTGAAGTTTAACGAAATTTATTGGTTATTTTAAATTTTTGTGGAAATTCAAAAACTGAAAAGTGGGGCGTGCAATATTATTCGGAACTTTAACTTAATACTTTGTTGCGCCACCTTTTGCTGCAATTACAGCTGCAAGTCGCTTGGGGTATGTCTCTATCAGTTTTGTACATCGAGAGACTGAAATTCTTGCCCATTCTTCCTTGGCAAACAGCTCGAGCTTGGTGAGGTTTGATGGAGATCGTTTGTGAACAGCAGTTTTCAGCTCTTTCCAAAGATTCTCGATTGGATTCATGTCTGGACTTTGACTTGGCCATTCTAACACCTGGACATGTTTATTTGTGAACCATTCCATTGTAGATTTTGCTTTATGTTTGGGATCATTGTCTTGTTGGAAGACAAATCTCCGTCCCAGTCTCAGGTCTTTTGCAGACTCCAACAGGTTTTCTTCAAGAATAGTCCTGTATTTGGCTCCATCCATCTTCCCATCAATTTTGACCATCTTCCCTGTCCCTGCTGAAGAAAAGCAGGCCCAAACCATGATGCTGCCACCACCATGTTTGACAGTGGGGATGATGTGTCCAGGGTGATCTGCTTTGCCTTTACGCCAAACATATCATTTGGCATTGTTGCCAAAAAGTTCGATTTTGGTTTCATCTGACCAGAGCACCTTCTTCCACATGTTTGGTGTGTCGCCCAGGTGGCTTGTTGCAAACTTTAAACAACACTTTTTATGGATATCTTTGAGAAATGGCTTTCTTCTTGCCACTCTTCCATAAAGGCCAGATTTGTGCAGTGTGCGACTGATTGTTGTCCTATGGACAGTCTGTCCCACCTCAGCTGTAGATCTCTGCAGTTAATCCAGAGTGATCATGGGCCTCTCGGCTGCATCTCAGATCAGTCTTCTCCTTGTCTGAGATGAAAGTTTCGAGGGACGGCAGGGTCTTTGTAGATTTGCAGTGGTATGATACTCCTTCCATTTCAATATGATCGCTTGCACAGTGCTCCTTGAGGTCTTTAAAGTTTTGGAAATCATTTTGTATCCAAATCTGGCTTTAAACTTCTCCACAACAGTATCACGGACCTGCCTTTTGTGTTCCTTGGTCATCATGATGCTCTCTGCTTCTAACAGAACCCTGAGACTATCACAGAGCAGGTGCATTTATACAGAGACTTGATTACACACAGGTGGATTATAGTTATCATCATTAGTCATTTAGCACAACATTGGATCATTCAGGGATCCACAATGAACTTCTGGAATGAGTTTGCTGCACTGAAAGTAAAAGGGCCGAATAATATTGCGCGCCCCACTTTTCAGTTCTTGCATTTCCACAAAAATTTAGAATAACCAATACATTTCATTCAACTTCACAATTGTGTCCCACTTGTTGATTCTTCACCAAAAATTTACATTTTGTATCTTTATGTTTGAAGCATGATATGTGGGAATAGGTTGAAAGGTTCCAGGGGGCCGAATACTTTCGCAAGGCACTGTATACTTGTGTATAAACCGACCCGAGTATAAGCCGACCCCCCTAATTTTGCCCCCAAAAACTGGGAAAACTTATTGACTCACATATAAGACTAGGGAGGGAAATGCATCAGCTACTGATAAATTTCAAAAATAAAAATAGATACCAATAAAAGTAAAATTAATTGAGACATGAGTAGGTTAAATGTTTCTGAATTTCCATATTGAATCAGGAGCCCCATATAATGCTCCATACAGTTCATGATGGCCCCATAAGATGCTCCATACAAAATAAGCCCCATATAATGCTGCACAAAGGATAATAATGGCCCCATAAGATGCTCCATAGAATAATATGCCCCATATGCTGCCCCATAAAATGCTCCATAGATTATGCCCCTTAAGATGCTCCATAGATTATGCCCCATAAGATGCTCCATAGATTATGCCCCATAAGATGCTCCATACATTATGCCCCATAAGATGCTCCATATATTATGCCCCATAAGATTCTCCACACATTATGCCCCCATAAGATGCTCCATACATTATGCCCCCATAAGATGCTCCATAGAATCGACCCCATATGCTGCTGCTGCAAACAAAAAAAAGACATACTCTCGTCGCTGGGGGCCAGGTGCTGTTGTCCTGAGCAGGTGGGGACACTGGCGCACTATGGGGGCCAGGTGCCGGTGTCCCCGCTGGCTCAGGACCCCGGCACTTGCGATATTCACCTGTCCCCGGTCCATCACTGCACACCACTCTGTCTTCCGGGTCCCTCTGTCAGTGACTGTTCAAAGCTCTGAACTACTTTCATTCGAAACGTGTTGCTTCAGCATTAGTGCGGCTTGTCCGTTACTTTTGGAAGCTGAATTGGAATTTTTTTTGGACTGTATACAGATGTCAGTGACAAATACAATTAGTACAGTGTGTGTAGCTTACTGCACATCTATTTAATTATTAAAAGATTAGAATTCTGAAAAAAATGGTATGGGCTCCCACATAATTTTTGTAACTAGCAGAGGGAAAGCCGACGGTTGGGGGCAGATGTTTATAGCCTGGGAAGGGGATAACACCCATGGAGCTTCCAAAGCTATTAATATCATCTCACAGCTGTATAATTATCCTTTACTGGCTATTAAAATGGGGGCCCCCCCTAAAAATGTTGTAGGGTTCCCCTATAACTAGCCACCCCAGAAAAGGGGCATGTCTAAGATTCACCAATTCTGGCACTTAGCCTTGTTCTTCCCACTTTCCCTGTAGCGGTGGCATGACGAGGTCATAAATATGATTTAATAACGATTATTAAAGGAGTCTGTGTCTTTCTTTCAATTAATGTGATTATGGGGTTAGTAATGGGGGAGTCTTATTGACGCCTCTCCATTGCTATCATCCCACTTGTCACCGTTACAGGGCAACTGGGAAAAGCAAGGCTAAGTGCAAGTATTGGCGCATCTTAGAGAAGCACATTTTGTGGGACAGCTGAGAGCTGATGTTTTTAGCCTGGGGGTCTAATATGAATTAATATCAGCCTACAGCTGTCTGCATAGCCTTTGCTGGTTATTAATTATAGGGGGACCCTATGTCATTTTTTCTGAAAAATAATCTTTTATTAATTAAATACATGTCCAGTAATTTGTACACACTGTTAGGGTTGGTGGATTGCACTAAATAAAATATAAAATAAAGGGCAATCGCAACCTGAGGTCCACCATGCAGAGATGAAACTGCTGCTATTATGAAAAAAGACGGAAACAAAACAGCGAGCATTACCTTAAACACACTGTGCTAACGTCACACAGTGTGAACGGGACACTGAGTACCAATCTCAGTTACTTTACAGAGAGGTAGTGCACAAGAAATCTAAGTCCTATACCCTGTTACCGTCACAGAGAGGAAGTATAAAGATTGAGCATGCTCTGTAACTGAACTGTGCTAACCGCACACCTGAACTAAACAGATGCTAAGCCAAGCGGCTAGTTACCCCAGTCCTGACACTACTGGACTTGTGCCTGACCGGCACCCTAAGCATATGGCAGACTAGAGACTCAGGTGTGGAGCCATAGGTACAAAACCGTATAAGTGTGCTACCTGCCTGCCAACGTGTACAGTCTTGAGCATAGACAGACACACACAAACTTGCAGACAGAATGGTAGAGCAACCACCCATTCACAACAAAACATAAATGACACTAGAGAGCCTTTTATACGCTAGGCTCCACCCAAAACATTCATGCCCAGTCGGACAAAACGGCTGCAAACGAGATTAGCAGGCGCTAGTATTTTCCATACTTGCTGCTGTGTGTTTGGTGATGGATGCTTGGACTGGTGAATGACTTATTAAGAAACCCCTTCCCTCTGATAATACGAATGTGTGAGTGATTGTGATACAGCCAGTGTGCGCGCTAGCGCCAGCGCGCTCAAGCTCCATCTTTTACAGCAGCCAGCGTCTTGCATTGCGCCTGCTAAACGCGCTTGCAGCCATTTTGGGCGTCCGCAGTTGCGACGCCGTGCAGACGTCCAGTCACGGTAAGTCCATTTGGTGGTAGTGACGTCTCTAACTACCCCAATCTCTGGCTACCGCACGTGTGCCGCTGATTATCTGTGCAGTATATAAAGACTCAGCGTTTTTGTGTTTGTGTTCTTGTGTGCAGCTCTGTGAGTTCCAACAGAGCTTGCTTTTGTGCATCAGGTGCAGTCCTTCCCTGTGCACATTACCTTCCTGGTGCTCTGCCTTTTCAGCAGCGGTTATTACATCTGCCGCACGGTGGACCCCGGGCGGCAAACACGCTTTATTTATATTTTTTTTAAGCGTGTTGCGCCGCCATAACAGGTAGTCTAGGTTTCACATTTCACAGGAGGAAAATCCTTGAAAAATTCTTCCAACAGACTCCACCAATGGGGCATGAGTGGGTGTGTGTTATGGGAATTCTTTATATAGACCCTGTTTACAGCAGAATTCTTCACATTTGCTTGTATTTTCCATTGTGAAACATGGATCTGTGCTGGAAGAGTTTTCACTTCAACTTGGATCTGGACATCAGGATGGCTCAGGCTTATGCAGTTGCTTGCCATCAACAAAGGAGATTGAGAGAGACAGTGAAGACGGCAGCGGTGGCATTTGTGGATACATCCGATTATTGAACTCTGGGAGAGCCGTGGAGCGTACCACACCCTCTACAGCGAGCTCCAGGCAAACCTGGAGAAATTTACTGATTACACCCGGATGTCCCAACAAAGCTTCAGTGATTTGCTTGGTCATGTCCAAGAAGCCATCCGGAGACAGGACACACAGCTCAGTCGTGCGATTCCTACTGAGGAATGGCTCCTGGTCACATTACGGTATGTAGTATTGCAAAACCAATGCCTGCATAATTTTCTTTGTTGTGACATGTACTATTCCAAATCTGGCAGAATTATTGTTCTGCTATGTAGTAAACAAATGGCTGCAGTATTATTTTTATGCCATGTAGTAAACAAAAGGCTGCAGATTTATTTTTATGCCATGTATTTTTTTTATTTTATTTTTTTGTGTTTTAAAAATCCATATACATAAATATTAATTTTTGTTTTATCTTGGTTTCCCAGATTCCTGGCTACTGGAGAGAGCCTCTCTTCACTCCACTTCCAGTACCGGATTGGAATATTCACCTTGTCTGGAATTGTTGCGGACACCTGCCGGGCTTTGTGGATCATTCTCTGTCCTGAATTTATGCCCCTGCCCACCGCCAAAAAGTGGATGGAAATAGCAGAAAAATTCTGGACAGTCTGCAATTTCCCCAACTGTTTGGGAGCGGTTGATGGGAAACACATCCGGATTATCAAACCAAAAAGAACTGGATCTGAGTACTGTAACTACAGTACTCATGGCCATTTCGGATGCAGACTGTGTGTGACAGTGGACATTGGGGCATTTGGCCATGGGAACGACTCCCAGGCATTTAAGAACTCGGACATGGGCCGGAGGTTGTATGGCAACCAGTTCAATTCCCCCATGCCACGGCCTCTTCCCAACACCGAAGGACCGCCACAGCCATTTGTAATGGTTGGGGATGAGGCATTCCAGATGTGCCAAAACCTGCTCAAACCCTGCTCCAGCCGGGACTTGGACCACACCAAAAAAATTTTTAATTACAGGCTGACCAGGGCCAGAAGAACTGTAGAGTGTGCCTTTGGTATACTTGTCTCCAGATGGCGCATTCTCGGCACAGCCATTAATATTAAACTGGAAACAGTGGATGAGGTGGTGAAGGCCTGTGTGGTTCTACATAATTTTGTGATGGCTAGAGAGCACCCGAACTTTGAACTCGATGATGCATCTCCTATCCCATTGCCTGAATATACTCAGCACCCTCTCAGGTCCTCCGTTGAAGTTGGCCAAATGAGGGACCAATTTGCGGCCTACTTCAACTCAGATGTAGGACGGGTGGAATGGCAAGATCAAATGGTGTAAAAATGTTTTCTTGTGTGTATGTTAATAAAAAACCTGTTTTGATACCTGTACCGAGTGCACTCTGTCTTTCTACACTCCAATACAATAATCAACTGGCCAGGAATACCAGTGAATTCATGATGCTGTGTTTTGTGCATCATGAATTTACTACTACTCCTGACCAGGTGACTATACATACACACACAAGTTGTATGACCTTTATCATCTCTACAGTGTGTTCAATTAGCAGCGACGGTGGAGATAATACAACTAATATTTGTGTCACATGGCCTGATGTTACAAATAGTGATTTGGGGATGCACTAGCATCCATCACTCTTTATGACACATGACCCTGTGACTATAAATATTATTTGTAGTATCATCGCTGTGGCTTGAGTTTGATCGCAGACTGGAGACATAATAAAGTTTATACAACTTCTACAATACCCAGGTCTGGTGTCATGCTGAAGTTACGATGCCCAAACTAATGCATCATGACTTCAGAAAGTTATCACACATGGGCAGGAGAATACACATATGAGTTAAACTGCAGCATCGCTACAGTCTGCTTGAAATATATGCAGACTGAAGCGATGCTGCAGGTTAAAAGTTATGTGTATTCACCTGCCCAGGTGTGATAGTTATGATACAAGGCCAGGGTATTGTACATATAACGTGTATTTTCCCCATCATGTCATCAGTTTATTCAACACACACTGAATAGAGGATGTGGTTAATTACAAGGTATATCTAGAATCCCCTTGCCTTGTTTCACAAATAGTTAAATGATGATGGTAAAAAAACACCATAGTCAATTAACTTTTTATGATACCTGGCAAGGTACCAATAGTTATGCCTTGCACTCAACACCATCCTCTATTCCAGGGTTCCCCAACTCCAGTCCTCAAGGCCCACCAACAGATCATGTTTTCATGATTTCCTTTGTATTGCACAGGTGAAGCAATTATCACCTAAGCAATACAAAGGAAATCCTGAAAACATGATCTGTTGGTGGGCCTTGAGTACTGGAGTTGGGGAAACCTGCTCTATTCAGTCTGTGCAATATTAGCAGACTGAAGAGACTGGTGCTGAAAATACAAGCCATAGATTTGTGTTTTTGACTACACATATCTCCAAGACTGACACAAGAAACATGTATCAGTAATGGATCTATGTGGTGTTAAAAGCGCAAAGTGTACGGCGCAGTGTGTGCACGGCGCAGTGTGTGTAGGTGGCGAAAGACACATTAATCAAACCGTATTTGGTGAAAGCAGAATTGCACATTTATTTAAAAAAATACAAAAAACGCAAATTTTTTATTGTGAAGGACATTTGGGGGAAGATTGGGATGCTTTGGGGGTGTGGAGAGATGAGGAACGGCTGAAAGTTGAGGAACGGGTTCTAGGGGAAGGGGCGATGAAAGTACTGGGGGAAGGGAGCTCAGGGATGGAACTGGAGGCAGGGTGAGACACATTAGGAGGAGAGGGGGAGGGACAAACAAAGTCTTTTGGTTTTTTTGCTTCTTTGGGACAGGAGTCTCCTGCCTGGACCGACTTCCACCGTGTGACCGCCTTTCATTGCTCGACTGCCTTGAGCTGGTGGACCATAGGCTTGATGAGTAAAAGAGTGAATGTGGGTCACCCCTCTGATGCTCGGTGGTGGTGGTGCTCCTAGAAGTGGCGGTGGCGGTGCTCCTAGAAGGAGAAGAAGTCGTGTCGGTGCTCCTAGGAGGAGAAGTGGTGGTGGTGCTCCTAGGAGGAGAAGTGTGTTGTGAATTCGCATTCTGGCCTACCTCTGGTTACTAGTGAAGGTAGTGGAGCTGGTTGTATTGACAGAGGGGTCGTGAGATCTCTTCCCGGGCTCCCTCTG
The DNA here is from genome assembly GCF_039654945.1 of Dendrobates tinctorius. Classification (NCBI taxonomy): domain Eukaryota; kingdom Metazoa; phylum Chordata; class Amphibia; order Anura; family Dendrobatidae; genus Dendrobates; species Dendrobates tinctorius. The sequence goes on along the minus strand of NW_027361829.1, from coordinate 27,592,551 downwards.
GTGGTTACTGGTGGTAATGGAGCTGGTCTAATTAACAGAGGCCTGCCACCTGATAATGAGGAGGATGACTGGAGATCTGGAATTTCTGACTGGATTTAAGACAGCCGACTCCCTCTATCCCTGCTGGTGATTTTTTCCTGCCTCCTGTGGTCTTAGTTTCCAGCTCAGTCTCGGCATGCTCAGCTAAGTGTTCTTTTGCTATTGTTCACATTTGATCTGGTTTTGTCTATTTCAGTTTTGTGTGTCAGCCAGCTCCGGCTGAGGCTGTGCTGAATTTCCATCCTTATGTTACTGCTTGTGCCAGTTTGTTTTTGTCCATTATTAGATTGGCCTCTTTTTGCTCTGCTTTCAGATTATGCTAGATTGCTGATATAGTGGGAAAAGTCTAGTGACTTCTGTATTTTTCTATGAGACGTGTTGGGCATTTTTTGCAGGGTTTTTTGCGTGATTGCGTGATCCTGTCCTGTTAGTGTGGGCCCCATCGTTTGCTCAGTCTATTTTCCTACCTGCGTTTGTGTTTTGATCTTGTCTCACCGACAATATATGTTTGGGGGCTATCTATTCCTTTGGGGTCTGCTCTGGGGCAGTTTAGATTTCCCCATTCTTGCTTTAGGCTTATTTAGTTCTCCAGCTGTATCGAGGGATCTAGGATCATCGCAGGCACGCTCCACGGCTACTGCTAATTGTGTGGATAGGATCAGGGGTCTGCAATCCGCTTAGTTACCAACCTCTCTGGTTTTCTGTGGATTAGCTTGGTCTTGCTTTCCTCCTCGGTGACCCAATCATAACAGAAGTGGTGGCGGTGCTCCTAGGAGGAGAAGTGGTGACGGTGCTCATATGATGAGGAGTGGTGGCATTGCTCCTTGGAGGAGAAGTGGTGGCGGTGCTTCTATGATGAGGAGTGGTGGCAGTGCTCCTTGAATGATGAGGAGTGGTGATGGTGCTCCTTGAATGATGAGGAGCGGTGGCGGTGCTCCTTGAATGATGATGAGTGGTGGCGGTGCTCCTAGACGGAGAAGTGGTGGCGGTGCTCTGAACAGGAGAATAGTTGGCAGTGGCCCAAGCAGGTTCTGCGGTGGCGGTGCTCCAAGATGGTGCTCCGGTGGTGGTGCTCCAGACAGGAGCAGTGCTTGCCATGGTGGTGGCGGGGGTGGAGTGTCCAGCAGCACTCGGCATTGGTGTGGTGTAGTGCTGTCCAGCTTGGCTAGGAATGCAGGTGGCCATGCAGTGGTATGCAGCAGAAGTCGGTAGTGAGGTGTAGCGAGTCAGTGGTGGCACTGTTGGAAATGACACCACTGACTGCTGCACGTACCGATTCTGCTGCATAGCCTGCAAGTAAGCAGTGTTGCTCTGGACTAAGGTGATCCGCCATGCCCCATTCAATTTTACTGAAAAAATGGTGCGCTGGTCTGTTGAGGTCGGCCTCCAGATGGTCAAGGCGCTGGTCGACAGAGTTGAAGCGGTGTTCCATGTGGGTAAAACCGCGTTCCATGAGTGAAAAACAGCTTCCCACTCTATCTGAGAGCGACTTGAGGCTGGCATGAAAGACCTCGCTCAAGTGCATAAACTCGGGCATAACATTCCTGTCTGAGGCCCTATGCCGCTGGCGGGAAGTGCCCGCATAACCAGTGGCAGAGACCTGGGACAGGGGAACACCTGATTGACCAGCTTCCTGGTCACCAGCTGTCCATGATGCTGACCTGCAAGCTGCTTCCTGGCTGTCGGATGGCTGGGACGGGTCCGAGGTCGTCCTATGCAGGACCGCTCCAGGGACAGGTTGCAGGGTTCTGCTCCAAGTGCTGTGGAAAGAAAAGAAAAACATTACTATCATGCATTCACAAGAAGCATCAGCTGTGGAATATAAAAGCACAGATTATTAAAAAAAAATATATATATAATACTTACGCTCTGGTGGCCAGGACCGGTCTTAGTAACGCCAACTCACGATGAAAGCGGTACTTTCTTCTGGTCCTTGCTACAGAACCACTGCAAACCTGACCCTCAGCACGAACATCAATGTTGAAGCAATCCTTCATCGAGTGCCAATGTGTGCGGACTTTGTTCACTGTTGGAAAAACAAAGAAAAAACGTTATACAATGCACTGATAGCAACATCTGTATCATCACACACACCTGAGTGAACTTGGCAAATATTCAATGCGGCATCACAAAAGAATTCAATAGACAATGCAGTCACTGTTGATCCTGAGGACACTATTGTGTTTCCTGCTAGAATATATTCTAGCAGGAAACACACCAGTATCTTCAGGAGCAAGAGTCAAAGCAGGAACAATACAGAAGCAAAATACACAATGCAGTCACTGTTGATCCTGATGACACTGTTGTGTTTATGCTAGAATATATTCTAGCAGGAAACACCAGTATCATCAGGAGCAAGAGTCAAAGCAGGATCAATACAGCAGTACAATACACAATACTGTCACTGTTAATCCTGAGGACACTGTTGTGTTTACTGCTAGAGTATATCTAGGAGGAAGCACACCAGTATCATCAGGAGCAAGAGTGAAAGCAGGATCAATACAGCAGTACAATACACAATGCAGTCACTGTGGATCCTGAGGACACTGTTGTGTTTACAGCTAGAATATATTCTTGAAGGAAACACACCAGTATCATCAGGAGCAAGAGTCAAAGCAGGAACAATACAGAAGTAAAATACACAATGCAGTCACTGTTGATCCTGAGGACACTGTTGTGTTTCCTGCTAGAATATATTCTAGCAGGAAACACATCAGTATCATCAGGAGCAAGAGTGAAAGCAGGATCAATACAGCAGTACAATACATAATGCTGTCACTGTTGATCCTGAGGACACTGTTGTGTTTAATGCTAGAATATATTCTAGCAGGAAACACACCAGTATCATCAGGAGCAAGAGTGAAAGGAGGATCAATGCAGCAGTACAATACACAATGCAGTCACTGTGGATCCTGAGGACACTGTTGTCTTTACTGCTAGAATATATTCTAGCAGGAAACACACCAGTATCATCAGGAGTAAGAGTCAAAGCAGTGAACAATACAGAAGTACAATACACAATGCAGTCACTGTTGATCCTGAGGACACTGTTTTGTTTCCTGCTAGAATATAATCTAGCAAGAAACACACCAGTATCATCAGGAGCAAGAGTGAAAGCAGGATCAATACAGCAGTACAATACACAATGCAGTCACTGTGGATCCTGAGGACACTGTTGTGCTTACTGCTAGAATTTATTCTAGCAGGAAACATACCAGTATCATCAGGAGCAAGAGTGAAAGCAGGATCAATACTGCAGTACAATGCAAAATGCAGTCACTGTTGATCCTGAGGACACTGTTGTGTTTACTGCTAGAGTATATCTAGGAGGAAGCACACCAGTATCATCAGGAGCAAGAGTGAAAGCAGGATCAATACAGCAGTACAATACACAATGCAGTCACTGTGGATCCTGAGGACACTGTTGTGTTTACAGCTAGAATATATTCTAGCAGGAAACACACCAGTATTATCAGGAGCAAGAGTCAAAGCAGGAACAATACAGAAGTAAAATACACAATGCAGTCACTGTTGATCCTGAGGACACTGTTGTGTTTCCTGCTAGAATATATTCTAGCAGGAAACACACCAGTATCATCAGGAGCAAGAGTGAAAGCAGGATCAATACAGCAGAACAATACACAATGCAGTCGCTGTTGATCCTGAGGACACTGTTGTGTTTCCTGCTAGAATATATTCAAGCAAGAAGCACCAGTATCATCAGGAGCAAGAGTCAAAGCAGGATCAATACAGCAGTACAATACACAATGCTGTCACTGTTGATCCTGAGGACACTGTTGTGTTTACTGCTAGAGTATATCTAGCAGGAAACACACCAGTATCATCAGGAGCAAGAGTGAAAGCATGATCAATACAGCAGTACAATACACAGTGCAGTCACTGTTGATCCTGAGAACACTGTTGTGTTTCCTGCTAGAATATATTCTAGCAGGAAACACACCAGTATCATCAGGAGCAAGAGTGAAATCAGGATTAATACAGCAGTACAATACCCAATGCAGTCACTGTTGATCCTGAGGACACTGTTGTGCTTACTGCTAGAATTTATTCTAGCAGGAAACATACCAGTATCATCAGGAGCAAGAGTGAAAGCAGGATCAATACTGCAGTACAATGCAAAATGCAGTCACTGTTGATCCTGAGGACACGGTTATGTTTATCATCAGAAGCGAGAGTCAAAGCAGGATCAATACAGCAGTGCAATACACAATGCAGTCACTGTTGATCCTGAGGACACTGTTGTGTTTACTGCTAGAATATATTCTAGCAGGAAACACCAGTGTCATGGTTAGGGCATGGTTAACTTTTGCCAGCCTTTCTTTGGATCTGGGAGGGGTATTTATACTCACTCCAGACTAGGATTCCCTGTCAGCTATACTGTTATTCCGGCTGTGTGTCTGACCCCCTTGGTGTGCGTGTATACTGCATTGCTTGTTTGATTCCCGTGTATGACCCGGTCTGTCCCCTCACTCTGTTCTCTGTCTCACATTTTGGTACTATTGTCTTCTCCGGTACTGACCTCCTGGCTTGGCTATTGTTACTCCGTTACAGTTTGTCCCTATTGTACCATCCATTGCCCGTTCTGGCTTTCTGATCTATTGCTATGTCCTGACTATTCGCTCTGTCTAACCCTTTTGTACTGTCCTGCTATCTCGTGCTGTGACCCTGCTTGATCTGGTTTATGTCCCTTTCTATACCCCTTGGTAACTTGTCCCATATTTACCTTTCTAGGAGTTTCCCTGCAACTCCTAGCTATCAGGATCCTGTCAGCGCCGGCGAACTGCTGTGGCTGAACAGGGTAACTCAACCAGACTACGGGAGGACCCGGGGTCCGATACTGCAGTTCAAGGACCTACGATCATGTGACCACAGGGGGCGTGGCTTAACGTCCTGCTGCAGGAGAGGGCTATAGGGTTCTATTACAGCAATCCTGGAGTAAAGGCTAGGGAAACTCAGGTCAGACAAGCGGGGGTCATACACAGGGAGAAAGGCGTGGTACCAGAGAGACAAGCAGAGGATATTCAAAATGTAAGCAATGAATCATACACAGAGATAGCAACGCGGTACAAGGGAGGCAGTCAGAGAGTAGTCAGGTCCAAGGCAAAAGAGTCATACTTGGGAATAGCAGAGCAGTACAAAAGGAACAGGCAGAACTCGTAACAGGGACAGAACCGGATCAAAACCAAGCAATCATAAAGTATCACAGTCACAAAGCACACCAGGGTCACACACTCAGCCAAGGGTCTGAGTATAAGCAACGAGGAATGAGCCCACAATGAGGCTATAAAAAGCCTCCCAGAATCTCAGAGTGAGGCCGTCCACATTAACCTCTGAACTACCTAATCCCACAAGCTGAGCAAACCATGACAGTACCCTCCTCTCAACGGGGGGGGCCTCCGGACCCCCAGGTTTCCCAGGATGCAGGGCATGAAGCGCACAAACCAGACGGTCAGCGTGTACTGACCTGGCTGGTACCCATGACCGCTCCTCCGGATCATACCCCGTCCAATGTACCAAATACTGCAAAGAGCCCAAAACCCACCTGGAGTCAGCAATATGTTGTACCTCGAACTCCATATGTTCCTCAACCAAAACTGGAGAAGGAAGAGTGTCAGTACCTTCCCTCATCGACCCCAAGGGTTTAAGTAAAGACCTGTGAAAAACATTATGGAGTTTTAAGGAGGGAGGAAGACGGAGGCGGTAGGCTACCGGGTTCACCACTTCGATGACCTCATAGGGGCCAATAAATTTAGGCCCCAGTTTGGCGGAGGGCAATCGAAGATTTATATTTCGTGTGGACAGCCACACCTTATCCCCACAAGACAGTGTCTGAGCTGTGTCCCTTTTCCTATCTGCAAAACGTTTAAATTTCTCCTGAGCCTTAAAAATATTTACACGAACCTTTGTCCAAAGGTCCTTGAAACGATTGACCCCGTCCTCTGCTCCCGGACAACCAGAATCTATCCGAGAAAATTTGCCAAAATGAGGGTAGATCCCATAATTAGTAAAGAATGGTGACCTACCAGTAGATTGGTTTTACCCGGTTGTTGAAGGCGAATTCAGCTAATGGTGAGGCATCAGACCAGTCGTTCTGCAAGGTAGAAGTCAGGCACCGAAGAATTTGTTCAAGCGACTGGTTGGTGCGTTCAGTTTGTCCGTTGGTTTCTGGGTAATACGCTGAGGAAAAAGACAGAGATATCCCCAATTTTTTGCAGAACGCCCGCCAGAACTTAGAAGCAAACTGAGTCCCCCTGTCTGACACAATATTAGTGGGAACCCTGTGCAAGCGTACCACCTGGGACAGGAAATGTCTAGAGAGCGTTTCTGTTGATGGTAAAATTGTCATGGGTACAAAATGTGCCAATTAAGAAAACCTGTCCACCACAACCCAAATAACAGTATACCCACGGGATGATGGAAGGTTGGTGATGAAGTCCATGGACAAGTGAGTCCATGGCCTTCCTGGGACTGTCAAAGGCACCAATTCCTCGGCCGGCCGGCAACTCGAGCTCTTTGAACGGGCACATATCCCACATGATGCAACATGTTTCTTGACATCTGAGGCCATTAAAGGCCACCAAAAGACTCTTGCCACTGCTTCCCGTGTGGCGGCTATACCAGGGTGTGCACTCAACTTTGAATCATGGAACTCCCACAGGAGTTTGTTGCGCAAATGCTGCGGGACAAACAATTTGTCTACTGGTTTGGAGCTTGGAGCCAAAGATTGAGCCCCCACAATCTCTTGCTCCAATTCTGATGACACCTCGGCAACCACGAGACTGGGTTGAAGAATGGGGGATGGCGAATCGGGGCGGATAGCGGCTCAAAACTATTCGATAAGGCATCAGCCTTTACGTTTTTAGACCCTGGCCGAAAGGTAATTGAAAACTGAAATCTGGAAAAAAAAGTGACCAGCGGGCTTGCCTGGGAGTCAGTCTTTTAGCCGATTTGATGTATTCTAAATTATTATGGTCAGTGATAACTGTAACAGGGTGAGCCGCCCCCTCCAAAAAGTGCCTCCATTCCTCGAACGCCAATTTAATAGCCAGAAGCTCTCTGTTGCCTATGTCATAATTTTTTTCCGCTGGAGAAAATTTCTTAGAAAAATAGGCACAGGGCCTGAGATTTGTCAGAGAAGCTGGTCCTTGTGACAAAACTGCCCCCACTCCCACCTCGGAAGCATCCACCTCAACCACGAATGGTTTGGAAGGATCCAGTTGGACCAGGATAGGAGCAGATGAGAAACAGTTTTTTTGCGTCAGAAAGGACTGTTTAGCTGATGAGGACCAGTTTCTGACATCTGCCCCCTTACAAGTGAGGTCCGTGAAGCGCTTAAGTATCCTAAGGTCCCGAGGCTGGACCCACTCCACAATAGCTTGCACCTTCTTGGGATCCATGCAAAATCCCTGAGGTGAAATTATCAGACCTAGAAATGACAATTCCTGAACAAAAAAATGAACATTTCTCGAGTTTGATGAACAATTGGTTTTCTCTGAGCCTCTGAAGCACTGTTTTAACATGCAACAAATGGGAAACTTCGTCAACAGAATATATCAGGATATCATCTAGGTATATCACTACAAAACGGCCGATAAGATCCGAAAATACCACATTGATAAAATTCTGAAACACTGCGGGTGCATTGGTGAGACCAAAAGGCATTACTAGATTTTCAAACAACCCCTCAGATGTAAGGAAAGCAGTTTTCCATTCGTCCCCTTTTCGTATTCTTATTAAGTTGTAAGCCCCTCTCAGATCCAGTTTAGAAAACCATTTGGAACCGGAGAGCTGGTTACAGAGATCAGGAATCAACGGTAGGGGATATGTGTTCCTGACAGTAATTTTATTTAGTTCACGAAAGTCGAGGCAGGGACGTAGGCCGCCATCTTTTTTCTTAACAAAGAAAAATCCCGCTGCAATCAGGGAAACCGAGGGTCTTATGTTCCTCTTACGAAGACTTTCAGAAATGTACTGTTTCATAGCTAGGCGCTCGGGGCCTGACAGATTGAACAGACGAGCTTTGGGCAATTTGGCTCCAGGAATCAGATTGATGGCACAATCAAATGGTCTATGAGGGGGTAATGCCTCGGCCTCGCTCTCAGAAAACACGTCCTCAAAGTCTTTCAGGAACTCCAGAATACCCTCCAGACTAGTAGAGGACACAGAGACAGGTTTTGCTATTTTCATACAACAAATTGATTTATGGTAACAATCAGCACACTTGGACCCCCACTTCACAATCTCCCCAGATTCCCAGTCAATCACTGGGTTATGGCACCGAAGCCACGGCATGCCCAGCACCAGTCCTGCTGGTAATTTGTCCATGACAAAACATTCAATTTCTTCCACGTGGGAACAACCGATTTTCAACGTAAATTTTTCAGAAACCAAAATTATCCCAGTTCGGGTAAGAGGAGATGAGTCGATAGCCATGACTTTAAGTGGTGTGGAAAGCCTGACTGTCCCTATCTAGTATTGGGAAACAACCTCAGAGTTGACCAGGTTGAGTGATGAACCACTGTCCACCAGTGCTGTAGAACAAAAACGGACATTGTCTATCAACAGTTCAACCCTTAGCAAAACTTTAGAACATGAGGAAGAAAGTACCTGAAGGTCTGGGCAGCCTCCTTGATCACTACCCAGACCTAGTCGTTTCCCGTCGCCTTTTAGGACAATGGGCATGAGGGACAATCCTTTTTCCAATGACCAGACTCCCCGCAATTAAAACAGAGCTGCTTCTCACGACGGCATTTCCTTTCCTTCTCTTTGACCGAAGTGGCGCCGATCTCCATAGGTTCATGAGCAGCAACAGTCTCTTTGCTGCCGGAGAATAGGGATGTCTCGGATTGCATGACACCCCTAGCCCGCAGTCTCCGGTCCATACGCAAGGCCTGAGTAATGGCATCCTCCAAGGTGTCAGGTGGGGAATGGAGGGCCAGATCATCTTGGAGGCGTTCGGACAGGCCTCTGCAGAATAAGCCCCGAAGGGCGGCATCATTCCATGAGACCTCCGCAGCCCAGCGTTGGTACTCCGCACAAAACCACTCAGCCGAGTGTTTACCCTGACGCACACTCATGACCATATCTTTAGCCACACATACTCTGTCAGGCTCATCATATATGCAGCCCAGGGCACCAAAGAAGGCATCCACTGTCATTCTCTCGGGGGCGACGAGAGACAGAGAGAAAGCCCAAGCTTGGGGGGCAGCCCGCAGCAGAGAAATAATAACCCCCACCCTCTGGAACTCGTCCCCAGAGGAACGGGGCCTAAAAGAAAAAAAAAAAGCTTACATCCCTCCCTGGAGGAACTAAACTCCTTCTTATCCCCTGAAAAGTGGTCGGTTAGTTTGACCGGAGACTCAGGGGATCCCACAGATACATCCCTATTACCGGGACCAGGAGACCCTGCCTCCATGGCCCCCTGCACAGTGTCCACCAACTGCTGCTGTGCATGGGCCATTGTGCATTGTTCCACACTGAGTTTTTGGAACATTTGAGTTAGCTGTTTGACCTAATCAGCCAAAACCTGCAGGGGATCCATAGTGCTAATTTGCTAATTTGCCCAGAAAATATACACAACTTTCCCCAACCCTAATAAATGTGCAGTCGCTTATAATATCAGGATCCTGTCAGCGCCAGCGGACTGCCACGGCTGAACAGGGTAACTCACCCAGACTACGGGAGGACCTGGGGTCCAATACTGCAGTACAAGGACCTACGATCATGTGACCACAGGGGGCGTGGCTTAGCATCCTGCTGCAGGAGAGGGCTATAGGGTTCTATTACAGGAATCCTGGAGTAAAGGCTAGGGTAACTCAGGTCAGACAAGCGGGGGTCAAACACAGGGAGGGTGGCGTGGTACCAGAGAGACAAGCAGAGAATAGTCAAAATGTAAGCAATGAATCATACACAGAGATAGCAACGCGGTACAAGGGAGGCAGTCAGAGAGTAGTCAGGTCCAAGGCAAAAGAGTCATACATGGGAATAGCAGAGCAGCGCAAAAGGAACAGGCAGAACTCGTAACAGGGACAGAACCGGTTCAAAACCAAGCAAGCATAAAGTATCACAGTCACAAAGCACACCAGGGTCACACACTCAGCCAAGGGTCTGAGTATAAGCGACGAGGAATGAGCCCACAATGAGGCTATAAAAAGCCTCCCAGAATCTCAGAGTGAGGCCGTCCACATTAACCTCTGAACTACCTAATCCCACAAGCTGAGCAAACCATGACACTAGCTCTGTGGAGCTTAGGTCACGCCCCCAGCAGTCACATGCTTCAGGTCCTGATAGTCTGAAGCATGCATCGTCACAGCTGCTGCCCTGCTCCACAGGTATCTTTGAGCACTGTTTTTGTACTCAGGACATGCGCACTGGCTCTGTGAGCAAGTGCCGTGCGGTGTTCCTGACATTATAGCTGACCATTTCAGTTTTTTTTCCTCTGAAGGAAAAAAAAAGTGTGTTATCCTCATGGAACCCATACAAGCTTTGGCTGATCAGGTCAAGCACCTGACCCAAATGTTCCACAAACTTAATGTGGAACAGCGCACAATGGCCCATACCCAGCAACAGTTGGTGGATACTGTGCAGGGGGCTGTTGCTGCATGGGCTCCTAGTGCTGGGGATAGAGATGTGTCATTGGCATCCCCCAAACCTCCGGTCAACTTGCCAGACTGTTTCTCAGGGGATAAATGGAGTTCAGGTCGTTCAGAGAAGAATGCAAGCTTTTTTTTTCTCTGAGGCCCCGCTCCTCCAGGGATGAGTTCCAGAGGGTGGGGGTCGGTCGTCATTTCCCTACTTTGGGGGGCTCCACAGGCATGGGCTTTCTCTCTCTCTTCCTCTGCTCCTGAACATTTGTCTGTGAATTTGTTCTTTGAGGCTCTGGGGCACATTTATGATGAGCCTGATAGAGTGCGTCTGGCAGAGGATATGGTGATGAGTGTGACACAGGAGAGGCACTCTGCTGAATGGTTCTGCTCAGAGTTTAGACATTGGACCACCGAAGTATCCTGGAACGATGCCGCCCTGAGGGGGTTGTTCCGCAGGGGCCTGTCTGACCGTCTGCAGGACGCTCTGGCATTACATCCTCCCCCTGATACCCTGGAGGATGCCATGATGCAGGCGGTCCGTATGGAGCAGAGACTTCGTGTTAGAGGAATGATGCAATAAGAGTCTCCCTTGTACCCCAAATTGTGTGACACTGCACCTGTATCTGAGCCCATGGAGGTTGGGTCAGTCTCGGTTAAGGAGAAAGAGAGAAGGCACCATAGAGACAATCTACTATGCTTTTACTGTGGAGCCTCTGGACATTGGAAAAGGAATTGCCCCTCCTGCCCTTCTTCAGAGAAACCATCAGAGAAACGACTGAGTCTGGGCAACAATCCCAGACTCCCAGGTACATTTTTTCTCACATACAAAGATGGTGCTCCAGTTTGAATTGGAACTTGCTGGCAGTCCTGTTATGACCACCACCTTTGTTGACTGTGGTTCCTCCATTAATCTGATTGATGCCCAAGTTGTGACTCTTAATAAGATAGGGACAGTCAGGTTAAAAGACCCTGTTGAAATTGTGGCTGTGGATTCATCCCCTCTTACCTGCGATGGAATTTTCTTTATGTCTGAAGTTTTTTTCTATGAAAATGGGTTCCACTCATGTGGAAAAGTTAAGTTGTTTCATTATTAATAATCTGCCTGCAGGACTGGTTTTGGGGATGCCCTGGTTGCAACGCCACAATCCTCTCATTGATTGGGTGAAGGGGGAGATCATCCGATGGGGATGTAATGATAATGGTCTGTGTTGTAACCCCATTGCTTTTGTCAATCTGATAAGATCTGTATCTGTGTTGTCTGTCGGTCTGGAGGGTATTCTGGAGTACCTGAGAGACTTTGAAACCATGTTTTCCGAAAGCGAGGCTGAGGCGCTCCCACCACATAGACCATTTGATTGTGCTATCGATTTAGTACCTGGAGCCAAATTACCCAAGGCTCGTTTGTTTAATTTGTCCGGGCCTGAGCGCCAAGCTTTGAAAGAGTACATCAAAGAGAGCCTTCGCAAGGGGCATATTCGGCCCTCGGTCTCACCCGTGGCAGCGGGGTTTTTCTTTGTAAAGAAAAAAAGATGGTGGGTTGCGACCGTGCCTCGACTTTCGGGAACTGAACAAAATTACTGTTAAGAACACATACCCTCTCCCGTTGATTCCTGATCTATGCAACCAAGTCACGGGGGCCAAATTGTTTTCTAGCTCGATCTACGAGGGGCTTATAACCTTATAAGGATCCGGGAGGGGGGCAAATGGAAAACAGCATTCCTGACAACTGAGGGGCTGTTTGAAAACCTGGTTATGCCCTTCGGCCTCACTAACGCTCCTGCTGTTTTTCAGAACTTCATTAATGTTGTTTTTTCTGACTTGAGTGGGCGTTATGTAGTCATCTACTTGGATGACATCTTGATATACTCTGAGGACAGTCAGTCACACTTACACCATTTTCGTACGGTTCTTATGAGACTCCGGGAAAACCATTTGTATGCTAAGCTGGAGAAGTGCTCATTTTCTATGCAAGAACTGTCTTTTCTGGGTGTAATTGTATCCGGGGAGGGATTCTGCATGGATCCAGGGAAGGTTCAGGCCATTACCAATTGGGTGCAGCCTCATGACCTGAAGGGGTTGCAGCGATTTCTGGGTTTCGCTAATTATTTTAGGAAGTTCATTAAAGGGTTCTCGCAGGTGGTGAAACCCTTGACGGACCTCACTCTTAAAGGGGCAGATGTAAAAAATTGGTCCGTGGCCGCAAAAACTTCCTTCCTTACATTAAAGAAGTGTTTTACCACAGCCCCTGTTTTGGTACAACCCGATTCGTCAAGACCTTTTATCATCGAGGTCGACGCTTCGGAGGTGGGGGTGGGGGCAGTATTGTCACAGGGCCCCTCTACCCTGACTAACCTCAAACCCTTTGCCTTTTTCTCTAAGAAGTTCTCTTCGGCAGAGAGAAACTATGATGTCGTTAACAGGGAATTGTTAGCGGTTAAATTGGCCCTCAAAGAATGGGGCATTTTTTGGAGGGGGCCACTCATCCCAATACGGTCATCACTGATCATAAAAACCTGGCCTATATCGATTCAGCTAAGAGATTGACCCCCAGACAGGCTCGGTGGGCACTTTTTTTTTCTTGATTTCATTTTACCATCACGTTCCGACCAGGGTCTAAAAATGTAAAGGTGGATGCCTTATCCCGAAGTTTTGATTCTGTGTCCCCTCCAGAACCTCCTTCCTCCATTCTTCAACCAGGAGTGGTTGTAGCCGAAATCTCCTCTGAGTTACAGAGAGAGATTCTGGAAGCACAAGCACAAGCTCCCAGGAATAAACCCCCAGGTAAATTGTTTGTATCAGAACAATTCCGTCTCACACTCCTTCAAGAATTTCATGATTCTGTGTTAAGTGCACACCCTGGTATTGCAGCTACCCAGGGGGCAGTAGCTAGGGGTTTTTGGTGGCCCTCTATGGGTACTGATATAAAAAGGTTTGCAAATACTTGTGGGGTGTGCGCGCGCTCTAAAAGCTCTCAGGTCCGTCCGGCCGGGGAATTGGTGCCTTTGCCAATTCCGGATAAACGATGGACACACCTGTCCAAGGACTTTATCACTAATCTTCCATCTTCCAATGGCAACTCAGTGGTATGGGTAGTGGTTGATAGATTTTCTAAGCAAGGCCACTTTGTGCCATTACCTGCGTTACCATCTGCTGAAACCTTGGCCCGCTTGTTTATACAGCACATTGTTCGATTGCATGGAGTGCCCGTGAACGTGGTGTCGGACAGGGGTGTGCAATTTGTGGACAGGTTTTAGAGAGCGTTTTGTATGAAGTTGGGGGTCACGTTATCATTCTCCTCTGCCTATCACCCGGAATCCAATGGACAGACTGAACGCACCAACCAGTCGTTGGAGCAGATTCTGAGATGCCTGGCCTCCTCCAGACAGTAAGACTGGTGTGAGGTATTAGCCATGGCAGAATTTGCATTCAACTGTCGTATTACTCAGTCTACCAGAAAATCTCCCTTTCAGGTCAATTATGGGTTTTTTCCACAGTTTGGGGATTTTTCCCGTATGGATTCGGATTGCCCTGGTGCCGAGGGGATGGTACAACAGTTAAAAACCCACTGGAGGGAGGTGCAGGGGAACATCTCCAAAGCCCAGAAGAAGTGCAACCATTTTACGGACAGGAGGAGGGGGTTGGGTCCTGCGTTAACAGTGGGGGAAAAAGTCTGGTTGTCCACCCGTAACATCAAACTTAAATACCCTCGATGAAGTTGGGCCCAAAATTTATTTGCCCATACAAGATTGTAGAGGTGATCAACCCGGTGGCATACAGATTACAGTTGCCCACCTCCTTCAAAATATCTATCGTCTTCCACAGGTCCTTATTAAAACCTGTGGGGACAGTTAGAGAAGATCCCTCATCTGTGGCTCCACCAGTGTTGGTAGAGGGTCAACTGGAGTATGAGGTAGGGCACATCATTGATTCACGGTGGGTGTGCCGGAGACTTCAGTACCTTATTCATTGGAAGGGATATTCCGTTGAGGATCGGTCATGGGTTCCAGCCAGTTCGGTGCACGCTGATCGACTGGTGCGGGCATTTCATGCCAGATACCCTGAGAAAACTGGGGGTCCAGTGGCCCCCCATTAAGATGGAGGCACTGTCATGGTTAGGACATGGTTAATGTCCTGTTCTCACAGGGTTAACTTTTGCCGGCCTCTCTTTGGATCTTGGAGGGGTATTTATACTCACTCCAGACTAGGATTCCCTGTCAGCTATACTGTTATTCCGGCTGTGTATCTGACTCCCCTGGTGTGCATGTATACTGCATTGCTTGTTTGATTCCCATGTATGACCCGGTCTGTCCCCTCACTCTGTTCTTTGTCATACATTTTGGTACTATTGTCTTCTCCGATTCTGACCTCCTGGCTGGGCTATTGTTACTCCGTTACAGTTTGCCCCTATTGTACCGTCCATTGCCTGTTCGGGTTTTCTGATCTATTGCTATGGCCTGACTATTCGCTCTGTCTAACCCTTTGGTACTGTCCTGCTATGTTGTGCTTTGACCAGGCTTGATCTGGTTTACATCCCTGTCTATGCCCCTTGATAACTTGTCCCGTAGTTACCTTTCTAGGAGTTTCCCTGCAGCTCCTAGCTCTGTGGAGCTTAGGTCATGCCCCCAGCAGTCACATGCTTCAGGTCCTGATAGTCTGAAGCACGCATCATCACCTCTGTTGCCCTGCTCCACAGGTATCTTTGAGCACTGTTTTTGTACTCAGGACACGCGCACTGGCTCAGTGTGCAGGTGCAGTGTGGTGTTCCTGACAACCAGTATCATCAGGAGCAAGAGTCAAAGCAGGATCAATACAGCAGTACAGTACACAATGCAGTCACTGTTGATCCTGAGGACACTGTTGTGTTTACTGCTAGAATATATCTAGCAGGAAACACAACAGTATCATCAGGAACAAGAGTCAATGCGGCATCACAGAGCATGGAAGTACTTACTAAGTGCCTTTTTGGAAGTTGGAGAGGCGCTGACCCAGCCATCCATCATCGCTGTGGCCACCTCATTCCAGAGTTGCCGGGTCACCACAGTGTCCTTGTACTGCTGGTAATGGCTGTTCCACAACGGGACACACTGCTGGACCAGGCAGATCAGGGCGTCGTTGTCCAAGTAAATGTCTTCATCCTGTTGTGGAAACTAGAAAAAAAAACATTATAATCTTGGAAATGTTGGAGAATGAAAAAGATAGAAAAAGAAACAGAAAAGAAGCAAGATAGAAGTTAAAAAACTGGACAGAAAAAAAGGAAGAGAAAAAATAAATTAAAAAAAGGGACATTCAAAGACTATATACTTACCATCCGTCTCCTCGCCGGGCTAGGCTGCCCCCGCTGTTCCACCTCACTTGCCAGGTCCGATGATGCGGTCTGTAAAGAAAAAAAATTATTACACATTAGTAGAAGCAGCTATACTTACCCAAAGGCAGCAAGATCTTCACCTCACGCTCTGCTTGGGCCAGTTCTTGCTGGGATGGAGAATATTCCGATCCAGAAGACATGCTGGAATTTAACCAAAAAAAAATTAGCACATAATAAATTTGAAAGGACAGGCACACATTGTGTTGAAGAATACTCACATTTTGGCTGCTGCAGCTTGTATCCAAAGTTGGAAGGCTCTGTCTGTTCAAGACTGTCTTATCTCTTCAAAGCTGTCTGTGGAGTAAGTGGTCTGCCACTGCAGGCACCATCTTTTATGCACACTCCTCCCAATCTTGCTTGTGTAGGGGGTGGTTTGAACCAGTGTCTAGACATTGTTTACTCTAAAATCGCGTGCACGCAAAAAGTGCTGACGTGTGCACGACCATGCGCATGCCAGCGACCCCATAGACTGTAATGTTATTTTTTTTGCGCATTTTGTGCACACACATGCACTTGCGATTTGTTTACGAGGTTGGGTGGAACAAAAAATGCAACATGTAGCGTCTGGCGCATCTGGGCGCACACCTGGAAAACGCGCAGCGCACGAAAACGCTGATGAGCGCGTGCAATCGCTAGACACTGCGCCCGCCATTTTCTATATCTATGGCCCCTTGTCAGCTTGAGAATACCAGCCCTCAGCTGTCTGCTTTAGCAAGGCTGGTTGTCAAAAATTGGGGGGACCCCACATGGTTTTTTCATTACTTATTTATATAATTAAAAGTACGGCATGGGGAAGCCTCTATACTTAATAACCAGCCTTGCTGAAGCTGACAGCTGAGGGTTGCATCCCCATGCTGTGAGTTTTACCTGGCTAGTTATCAAAAATACAGGGGAACCCACACAGGTTTTTTTTTTAATTATTTATTTACAGTTCAGGAGAGGCTGATGAATACTATTATCTGCCTCTCCTGCTCTCACTGTTCTTAGAGGTAGCAGGTGTCGGATGATGGGAGCTGAAGTCCCATAAGCTGACACTAGTGTCCAGAGGTAAACTTTATAACTCTGATCACAGCTGAGCGCTCACCCTGTCTTCTGACAGCGTGGGAACCGCGTCTCTCTGACTGACGGGGATGATTTCACCGCTGATCAGAAGCGCTATGCCTGTGTTTCCCATGCTGTCACACAGCATGGGAAACACCAGCTTTTTTGCTGTGTATGTTTGGCTATATTTGGCGATTTAATCTAAGATTAAATCAGCGAATATTGCAAATTTGGCGGACGTGAGAAATATTCACTCATCTTCATTCATTAGGTCTCATTTAGACGTCAATGATTTTGTTCTCTATTTTATTTTGGCTCCAAGTTTTGTCAGTGTTTGGACAGTGTGTCAGTTTTTGCCATCAGTATTTCATCAATGATTTTCACATATGAGTAAATTATTAACAACGATTCTACTATGCTTTATAATGTTAATCATGCACATAACACGGACTGAGCACTGATGTCATCCGTGTGCAAACCCATAGATTTGTATGGGTGATTTTCATCCTTGATTCCCATAACCAACAGAAATGTCTCCATGATTTTTTTGCCGACACAAACATGGAAAAAGCTCTACAGAGTCTAATGGGTAAAAGTTCTAGTTCTATCTGTAAAGAATACAGATAAAACATGTGTGTGACAACTGAACATATCAATGAGGTTTTAGAGTTTCTCAGTTAAAGTCACAGCCGCATATATGTGATGCTATCCATTGGCTGCAGTGCAGAAAGAAACATTTAACTTTCTCAGTGATCCATCCACCCAACATGAAATTCTCTGAGCATTTTTATACCTTAGCACCATTGTTATTTTCTCTTTGAAAATCATTGTTTAAAAAGTCATAACAGATGTTTTCCCTAGAAGCAAGCATCTAAGAATGCCTCTCAGTGCCGCAGGATAAAGCAGTACAAAAACATTTCTAATGAGCTCTTGAGTCTTATTTAATTTTACATTGAAGTAGACCGATAGGCTGAAATTTCTGGGGCACCCTTGCAGAACGATTGGACAAGCTGCGATAATATAGAGGTTTTAGAAGATTGCCGATAACCTTGATAAGGCCATCTGTCATGGCATTAATAATTTTACCAAAGATTTCCAGCAAATATCTTATGAGACCATACCCATTATCCTTCCAGGGTCAAATGAAACACTAGCTGATGAAGTGTCAAAATATAATGATTCAATAATTGCTATTAATACTAATATGAAACAGGCCCAACAATTCAGTACAACAAATTTTACTCTATTGCTACTCATTTCTGGCTGTTAAAACTATGTGCCCATATTTCAGGATCATTTTATGGTTTACAAAAAGAATCCATCTCTACAAAATACAGTTGAGAAAATGTTGGCTTATGCCCTGGCTATATCTTGCTAAAAGTCTAAGTTGGCATTATCAGGGCTGTCACAGTTCCCGAATGCTGTCTGTCATCCTCTGTTTTATCTGTCTGTAATCTGTAATCGGTGCCTCGTTAGACTGTGAAAGCTACTTTCTGAGTATCAGTCCACTAGTACTTACCATGATTTCATCCAGTGAAGCAGTGAGTACTACTCTAGAGTGACTGCCACTGCTGTTCGCTATGCTCTGCCTCAGTTGTCTCTACTCTCCAGCTCATAACAATAACCATTCCACAATGCAAGCAGGTGTTTTTTGCCATACTCTGCAGATCTTTCCAGATGTTTTAACGTCACAAAATGCACACATTTTTCCTATGCTTTGCAAACATTAAAAGAAAAAATACAGAAGTTTTCACAACAGCTTAAACTGAATTGTTTTGTTTGCAATATACTAGCTTAAAAATAAGCAAAAAAGTAAACAGAGGCTAAATAGCTTACAGACGAAACCTCATCAAGCTTTTACTTTTGGGGTCTCACTAGCAAGAAGACAATGATACCTGAGCTTTAGGACTCGCACTCATCTGTCGAAAAAAAAATGCTTCGATGTTGATCGAGAAAAGTAAGACGAGAGTCATGCAAGTATCATGTGAGTGCCATGTGAGTACAATGCGATTTTTCTCAACTGGCATCCCTATGACCTCCGTATCACCTGCATATACAATCCTTATACAATGTGTTTGTAACATCATCTTTTATGTACTGTAATCGCTATGTAATTTACAGCTAGTTTTCTAAATAAAAAAGCAATATTATATACAGAGATAGATAGATAGAACAGGTGCATCTCACAAAATTAGAATATCATCAAAAAGTTAATTTATTTCAGTTCTTCAATATAAAAAGTGAAACATACATTAGATAGAGTCATTACAAACAGAATGATGGATTGCAAGTGTTTATTTCTGTTAATGTTGATGATTATGGCTTACAGCCAATAAAAAAACAAAAGTCATTATCTCAGTAAATTAGAATACTTTATTATATCAGCTTGAAAAAATTATTTTAAAATCCGAAATGTTGTCCTACTGAAATGTATGTTCAGTAAATGCACTCAATACTTGGTCGGGGTGCCTTTTGCATCAATTACTGCATCAATGCGGCATGGCATGGAGGCGATCAGCCTGTGGCACTGCTGAGGTGTTATGGAAGCCCAGGTTGCTTTGATAGCTGCCTTCAGCTCCTCTGCATTGTGGGGTCTGGTGTCTCTCATCCTCATAGATTGACAATACTCCATAGATTCTCTATGGGGTTAAAGTCAGGTGAGTTTTCTGGCCAATCAAGCACAGTGATACTGTTTGTAAACCAGGAATTGGTACTTTTGGCAGTGTAGACAGGTGCCAAGTGTTGCTGGAGAATGAAATCTCCAACTCCAAAAAGCTTGTCAACAGAGGGAAGCATGAAGTGCTCTAAAAATTTCCTGGTAGATGACCGTGCTGACTTTGGACTTGATAAAACACAGTTTACCTATAACAGCAGATGACATGGCTCTCCAAACCATCACAGATTGGGGAAACTTCACACTAGACCTTAAGCAGCTTGGATTGTCTGTCTCTCCACTCTTTCTCCAGACTCTGGGACCTTGATTTCCAAGGTCTAGTGTGAAGTATCTACAATCAATGATTGCTTTGGGAGCCATGTCATCTGCTGGTGTAGGTTGTAGGTCCACTGTGTTTTATCAAGACCAAAGTCAGCGCAGCCGTCCAGGAAATTTTAGAGTACTTCATGCTACCCTCTGCCGACAAACTTATTGGAGATGGAAATTTCATTCTCCAGCAGGACTTGGCACCTATCCACACTGCCAAAAGTAACAATACCTGGTTTACAAACAACAGTATCACTGTGCTTGATTGGTCAGCAAACTCACCTGACCTTAACCACACAGAGTATCTATTGGGTGTTGTCAAGAGGAAGATTAGAGATACCAGACCCCACAATGGATACTAGCTGAAGGCTGCTATCAAAGCAACCTGGGCTTCCATAGCACATCAGCTGTTTGACAGACCGATCGCCTGCATGCCATGCCGCATTGATGCAGTAATTAATGTCAAAGGAACCCAGACCAAGTATTGAGTGCATTTACTGAACATACATTTGGGATTTTGA
This sequence comes from Dendrobates tinctorius, assembly GCF_039654945.1. Taxonomy (NCBI): domain Eukaryota; kingdom Metazoa; phylum Chordata; class Amphibia; order Anura; family Dendrobatidae; genus Dendrobates; species Dendrobates tinctorius. The sequence continues at coordinate 27,571,998 of NW_027361829.1, read as the reverse complement.
CCCCTTAGTGACGGGGCCAGTTTTTTAAATTCTGACCAATGTCTCTTTATGTGGTGATAACTCTGGAGCGCTTCAACCAACCCCACTGTGTGACTGCTTTTTCGTGGCACATTATAATTTATGATAATGGTAAATTTAGGTTGATATGTTTTGTGTTTATTTATAAAAAAAATATCAGAAATTTGATGACAATGTAAAAAAAATTCCAATTTTCAAAGTTTGAATGATTATCCCTTCCATCCAGAAGTCATACCGCACAAAAAAATTTAATAAAAAACATTTCCCACATGCCTGCATTAAATCAGCACCATTTTTAAAATGCTAATTTATTTTGATAGCCTTTTAGGAAGTTTAAAAATGCAGCAGATATTTTTAATTTTTTCAAGGAAATTTGCATAATTTATTTTTTGAGGCACCTATCCAGGTTTGAAGTGACTTTAGGGGTGCTATATATTGGAAAACCCCAAAAGTGATACCATTTTAAAAATAACACCCCCTGACATATTGAAAACTGCTGTCAGGTAGTTTATTAACCCTTCAGGTGATTTTCAGGAATTAATGCAAAGTAGTATAGCAGGAATGAAAAAGTGTTTGTTTACCACCCAAATGTCGCTAACTTCTGAACTGACCGCTATAGCGGGGAGACTATAAGGTCGCTTTTTGGCCATGAACTGCTATGGCAAACATCAGGACCACACAATCATGATCTCGGTGTATCAAGTAGTTAAATCGGAAGCACCCACAATCTATTAACCATTTATTTGATGTAGTCATTTTTGACAGCACCAACTAAGGGGTTAAACAGATATGGATGGTTCTAACACTGACTGTGATAAAGCAAGTTGTCAGCTATAGTGTACAGTCGACAGCTGCTGAATTGTCACCTGTATGGGGATGATATTCTCTAAAGGGGGCTTTACACATAGCGATATCGCTAAAGCGTCACCGGTTTTGTGACGCAGCAGCGATATTGCTAGAGATATCGCTATGTGTGATTCTTACCTCCGACCGGCTCCCCCGCTGGCTATCGCTGATAGTCCAGGTCCATTTCTCATCAGCTGCTTCCTGCTGGGCTTCCTGCTGGCACCGACGAGCGACGCATGGATGCGGGCGGGAGGACGTCATCATCGCCGCGTCTGAAAGGTAAGTAACGACCGCTGCTGCGTCACTGCATCGCTAGTGAGATTTGCCTGTTTGGCAGCTCATTAGCGACCATTTAGTGATGCAACAGCGATCCTGACTGGGTCATATCGTGGTCGGGATCGCTGGTGCATCGCTAAATGTAAAGGGACCTTTATATCTCAGGTCAGTAAAAAGATGTATTGGTTGTCATTAACCCCTTCATGACAAGCCTATTTTGACCTTAAAGACCAGGCCATTTTTTGCAATTCTGACCAGTGTTCATTTATGAGGTAATAACTCTGGAACGCTTCAACGGATCCTAGCTATTCTGAGATTGTTTTTTCATGACATATTGGGCTTCATGCTAGTGGTAAATTTAGGTCGATGATTTTTGCGCTTATTTGTGAAAAACTCAGAAATTTGGCAAAACTTTTGAAAATTTTGCAATTTTCAAATTTTGAATTTTTTTTTTCTGTTAAACCAGAGAGGTATGTGACACAAAATAGTTACTAAATAACATTTCCCACATGTCTACTTTACATCAGCACAATTTTGGAAAAACAATTTTTTTTTTGTTAGGCAGTTATAAGGGTTAAAAGTTGACCAGTGATTTCTCATTTTTACAACAAAATATACAAAACCATTTTTTTTAGGGACCACCTGCCATATGAAGTCACTTTGAGGGATCTATATGGCAGAAAATACCCACAAGTGACACCATTCTAAAAACTGCACCAGTCAAGCCACTCAAAACTACATTCAAGAAGATTATTAACCCTTCAGGTGCTTCACAGGAACTAAAGCAACGTGGAAGGAAAAAATGGACATTTTAATTTTTCCAACAAAAATTTTATTTTAGCATCATTATTTTCATTTTCACATGGGCAACAGGATAAAATGGATCCTAAAATTTGTTGGCCAATTTCTCCTGAGTACCTGATACCTCATATGTGGTCATAAACCACTGTTTTGGGCCACGTCAGGGCTCAGAAGGGAAGGAGCGCCATTTGACTTTTTTGAATGGAAAATATGCAGGAATATTTAGCGGTTGCCATGTCGCGTTTGGAGAGATCCTGTGTGCCTATGGAGCGCCCCCCCAGGGCTGTGGGGTACTCAGTACCGGGCCGGTCTCTCAGAGGGGAATGTCACAGCAGCGGTGACCCGGTCCGTGGCCCTGGGCGTCCATTGTAAAAGGGGGGGGAAATGTTGAGTGTGCGGATGATGATTAAAGTTTATTAGTGAATGATTCGTGACGCCACCTGTGGTGTTTGGCAATGAAGATGTTAAGCCGACGCTGCAGACAGATCCTCTGGGAAAGATGGTGTGGTGCAGCAATGATGGTGTTGCCCTCCACAGGCAGGGCTGTAGTCCCAGGGCAGTGTAGATGGAGAGATTGTCAGGAGAGGAGAGCGGTGTGGTGTTAAGCACAGAGATGTAGCAGTGTAAAATAATGCTTATCCTGTAAAATACTCAGGACTAGTTACCAGATAAAAATGTAGTGGTTTATTTGGATTCTTCCATCAAAGTAAAAGATTATTACATAAAAACATAAACATAGATGAAAGAGAGATTGTCCATTAGTTCATAGCAAAGCAACATGTATTCTTCTTCTCTCCGGGATCCTGAATAGCAAATGGCTGCTGTCTCTCAGTTCGGCTTCTCACATAGCCGTCAAGTAATATCCCAGCTGTCTGTCCATTCAATGCTATATCCATGCCGAGATGTCATCCTCGCATCTGTGTCTCATGATGAGGAGGGAGTAAGAGCGACCTCTACAGTTAGCCATGAATTATATACGTCTCCTAAAGCACGTGGTCTCTACATATATGGAGCTGTTTTTCTACCATGAGCCAAGCTTAAAAATAGCCTATGTCATTTCAGCTAGCAATGTACAGAACTGGGTGTAATAAGAAATATTTAACGGATTATTAATATTTAACAATTCCCCCTTTTGAGGGAGACAGACATTAATTGGAACCCTCAAAATATAACAAGATTTTTTTTCCTCTTTTCTTCTTCTTTGACAAAATAATTTAATAATAATAATAATAATAATAATAATAATAATATCAGATTACCGTTATAAGTACTCAATGACATAATTGATGTGAATTCATGTTATGGTAAGCCGTGAACAATATTCATATGCAATATGTATAATTATACTTCCCTAAGTCTAAATTGAAGCATCTCAGGTCCAGTCATCATCATCTGATGTCATCTGGTCTTCATTTTGATGTCTTCTGTCTTCTTCTTGGTTCTTTTAAAACCACAGTTTTTCTCTAGCATAGAGATGTTGTAGAAATCGTGTTGTGTATAAAATCAAAGTTCATAAATTCAAATTTTGATAAGAAACAAAGTCTATCAATGAAATGCAGCTTTAATATCTGTGCAGTGTCACCTTTAAAAACCTGGGCTTACATTGGCTCGCCTTGGATATTCTGGAATCCTTCATCAGTACTGGTCTTTGAACAGGTGTGACGTCTTTGGTCAGCAAAGCAAGGGTTAAAATGACTCTTCCTTGCTAAACATAGCACCATAACCAGTCCTTGTCCTAATGCACAGGACATATGTCAGGGTTGTAGCTTCCTGATAATTACCTTATTGTTCATCAGCCTTCATCGAAGCTTTACAGGTGATTGGAAACCTCTGGAACTTGATAAGAACGTGATAACACAGTTCACATCAGCATCATAGGATCATCGTCCTCTGGTTGTCAGGTTAGACACTTTAATCGTGACTGTCAGTGGTGGATACTGCACTTGTGACTGTCAGTGGTGGATACTGCACTTGTGACTGTCAGTGGTGGATACTGCACTTGTGATTAACACAGTCTATTACTCAGAAATCATAGCTTTGTTACCTTCTGGGACTTCTGGATAGCGACATTCTTCTTCTTGCAACTGATAAGAATCAATAAAGTTTAGAAATGTGAAAAGTCTTTATTAACATAATTTCAGTATCTTGCTTGAAGTCTTCATTCCCTAGTCTATACCAAATCTGGTAATTTTCCTATCCTATAATATCATAGCATACCATAGCAATCAGTAATATCCATATAATTATTATCAGAATTTGTACCGTATATGGATTTCAATGATTGAAATAATAAACCAATAATAAGTGATAATACATTATTATCCATATTTTTTCATGTGATAGAACATTTTTATGTCATAGGTGTAATTACCTTTTTCAACCCATAGGTGTCACTGTGTTTTATGTAACCAGTGTTTTCATCTTTATTAATAAGGAATCTATTTATTATACAAATAATATGTAGGAATGTAAAGCCATGAACCAAAATAAGAATATATGAGTGAGCGAATGAATGAATAAAAGAATTGTTGCATATAACTCAGAAGTGAAACATTTCCTTAGTAATAGAACCATATAATTGCTATATTTAATCTCAGGTCCAGTCATCATCATCTGATGTCATCTGGTCTTCATTTTGATGTCTTCTGTCTTCTTCTTGGTTCTTTTAAAACCACAGTTTTTCTCTAGCATAGAGATGTTGTAGAAATCGTGTTGTGTATAAAATCAAAGTTCATAAATTCAAATTTTGATAAGAAACAAAGTCTATCAATGAAATGCAGCTTTAATATCTGTGCAGTGTCACCTTTAAAAACCTGGGCTTACATTGGCTCGCCTTGGATATTCTGGAATCCTTCATCAGTACTGGTCTTTGAACAGGTGTGACGTCTTTGGTCAGCAAAGCAAGGGTTAAAATGACTCTTCCTTGCTAAACATAGCACCATAACCAGTCCTTGTCCTAATGCACAGGACATATGTCAGGGTTGTAGCTTCCTGATAATTACCTTATTGTTCATCAGCCTTCATCGAAGCTTTACAGGTGATTGGAAACCTCTGGAACTTGATAAGAACGTGATAACACAGTTCACATCAGCATCATAGGATCATCGTCCTCTGGTTGTCAGGTTAGACACTTTAATCGTGACTGTCAGTGGTGGATACTGCACTTGTGACTGTCAGTGGTGGATACTGCACTTGTGACTGTCAGTGGTGGATACTGCACTTGTGATTAACACAGTCTATTACTCAGAAATCATAGCTTTGTTACCTTCTGGGACTTCTGGATAGCGACATTCTTCTTCTTGCAACTGATAAGAATCAATAAAGTTTAGAAATGTGAAAAGTCTTTATTAACATAATTTCAGTATCTTGCTTGAAGTCTTCATTCCCTAGTCTATACCAAATCTGGTAATTTTCCTATCCTATAATATCATAGCATACCATAGCAATCAGTAATATCCATATAATTATTATCAGAATTTGTACCGTATATGGATTTCAATGATTGAAATAATAAACCAATAATAAGTGATAATACATTATTATCCATATTTTTTCATGTGATAGAACATTTTTATGTCATAGGTGTAATTACCTTTTTCAACCCATAGGTGTCACTGTGTTTTATGTAACCAGTGTTTTCATCTTTATTAATAAGGAATCTATTTATTATACAAATAATATGTAGGAATGTAAAGCCATGAACCAAAATAAGAATATATGAGTGAGCGAATGAATGAATAAAAGAATTGTTGCATATAACTCAGAAGTGAAACATTTCCTTAGTAATAGAACCATATAATTGCTATATTTAATCTCAGGTCCAGTCATCATCATCTGATGTCATCTGGTCTTCATTTTGATGTCTTCTGTCTTCTTCTTGGTTCTTTTAAAACCACAGTTTTTCTCTAGCATAGAGATGTTGTAGAAATCGTGTTGTGTATAAAATCAAAGTTCATAAATTCAAATTTTGATAAGAAACAAAGTCTATCAATGAAATGCAGCTTTAATATCTGTGCAGTGTCACCTTTAAAAACCTGGGCTTACATTGGCTCGCCTTGGATATTCTGGAATCCTTCATCAGTACTGGTCTTTGAACAGGTGTGACGTCTTTGGTCAGCAAAGCAAGGGTTAAAATGACTCTTCCTTGCTAAACATAGCACCATAACCAGTCCTTGTCCTAATGCACAGGACATATGTCAGGGTTGTAGCTTCCTGATAATTACCTTATTGTTCATCAGCCTTCATCGAAGCTTTACAGGTGATTGGAAACCTCTGGAACTTGATAAGAACGTGATAACACAGTTCACATCAGCATCATAGGATCATCGTCCTCTGGTTGTCAGGTTAGACACTTTAGTCAGTGGTGGATACTGCACTTGTGACTGTCAGTGGTGGATACTGCACTTGTGATTAACACAGTCTATTACTCAGAAATCATAGCTTTGTTACCTTCTGGGACTTCTGGATAGCGACATTCTTCTTCTTGCAACTGATAAGAATCAATAAAGTTTAGAAATGTGAAAAGTCTTTATTAACATAATTTCAGTATCTTGCTTGAAGTCTTCATTCCCTAGTCTATACCAAATCTGGTAATTTTCCTATCCTATAATATCATAGCATACCATAGCAATCAGTAATATCCATATAATTATTATCAGAATTTGTACCGTATATGGATTTCAATGATTGAAATAATAAACCAATAATAAGTGATAATACATTATTATCCATATTTTTTCATGTGATAGAACATTTTTATGTCATAGGTGTAATTACCTTTTTCAACCCATAGGTGTCACTGTGTTTTATGTAACCAGTGTTTTCATCTTTATTAATAAGGAATCTATTTATTATACAAATAATATGTAGGAATGTAAAGCCATGAACCAAAATAAGAATATATGAGTGAGCGAATGAATGAATAAAAGAATTGTTGCATATAACTCAGAAGTGAAACATTTCCTTAGTAATAGAACCATATAATTGCTATATTTAATGAAGCAATATTCTCAGTAGATATTACTTTACTAAATATTGGTGAAAGAATTAAAAATAATGAAAAATAAGAATAAAAATAAAAATAAGGCCTTTATGTTGATGCAGAGTAGTTATGTCTTCAGTAACATATACCCTTAATATTTCCATGATCTGGATTATTTCATAATTGTCATAAACTTGTGTTACCAAAATATTCAAATTATGCAACTTTGCATGTATTACTCCTCTTACTGTAAAAAAATGACTCTTTTTAATTCTTAATGTTATTATACCCAATACTTATACCATTGTACCTTATTTCTATTTGTTCTTTATTAAAATGTGTGAAGAAGAGGTATTAATCAAATGTGATGATGTAGTCAGGATCAAAAACATATTTCCCCCTTAATACCAAAAAATATTGTTTCATAAAATAATTCATTTATCAAAACCAAAATGAAAAATAATTAATTTATAAATTATGTGAATTTATACTTGCTTATACTATTATTTGTCTGAAGATGTGTAACCATCAAAATTAATTTGAATATCATAAAATTATCCTTTGGAAAAATTAATTTGAATGTAGATTTTCTTCATAAACCATTTTGATGTGCGATTGCACTTATCCACAATTAACTAAATCAAGAAATAATAATTACTATAGAAATATAGAAATATATGTTGTATAGATAATATTTCATTATATATCCTAATATTCTAATAATTTAACTGATCTGCATATTCCTCCTAAAGATAAAAGCTTTTGGGTTTTTTTTTTTTTTTTTCTCATTCAGAATCCTGAGGCCTCATACAAACGTATCACATCACTCGCTCAGCAGCTGCTCATACACTCAGTCACTGTCACTCAGACTGTGTCACATATTTAAGTTTAAACCAAATACCTCACATACGAAGGTGTGATGAATACACGTATTTTAACCCAAATTATCCTAATTATCAATGCATTGTAAACTATTTAAATTTAGTCTTAATATTTCTTTGAATATTCCCCACATGACATAAATATATGTATATGTATAGCTATACTTGACATTTAGGCCTGGAAAAAAAATTCCATTGGTTTGCAAAAGTTGAGACCCCCTTAAAAATTATTTTACTTATTATTAGAACAAGGTTCAAATTCCACATGCTGTGGTTGTCATTCAAGCCATGCAGTAAAAGCATACACACAGAACACATTTCAAATGCAGTTAGTTATTTCCTTTTAAGGGTTAGATATAAAATCATGCAATTATTGCAACTTCCTGTGTAAATAAAGGCATAAATCCTTGTAAGAGAATTTTTCCTGATTAAGTCCTGCTTTGAAATGAAAATTCTAAGGAAACATAAAAAATAAGGTTAATATCATATTCATAATTCTAAATATTATTACTGATGTAGATTTTAATTTTCATTAAAAAAAATACAGTTCTACTATTTCTACTTCTACAAACACTCTATATATACTGTATGAATATGTATATACCCACAAACCATAGAACTACAGGATTATACTCTATAAAATAATTACATATAACCCACTAATTGTATAACACTGTTACACAATATATATATATAATTACTTTTTCTAGCCAATTCCTACACCCATACTTATTTCTCTGCAAAAAATATCCTGAAAAGTTCTTGCCATTTTGAAGCTGATAGATTCTTGGAGCAGAGTATTCAGTTTACAGGCCATGATGTCACTCACCACCTGCTTCTGTCTGTGAAATTCGGCCATCTTTGTTACAGAAAGAAGATCAAAACTCATAATTTTTCTTAATTCAATCTGTGTCTTTTCGGTGATCCTTTGCATCATTCCATATGGCTTAAAACAAACATGTGATTTTCTTCGTTCTTCATAGATTTGATTTTGGGGAAAACTCATTTTAGAAGGCTTTGCTAATTCAGGCTTCTGATAAGATTTTACTCTGCCTGTCTTCACAAAATTAGAACAATTTACTTTCCTTTCACGACTCTCGTGTTTTCTGGCAAAATCAAGGGATTGCGCACATTCAAATAAAGAATCTTTTTGTGACGCAATAACATGAGATGCAGGATTTAAAAACCAAAATTTGCTTACAAAACTCCTTATGAGGGACTGTGTTTTGACATTCTCCATGACCGTTCTATACAAGCGGTGAAATATAGACATGAATGTGTAGGTACATTCCTTCCGACCAATCCTTAATTTTTGAAGAATATCAATATCTGGATGATTTTTATTTGATGAACAAAAAATCAAAATTTTTAATCTGTCTTTATTATTTAAATTCTCATGTGTTTCACCAGATATCTTTAAAGTCAATCTCCTAGCAAAGTTTACAGGGATCCACATTTTGAACAACTGATTCTTCTCCTCGTTAGATAAATCAAACTTGTCAACACAACTTTCAAAAACCTCAGAGTTTCTACAAACATGGATTGTGTTATCATATGCAGGAATTATTTTGCATATCTTTAGCAAACTTTTCCTTACTTTACTTCGGATTTCGGCCTGTGAGTCGTCTACTTTTAGTGGTACGTCTTTCCCTTGTACGTCCTCTACGTTAGTTGTGAAGTCTCCTCCTACTTCTCCATCTTGTTCCACGTCTGCAAGATCACCTTGAATGGCTGCTACAGACACTTGATTACAGTCAATCTCCCTAACTTTACAGCCAATCTCGAGAACATCACAACAATCATTTTTGGATTTCTCTGACACAGATCTATGAAATATATCTACCATCTGTAGAATATTTTTTAATTTATCTCTTTCTCTGTTGAAAAACTTAGAATCTAATTTCTGATTCGCCATTTCACACTCGGCATATAATCGAAGCCATAATACTTCTGGATTAGACTTGTCTACAGACTTAAATTCAATTTACTCTGCTTAGCATAAGAATTAATGACATCCATTTTATCTTACCTTGAAATGTCTCAGCTTGTTCCTTTGATGGACAACGCTGGGCTCTTGTCTTCACACGTCTGGCTTCAGCACGTCTGGCACTTTGGCACTTGTAGTACTTCTCAATCCATCTGGCAATTCTTAGTCGTCACTTCTAGATTCTGTCTGATTCTTGTGAATAGTGGAGTTCCTGATAACTTGCACATATGACTGACGTTAGCAAAGTCCAATCCCCCTTTTGGGCAAGTTGAGGGAAATCCGCAAAAAAAAATACAAAAATTCAGATCTGGCTGGCTCTCCAATGTAAAATAATGCTTATCCTGTAAAATACTCAGGACTAGTTACCAGATAAAAATGTAGTGGTTTATTTGGATTCTTCCATCAAAGTAAAAGATTATTACAGAAAAACATAAAAATAGATGAAAGAGAGATTGTCCATTAGTTCATAGCAAAGCAACATGTATTCTTCTTCTCTCCAGGATCCTGAATAGCAAATGGCTGCTGTCTCTCAGTTCGGCTTCTCACATAGCCGTCAAGTAATATCCCAGCTGTCTGTCCATTCAATGCTATATCCATGCCGAGATGTCATCCTCGCGTCTGTGTCTCATGATGAGGAGGGAGTAAGAGCGACCTCTACAGTTAGCCATGAATTATATATGTCTCCTAAAGCACGTGGTCTCTACATATATGGAGCTGTCTTTCTACCATGAGCCAAGCTTAAAAATAGCCTATGTCATTTCAGCTAGCAATGTACAGAACTGGGTGTAATAAGAAATATTTAACGGATTATTAATATTTAACAAGCAGTGCTGAGTGGGTTGGAGCAGGAATAAGCAGGAGGACACCAGGGCATGTAGTTCCAAAGCTTTACTCACAGTCTGTTGTGCATACAGGTGCCCGCCTCAGTGCAGTGTCCTCCAGGTCAGGGGCTTAGCCAACCTCCAGGCAAAATGAAGTACTCCGTTCCAACACTCCGCCAACATAAGTGCCTTTTCTGAACGTCTCCCTTTTGCGCCTATAGTGAAGTACTCTCAGTACTGAGTTACACTGGAGTTCCTCCTGCCAGATGATCCTATGAACTCTACTTGTACGGCAGACAGCTGTAGCCTGCTTCTGGGACTCCTTGCTACTAAGTCTCGGCTCACTCTCATCGCTGTTGTGCCCCCAACTCTTGTGTGGGAATAAAGTGGTGACAACTTCTTTTCCTCCAGTGTCTGCTGCAGGACCATTAGTATCCATACAACCTCGGGGACCGGACCCCGGCCATGCGCTGTGAACTTGGGAAGGGTTCTGCTCTAACCCTAATCCTTAGTCTTCCTCTCCTTACATTCTGTACTAATCCTTCTTTCTTATGTAGAGAGTAAGGCTTTCCTTCACTGTCTCTTTCTTGTGCCAGCGGACCCAGGTCACTGAGGTCGGCTGCAGCACTTCCTTCATCCATCCAACTCAGGGGATCTTCACTCTTCCACTGACTCTGTCAGACTGACTAAATCCTAAACTCTTCCCGCTTTTTTGGTGCCAACTAACTCCACCAGCACGCTTCGTGTTCCAAGCATGGAGCCACCAAAGGGTGCTTTGCTACACTACTATGTTGTGTGGGATGCAGGTGTTGGAGTGTGGTCAGGAATCATAGAATCGTAGAGTTGGAAGGGACCTCCTGGGCCATCTGGTCCAACCCCCTGCTCAAAGCAGGATTCGCTAAATCATCCCAGTCAGATGTCTGTCCAGCCTCTGTTTGAAGACTTCCATTGAAGGAGAACTCACCACCTCTCGTGGCAGTTTGTTCCACTCATTGATCACTCTAACTGTCAAAAAGTTTTTTCTAATATCTAATCTGTGTCTCCTCCCATTCAGTTTCATCCCATTGCTTCTAGTCTTTCCTTGTGCAAATGAGAATAAAGTTGATCCTTCTACAATGTGACAGCCCTTTAGATATTTGTAGACAGTTATTAAGTCTCCTCTCAGTCTTCTCTTTTGCAAACTAAACATTCCAAAATCCTGCAACCTTTCCTCAAAAGACAGGGTTTGCAGACCGGTCACCATTCTGGTCACTCTTTTCTGAACTTGCTCCAGTTTGTTGATGTCTTTTTTAAAATGTGGTGCCCAAAACTGGACACAATATTCCAGATGAGGTCTGACCAAAGAGGAGTAGAGGGAAATAATGACTTCACGTGATCTAGACTGTATGCTTCTGTTAATACATCCTAGAATTGCATTTGCTTTTTTGCTGCCTCATCACACTGTTGACTCATATTCAGTCTGTGATCTATTAGTATACCCAAGTCTTTTTCACATGTGCTGTTGCTTAGCCCTATTCCTCCCATTCTGTTTATGCTTTTTTCATTTTTTTTGCCCAGATGTAGTACTTTGCATTTTTCCCTGTTAAAAACCATTCTGTTAGTTGCTGCCCACTTCTCCAGTTTATTTATATCTTTTTGAATCCTCTTTCTCTCTTCTCTAGTATTAGCTATCCCTCCTAGCTTTGTGTCATCAGCAAATTTAATCAGTTTACCCTCAATCCCTTCATCTAAATCGTTGATAAAGATGTTGAACAATACAGGGCCGAGGACAGAGCCCTGTGGTACCCCACTTGAGACATTCTTCCAACTGGATGTGCAGCCATTTACGACCACTCTTTGGGTCCGATCACTAAGCCAGTTATGAATCCACCTAACAATTGCCTTGTCCATTCCATACTTAGTCATTTTTTCAATAAGGATTGTATGAGATACATACCTCAGGAGGAGATGCAGTACCTCTGTGGCGACTGAACCCTCAGGGGCGCCACACCTAAACATTCAAGCTCCCCCACAATTGACCCCATTTTGGAAACTAGACCCCCCAAGGAACTTATCTAGATTCATAGTGATCACTTTGAACCCCCATGTGCTTCACAAAATGATCCATAAAAAAAGTACTTTTTTTCACAAAAATTTTCTTTTAGCCTCAGTTTTTTCATTTTCACACGGGCAACAAAATAAAATGGATACTATAATTTGTTGGGCAATTTCTCCTGAGTACACCGATACCTGATATGTGGTCATACACCACTGTTTGGGCGCACGGCAGGGCTCAGAAGGGAAGGAGCACAATTTGACTTTTTGAATGGAAAATATGCTGGAATATTTAGCGGTTGCCATGTCGCGTTTGGAGATCTACTGTGGGCCTAAACATTGGAGCTCCCCCACAAGTGACCCCATTTTGGAAACTAGTCCCCCCCACGGAACTTATCTACATGCATAGTGACCACTTTGAACCTCCATGTGATTCACAAATTGATCCATAAAAAATCTGTTTGTTTGGGTGCACGGCAGGGTTCAGAAGGGAAGGAGCGCCATTTGACTTTTTGAATGGAAAATATGCTGGAATATTTAGCGGTTGCCATGTCGCATTTGGAGAGTCCCTGTGTGCCTAAACAGTGAAAAACCCCAACAAGTGACACCATTTTGGAAACTAGACCCCTTAAGGAACTTATCTAGATGTGTAGTGAGAACTTTGATCTCTCAAGTGCTTCACAAAAGTTTATAACGCACAGCAGTGAAAATAAAAAATCATTTTTTTCCTCAAAAATGATATTTTAGAACATAATTTTTTATTTTCACATGGCTAAAAGGAGAAATTGGACCACAAAAGTTAATGTCCAGTTTGTCTTGAGTACGCTGGTACCCCATATGTGGGGGGAACCACTATTTGGGTGCACGGCAGGGCTCAGAAGGGAAGGAGCGCCATTTGACTTTTTGAAATGAAAATTAGCTCCAATCATTAGAGGACACCATGTCGTGTTTGGAGAGCCCCTGTGTGCCTAAACTTTGGAGCACCTCCACAATTGATCCCATTTTGGAAACCAGACTCCCTAAAGAACTTATCTAGATGCATAGTGAGCACTTTGAACCCCCAGGTGCTTCACAGAAGTTTATAATGCAGAGCCGTGAAAATAAAAAATATTTTTTTTTCATCAAAAAATTATTTTTTAGCCCACATTTTTTTATTTTCACAAGGGTAACAGGAGAAATTAGACCCCAAAAGTCGTTGTACAGTTTGTCCTGAGTACGCTGGTACCCCATATGTGGGGGAACCACTGTTCGGGCACGCGTTGGGGCTCGGAAGGGAAGTAGTGATATTTTGAAATGCTGACTTTGATAGAATGGTCTGAAGGCGTCATGTTATATTTGCAGAGCCCCTGATGTGCCTAAACTGTGGAAACCCCCCCACAAGTGACCCCATTTTAGAAACTAGACCCCATACGGAACTTATATAGATGTGTGGTCAGCACTTTGAACCCCCAAGTGCTTCACAGAAGTTTATAACGCAAAGCTGTGAAAATAAAAAATAATTTTTTTCCTCCAAAAATTATATTTTAGCTCGCAATTTTTTATTTTCACAAGGGTAACAGTTTGTCCTGAGTACGCTGGTACCCTATGTGTGGGGGGAACCATTGTTTGGGCACACGTCAGGTCTCGGAATGGAAGTAGTGACGTTTTGAAATGCAGACTTTGATGGAATGGTCTGCAATCGTCGTTAAGCTTGCAGAGCCCCTGATGTGCCTAAACAGTAGAAACCCCCAACAAATGACCCCATTTTGGAAACTAGACCATCCAAGGAACTTATCTAGATGTCTGTTGAGCACTTTGAACACCCACGTGCTTCACAGAAGTTTATAACGCAGATACGTGAAAATAAAAAAATCATTTTTTTTCCACAAAAATAATTTTTAAGCTCCCAATTTTTTATTTTCCCAAGGGTAACTGGAGAAATTAGACCTCCAAAGTTGTTGTGCAAATTTTCCTGAGTGCGCTGATACCCCATATGTTGGGGTAAACCAGTGTTTGGGCACACGTCGGGGCTTGGAAGGGAGGGAGCACTGTTTGACTTTTTGAATGCAAAATTGTCTGGAATCAATGGTGGTACCATGTCGCGTTTGGAGACTCCCTGATGTGCCTAAACAGTGGAAACCCCTCAATTCTAACTACAACCCTAACCCCAACACACTCCTAACCACAACCCTAACCCCAACACATCCCTAACCCTAATCCCAACCCTAACCATAACCCTAACCCCAACACACCCCTAACACTAATCTTAACCCTAATTCCAACCCTAACCCTAATTCCAATCCTAACGCTTATTCTAACCCTAGCCCTAATTCCAACACTAACCCTAACCCTAATTCCACCCTAACTCTAATTCCAACCCTAACCCTAACCCTAATTCCACCCTAACCCTAATTCCACCCTAACCCTAATTCCAACCCTAACCCTATTTCCAACCCTAACCCTTACTCTAACCCTAACCCTAATTCTAACCCTAACCCTAATAGAAAATTAATAAATATTTTCTTTATTTTATTATTTTTGCCTACCTATGGGGGTGTTAAAGGGGGATTTTATTTACTTTTTATTTTATTTTGATCATTGTGAGAGTTTATCACAGTGATCAAAATGAATGAATGGAATCTGCAGCGGCAGATTCCGGTGGGCGCACTGCGCATGTGCCCGCCATTTTCCAAGATGGTGGCGCCCATGATCCCGGACCGCGGGACACCGGGAGCGACAGCAGCACTCGGAAGGTACCGGGGTGGATGGCGAGGTGATCGGAAGCTGGGGGGAGCGGAGGGAAGGCGGGGCAGCAGATGATGACAGCTGCGGCAGATTGCCACTGTCATTCAGTGGCGGGGCAGATTGTCCCCGTAAGCCAGTGGGGGGGTCGGATCGGTGTCTCCAGCCATGTCCGATGCTACTGCAGCATCAAATTTCATTGATGAAATATTGCTATCGCTCTGATTGGCTGTTTCACTTTTAACAGCCAGTCAGAGCGATCGTAGCCACGTGGGAGCGAAGCCACCCCCCTGTGGTGAAGTACAAAGCCCCCTGTATCTGCGTGTCAGGTGAGCTTTCATTGACCACAATCTCCCGACCTGCAGGGGGGCTTTAAAGTCATGACACAGCATATGCTCATTGGTCGAATTGCCACCGGCTTTCATGACGCATACGCTGTGTCACTGGTCGGGAAGGGATTAAGGGGTTTACCCCTTTCCTACATTAGACGTACTATTCCGTCCATGTGACCTGGGACCTAAGTCCCAAGGATGGAATAGTACATCTAGCGCGATCAGCTCCGCTCACGGGGGAGCGCAGCTGATCGCGGTCGGGTGTGAGCTGATTACCACAGCTGACACCCGGCACTATGTGTCAGGGGTGGTCACGGACGGCCCCCGACTCGTTACCCCTGGCACACTGCGATCAAACACGATCTCAGTGTACCGGGGGTTTAGGGATCTGTCACATGACAGTTATGTCCCCCCTGGGACATTGTAATAAAGTTAAAAAAAAAAGTCTAAAAATAATTTATAAAAAATCGCTAAATAAATTAAAAGAAAAAAATATTCCCTAATAAATAAAATTAAAAAAAACTATAAAAGTACACATATTTAGTATCATCACGTCCGTAACGACCCACCCTATATAACTGTCCCACTAGTTAACCCCTTTATTGAACCCCTTAAAAAATAAAAATAAAAAGCGAAGCAAAAAATAAAGCTTTATCATCATACCGCGAACAAAAAGTGCAATAACGCGCGATCAAAAAGACAGATATAAATAACCATGGTACCGCTGAAAATGTCATCTTGTCCTGCAAAAAATGAGCTGCCACACACAGCATCATCAGTGAAAAAATAAAAAATGTATAGCTCGCAGAATAAAGCGATGCAAAAATAATTATTTTTTATATAAAATTGTTTTCATTGCATAAATGCGCCAAAACATAAATAAAGATAAATGAGGTATCGCTGTAACCGTACTGACCCGAACAATAAAACCGCTTTATCAGTTTTACCACATGCGGAATGGTGTAAACGCACCCCCCAAAAGAAATTCATGAAATGCTGGTTTTTGTTCATTCTGCGTCCCAAAAATCGGAAAAAAAAGGGATCAAAAAATGTCACATGCCCGAAAATGGTACCAATAAAAACATCAACTCGTCCCGCAAAAAAAAAAGACCTCACATGACTTGGTGGGTCAAAATATGGAAAAATTATAACTCTCAAAATGTGGTGATGCATAAACTATTTTTACAATAAAAAGTGTCTTTTAGCGTGCGACAGCTGCCAAAAATAAAAACCCGCCATAAATAGTAAATCAAACCCCCCATTATCACCCCCTTAGTTAGGGAAAAATAATAAAATAAAAAAAATGTATTTATTTCCATTTTCCCTTTAGGGCTAGGGTTAGAGCTAGGGGTGTGTTGGGGTTAGGGTTGGAGTTAGAATTGGGGGGTTTCCACTGTTTTGGCACATCAGGGGCTTTACAAACGCGACATGGCGTCCGATCTCAATTCCAGCCAAAAAAGTCAAATGGTGCTGCTTCCCTTCCGAGCTCTGCCATGAGCCCAAATAGTGGTTTACCCCCACATATGGGGTATCAGCGTACTCAGGACAAATTGCACAATAACTTTTGGGGTCCTGCTACTCTTGGAAAAACAACAATTGGGGGTGAAAAGATCATTTTTGTGGAAAAAATATGATTTTTTAATTGTACGGCTGTACGTTATAAACTTCTGTGAAGCCCTTGGGGGTTCAAAGTGCTCACCACATATCTAGATAAGTTCCTTGGGGGGTCTCGTTTCCAAAATAGGGTCACTTGTGGGGGGTTTCTACTGTTTAGGCACATCAGGAGCTCTCCAAACTTGACATGGCAGCCGATCTGAATTTCAGCTAATTTTGCAGTGAAAAAGTCAAATGGCGCTCCTTCCCTTCTGAGCTCTGCCATGTGCAAAAACAGTGGTTCCCCCCGACATATCAGGTGTCAGCGTACTCAGGACAAATTGCACAATAACTTTTGCAGTCCAATTTCTCCTGTTACCCTTGGTAAAATAAAAAAATTAAACCTGAAGTAATTTTTTTTGTGAAAAAAAGTTAAATGTTCATTTTTTTTTAAACATTCAAAAAATTCCTGTGAAGCATCTGAAGGGTTAATAAACTTTTTGAATCTGGTTTTGAGCACCTTTTGGGGTGCAGTTTTTAGAATGGTGTCACTTTGGGTTATTTTCTATCATATAGACCCGTCAAAGTGACTTCAAATGTGATGTGGTTCGTAAAAATAAAATGGTGTTGTAAAAATGAGAAATCGCTGGTCAACTTTTAACCCTTATAACTTCCTAACAAAAAAAAATTTTGGTTTCCAAATTGTGCTGATGTAAAGTAAACATGTCGGAAATGTTAATTATTAAGTTTTTTGCATGCCATATCTCTGTGATTTAAGAGCATAAAAATTCAAAGTTGGAAAATTGCGAAAGTTTCAAAATTTTCGCCAAATTTTCATTTTTTTCACAAATAAACGCAAGTTATATGAATGAAATTTTACCACTATCATGAAGTACAATATGTCATGAGAAAACAGTGTCAGAATCGCCTAGATCCATTGAAGCATTCCAGAGTTATGACTTCATAAATGGACAGTGGTCTGAATTGTAAAAATTGGCCCGGGAGTTAACGTGCAAACCACCCTTGGTAGTAAAGGGGTTAAAATAATTTTTTCAAGCTGGTGTTATAAAGTATTCTAATTTACTGAGATAATGACTCTTGGGTATTCATTGGCTATAAGCCATAATCATCAACATTACATAAATAAACACTTGAAGTAGATCACTCTGTTTGTAATGACTATCTAATATACGAGTTTCACTTTTTGTATCGAAGAACTTAAATAAATTAACTTTTTGATGATATTATAATTTTGTGAGATGCACCTGTATATATCTATATATCTTTATTAAACCTGTTACATAAATAAGTGATGGAAAAAAAAGAAGTGGGGTCCCCCCATTTTTTATAACCAGCCAATGTAAAGCAAACAGTTGCAGGATTATATTATCAGGGCGAGAAGGTCCATGGCTATTTGGCTCTTCTCAGCCTAAAAATAACAGCCAGCAGTCATTAGATGCACCAATTCTGAGGCTTGGTCCAAGGGTAAATAATAGAGAGGCATGTATCAGACACACCCATAACTAACTTAGTAGTCAAAAGTGAAAACACACAGAAAACATAGTTTATTTTTGAAAATACCCCACACACACCTCTCCTTTTAATAAAAAAAATAAAAGAAAACAAAACAAACAAAGAACGACCCTTCATAGGTCACTCCCGGCCATGTCTCCTGCTCAATGAAAAATTAAGCTTTACTTGTTTTTTGCAAATATATATTTATCTCTGCAATTAAGGAGTTTTTAATTATATTTTATCCCTGTTTTGTCTTCAGCAGCATTTTCCACACTGAGAACTTAAATATGCATAGTTTATCTCCATTTTTTGGGCTTTTTTGGAATGCTCCAGCGGTTATAGAAATTTTTGAAAATTCCAGAAATTCATCTTGTTTAGAATTTTTATCATTTTTTAAAATTATTTTTATTATTATATTTTTTAATTTTTATTCACTGCTAGTTATCAATAATGTGATATAACTTCACTTTTTTAACTCAGCAATATTTATTTCTTCATTTCTGCACTTTGTTGATTTATTATTCAATTTTCACAAGTATTCTCACTTTTCCTTTTTACTTTTTTTTTCATTTATTTCTTCACTTTATATGCATAATATTCACAATGTCATCTCAAACCCACTAGAAGTCACTATTACAATGCATTTTCTTGATATTGCAGCACACATTCATTTTTGGACTCCAACATAATGGCCACCACAGTGTGCATTCACTCTTTGCCTCATCTCCCTTCCTGCACTGTCTGAGGAAGTCATTTCACCGTACAAATCAGGGGCACATTTATAAGATTATCTCAGGACAGGATCATTATTTTTTAACATTGTTTACCACAACAGAGAGGAGCCAGAAGACTGCAGCATCTGATTTCTCCTACTCCTGCACTGATTAGAAGCACTTCACCTTTTTATTGGCAGAGCATGGGTTTATCTGCTCTGTTGAGAGCTCCTAGAGCATTTAAGTTCTCAGCTGTTCACTGTTAACCATTCCCATCTCCCGGCTAGCACTCATTGTCAGAGTAGCTTATGATGCATGACTGGAGGTTGTTGCTGGTGGTAATTGGAGAAGGCAGATGGTGGGTTTATCTGTGAATGTTGCTAGGTTTTGAGTGTGTGATAATAATTACCTTTCTTCTTCTACTTTGGTTTAACCCTATCCTCCACTTCCTAGAGCTTTCCTCTGTATGTATGAGTATATTTGTTTTTTTGATGTTTTTGTAACCCCTGTCCGTATTACTTTGCTATGATGGTTGGTGTACTTTGAGCACAGTTGCTGGCTGATGACTACACTCATCAGCCTATGCCTTCTCCTGCTGTAATCAGCAACATCAGGTGTAGGCTGATGGGAGTAGTAGTCTCTCATCAGCCGACACCTGAATGTCCCGGGACCAAGGGCTCCTTGCCTGTCTCTAATGCTAGGGACACCCTAGCTCGCCCTGTTCCCCGAATTACTTCTGATGGTGAAGATGCTGGGGAAACATACATTGCCTTAGCTCCTGAATCAGCCTTAAGTCTGTACCCTTCCTCCACCCAGGGAAGATAGGAGTAGTAGTGTACCAAAGTGCAGAAAAAAAGTTAAAGTAAAGAAATAAATTTAGAAATTAAAATAAAAAACAGTATATACTCATCTTACACCTAATCCCTGAAGCTCTGGTCTTCTGTGAAAAATAAAAAATAAAGAAACAACTTATACTCACTTTAATGCCTAATCTTCGATGCCCGTGTCACCAGGAAAAGAGAAAAAACAATAAACCACCATATCCCTCATCTATCCGCTGCAATCCATATTGCCCCACGATGATTCAGATAACTTGCAGAGCAGTCACATCAGCTGATGCAACTACTCTACCTGGCAACCAGCGGCACACTAACAGGAGCGTGTAATCACTTTTGCAGTGTGTGACAATGAGCTGCCATAAGTGAGGTTACCAGAGTTTATCAGTTGATGAGCCCTGGTAACCTCACTTATGGCACCACTGCGTGAGAAAGTTCTCAGGATTGTTGTGGGACATTTTGAATTATCTTTTCACTTTGGACAGGTGAAGAATATGGTTGTTTATTATTTTAATTCATTTGCAGAGAACATTGGCTTCAGTGGACTTGGTGATGACATGAGCATGGTTTAATTTAGAACCGAAAAAGAAGTCTATACCATTATTTCAAATAAAAGACTTTATTTTGTGTGTGTTTGTTTTCTACGATATCACTATGGGGTTAGCAATGGGAGTATCTTATAGAAGCCTCTCCATTATTAACCTCTTGGCTTGATGTCACAGGACAATACAAAGGTGACATCAACCCCACAAATATGAATCTCACTTGCCACTGCCACAGGGCAAGTGGGAAGGGATGGACACAGCAGCAGAATTGGCACATCTAGTAGATGCACCTTTTCTGCGGCGGCTGCAGACTGCTATTTTTAGGCTGTGCATGCAATATAATAAAGCAACCTGTACGTCAGAATGTGATCTGACCCTCACAGAGTGGTAAATTGGCACAGTTTCTTTGAGTGAATTTCAACATATGTATTGGTGTTTTTACCTGTTGGATAGCAGCTGCCTTGAACACTTGTAATTAATTGTTTATTACTCTAATTTTGAATAACTTTTAATAAGTTTAAATAAAAAGATATTTTTATTGGCACTATATACTGTAGTTCTCCTTGTGTTTATCTATTGATTCAGTTGTGTGTGCCCTGGTAATTTTGTGGGTTTACAGTATTTGTTTGGTTGTGTAAGATGTGCCTGCGCTACAGCAACATTTCACAGACAACATCACCTGTTCCCTGAAAAACTTTGTGTCTGCCAGGGTGCATTTCAACAATGACACCTGGACGAGCAAGCATGGGCAGGGGAATTACAGCTAGATGACTGGGCAATGTGTGACTCTGGTGGCTGTAGGGGTTGTCGGGGAAGGGGTTGCTCCACACGTTTTGCAATCCCCAAGGCTTGCAGGGCGCTTGTGATGAAAAATAAACCACTACACACCATAAGATGGATAACTAAACTACTAGACAACTGGGGTTGGAGAACTAAACTACTAAACAGATATGATTGCAGAACTAAAGAAATACACATCAGAACATGGAGAACTAAACTAATAGACAACAGGAGTTGGAAAACTAAACTACTAAACAGCTTGAGTTGGAGAAATAAACTACTGCGCACCAGGTGTTGTAGACTTAAGGCACTAGACAGCAAGGTGTCACTAGACACCAAGTTCCTGGAATCCCCAGGGCTTGCGGAACAAACCTCTGTATGTAATACTTCCTCCAGTGCTTCTGCCTTATCCATCTCCTTTAGGGCCTCCACCTGTGCCCTCAACATCTGCCTTAATGAAACAGACATTACAACACTGCAGAGGGAATCCCCCCACCTCTGTACTGCGCAGCTATGGTTCACCACAATCAGGCAGTGTTTAAATTAATATACCTTGAAGATCACAGTCATACAGATGAATTATTCATGCTGAGGGTGAGCAATGGCTGTTAAACTCAACCTGGAGCAAGGGATGTGTTGTGAATTCACTTTCTGGCCTACCTCTGGTTGCTAGTGAAGGTAGTGGAGCTGGTTATATTGACAGAGGGGTTGCGAGTTCTCTTTCCGGGCTCCCTCTGGTGGTTACTGGAGGTAATGGAGTTGATCTAATTAACAGAGGCCTGCCACCTGATAATGAGGAGGATGACTGGAGATCTGGAGTTTCTGACTGGATTTAAGACAGCCAACTCCCTCTATCCCTGCTGGTGATTTTTTCCTGCCTCCTGAGGTCTTAGTTTCCAGCTCAGTCCCTACATGCTCAGCTAAGTGTTCTTTTGCTATTGTTCACATTTGATCTGGTTTTGTCTACTTCAGTTTTGTGTGTTCAGCCAGCTCCGGCTGGGGCTGTGCTGAATTTCCATCTTTATGTTACTGCATGTGCCAGTTTGCTTTTGTCCCTTATTAGATTGGCCTCTTTTTTGCTCTGCTTTCAGAATATACCAGAGTGCTGATATAGTGGGCGAAGTCTAGTGACTTCAGTGTTTTTCTATCAGTTGTTGGGCAGTCGTGTTGGGCATTTTTGGCAGGATTTTTTGCATGATTGCAGACAGAGTCTTTCCTTTCCTGTCCTGTCTAATTAGTGTGGGCCCCATCGTTTGCTCAGTCTATTTTCCTACATGCGTTTGTGTTTTCATCTTGTCTCACCGACAATATATGTTTGGGGGCTATCTATTCCTTTGGGGTCTGCTCTGGGGCAGTTTAGATTTCCCCTTTCTTGCTTTAGGCTTATTTACTTCTCCGGCTGTGTCGAGGCGTCTAGGATCATCGTAGGCACGCTCCACGGCTACTGCTAGTTGTGTGGATAGGATCAGGGGTCTGCAATCCGCTTAGCTACCAACCTCTCTGGTTTTCTGTGGCTTAGCTTGGTCTTGCCTTCCTCCTCGGTGACCCAATCATAACAGGGATGGTTGTGTGTGATAACGGTGCAACGATGGTGATGGCCCTATGCCGGGCCAACCTTACACACGTGCCTTGCATGGCTCGCATCCTCAACCTGATGGTACAGCAATGCCTACACTACTGACCCAGCATGGATGTGCTGCTGTAGAAAACACTATCATTGTGTGTTCACTTTCACCATTCCACTTAAATTGGTTTAGAGATCTTTCAGACTACCGTTTAACTGATTGATATGCGAAGTGACAAAACCGTGGAATTCAACTCTGCACATGTTACAGTGACTGTGGCAGTAGCGCTGAGACCTGGCGCAGCATGACATTTTGCATAGCCTGGCACATTGCAGTACAGACGTGGTGCAATTCACACTTGCGTAGCAGACAAAGATAAAGGACCTCTGCACCCTCCTGCACGATTTCAAAATGGCTGCTAAGATGGTTAGCGGTGACGATGCTGTCATCAGCATCACTATTACAGTCATCTAAATGCTGGACCACACTGGGTGAGGAGGTGTTGGTGGTGCTGGGGGAAGATAAGGAAGCAGAGGAGGATGCCTTTAGGGTTAACAATATCTCTAAGTTCAGGTCTGTCATCTCACAGGCGGTAGGCATGGGAGGAACAAATGGAGGAGAAACATATGGTGAAGGACCACGAAAAAGACGAGAAGGAAGAGTTGATGGATGCGCACTAGTTAGGAGATGAAGAGGATGATTTCCTCTCTCTTGTCCATGGTTGCCGCAAGGGGATGGAGGAAGAAAGGTGGAGTGTTATCCCACCACCAACACACTGTGAAGTTGGACCTCATGAAAGAGACTGACTCATGTGTGCCTTCTTGCACCACTATCTGCAACACGATTGCTACCTGTACAGTTATGATTCAAAATAGTGCTGACTTCTGAGTGCCAGTGTGTTCTATCCATGATAGAAAAGTACATTTTGCCAGTTGCCTCACCACCTGAAAAAAGGGATGCGCCCATTCTGCAGTTTCAACATATGCTTGAAGACAATTTTGACAGTGGTTTTCCCCGAGACAACATTGACACACACAGTTTGCATCACAGTGATAGACTTCCAACCTGAAGCGTTGAGTCGTCAGCGCAAAAACATTAGCAGCTTTGCACCGCTGGAGTCCTGTGTTCCAACCCCACCAAAGACAGCATCTGTATGTTCTAACCATGCTTACAAGAGTTTCCTCCCAGTACTTATTTTTCTACACACACTCCAAAGACGTACAGATAGTAAAGTTCGATTGTGAGTCCCAATGGTGATAAAGGCAGTAATGTCTGTAAATGTCTGTAAAGCTAATATTGAATTATTGGTGCTATATAAGTGATAAAAAAAGATTGAAATTGATGCTCAGCCACACTCAGATGGCACAAATATCAGTTTCGTAGATTACTATTGGCAGAAAAATGTAAGAATAGCAACTTAAGGGTAGTTGACTCAATGAGAGTGGCGGACTGCTGGTCTCGGTGGCCTATTGCTACAGGCAACACACATGAAAGAGACTCAACCAGGAGTGTACACATTTCCAAAAATTAGTGGCAGACACCAACAAAGTGGCATCAATTTTACCACAGTAGAAATAGTATAATGGAGACCGACAGGTCTTCCACTACACCCAACTCAGCAGATGGACTGTTGAACACCCAGCCAGGAGTGCTCACACATCAAACAATTAGTGGCAGACACCACCAAAGTGGCATCCATTTCACCAGAGTAAAAATAGTATAATGGGGCGCGACGTCTCTTCCATTACAACCAACCCTGCAGATGTACACCCAACCACGATTGCACACATATCCAAAAATTTTTGGAGACACCAACAAAGTGGTATTAATTTCAAGAGAGTAGAAATAGTATAATAGGGACCGATGCATCTTCCACTACAGCTAACTCAGCAAATGGCAACCCAACCAAGAGTGTACACATTTTCAAAAATTAGTGGTAAACACAGTGGCATCAATTTCACCACCTACCCCATTTAGACCTCGAACAACAAGCCTAATCACTAGTGATGAGTGACCACTAAAAAGCTCGGGTGCTCATTGCTCGGGTCGAGCAAATTGGAATACTCGGGTACTCGGACAGAACAACGAGCCCTATCTAAGTCTATGAGAGACCCGAGCATGTTTAAGGTCTAAAAACGTCTGAAAATGATGGAAACACTGCTCAAATGACATGGGACATCATGGGGATCGACTCTGGGAGCATTCCTGACTCCTAGTTCACAGCTTTATTTCCGTACTTGGCCTCCATATTATATGTGCGCATTGCAATCTGGACTCGCGCACGAGCAGTATGCTTTGCCCAACTGCGGGCAAAGCCAAAAAGCATTAGTGGGCATGCGCCGTGAACTATGTCCCGGAACACAGCGAAATACTTCCAAGACATAGTTCACTGGCGCATTCCCTGAAATATTTCAGACAGCGGCCAAGGAAGGGGTGGAGGGAAGGATCCGAAACACCGCCCATCAGACCGGACCCAAGTCATTTAAATACCGCACCGAAAAGAGGTGACAGATTCGCTTTAAACAATGTTGTCAGAGTTTCATGCCATTTTTACCGGTGCACCAAAAAACATACCAAAACGGATTTTGCTGGGAAATATGTTAAGGTACACCCTTTCCAGGTTAATGACTTGTATATAAGGCAAAATAATTAACCCCAGACCAAAATGTTCCTCCACCACTTGAGCTATGTTCAGATGCAGCGTTTTTGAAGCGTTTTTCAACTTTAACATTGCTTTCAACAAATACCAATACAAATGCATTCACTGGGAAATGTCATTGTAACATTTAACAAACCTAGCTGGCCATGTGGTGTGTGACACATAAGCAGACACATCTTGTTTCATTTATGAAGGAGGGGCTCTTAAAGTCACAGAGCCTATTTTTACCGGGTCATCAGGCGGCATTAATCTTTTTAAAGGGCCATTATTAAACAGTGGGTCTCCTAAACTGTTATTGCCTATACAGTGAGTGGATGGGCAGCCAAGAATTATGATGCACCCCAATACCCCTTTCACGAGAGGTACAAGAGGGCTTCCTGAAAAAATGTTGCATTGAATGCAAGGCCTGGCCTGCCCCAAAGTTACATGCATCCCAATATGCCTTTGAACCCAGGTACTGGATGGGCACAGGAAAATCCACTTCACATTATTCATTTTGTACTCCCATTCTGTTTTTTCTTATGCATTGACTGCAAGCCCTGCCCTGCTATCAAGTCATATGAACCCCAATAACCCCTATCCCCCTTTGAAGAAACATGTAGGCGGGCCTCTAAACAAAAAATGTCCCATTAAAAAGGAGCGGGTCTCCTAGACTTGTAATGGCCATACACATAGTGTATTGAGCTGAAAAACATTTTCTCCTGCGGGGTACACCTCAACATTTTCCATAACAAGTATTTAACGCCCAGCAAAAATCCCCACCCTTGTTAGGATTTCGACACTGGCTGTAGCAGCATGGAATACGTTAACGCTGGTGATCTAGTGGTGGCGGATGATGAGACATGGAGGAAAGCCTGATTAAAAACTATGCCCAATATAAAAAAGTGGGTCTCTTAGGCTCGTAATGCCCATATACTAAGTGTGTTGGCTGTCAAACATTTTCCCCTCTGGGGTACACCTCAACCGGTTTGCATGGGAATACACCTCCCAAGAAAACACTACATTGGAGTTTATGCTTCGCTGTCATCATTTGGTCGTGTCTAGAAGTCAGGCCCAATCCATCCCTTGTTCATTTT
This sequence comes from Dendrobates tinctorius, assembly GCF_039654945.1. Taxonomy (NCBI): domain Eukaryota; kingdom Metazoa; phylum Chordata; class Amphibia; order Anura; family Dendrobatidae; genus Dendrobates; species Dendrobates tinctorius. The sequence continues at coordinate 27,545,018 of NW_027361829.1, read as the reverse complement.
TATAAGAGTCAGCTAGTCTACATTTTCCATAGAAAGGCGAATGGGCTTTTTTGTGATAATGCCACCAGCCACACTAAAAACCCGCTCAAACAAAATGCTAGCGGCAGGGCAGGCCAGGACCTCCAAGGCATAGAGAGCCAGTTCATGCCACGTGTACAGCTTGGATACCCGATAACTAAAAGGCACATAGGAATCAAGGAGGACGTTGGTACAGTCAGCAAGGTACTCCCTCAGCATCTTAGAAAACATTGCATTCCTTGTGAGATTACCTCGCGCCTCAGTGCATAGGCGATGGGAGGGTCTTAGAAAACTGTCCCAGTACTTTGCCAGTGTTCCCCTGCCTCTGCTGGAGTGGACTTGTGTCCTCCTCACCTGTCCTGCTTGGTTGGCCAACGAACTGTTATCTCTGCCACCAGCGTTTTGAGATGGGAATTTTTTTAATAATTCTTCTACAATGGCCCTATGGTACTGCACCATTTTGGTACACCTGTCTGCCTTTGGAACAAGAGATTGAAAGTTATCCTTGTAGCGTGGGTCTAAAAGTGTCACTAGCCAGTAAAGACGGGTACCAATATTTTGACAATACAAGGGTCACAGGAAAGGCAGAGCAACATAAAGTCAGCCATGCGTGCCAGACTGGTAAAAGGCAAGCCTTTCGTGTCCTCACCAACAGGATGACTGACCAAAGTGTCCTCCTCCTCCTCCTCTTCCTCTTCTTCCCTGTCCTCAGGCTGTCCACGCTGAACAGACAGTATGACAGTTGTAGTTGCTGTCCCATCTATAGCGCATGAAAGTAGCTCCTGTTCTTCCTCCTCCTTCTCTTCCTCATTGTCAACCAATCCACGTTGGGATGACATGAGGCTGGGCTGTGTGTAATCACCCTGTATGGTACCTTGATCCATGTCCTCGCGCTCCACCTGCAATGCATTCTCTTTCATTGTGAGCAGATTCTTTTCAGAATGCAGATGAGCGGGATGGTGATGCTAATTATGGTGTCATCGCCGCTTACCATCTTGGTGTACCCCTCAAAGTTTTGGAGGATGCTACATATGTCTGACATCCATGTCCACTTCTGAGGTCCTATGTGTGGAGTCAAACCTGAAAAACCTTGTTGATGTTGGTATTCAACAACTGCCTGCTTCTGCTCACAAATCCTTTCTAACATATGCAGTGTAGAGTTCTAACGTGTGGAGACATCACACACCAGTCGGTGAGCCGGAATCTGCAATCGCTGCTGAAGCGCGGCAAGGGCGGCTGAAGCTATAGCTGACTTTCTAAAATGTGCACACAGGTGGCGTACTTTAACCAGCAGATCTGGCAGCTCCAGATAGCTTTTTAGAAAATGTTGAACAACGAGGTTCAGCACATGGCCCAGGCATAGTACGTGTGTCAGTCCACCTCACCTCAGAGCTGCCACCAAGTCCCTGCCATTGTCACACATAACCATGCCTGACTGGAGATTCAGCGGTGTCAGTCACACATCTGCCTGCTTTTTCAGAGCTGTCAAAAACTCTTCAGCATTGGGCAGTTTGTCACCTAAGCAAATTAGCTTCAGCACAGCCTGTTGCCGCTTTGCTTTGGCAGTGCTGCAGTGCTTCCAGCTTGTGACTGATGTGCTCATTTCAGACATGAAGGCTGAGGAGGAGGAGGTGCAGGAGCTGTACACAGTGGGTGTAACCCTGATTGACATAGGGCCCGCAATCCTTGGTGTCGGGAGGACGTGTTCCATCCCAAGGTCTGACTGGGTCCTGGCTTCCACTAAATTAAACCAGTGTGCCATCAGCGAGATGTACCATCCCTGGCCACAAGCACTTGTCCACGTGTCCGTTGTTAGGTGTACTTTTCCAGTAACTGCATTGTTGAGGGCACGGGTAAAGTTGTGGGACACGTGCTTGTGTATTGCCGCGATGGCACAGCGGGAGAAATAGTGGTGGATGGGGACCGAGTACCTTGGGACAGCCACCACCATCAGGTTGCAGAAAGCTTCTTTTTCGATGAGCCTAAAAGGCAACATTTCGAGCGCAAGCAGACGAGAAATATGAGAATTGAGTACTGTGGCCTGTGGGGTGTTGGCTGCGTATTTCCGCTTACATTCCAATGACTGGGGTATGGACAACTGAAGGCTGCGCTGGGACAAGGAAGTGGATGTGCTTGATGATGGTGCTATTTAACTGTGGGCAATGGCAGGTGCAGGGCAGGAGGTATCTTTGCCTGCACCGTGGAAAGGGGATTGGCTTGCACGCACAATACTGGAAGAAGCTGTGGTGTCACCTGCAGACAGTGTTCCTGCAGCATGGGGTTGGGCCCACAAAGTGGGGTGCTTTGCTGCCATGTGCCTGATCATGCTGGTGGTGGTAAGGCTGGTAGTTTTGCTACCCCTGCTGATGCTGGCATGACAGGTGTTGCAAATGGCCTGTTTGGGTTATCGGCAGAGTCTTTAAATAATAACCAGACTCGGGAAGACCTAACAGTTGGACTGGCAACTTCCATCAGGTTAGTGTTTCGGGGAAAGATTGCATGCCTTCTGTCTGCAGCCACCACACTGCTTCTTCCTGCCTGAAGTGGTGCGACGCCTACCTCCCCCTGTGTGCTGCTGTCCGCGCTCTGCATGTCCTCCTGCCAGATTGGATCTGTTACTAGATCATCCACCACCCCATCTTCTACTTCCCCACCCTGGTCCTCCTCCTGACTTTCCGGAAATTGTGTCTCATCTAGGTCCACCTCTTGTGACTGGGGCTGCTCAAATATTTGTGCATCGCTACATGGAATATCATCTTGCCCCACTTCAAGAGGACCAGGCGAGAGGCACGAATCTCCAAATGGAAAACTGAACAGCTCTTTGGAGTGTCCAAATGTGGGATCAGTTGTCTCAGGGCACTCAGCATGGTGGGAGGAAGGAGGATCAGGGTAAGGAATATGCGGTCCAGATTCACGGCTACTGTGACTTGACCATGTTGAAGACAGGGTGCTGGTGGTGGTAGATAAGTAACTGGAAGTATTATCCGCTATCCAACCATCAACCTTTTCACACTGCTGGGGCTTCAATAGTGCTGTCTTGCCACGGTCCCCTAGGACTTCGGACTCTAAGGTCCAGCGAGAAGATGTGGGTGTTTTTGGTGGGCCATTTTCAGCTTGCCCACGGCCTCAGCCTGCATCATCACCATCACGTCTACTTCCCCGTCCCTTGCCACGAGCCTTGCCCATTGTAAATGGACTAGAATATTATACACGCCCACTACAAAAGGGTGATTTTGGGAGGAAACTTATGGCAAAATTTTTGGCAATGATAAATGAGGCCTATTAGAGAGATACCACTACGACAAATGTGTGACTGTTTTTTATTTTTTTATTTTTGGGCTAACTAGTGCTGTATATAAGTACTGTGACACCCAGGACAAAAAAGGAAAACTGGCCTAAACTGGCCAAACTTTGAGCATACACAGATATGAACTGGCATGGAAATACCACAACGAAAAATATGTGGCCTGTTTTTTTTTTTGTTTTTTTGCTAAATACTACTGTATACAAGTACAGTTGACACCCAGGACAAAAAAGAAAATCGCCCTAAATTGGACAAACTTTGAGCACACACAGATATGAGCTCGCACGGAGAGACTTCATGGAAAAATGTGTGGCTTGTATTTTTTTATTTCTTGCTAAATACTGCTGTATGTAAGTACAGTGACACCAAGGGCAAAAAAGGAATACTGGCCTACACTGGCCAAATTTTGAGCACACACAGATATGAGCTGGCACTGAGATACCATTACGACAAATGTGTGGAATGTATTTTTTTATTTTTTTGCTAAATAGTGCTGTATGTAAGTACAGTGACACCCAGGACAAAAAAGGAAATCCGGACTAAAATCGGCCAAACCTTGAGCACACACAGATACCACTACAACAAATGTGTGGCCTGTTTTATTAATTTTTTTGCTAAATAGTGCTGTATATAAGTACAGTGACATCATCCAGGACAAAAAAAGAAAACCGGTCTAAACTGTCCAAACTTTGAGCACACACAGATATGAGATGGCACGGAGATACCACTACGACAAATGTGTGTCCTGTATTTTTTTATTTTTTGCTAACTAGTACTGTATATAAGTACAGTGACATCCAGGAAAAAAAAGAAAACTGGCCTAAACTGGCCAGACTTTGAGCACACACAGATATGAGCTAGGACAGAGATAGCATACCGAAAAATGTGTGGCCTTTATTTTTTTTATTTTTTTGCTAAATACTACTGTATATAAGTACAGTGATACCTAGGACAAAAAAAGAAAACCAGCCTAAACTGGCCAAACTTTGAGCGCACACAGTTATGAGCAAGCACAGAGATACCACACCGAAAAATGTGTGGCCTGTATTTTTTTTTTGCTAAATAGTGCTGTATATAAGTACAGTGCCACCCAGGAAAAAAAAGGAAAACCAGCCTCAACTGGCCAAACTTTGAGCACACACAGATATGAGCTGCACGGAGATACCACTATGACAAAAAAACAACATTTTTAGCAGACGGATGGATGAGACATGTCACAGATATACCACACTGTAAATAATGTGGCCTTTTTTTTTGGGGGGGGGAGTGCAGCAAAGCAGTGTCAAGAAATTGTGTTAGACACTCCAAAGAAATCTACTCAACTGTACCACATAAAAATTAAATATTTCTGCACACTCAAAAGGGATGTTTGGGACCCCTTTAAAATTGCTGGATTTTCACGCTGTGCTAGGAAAAGGATCTGGCTGGATTGTGCACTGTCAAAAAGCAAATGGAAGAAAAAAAGGGCTCTGGATTGCTTTGCAATAAAATAGCTCTATTAGCCCTGGCCAAAAAAATTTCAAAGCCAATTACACCTGGGGCTAGGTATATACAGCCAATATATCCTACAGGTAGCAGCAGCAGCACTAGAACACAGGAATGGAATGGACCCTCTTGATGTATGCAATGATCTATATTCACACATACAGTGTCTGCAGGCCTTGCACTGATGTGTATATAGCTATGTACACTATCCTGCCTACCTAACACTGGAACCTATATACTCCAGAATTAGTCCTTAGAAGGACTGTTGGTTTAATTGGATTTGAGTAGTTTATGATGGAAGACCCCACACTGACTAATGAATCCCCAATTCTGACCCTATCTCAGCAGCAGCTCTTCCTACACTATCTAAATCCGGAGCTGAATGCGCCGAGCAGGGCAGCATCCGGTCTGTAATACCTATGATAATGCTGTGAGGCTAGCCAATCACTGCATGACCACAACAAAGATGGCTGCGGCGTTTCATTGCCTGGAAGACAATCCCTGCAGTGTAACTGGGTCTCTAAAGTCCACCAAAAAGCTGGGTGGAGACTTGAGTTCCCGTCGAGTAATTCCGGAAATGCTCGCTGAGTACACCGAGTACCGTGATACTCGCGTGAGTAATGAGTAGTGGCGAGCACGTTCGCTCATCACTACTAATCACCCTTTCACGAAGATCCTCGCTTTTTTCCAAGTCATGTTGCTCAGATAGTGTGCTAGTAGCAACTTAGAATTAAATTGTTTCTCTGCACCACCGCTGCATAGCCAAATTTCAGTGGCACTAAATGAGAAGGTGAAAAATGGCGTGCTGAATCGAGTTAGTCACAGAAATAAAAAATTCTGTGTGGATGAGGCCTGTATGACAAAGAAGATGTGCTCCAAACAATTTAAAACTGAGATATCCCCTACTGTATGACTAGTAACAGAAGAATTTTTTGTGGCCTGTCGATAAGGCCTGTATAAGATTGAATAGATGCTCCAAACAATTTAAAAGTGATATGTTCCCTACTGTATGACGTTAGTAACAGAAGAATTATTTTTGGTGGGAATGGGATCGTACAACAAGATCAATAACAGGGCAGCTATGGGAAGTACAAGATCCAGGATCCAACCTACAACTATTACTCATCTACCAAACATTAATTACTAGTAGAGTTGAGCGACTTTTGTTTTTTTAGGGTCGCGTTTCGTTTCGTGAAACCCGACTTTTCCAAAAGTCGGGTCGAGCAAGATCGTCCAATTATAGGGAAAAGTCGGGGTCGTCCCGAAACACGAAACCCAATGTAAGTCAATGGGGAATAAAAGTCGGCAGTGAGAGGAGGACAGGAAACACACCTACAGTGCCCATTTGAATGCCAAAAGCATCAATTCTTCTTACTTAAGCTTGTCAACCTTAATTAACTTCATAATACAAGTTACGCACTGAAAAATGGGGGTTATTTGGCTAAAGTTGTGGGGGGGAGGGCTGGCTGCAGGTTTTCATGTGCCCTGGGCGAAAGAGCGCCCCTTTAACACATACCACAACTCATCATGCTCCGATACGGCAGATAAATAGCGGTATAGTACAATGAAAAATACCTCACTTTTTACATCTCATGACGAGGCCCATCTATTTCTCCATACAGAATCATTGGTCCCAAATAATGTTTGAAACAGTATATGATGAGCTACACATAATGCTACAGTATATGTTGGTCCCCATGGATGAAGCTCCACTGTCTTATGGGCCCAAATAATGCTCCAAACATAATGGGCCCCATTTCTAATGCTCTAGTGTATAATGGGCCATGTAAATGCTGCTCCAGTGTCTGATGTCCACCTTTGGAATGTTCCAGTGTATGGTGGGCCCCATCTATCATTCTCCAGAGTATAGTGCTCCCCAAAAATTGCTGTCCCAACATTGAAAACAATCAAATAAGTCTCCTCGCTAGGGAATCCCTGTACTTGTCTGGACAGGTGCTGTAGCTTGCTTAACAGCTCGCCAGCCGTTCTCACGCCCAGTATGGATTGCACGTGATTGCACAAAGGTTAGAAAGGGTACCGTATCCCTGGATAACATGTATGGATAGCGTACACATTCAAAATATATGTCTCAGGAGGCAGGCTCAGACGGTGTCAGGCCCAGTATGGATTGCACGTGATTGCACAAAGGTTAGAAAGGGTACCGTATCCCTGGATAACATGTATGGATAGCGTACACATTCAAAATATATGTCTCAGGAGGCAGGCTCAGACGGTGTCAGGCCCAGTATGGATTGCACGTGATTGCACAAAGGTTAGAAAGGGTACCGTATCCCTGGATAACATGTATGGATAGCGTACACATTCAAAATATATGTCTATACAGCATGAGGCAGGCTCAGACGGTGTTAGGCCCAGTATGGATTGCACGTGATTGCACAAAGGTTAGAAAGGGTACCGTATCCCTGGATAACATGTATGGATAGCGTACACATTCAAAATATATGTCTATACAGCATGAGTCAGGCTCAGACGGTGTTAGGCCCAGTATGGATTGCACGTGATTGCACAAAGGTTAGAAAGGGTACCGTATCCCCGGATAACATGTATGGATAGCGTACACATTCAAAATATATGTCTATACAGCATGAGGCAGGCTCAGACGGTGTTAGGCCCAGTATGGATTGAACGTGATTGCACAAAGGTTAGAAAGGGTACCGTATCCCCGGATAACATGTATGGATAGCGTACACATTCAAAATATATGTCTATACAGCATGAGGCAGGCTCAGACGGTGTTAGGCCCAGTATGGATTGCACGTGATTGCACAAAGGTTAGAAAGGGTACCGTATCCCTGGATAACATGTATGGATAGCGTACACATTCAAAATATATGTCTATACAGCATGAGGCAGGCTCAGACGGTGTTAGGCCCAGTATGGATTGCACGTGATTGCACAAAGGTTAGAAAGGGTACCGTATCCCCGGATAACATGTATGGATAGCGTACACATTCAAAATATATGTCTATACAGCATGAGGCAGGCTCAGACGGTGTTAGGCCCAGTATGGATTGCACGTGATTGCACAAAGGTTAGAAAGGGTACCGTATCCCCGGAAAACATGTATGGATAGCGTACACATTCAAAATATATGTCTCAGGAGGCAGGCTCAGACGGTGTCAGGCCCAGTATGGATTGCACGTGATTGCACAAAGGTTAGAAAGGGTACCGTATCCCCGGATAACATGTATGGATAGCGTACACATTCAAAATATATGTCTATACAGCATGAGGCAGGCTCAGACGGTGTTAGGCCCAGTATGGATTGCACGTGATTGCACAAAGGTTAGAAAGGGTACCGTATCCCCGGATAACATGTATGGATAGCGTACACATTCAAAATATATGTCTATACAGCATGAGGCAGGCTCAGACGGTGTTAGGCCCAGTATGGATTGCACGTGATTGCACAAAGGTTAGAAAGGGTACCGTATCCCTGGATAACATGTATGGATAGCGTACACATTCAAAATATATATCTATACAGCATGAGGCAGGCTCAGACGGTGTTAGGCCCAGTATGGATTGCACATGATTGCACAAAGGTTAGAAAGGGTACCGTATCCCTGGATAACATGTATGGATAGCGTACACATTCAAAATATATGTCTCAGGAGGCAGGCTCAGACGGTGTCAGGCACAGTATGGATTTGACGGCCCAGATTACACAGCGGAGGAGCAGGGAGAGGTAAAGATTGCAAATGCTGGGGCCCTGCCCAAGCAAGGGGGGCCCACTCGTGGGCGTCGGTACTGGCACTGGGCCCCTCATAGTACAGCGGTGTGTCTGACGGCGGGTGTGCATCACCACCGTCAGAGACACTTGATTGCACTATGAGGGACCCTGTGCCAGTGCCCGCACCCAAGAGTCGGCCTACCCACCTGTCCAGGGCAACGGCACTCGCACGGTGTCGTGCGGTAGGTGGTGACCCCGGCCATGGGGGGGGAGGCAGCACAGTTAGGGAGTTTTAGAAAGTGGCATATGTTGATGTTGGACATTCAGCTGATGCAAAAGGTGAAATAGGTGAAGTACCAGGAAGAGGTGGACCAAAGCAAGCCATTTTTCTGTCACCCTATGTGTCATCAGGGGAAGGTGGGACAAAATCCTTGGAAACCCATGCGTGGTTCATTTTAATGAAGGTTAGATCATCCACATTTTGGGTTGACAGACGGGTCCTTTTTTCTGTCAGGATTGATCCAGCTGCACTGAAGACTCTTTCCGATAGCACACTTGCAGCTGGGCAAGCGAGCTCCTGTAAGGCATATTGGGCCAATTCAGGCCAGGTGTCCAGTTTAGCGGCCCAATAGTCAAAGGGGAATGACCTGTGTGGGAGAACATCGATATGGGAGGAAAAGTAGTTTGTAACCATAGTTGACAACTGCTGTCTCCTGTCACTTTCCATCCATGCAGTATTACCAGTTGTGTGAGCGGTATTTGAAAAATCAGTCCACAACATTGTCATGAAACCCCTGTCTCCAACGCCACTTCTGCTGTGTGCACCACGAACACCTCTGCCAAGCTGCCCCTGGCCCGTACGGCTCGTGTGAGAACCATCACCGCTGCTGTGTGCTGGGAATGCCTCAAGCAACCGATTTACCAGAGTTGCTTGTTTATTAGCCAATATTAGGTCAAGGTTCTCCTGTGGCATGATGTTTTGTAATTTGCCTTTATAGCATGGATCCAGGATGCTGGCCAACCAGTAGTCGTCATCGTTCATCATTTTGGCAATGCGGGGGTCCCTTTTTAGGATCCGCAAGGCATAATCTGACATGTGGGCCAATGTTCCCGGTGTCAATGATGCACTGCGAGTGCTGGGTGGAGGAGCACTTTCTGGCAAATCCACATCCCTCCAGTCACGCACAAACCCTGTACCAGACCTTGCCACGCCAACATTTTCACTTGCCCCACGAGATGCATCCTCCTCCCCTAAGTAATCATCCCCATCATCCTCCTCCTCTTCTTCCTCCACCTCGTCCAGGAGAGGTCCCTGAGCAGACAATGGCTGAATGTCATCAAGGATTCCCTCCTCCTCTTCCTCCTCATCAACATTGGCTGCAGACGCCTGCTCCTTAAGGTGCGTCAAAGTTTGCATGAGCAGACGCATAAGTGGGATGCTCATGCTTAGGATGGCGTCGTCTGCGCTTACCAGCCGTGTGCATTCCTCAAAACACTGAAGGACTTTACAGAGGTCTTTCAGCTTCGACCACTGCACGCCTGTCAACTCCATGTCTGCTCTCAAAGTGCCTGGCCGTGTATCCTCCCACAAATGCATTATGGCCTGCCTCTGCTCGCACAGCCGCTCCACCATGTGCAGGGTGGAGTTCCACCTTGTTGCAATGTCGATAATGAGGCGGTGGTTGGGAAGGTGGAGCAATCGCTGCAGCTTCTGCATACGAACGGAGTGTACAGGCGACCGGCGGATGTGCGCGCACAGTCTTCGCACCTTCTGGAGCAGGGCTGTTAACTCCGGATAATTGTTGAGGAAGCACTGCACCACCAGGTTCAAGGTGTGAGCCAAGCAAGGTATGTGGCTGAGTTTTGAAAGGGCTATGGCTGCCACAAAATTACGGCCATTATCACTAACTACCTTGCCTGCCTCAAGATGTACACTGCCCAGCCATGACTCAGTTTGTCGCTTCAAGTACTCGGCCAGCACCTCGGCGGTGTGTCTGTCGCCCAAACACATCATCTGCAACACAGCCTGCTGACGCTTTCCACTAGCTGCTCGATAGGGGGACACATCGTGTGCAACAGTGGCAGCTGCAGATGGAGTGCACATACGACTGCGCTCTGTGGACGAGCTTTCGCTTCAGGAGGAGGAGGAGGAGGAGGAGGAGGAGGAGGGTCGAACGCCTACAGCCAACTGTTTCCTATACTGTGGGCTAGGCAGCACTGTCCCACCACCGCTGTCCCCTGTGAACCCTGCATCCACCACATTAACCCAGTGCGCAGTGATGGACACGTAACGGCCCTGGCCATGCCGACTGGACCATGCATCAGTTGTGAGGTGCACCTTTCCGCTCACTGACTGCTTGAGTGCATGGACAATGCGGTCTTTCACATGATGGTGGAGGGCTGGGATGGCTTTGCGAGAGAAGAAGTGGCGACTGGGTAGGTCATAGCGTGGTACTGCATAGGCCATGAGTTCGCGGAAAGCTGTGCTTTCCACCAACCGAAAGGGCATCATCTCAAACGAGATTAGTTTGGCAATGTGGGCGTTCAAACCCAGTGTACGCGGATGAGAGACTGAGTACTTTCTTGACCTACTCATAGTGTCTGGGAGGGTGAGCTGGACTTGAGAGCTGCATATGGTGGAAGTAGCGGTGGACAGGGCGGACTGAGAGAGGGTTGATGATGGTGATGGAGTTGGTGTTCTTTCTGATGGCCTAGAATCAGTCTTTCGTTGATATAACAGTGGGATTCCCTGACTGCTGTGGTCTTGCAACGACACCTCAACATTTGCTGCTGTGCTAACCGGGGGGCTTACAGTGGGGGAAACAATGTAGCGTTGCTGACTACCTTCGTTGTGATCAGTTGCACATGTGGCACTTGAGGTTTGGTGTTGTGTCCACGCTTGCAAGTGCATGCTGGTTAAATGTCTAAGCATGCAACTGGTATTCAAATTTTTCAGATTTTTCCCTCGGCTAAAGGTCTTTGCGCACTTCTTACAGATAACCTTGGCCTGATCATGAGGATTTTGTTCAAAAAAGTGCCACACTGCACTCTTCCTACTTTGGCAGACATTTTGCGGCCTAGCACGCTGTGATCTTTTGACCCTCTGGACAAGCTGTCCAGCAACTCTTTTGATGTTTGGAACCTGTCTTTGGAGTGCTCCGGGCCTGCCAGATAACAGCTGTTGCGATGTCGATGTCTGCTGTGGATGCTCCTCATCTGAGCTATTGGAAGCAGCACCCTCTTCCCCCAATGGATGCCAATCTGGGTCAACAACTGGGTCATCCATCACCTCCTCTTCTATGTCATGTGCACCTTTCTCTGTGTCACCGTGTATGGTGGTATAGTGTGCGGGAAGGGGCACCTGAGTCTCATCAGGGTCAAAATCTGGCTCTGTACACTGCGAGGACAATGTAGTGCTGAGTGAATGTACCAGCAGAATCATCCATCAGCGGCTGTGCATCAGTGCACTCCATGTCAGATTCATCTTGGTCTGGGTAATTCACCATTTCACTTGATAATCCAGGCATGGTATGTGAAAACAGCTCCATGGAGTAATCAGTAGTATGGCCTGCGTCATCCTTCAATCTTGGTTGGGGTGAAGGACACAAGGAAAGGTGTGGTTCATGAACATGAGCCTCCAATGACGACTCAGTGCTTTTACTTTTTACAACTGAAGAAGAGGAGGCGATAGAGCTGGAGGCTGAGTCAACAATGTAAGACAAAACTTTTTCCTGATGCTCTGCCTTTAAAAGCGGTTTGCCAACTCCTAGAAAACTAAGCGTTCAAGGCCTTATGTAGCCAGACGATGACGCAGGGTCAGCACCTCCTGCATTCGGTCCTATTTTGCTCTTGCCACTACCATCAGATCCACCACCAACACCATCATTATCAGCTGCCAACCCCCGCCCAATTCCACGGCCTCTTCCACCAGCCTTCCTCATTTTTGGTAGAAATGTAGACAAAATCCAACAAACTATATAGTAATGTAAAACAAGTCTATAGGACAGGGGAGATTTAGAATTTCTGCACACACTTGTGGACAGTGGACACTTTTGGATTGTGTGAGGCCCACTGATATCTGAGCGCTATGTGACAGGCTCGATAGCACAGCTGCCTGTGACCAAAGTGACGAGAGGATAATGGAGATTTTGAATCTCTGCGCACACTTTTGGACACTGGACACTTGTGGATTGTGTGAGGCCCACTGATATCTGAGCGCTATGTGACACGCTCGATGGCACAGCTGCCTGTGACCAAAGTGACGAGAGGATAATGGAGATTTTGAATCTCTGCGCACACTTTTGGACACTGGACACTTGTGGATTGTGTGAGGCCCACTGATATCTGAGCGCTATGTGACAGGCTCGATAGCACAGCTGTGACCAAAGTGACGAGAGGATAATGGAGATTTTGAATCTCTGCGCACACTTTTGGACACTGGACACTTGTGGATTGTGTGAGGCCCACTGATATCTGAGCGCTATGTGACACGCTCGATGGCACAGCTGCCTGTGACCAAAGTGACGAGAGGATAATGGAGATTTTGAATCTCTGCGCACACTTTTGGACACTGGACACTTGTGGATTGTGTGAGGCCCACTGATATCTGAGCGCTATGTGACACGCTCGATGGCACAGCTGCCTGTGACCAAAGTGACGAGAGGATAATGGAGATTTTGAATCTCTGTGCACACTTTTGGACACTGGACACTTGTGGATTGTGTGAGGCCCACTGATATCTGAGCGCTATGTGACAGGCTCGATGGCACAGCTGCCTGTGACAAAAGTGACGAGAGGATAATGGAGATTTTGAATCTCTGCGCACACTTTTGGACATTGGACACTTGTGGATTGTGTGAGGCCCACTGATATCTGAGCGCTATGTGACACGCTCGATGGCACAGCTGTGACCAAAGTGACGAGAGGATAATGGAGATTTTGAATCTCTGCGCACACTTTTGGACACTGGACACTTGTGGATTGTGTGAGGCCCACTGATATCTGAGCGCTATGTGACAGGCTCGATGGCACAGCTGCCTGTGACCAAAGTGACGAGAGGATAATGGAGATTTTGAATCTCTGCGCACACTTTTGGACACTGGACACTTGTGGATTGTGTGAGGCCCACTGATATCTGAGCGCTATGTGACAGGCTCGATGGCACAGCTGCCTGTGACAAAAGTGACGAGAGGATAATGGAGATTTTGAATCTCTGCGCACACTTTTGGACACTGGACACTTGTGGATTTTGCGAGGCCCACTGATATCTGAGCGCTATGTGACACGCTCGATGGCACAGCTGCCTGTGACCAAAGTGACGAGAGGATAATGGAGATTTTGAATCTCTGCGCACACTTTTGGACACTGGACACTTGTGGATTGTGTGAGGCCAACTGATATCTGAGCGCTATGTGACACGCTCGATGGCACAGCTGCCTGTGACCAAAGTGACGAGAAGATAATGGAGATTTTGAATCTCTGCGCACACTTTTGGACACTGGACACTTGTGGATTGTGTGAGGCCCACTGATATCTGAGCGCTATGTGACACGCTCGATGGCACAGCTGCCTGTGACCAAAGTGACGAGAGGATAATGGAGATTTTGAATCTCTGCGCACACTTTTGGACACTGGACACTTGTGGATTGTGTGAGGCCCACTGATATCTGAGCGCTATGTGACAGGCTCGATGGCACAGCTGCCTGTGACAAAAGTGACGAGAGGATAATGGAGATTTTGAATCTCTGCGCACACTTTTGGACACTGGACACTTGTGGATTGTGTGAGGCCCACTGATATCTGAGCGCTATGTGACAGGCTCGATGGCACAGCTGCCTGTGACCAAAGTGACGAGAGGATAATGGAGATTTTGAATCTCTGCGCACACTTTTGGACACTTGTGGATTGTGTGAGGCCCACTGATATCTGAGCGCTATGTGACACGCTCGATGGCACAGCTGCCTGTGACCAAAGTGACGAGAGGATAATGGAGATTTTGAATCTCTGCGCACACGTTTGGACACTGGACACTTGTGGATTGTGTGAGGCCCACTGATATCTGAGCGCTATGTGACAGGCTCGATGGCACAGCTGTGACCAAAGTGACGAGAGGATAATGGAGATTTTGAATCTCTGCGCACACTTTTGGACACTGGACACTTGTGGATTGTGTGAGGCCCACTGATATCTGAGCGCTATGTGACACGCTCGATGGCACAGCTGCCTGTGACCAAAGTGACGAGAGGATAATGGAGATTTTGAATCTCTGCGCACACTTTTGGACACTGGACACTTGTGGATTGTGTGAGGCCCACTGATATCTGAGCGCTATGTGACAGGCTCGATGGCACAGCTGTGACCAAAGTGACGAGAGGATAATGGAGATTTTGAATCTCTGCGCACACTTTTGGACACTGGACACTTGTGGATTGTGTGAGGCCCACTGTTATCTGAGCGCTATGTGACACGCTCGATGGCACAGCTGCCTGTGACCAAAGTGACGAGAGGATAATGGAGATTTTGAATCTCTGCGCACACTTTTCGACACTGGACACTTGTGGATTGTGTGAGGCCCACTGATATCTGAGCGCTATGTGACACGCTCGATGGCACAGCTGCCTGTGACCAAAGTGACGAGAGGATAATGGAGATTTTGAATCTCTGCGCACACTTTTGGACACTGGACACTTGTGGATTGTGTGAGGCCCACTGATATCTGAGCGCTATGTGACACGCTCGATGGCACAGCTGCCTGTGACCAAAGTGACGAGAGGATAATGGAGATTTTGAATCTCTGCGCACACTTTTGGACACTGGACACTTGTGGATTGTGTGAGGCCCACTGATATCTGAGCGCTATGTGACAGGCTCGATGGCACAGCTGTGACCAAAGTGACGAGAGGATAATGGAGATTTTGAATCTCTGCGCACACTTTTGGACACTGGACACTTGTGGATTGTGTGAGGCCCACTGTTATCTGAGCGCTATGTGACACGCTCGATGGCACAGCTGCCTGTGACCAAAGTGACGAGAGGATAATGGAGATTTTGAATCTCTGCGCACACTTTTGGACACTGGACACTTGTGGATTGTGTGAGGCCCACTGATATCTGAGCGCTATGTGACACGCTCGATGGCACAGCTGCCTGTGACCAAAGTGACGAGAGGATAATGGAGATTTTGAATCTCTGCGCACACTTTTGGACACTGGACACTTGTGGATTGTGTGAGGCCCACTAATATCTGAGCGCTATGTGACACGCTCGATGGCACAGCTGCCTGTGACCAAAGTGACGAGAGGATAATGGAGATTTTGAATCTCTGCGCACACTTTTGGACACTGGACACTTGTGGATTGTGTGAGGCCCACTGATATCTGAGCGCTATGTGACACGCTTGATGGCACAGCTGCCTGTGACCAAAGTGACGAGAGGATAATGGAGATTTTGAATCTCTGCGCACACTTTTGGACACTGGACACTTGTGGATTGTGTGAGGCCCACTGATATCTGAGCGCTATGTGACAGGCTCGATGGCACAGCTGTGACCAAAGTGACGAGAGGATAATGGAGATTTTGAATCTCTGCGCACACTTTTGGACACTGGACACTTGTGGATTGTGTGAGGCCCACTGTTATCTGAGCGCTATGTGACACGCTCGATGGCACAGCTGCCTGTGACCAAAGTGACGAGAGGATAATGGAGATTTTGAATCTCTGCGCACACTTTTCGACACTGGACACTTGTGGATTGTGTGAGGCCCACTGATATCTGAGCGCTATGTGACACGCTCGATGGCACAGCTGCCTGTGACCAAAGTGACGAGAGGATAATGGAGATTTTGAATCTCTGCGCACACTTTTGGACACTGGACACTTGTGGATTGTGTGAGGCCCACTAATATCTGAGCGCTATGTGACACGCTCGATGGCACAGCTGCCTGTGACCAAAGTGACGAGAGGATAATGGAGATTTTGAATCTCTGCGCACACTTTTGGACACTGGACACTTGTGGATTGTGTGAGGCCCACTGATATCTGAGCGCTATGTGACACGCTTGATGGCACAGCTGCCTGTGACCAAAGTGACGAGAGGATAATGGAGATTTTGAATCTCTGCGCACACTTTTGGACACTGGACACTTGTGGATTGTGTGAGGCCCACTGATATCTGAGCGCTATGTGACAGGCTCGATGGCACAGCTGCCTGTGACAAAAGTGACGAGAGGATAATGGAGATTTTGAATCTCTGCGCACACTTTTGGACACTGGACACTTGTGGATTGTGTGAGGCCCACTGATATCTGAGCGCTATGTGACAGGCTCGATGGCACAGCTGTGACCAAAGTGACGAGAGGATAATGGAGATTTTGAATCTCTGCGCACACTTTTGGACACTGGACACTTGTGGATTGTGTGAGGCCCACTGATATCTGAGCTCTATGTGACACGCTCGATGGCACAGCTGCCTGTGACCAAAGTGACGAGAGGATAATGGAGATTTTGAATCTCTGCGCACACTTTTGGACACTGGACACTTGTGGATTGTGTGAGGCCCACTGATATCTGAGCGCTATGTGACAGGCTCGATGGCACAGCTGCCTGTGACAAAAGTGACGAGAGGATAATGGAGATTTTGAATCTCTGCGCACACTTTTGGACACTGGACACTTGTGGATTGTGTGAGGCCCACTGATATCTGAGCGCTATGTGACACGCTCGATGGCACAGCTTCCTGTGACCAAAGTGAAGAGAGGATAATGGAGATTTTGAATCTCTGCGCACACATTTGGACACTGGACACTTGTGGATTGTGTGAGGCCCACTGATATCTGAGCGCTATGTGACACGCTCGATGGCACAGCTGCCTGTGACCAAAGTGACGAGAGGATAATGGAGATTTTGAATCTCTGCGCACACTTTTGGACACTGGACACTTGTGGATTGTGTGAGGCCCACTGATATCTGAGCGCTATGTGACACGCTCGATGGCACAGCTGCCTGTGACCAAAGTGACGAGAGGATAATGGATATTTTGAATCTCTGCGCACACTTTTGGACACTGGACACTTGTGGATTGTGTGAGGCCCACTGATATCTGAGCGCTATGTGACACGCTCGATGGCACAGCTGCCTGTAACCAAAGTGACGAGAGGATAATGGAGATTTTGAATCTCTGCGCACACTTTTGGACACTGGACACTTGTGGATTGTGTGAGGCCCACTGATATCTGAGCGCTATGTGACACGCTCGATGGCACAGCTGTGACAAAAGTGACTAGAGGATAAGGGAGATTGAATTGCTTTTAAAAAAGCAGTTTGCGGAGCAGTGGGTAAACAGCAATGCCAGCGTGTCAGGAAGCCTTAAAAGGCAGCCCAACAACCAACACCACTGATACACCACAATATAGCCTCCCCTTGCACTGCACACACAGTGACTTGTGTGTTGTGCAGGCCAAATCGCTAGCAGCAGAAGCAGTGTTTTTGTCTTCTTCCCTGCCTAACGCTCTCCCTACAGAATCAGCAGCAACCTCTCCCTATACTAAGATCGGCAGAAGTAAGATGGCGGTCGGCGTGCACGCCCTTTTATACCCCCCTGTGACGCCCACCAAAGCAAGCCAATCACTTGCATGCCCTTCTGAAAGATGGTGGTGACCCGTGCCTAGGTCATCACGTTGCCCACAGTGTCCGTGGATCCTGATTGGCTGAAAAAGAGCGCAAAACAAACTTTTGAAACGCGACTTTGGCGCGTAAGTCGCCGACCTCGTGGCCGACCTCATCCTAGGGTCGGGTTTCGTTTCATGAAACCTGACTTTGCCAAAAGTCGGCGACTTTTGAATTTTTTCGACCCGTTTCGCTCAACTCTAATTACTAGTAATGAGCGAGTATAATCGTTACTATTCGCTATTCGCATGAATAGTACGGTATTCGGGTTGCTCGTTATATTGCGAGTATTTGTGTACTTACCTCGATATATTCGATATATTACATGCTGGGTTTCTTAAATAATCAGAGTAATGCCGCAGACATCTTGATTGTGGCATTACTGTGATTGGCTGGCCACCCAGCATCATAGGGTCTATGTAAGCCCTGCCGCCGCCATTTTGCACACATTGCATGTATAAGCATAGCGCGAGATCGCTCAGCTCCTAGGGAGAGTCTTTAGGCCTCTTGATAACACAAAAACCCTGTTCAGGGCTATGTGCCATGTATACTAGTTCAGTGAAGAGTAGAGAGAGAGAGATCCTCGAGCAGGGACAGTTTAAAGGAGCCGTCACTAGCTCCATAATACTAGCACAAAATAGCTCTTTTCAGAGCTGAAGACACAAAACAAAGACAAAGTACAGGGAGGGAGAGATTGTGTTTTGGGTAGGGAGAAGTTAAAGTGTTCTTCCATTGTCCATCTTAAAATAGCTCTTGTTAGAGGCAAAGCAATATTTTTCCAGCACACAGATTTTTAGCATTTAGTGCTGTCTTTTTTACTAAAGCACTGGTCTATTTTCCCTGCTATTTTTGGGTCAGAGCCTGGCTTCTGCTGTCCACATTTGTCCAATTAAAAAGATGTTACGCAAAGCAGTAGTCCAAACATTTCCTACTGCCTGCTACTGGGTCGCCCTCCCAGGGCTGTGGGGTACTCGGTACCGGGCCGGTATCAGTGGGATGTGTCACAGCAGCAGTGACCCGGACCGTGGCCCTGGGCGCCCAAGTATTGGGGGAATTTGTGTATGGTGGAATGTAGTTAGAAGGAATAGTCTGTGACGCCACCTGTGGTGTTCGGCAAGTGAGATGTTAGGCCGACGCTGCTTGCAGATCCTCTGGGGCTGGTGATGGGTTGCAGCCAAGATGGTGAAGCTCCCCACAGGTGGAGCCGTAGCCCCAGGGCAGTGTAGATGTAGGGGAAGAGGAGAGGCGCAGGCGGTGTAGAAGTTGGTACCCAGATGTAGAGGTGCTGAGTGTGTTGGCGCAAGAATCAATGGAGGACACCAGGGCTTGTAGTTCCAAAGCTTTACTCACAGTCTGTAGTACACACAGGTGCCGGCCTCCATGCCATGTCCTCCGGGTCAGGGACTCAGCCAACCTCCAGGCAAGGTGGAATGCTCCCTTCCAACGCTCCGCCAACATGTGCCTTTCTGAACGTCTCCTCTTATAGCGCCTTTTGGTGTGAAGATCTCCTAGTACTGAGTTACACTGGTGTTCCTTCCAACTGATGTTCCCAAGAACTCTACTTGTACGGCAGAAAGCTGTAGCCTGCTTCGGGGACTCCTTACTCCTGAGTCCCGGCTCTCTCTCCGTGTTGCTGTTGTGCCCGCAAGTCTTAGATGGGAGTAGTGCATTTACAGTCCACTACTCCACCGGTGTCTGCTGCAGAACCATTAGTGTCCATACAACCTCGGGGACAGGGCCCCGGCCTTGCGCTTTGAACTTCTAGGCAGGGTTCTCTCCTAACCCACGTCCTCTGTGTTCCCTTATTCTCCTACGTTCCGTACTTGTCTTTCTTTCCTATGGAAGCTCAGGCTTCAGTGCAGAGTCTGTCTCCTTCTTTCCTTTCCCATGCCAGCAGACCCAGGTCACTCAGGTCTGCTGCAGCACTCCTTCCTCCATTCCTCTCTCCAGGGACCTCCTTTTCTCACTCCTCTCTGAGTGACTTCCTCCCTCAGACTGACCTGTAATTCTAAACCTTCCCGCTCTTTTATGTATTCTCAACTCCACCCACCTCCCAGCACGTTTCGTGTTCCAAGCAGGGAGCCACCAAAGGTGCTCTGCTACACTCTAAGCAAGAGCCACAATGTGGCTTTGCTGAACTACCCTGTTGTGTGGGGTGTGAGTGTGGGGCACCACACCTTAGGAGATGGTGCAGTACCTCTGTGGCGACTGAGCCTCAGGGGCGCCACGCTGCCAAGCATGCCCCAGGCCATTTTCCCTGCTGTTTTTGGGGTCCAAGCTTGGCTTCTACTGTCCACGCTAGTCCACTTAGAAAGGTGTTAAGTGCCCTACACAAAGCAGTAATACAAACATTTCCTTTTGCCTGCTACCAAGCATGCACCAGGCCATGTTGGCAGTGGAATATTCAGGATACTCTCCAAGTGTGTGAACCTGTGGTTCTTTAATCAGGAATAAACAGGGTCAATATATGATAAGCTTAATAGATCAGGAATAAGTCATTTGTGTGTCTCTATCTGTGCAGCATCTACAGCAGGATGTTTCTCTCATAGACAGACACAGGAAAAACACGAAATACAGTCACATGCTCTCCCTGTGTGAGTCTCTGGGAGTTTTTTGTTCTACCTTTATAAACAGCATACAAATCTAGCAACTAAACACTCATAGACATGAATGGAGTTATTGCACCAAACATATTCCAGCAGGCCATTTTAACTGCTGTGTTTGGGGTCATAGCCTGGTTTCTTATCCCCAATTTAATCCATAGGGCCCTGCTGAAACCATTGTGGGCTGTGGAAGAGGCATCATTGTGTCCCTCGTTGCCTGTGTTGGTGGGTAGTCGGGAGAAGTACGAGGTGGAGCGCATTGTGGATTCCCGGTTGGTCCGGGTGGCCCCCGTTGAGAGGGGGGTACTGTGATGACTCTGGAAAGGGTGGTTCCGCCTCCATCCTGGTCAGGTCAGGGTTAATTTCAGTCCACCTCTCTTTGGTTCGGGTGTGGCTATTGTTGGCAGTTCCTTGATTTGGTGTCAGTGATACTTCCGTATACTCGGTTTGTGATTGCTGACCCAGGTTACTCGTCCGTAAACGTTGTGCTTCTGTGCTTGTGTGCTTTGCTGTGTATGACCCAGCTCATCCCCTAACTTTTGCCTGTGTATCTTGCTTTGTACTGCCCTGTCTCTCCTGGTTATCTGACCCTTTGGCTTGTCTCTGTTTACTCTTTGTCTTATCCCTAGGTACTACACTCTCATCTGCCTTTTGACCCTCGGGTCTCCTTGACCACGTTTACTGTCTGTGCCCTGCACTCTGCATGCTCAGTTTCCTTCCCTGTCTTCATGTGCAGTGACTCCACCCCCTGGTCGCGTGACTGCTTAGTTTCAGGTCCTGTGCTCACTGTATTAGTCTCAGGTCCTTGCGCACTGCGTGCTCTGTTCCTGCACTTCCTGCGCTCATTCACGTGCCCCCTGATAGCACCCCCTAGGCAGCGCCAGTAAAACCAATAGGTGTCATCACACTATGTTCCTTGAAATAATTGCTGGTCTGGATCGTAGATGTGTGTAGAAGAAGGAAGAGCGAGAGCAGATTCTGTTTTGGATAGCAGACTAGGCTTCTACGTATTTGTCAAGCAGCAACAAATCTTCCATGACCACACAGTCTACTGTTAATGCACAGAAGGCTGGCCCATTGAGTCCTGAAGCTGGTTCTCCTTCCTGCCGCCATTATCAGTCACAAGAGACATATGACCTCAAGCTTGGCCACTCTGAGGATCTGTTTGCTATGTATCCTTTGGTTGGCTCTGGCCTATCACTGTGCAGCAGTGAAGAGGGACGTGAGGAGGTGGTGTGCGCTGATGCTCAAGTATTTGAGGACCTACGACCAGAAGAAAGCCACTTGGAGGAACATCATTTACTGTCTCCAGAGGTGGAGGCTGATGATGATGAAACACAGATGCCATCAGGTTGTAGGAGAGAGAGCCCCTGCTGTGTAACCGGGCTAGAACCAAGGGGGCTGTCACTAAGGTTCCTAGGGGGTTTGTTTCCAGGGGACGAGATTAGAGATCGGACTAGAGACCTGCAGCCGCCACTACCCCACTCCATCCTGCGGCTGCACCCTGTACGCTACCACCCGCGGCTGCTCCTGTCCCGGTTCACACCGTGGCTGGGGCCCAGACACTGCACCCCGCGGCAGCCACTGCCCCGTTCCAGACCGCAGCTGCGGCCTATACGTTCAGGCCCGCGGCTGCAATCATCTCGCCACCGCAAGGGGGCCCAATGCTAAGGAACTCTTCTGGGGCCTGTTGCGCCCCCTCTACTCCTGGGAGTAGGAACGCCAGAAGCCTGCGACAGCTCCTCGCCGGCTTGGCCCAGTGGCTGAGAAGCCGAAAGGACACCTTCCTGACAACTCTGCAGGACGTCAGAGAAGGATAAGTGACACTGTTGTTAGCTAGTTATAATTCCAGGACTAGTAGCTGGCCATACTGTGGCCATATAGTTACCGGCACCGGTAGGGTATTTGATATCGTGTTACTTGTGTGTATTATTGTCTAAATCCCTGCGAGGAAAACTATTGTCAGCTTACCAGTTATCCATACAACCCATATATATGAAGGTTGAATTTAAGCTTGCTCCGTCTCCGTCTCGTCACTGCATCCTGCGTACCTGCGAGTACCACTTCATTGTCCCAGCGAAGCATCCAATTGTCTGTGCCTACCTAAGAGCTTGGAAAGAAAGCATAAATACCCAGCTACGCACCCACATGCACAAAAACTAAACTTGCACATTGTCAAATTGCTCGCTGTGGAGATGTTGCCATTTAGGCTTGTGGGAACACAGTCTTTTTGTGAACTCTTGGCTGTGACTGCCCCACGATACAGTGTTCCCAACCACCACTATTTTGCCTGGGGTGCCGTCCCTGCATTACACAAGCACGTGTTAAACAATCTGAACCCTGCTCTCACCAAGGCAATAACAGGGAAGGTCCACCTAACAACAGACACCTGGACAAGTTGTTGTGGACAGGGGTGAAACATTTCTGTCACGGTACACTGGGTGAACCTGGTGGAGGGTGGGACAAAGGCGCAAACTGGATCCTCACACATCCTACCCACACCAAGAATATCAGACCCAACTTCAGTCAGCGTTTCCACCTCTTCATATTCCACTTCCTCTCACCACTCCTCCTGCTCCTCATCCTCTACTGAAGTACCCTCCCCATCACTGCCAAGCTGGGAATTGTGCAGCAGCGCATTGGCAAAGCGGCAACACGCTCTGCTGAAGCTGATCTGTTTAGGTCATAAACCACACACTGCAGCAGAGCTGTGGCAAGCTTTTAAACAACAGACCGATCAGTGGCTCTCCCCGCTGAACCTTCAATGTGGTCTGGTCATCTGTGATACTAGGCGTAACCTGGTGGTGGCTTTAAAGCCTTCATGACCCAGCCTATTCTGACCTTAATGACCTGGCCATTTGTAGCAATTCTGACCAGTGTCCCTTTATGAGGTAATAACTCAGGAATGATTCAACAGATCCTAGCAATTCTGAGACTGTTTTTTCGTGAGATATTGGGTTTCATGTAAGGCCTCTTTCACACATCAGGTTTTCGGCTTCAGGCGCGATCCGGCGCTTTTGATTAAAACCGGATCCGTCGAAATGCAATGCCGGATCCGGTTTACCCCCCATTGACTTGCATTAGAGCCGGATCGAGCCGGATGGCCATGCGTTTCATCCGATTTTCGCCGGATCCGGCAATGTGACGCGATCCGGCGTCTGGAAAAAACGGAGACTGTAACGTTTTTTGTATCCGTCGAAAAAGCCGGACACGCCGGATCCGGCGTGTCCGGCTTTTTCATACAATGAAAGCCTATGAGCGCCGCAATGCGCCGGATCCGGTTTCTTTGGTCTGAGCATGCTCAGTAGCTCTGCCCACAGGACATATATAAAAGCAAGACAATGGGACCCTCAGCCACACCCAACATGCCACCCAAGCCAAGAACCAGGAGCAGGAGAAGGCAGCAGACATCTGCAGCAGCAGCACCATCAGCACCACCCCAAATGGAGCAGCATGCTGAACAACGGGAGGGGAGTCCAGCAGCAGATGAGAGACGGTAATTATCAAATCCCCCATTCCTCCAAACTAGGGCTATGGAATATCAAGATATTCATTGGCCCTTTGTTTCTCTTTATTCAACAGCCACCCAATAGATGCAGCAGCAGCAGCAGCAGCAATGGCAGCAGCAGAAACACCACCCACAGCCATGGAGTCTGGCCATGAGGAAGACAGCACATCTTCTGGGAGCCCTCCCTCGCATCGTCAGCGTTTGACGGTAAGTTTTTATTTCCAAAATCCATCATCTCTGTAATATATGTGTATTCATTGCCTTTTATTTCAAAACAGGAATCACAAGATGAAGAGGAGCTCCCAGAAGAAGAAGGAAGGGGTGGACAGACAGTTGGAGTGGGCTCACAATTGGTAAGTTTTTTGCATCAAACGCAGAAACACAACATCACACTACACACAACACATAGAAAACAATGTTCTGCAGACCACACACAGCAAACAAATGCCTACATCCAAAGACATAACATTTTTTGTTTTCTTCTCTAGTCTTCCCAATCTGGTGCTCGGCCAAGAGGTCCTCGCAGTGCCTCCCAGGGTCGTCGGCGACAGCAACGCGGCGGTCACCAGCGTGTAAGTATAAATATTTTTGCTTTGTTTTTTTTGCACTTTTTATTTCATTTCTTTTGTGGAGGCTAATTATGTTATTTTTGTCTTTTTCTTTAACAGCCTTCACAGCGTGCTCCCGACTCTGACGGTGAGGATGGAGGGATTGATGTGGACCGCCTCATCGATCTCGTCAGAGAAAGGGAGCCGCTCTGGAATATGGCTGACCGCCGCCACGCTGACCTGATCGTTACCCGACGACTCTGGGAGGAAATCTGTTCGCTCCTTGTGGACCGCTGGGAGGACCTCGAAGCTCGGGCCCAGATTAAAGAGCGTAAGTATATACAGTACCGGTTGCTTGATTTAAACCAGTGTTTCCCGAACTCCAGTCCTCGTGGTCCCCACGGATCATGTGTTCAGGATTTCTATTTACTTTGGAAATCCTGAAAACATGACCCCTGGGGACCATGAGGACTGGAGTTTGGGAAACACTGATGTTGTATACTAACCACTTTGTCCTTTCTCGTTTCAGGGGAGAGAATTGTGAAGCGGTGGCGGTCTGTGAGGGATCGTTTCAAGAAGGAGTTCAATAAAGAGATGCGGGCCCCCAGTGGATCTGGAGGACGCAGGAGCAAGTACAAGTACGCACGAGCCCTGTCGTTCCTCCGGGAGACAATGCTCACCAGAAGGTAAATATTACACACCACATGTGACAAAAAAATGTTTAGATGTAACTTTTTTTTTCAGCCAGGGCCATACCATGTCACTATTTTAATTGTTTTTTTTTCTCTTTATTCCACAGCACGGTGAGCAGCACTCGGGAGCCTGCACGATTGGACCCTTCTGAGGCGATCCCTGAGGAGACCGGCACCGAGGGACACTTCGACCGCCCCGGTACATCTGCACCTTCCCAGCCTTCCCACACATTCGACCCATCTGTCCCATCCACCAGCACAGGAGCATCGTGGCCGCCTACATTTCATGAAGCTGCTGGTGAGGAGATCGCTTTCCCTTTACCCCACCCTTCTGCCCCTGCCACCTCTAGTACACCTGCGGGTACTGGGCGTCAGCGGCAGAGGGGTCAGGAAAAGACTTATGCGCCAGAGTTCTTGCATCTGAATGCATCTTTCCAGAACTGTCTAAAAGTCTTGTCAGAGCAAATCTCCGCAGGCTATCAGCAGATCAACTCCAGCATTCTGGAGGTGAAGACACTTCTGCAAACCATGCATTCAGAAGCAAGATCTTAGCCAAACCACACCTTTTTCAGGTCTGTTGTGGAGCGCATGGAAATGCTCTCTCCTGCCCAGCAGATGCATGTAATGCATTCATGCCACGCTGCTCTCCAGCAAGTTACCTCCCAACCTCCTCCTCCCACCACAGTAGTTCCTCCACCTGCACCCCCTCCAGCCACTTTCCATCCTCCCCCTCCTATTACATCTACACCCCCTCCAGCCACTTTCCATCCTCCCCCTCCTATTACATCTACACCCCCTCCAGCCACTTTCCATCCTCCCCCTCCTATTACATACCATCCACCTCCCCAGCACCATCCACCTCCCCAGCACCATCCACCTCCCCAGCACCAGCAACCTCCCCAGCACCAGCAACCTCCCCAGTACCAGCAACCTCCCCAGTACCAGCAACCTCCCCAGTACCAGCAACCTCCCCAGTACCTGCAAACTCCCCAGTACCAGCAACCTCCCCAGTACCAGACATCTCCCCACTTCCAGCAACCTGCCCCGTACCAGACATCTCCCCACTTCCAGCAACCTGCCCCGTACCAGACATCTCCCCACTTCCAGCAACCTGCCCCGTACCAGACATCTCCCCACTTCCAGCAACCTGCCCCGTACCAAACTCCTTCCCCATACAACTTGCCATCAACATCATCTGCTCCTACAGTCCCTGCCCAACCCTCCACTCCACCACCCACCACCTCTTCTGCTTCCCACATGTCCACCCATTCTGTAGTTTTTTCCACACCTTCACCTCTAACTGTTCCTTCCAAACCACGATCCCAGTCCTCTCTCCACACTCCCAGTGTCGAAGTGTCCCGCAGCCCCTCCAGCAGTATTTCCACCACACACTACACAGATTTATAATGTGTGTATTTAAATAAAAATGACCAGTTTTATGGTTTCAAAGCTTTATTAAACAAGTTTATTAAAATTTTAAAAAAGTTTACTAAAAAAAACATTTTTCAATAAAAGTTAAATTATTTTACACTGGTTGTCTGTCATTTCTTTCTGCGGCGAAAAAGGTTAAATACAGGGTATTTAAAAGGTGAAATGGTATTCAAAACTAGGTATATAACTGTGGGTAAATTTTAGCTTTTTGCCACAGTTGTGTTCCTGGTTGTGTTTGAAGCAAAGTATTTCACCTAAAAAGTTGTGTTTATTGTTGGTGATTTCATAACAATGTACACAACTTTTGTTAAAAGGTGAAATACTTTGCATAAAACACAACCAGGTACACACCTGTGGCCTAAAGCTAAAAATAGAGACCATGACAAGATAGCCAACTTTGGTTGGCAAAGGTATATACTGTTGGTACAGAAGGTACACAAGTTTGGTTGGGCACAAATCTTTCACACTCTGTCATCCTGCCAGTGTACTCTGCCTTGAGGTGACATAAAGTATAGTGCAAAATTGTCCCTCATTACTGAAACCGTCACAGAACTTCTAGTGGTAATGTCATGGTAATCTTGCAAGGTGGTTTCTTCAGAGGTGTCCTCAATGGAAATGGGTTCCTTGCAGATAACAAAATTGTGGAGTACCACGCACGCTTTGATCACCTCGTCCACAGTTTCTGTCTTGAGGTTGATCGCAGTCAATAGGACCCGCCATTTGGCTGTCAGAATACCAAAGGTACATTCAACCATTCTTCTTGCTCTTGTGAGGCGGTAATTAAAAATGCGTTTTGGTCTTGTCAATCCTCTGCTAGAGTACGGTTTCAAAAGGTGTTCTGACAGCTGGAAGGCTTCATCCCCTACACAGACAAATGGCATAGGTGGACCAGATGTTTGCGGCAGCGGTCTAGGTGGTGGGAACTGGAAGGTGTTTCCATACAGTTTACGCCCCATGGCAGACAGTTTGAAAACTTGAGAGCCATTGGAGCGGCCATAGGCCCCAATATCAACCGCAATAAATTTGTATTCCGCGTCAGCGATGGCCATGAGGACAATTGAAAAATATTTCTTGTAATTGAAATATTCCGATCCCGATCCAGCTGGCTTTACAATGCGGATATGTTTCCCGTCCACAGCGCCCAAGCAGTTGGGAAACTGACATATCTGTTGAAACTTGTCAGCAATTTCAATCCACCTCTCTGTTGTGGGCTCTGGTAAAAACTCTTCAGCTAAGGAGTCCCACAGTGCACGGCATGTGTACTTCACTATTCCAGATATGGTGGAAATCCCGAGTCTGTACTGGAAATGCAGTGACGAAAGGGATTCTCCAGTTGCAAGAAATCTGTGGGGAATTAAAAAACAATAAATTAGTTTTAAATCACAGCATTACATACCAAAACTGAGCTATAACACTTGGAGATACAAACTACCACCAACAAGATTGCAGTGAAAGTGTGCTCTGATGCGATCACATCCAATAAATGTGGCTTACCTTAAAGTCACCATCAGATGCTCTGCGGGTGAAACAGAGAAGCGGCAATAGGTGTCCGCTTTTCTTATGAGGTGTGCAATGCGCTCCACCAAGTAATCAAAATTCTCCATTTTCATCCTAACATATCCAAAAAATTTATCCAGGTTTCGTCGAAGGTCCATGCAGAGTGTAGAATAGACCCCACGCGTCATTCTCTTGGCTGTGATGGGGTGGATCCACAAACGTCATCTACGATGCCTGATGGGCTGCTGTCTCGCTCTCTCCTTCTCCAGAACAATCACCCTCAAACGATTCGCCTCCGCTATAAAATCCGCCAAATTCTTCAAAATATTTCCAATGACAACATCCATCTTCACCAGTAACTTGCTCTTCTCTCCAACCTGCACTTTCTCCTCTACAACCTGTCAAAGAAGGGCTGTAGGAACATGCTATATATAGTTTTCCAGTAGCCAATCCCGTTCGGAAGGCCACAAGGGTCAATTTTAAAAACCGGATCCGGCGTAATCCGTCGAAAAACGGATAGAAAAACGGATGAACCGGATGAGACGGATCCGGTTTTGTCAGTCAAGAAAAAGACGGATCCGGCAGAAAACCGGATCCGTCACATCCGGTTTTACTAAACATTTGCCGGATCCGGCGTTCCGGCACGACGCCGGATCGCGCCTGACGCCGAAAACCTGAAGTGTGAAAGTAGCCTTAGTGGTAAATTTAGGTCAATAATTTTTGCATTTATTTGTGAAAAAATCAGAAATTTGGCTTAAATTTTGAAAATTTCACAATTTTCAAATTTTGAATTTTTATTCTGTTAAACCAGAGAGTTATGTTGGACGCCCTCACACCCAGGGCAGTGGGGTACTCGGTACCGGGCCCGATGGTCCTCAATGGGAGATGTCACGGTAGCTGGAACCCGGCCCGTGGCCCTGGGCGCCCATTGTAAATGTTCAGTGTCAATGTGTAAGTTGTCACGCCACCTGTGGTGTTTGGCAATGAAGATGTAAGCCGACGCTGCAGACAGATCCTCTGGGACAGATGGTGTGATGCAGAAGTGATGTTATAGCCCAACACAGGCAGGGCTGTAGTCCCAGGGCAGAGTAGGTGAAGTGACACGTAGACGGTGTAATGTCAGGCGCAACGGATGTAGCAGTTCTGGGCAGGTTGGCGCAGGAATAAGTGGAGGACACCAGTGCATGTAGTTCCAAAGCTTTACTCACAGTCTGTTGTACAAACAGGTGCCTGCCTCCATGCCGTGTCCTCTGAGTCAGTGACTCAGTCAACCTCCAGGCCAGATGGAATACTCCTTTCCAACACTCCGCCAACATTTGCCTTTCTGAACGCCTCCACTTATAGCGCCTTTAAATGATGTACTCCTAGTACTGAGCTACACTGGAGTTCCTCCTGTCCGATGTTCTTATGAACTCTACATGTACGGCAGACAATTGTAGCCTGCTTCGGGGACTTCTTGCTACTAAGTCCCGGCTCACTATCCAGTTGCTGCCTCCGTGCCGTGTCCTCCGGGTCAGGGACTCAGTCAACCTCCAGGCCAGAGGGTGCTTTGCTACACGACTTTGTGGTGTGGGGTGCAGGTGTTGGAGCATGGTCAGGAGTCTCCACCTTACCTGGATGGTGGGATACCACACCTCAGGAGTAGGTGCAGTACATCTGTGGCGACTGAGCTTCAGGGGAGCCACATACCCCCCCGTTAAACACAGCACGTCCATGGGCTGCAAGGCAAACAAAAGTTGACAAATACAGGAACATACAAAATTTTTTTTTGGAAATGCTTAATAAACAATACTTATCTAATCTTCTCAATATGAGAGGCAAACATTCTTGAACGTTGCAAACAATTCTTAATTAACTATCTAAAGTCCTAATTCAAAAAGTGCTTTTGGCTATAACTCACTACCACTTCAAGTATTCTGCATCAACACACTTCTTCATATCTTCTACTTTCCATCATTAACCTTAAGTGATAACCGCTGATGCCTGGTTCATCACCTACAGCTTTCAAATCTTTATTCTCATTTCTCATCTCTTTATTAAAACATTCCTATAAAAGTTACTGTGACTAACTACATTCTTCATAAAAGCTGTTTTCTATCTATTAATGCTTTCATAAGACGCATTATCAAATACTTCACATCAAAACTTCAATAATTCTTGTAAGTGCTGGACACCGCTCCCAGCCTGGATCTCTTGCAGTGTCCTTTGATTGGAGCTATGCTCCAGGTGAGGAAGTCTTTATCTTCAAAAGGTCTATGTAAAACCAAGAAAGGGCACCTAAAGAGGTGCAAACTATTTACAAACACAGTCCGGATCACTCAGTGTTCATGATCTCCACAGTTCAATTATGAAAAATATGCTGCCAATGCAACTGGGCAATAAAACTGGAAAACAGAAAAAGAACCATGATAATCAAATAAGGCACACCGGTGCAAATACCCTCCTGGGTAACGAGAGTCAATGGAATGTTTCTTTATTGGGCGTTCCCTCCTGGGGTACTGGAAGCTGGTTTTCTTGGCTGCTGCTTCCAGAGGAGATGCTCTGGGTGTCCTCATCTTGTTGTTGATTGATTGCTAATCGCAGATACTCAGCTTCCCAAAGGGTGAGATTGGGACCGGTCGGGGTAATCGACAGGGCAACGGAGATGTCGACTGCCGGTGGTGTATCAGCGCTTGCCGGAGGTACCTCTGCTGCGTGTCCCTCCAGTTCCATCGGGACCTCAGCGAGCGGCATCACGGATTGGGGTCGTCGGCAGGGGGCAATCAGACCATTCCCAGTCACTGGCGCCATTCCAAGCACTAGGGTCATGCCAGGTGTGGGAATCGTACCTTGCGCTTCCCGACAAGGAGGCTCCGGTCCCGGCGTGGGTACAGGGCAGCAAACAGCGGTGGCCACTACTCCCGGAGTCACCTGCGGAGCAGGTTGCAGCTGGATCTGAGCAGGGGCAAGGTTGGTTTCTACTAAGGCCATCGGTAGGGGCCTGTGCGGCCGTGCCAGGTCCGGACGGGAATGCAGCCCCTGTCCTCCATTCTGCTCCGGGACCCTCATATATCTCCTACAGGCAGGCCTCATCCAGTGGCAATATCTGCTTTGCGGTGGTGAGGGGCGCTGCAGAGGGTGTCTCAGCAGTCGTGTGCTCTGCAGGGGCGGCTTGGGGGCGAGTTGCCTTTCTTCCCCACATTCTTCTGGACTCTTCTCTTCTTCCATCATGGCGTTCTGGCGTTGTTCCTCCTTCCTGGGCTCTTTTCCCGCCACTGGCTTCTGCTCCAGCTTCTGGGGGCGGCGTCTCTTTCCTACTCCATACCAAGCCAGTATATGAACCCCTTGGGGGGGGTAGGCCATGTTGCTGTCGCATTGAAGTTCAGACAGGTGAGGCCCAGTACAGTTCGCGCTCTTTTCTTAGGACCACCCAGGTTATCACGCCCTTCTTCACCGCGTGGCCATTTTTAACATTTATCTCACAGTCTATTAAATGGGGTCTTCTGCACATTTCCAAAAGTTTTAAGTCTTAGGCACACAGAACCCGATGGCATCGGGTCTTGTCATTCTGTTCGTGATGCCAAAAAATGGGATGCTTTCACACGCAGTGGGGTACTCGGTACCAGGCCCAATGGTCCTCAATGGGAGATGTCACGGTAGCTGGAACCCGGCCCATGGCCCTGGGCGCCCATTGTAAATGTTCAGTGTCAATGTGTAAGTCGTGACGCTACCTTTGGTGTTCGGCAATGAAGATGTAAGCCTACACTGCAGACAGATCCCCTGGGACAGATGGTGTGATGCAGCAGTGATGTTATAGCCCTCCACAGGCAGGGCTGTAGTCCCAGGGCAGAGTAGGTGAAGTGACACGTAGATGGTGTAGTGTCAGGCACAAGGGATGTAGCAGTGCTGGACAGGTTGGCGCGGGAATAAGTGGAGGACACCAGTGCATGTAGTTCCAAAGCTTTACTCACAGTCTGTTGTACAAACAGGTGCCTGCCTCTGTGCCGTGTCCTCTGAGTCAGTGACTCAGTCAACCTCCAGGCCAGATGGAATACTCCTTTCCAACACTCCGCCAACATTTGCCTTTCTGAACGCCTCCACTTATAGCGCCTTTAAATGATGTACTCCTAGTACTGAGCTACACTGGAGTTCCTCCTGTCCGATGTTCTTATGAACTCTACATGTACGGCAGACAGTTGTAGCCTGCTTCGGGGACTTCTTGCTACTAAGTCCTGGCTCACTATCCAGTTGCTGTTGTGGCCCAAAGTCTTGTGTGGGACTAAAGTGGTCACTACTTCTATTCCTCCGGTGTCTGCTGCAGGACCATTAGTATCCATACAACCTCGGGGACCGGGCCCCGGCCTTGCGCTTGGAACTTCTAGGAAGAGTTCTCTTCTAACCCATGTCCTCTGTTCCATCTTACTCCTCACGTTCCGTACTAATCTTTCTTTCTATGGAGAGTCAGGCTTTCAGTCTATGTTGCTCTCCTTCTTCCTTTCCCGTGCCAGCAGACCCAGGTCACTGGGATCTGCTGCAGCACTTCCATCCATCTATCCCTCTCTCTAGGGATCTTCTTCTCTTCAACTCTCGAACCAACCGACTGACTGACTGACCTAAACTCTTCCCACTCCTTGTAATGTAATCTAACTCCACCCACCTCCCAGCACGTTTCGTGTTCCAAGCAGGGAGTCACCAATGGGTGCTTTGCTACACTACTTTGTGGTGTGGGGTGCAGGTGTTGGAGCGTGGTCAGGAGTCTCCACCTTACCTGGATGGTGGGATACCACACCTCAGGAGGAGGTGCAGTACCTCTGTGGTGACTGAGCCTCAGGAGTGCCACAAATGTAACACAAAATAGTTAATAAATAACGTTTTCCACATGTCTACTTTACATCAGCACAATTTTGGAAACAAAAATTTTTTATAGGGACTTATAAGGGTTAAAAGTTGAACAACACTATTTCTCATTTTTTACAAAAAAATGTACAAAACCATTTTTTAGGGACCACCTCACATTTGAATTCAGTTTGAGGGGTCTATATGGCTGAAAATACCCAAAAGGGACACCATTCTAAAAATTGCATCCCTCAAGCTGATTAAAACCACATTCAAGAAGTTTATTAACCCTTTAGGTGTTTCACAGCAGCAGAAGCAACATGGATGGAAAAAATGAACATTTAACTTTTTAGTCACAAAAATGATCTTTTAGCAACAATTTTTTTATCTTCACAAGGGTAAAAGGAGAAAGTGGACCCCAAAAGTTGCTGTACAACTTGTTCTGGGTACGCTAAAACCTCACATGTGGGGGGAGCCACTGTTTGGGTGCACGGCAGTGCTCAGAAGGGATGGAGTGCCATTTGACTTTTTGAATGGAAAATTACCTCCAATCGTTAGCGGACACCATGTCGCGTTTGGAGAGCCCCTGTGTGCCTAAACTTTGGAGCTCCCTCACAAGTGACCCCAATGAGGAAACTATATCCCCAAAAGGAACTTATCTAGATGCATAGTGAGCACTTTGAACCCCCAGGCGCTTCACAAACTGATCCGTAAAAATGAAGTACTTTTTTTTTCACAAAAAGTTTCTTCTAGCCTCAATTTTTTCATTTTCACATGGGCAACAGGTAAAATTTGTTGGGCAATTTCTCCTGAGTAGACTGATACCTCATATGTGGTCATAAGCAACTGTTTGGGTGCACAGCAGGGCCAAGGGAAGGAGTGCTGTTGTGAGTTAATTCTCCCCTTTACCTTTGATGTCTGATGAACTCCCTCTGCTGGTGAAGAGAGGTAGTGAAATTGATTGGGATGGGAAGAACCTGTCATCTGAACTAGCGGAGTGTGATTGGACATCTGGAGTTTCTGAGTGGATATAAGGCAGCCGACGCCCTGCAGGGCTGCTGGTGATCCTTTCTGCTCTGAGCTCTTGCATCCAGCTTAGTTTCTGTCTACTAAAAGCTATGTTTTACCCTGTTATTATTCCATGAGATTTTGTCTGGTTTCCTTAGTGTTTGTATTCAGCCAGTCCTGGTTGGGACTGGCTGAATTCCATTTTTGTCTCTGATTAGTTGATCTCTTTGCTCTGTTTTCAGAATATACCTGAGTGCTGATATAGTGATTTTGAAGTCTAGCGACTTCAGGGCCTTTTTCCCTGTCAGACGGTTGGGACATTTTTGGTAGGGTTTTTTGCGGATTGCAACCAGCATCTTTTCTGTCCTGTCCTATCTAGTTAGTTGGGCCCCATCGTTTGCTCAGCCTGTCTTTCTGTCTGTGTTTGTGTTTTCATCTGTTTTTCACCGACAATACATGTTGGGGGCTGTCTATTGCTTTGGGGTCTGCTCTGGGGCAGTTTAGATTTCCCCTTTCCTTCTTTAGGCTTATGTAGTTCTCCGGCTGTGACGAGGGGTCTAGGGCACCGTAGGAACCCCCCACGGCTACTGTTAGTTGTGGTGTATAGGATCAGAGGTCTGCAATCCGATAGCTACCAACCTCTCCGGTTTTCTGGACTTAGCTTGTATTTTTGTTTTCTCTTCCTCTGGTGACTCATTCATAACAGAGTGCCATTTGACTTTTTGAATGGAAAATAATCTCCAATTGTTAGCGGACACCGTGTCGCATATGGAGAGCCCCTGATGTGCCTAAACACAAGGGGAACAGGAGAAATTGGACCCCAAAAGTGGTTTCCAGTTTGTCCTGAGTACGCTGCTACCCTATATGTGGGGGGAACCATTGTTTGGGCACACGTCAGGGCTCGGAAGGGAAGTAGTGGCATTTTGAAATGCAGACTTTGATGGAATGGTCTGCGGGAGTCATGTTACATTTGCAGAGCTCCTAATGTGCCTAAACAGTAGAAACCCCCCAAAAGTGACCCCATTTTGGAAACTAGTCCCCCCAAGGAACTTATCTAGATGTGTGGTGAGCACTTTGAACCCCCAAGTGCTTCACAGAAGTTTTTAACGCAGAGCCGTGAAAATAAAAAATCATTTTTTTCCCACAAAAATAATTTTTAGCCCCCAATTTTTATTTTCCCAAGGGTAACAGGAAAAATTAGACCCCCAAAGCTGTTGTGCAATATTTCCTGAGTATGCTGATACCCCATATGTTGGGGTAAACCACTGTTTGGGCACACATCGGGACTTGGAAGGGAGCACCGTTTGACTTTTTGAAAACGCAAAATTGTCTGGAATCAATGGTGGCACCATGTCACATCTAGAGACCCCCTGATGTGCCAAAACAGTGGAAACTTCTTAATTCTAACTCCAACTCTAACCTCAACACAACCCTAATCCCAACCATAATCCTAACCACAAGCCTAACCCTAATCCCAAACTTAACCCCAACATTCCACTAGCCCTAATCTTAACCCTAATTCCAACCCTAACCCTAATTCCTACCCTAACCCTACTTTCAAACCCTAACCTTAATTCCTTAATTCCAACCCTAACCCTAATTCCAACGCTTACCCTATGTTGTGAATTCACTTTCTGGCCTACCTCTGGTTACTAGTGAACCTTCTGGGCTCCCTCTGGTGGTTACAGGAGGTAATGGAGCTGATCTAATTAACAGTGGTCTGCCACCTGATAATGAGGAGGACAATTGGACATCTGGAGTTTCTGATTGGATTTAAGACAGCCGACTCCCTCTATCCCTGCTGGTGATTTTTTCCTGCCTCCTGAGGTCTTAGTTTCCAGATCAGTCCCTGCATGCTCAAGCTAAGTGTTCTTTTGCTATTGTTCACATTTGATTTGATTTTGTCTATTTCAGTTTTGTGTGGTCAGCCAGCCCCGGCTGGGGCTGTGCTGAGTTTCCATCCTTATGTTACTGTTTGTGCCAGTTGGTTTTTGTCCCTTATTAGATTGGCCTCTCTTTGCTCTGTTTTCAGAATACACCAAAGTGCTGATATAGTGGGCGAAGTCTAGTGACTTCAGTATTTTTTCTATCAGACGTGTTGGTCATTTTTTGCAGGGCTTTTTTGCGTGATTGCAGACAATGTCTTTCCTTTCCTGTCCTGTCTAGTTAGTTTGGGCCCCATCGTTTGCTCAGTCTATTTTCCTACCTGCGTTTCTGTTTTCATCTTGTCTCACCGACAATATATGTTTGGGGGCTATCTATTCCTTTTGGGTCTGCTCTGGGGCAGTTTAGATTTCCCCTTTCTTGCTTTAGGCTTATTTAGTTCTCCGGTTGTGTTGAGGCATCTAGAATCATCGTAGGTACGCTCCATGGCTGCTGCTAGTTGTGTGGATAGGATCAGGGGTCTGCAATCCGCTTAGTTACCAACCTCTCTGTTTTTTTGTGGCTTAGCTTGGTCTTGCTTTCCTCCTCGGTGATGCAATCATAACACCCTAACCCTAATTCTAACCCTAAACCTATTTCTAACCATAACCCTTTCTCTAACCCTAACCCTAATGGAAAAATAAAAATAAATATATTTTCTTTATTTCATTATTTTTCCCTACCTATGGGGGTCATAAAGGGGGGGTTTATTTACTATTTTTTTAATTTTGATCACTGTGATAGGGTCTATCACAGTGATCAAAATATACCTGGAAGGAATTAATGAATCTGCCGGCCGGTTCGGCACGCGCACTGTGCATGCACCCACCATTTTGGAAGATGGTGGCACCCATGGTGGAAGACGGAGACACCGGAACTCAGGAGGTACCGGGGAGGGGGGAATCGGAAGATGGGTGAGCGGAGGGCAGGGGAGGGGAAGCAAATACTTATGGCGCCGCCATCAGTCAGCGGCAGGGGCAGATCACCCCCGTCAGTCATGGGGAGGCAGATCGCGGTCTCCAGCCATGACCAATGATATTGCAGCATCGGCCATGGCTGGATTGCAATATTTCACCAAGTTTCAATGGTGAAATATTACAATCACTTTGATTGGCTGTTTCACTTTCAACAGCCAATCAGAGCGATCGTAGCCATGGGGGGGGCAAAGCCACCCCCCTGGGGTGAAGTACAAGGCCTCCTGTATTTGCGGGTGGGGTGACCTTTCAGTGACCCTGGTCACCCGACCCGCAGGAACGTGATTTCTATCATGACGCCTACGTAGGTGTCACTGGTCGTAATGGCATGACTTTTCATAACGCCTACGTAGGCGTTATAGGTCGGGAAGGGGTTAAAGGTCAGCAATCTGGTACATGTGCCTTGCATGGCTCACGTTCTGAACTTAGCTGTTCAGAAATTTCTGAAATGTTACCCTGCCTTGCCGTACCTATTTGAGAAGGTGCTCCATATTATTGCACATTTCCACCATTCCTCTACCACTTTTGCTGGACTTACAGTGCTGTAAAAGCACTTGAATTTGCCATGTCACCGACTCTTTTGTGACCTGCCAACATGGTGGAACTCAGCCTAACATATGTTGGCGAGGATTAGTGAGCAGCAGAGGGAAGTAGCTGAATACCACCTTCAACATGCCCATCAGACTGAGAGTGAACCATCACACATAACAATTGTCGAGTAGGTGTCCATCGCTGACATTTGTGTGGTTCTTGAGAACCTGAGTACTGCACGAAGCTCATGAGCAGTGATCAAGTTATTATCAGCGCAACCATCCTGCTGCTGTGTCTCTTGAAACAATCACTGCATAATCTCAAAGAGGAAGCTTTGAGTACCCAGCATTTTGGAATGGAGACAGATTTGACAATGGGTGATACTACCCAGCCCTGCCAATATTCTGATGCAACATTGAGTGATGAGGAGGAAGATGAGGAGGTTGAGGAGGGAGAGGACTTGTTTTTCTGTGCTACCAAGGGGACTTCTAATGCTACAGAGGGGACACCCAACCCAAGTTTCATGTCTGTGCAGCCTGGATAGGCTGGAGAGGAGGAGGTGGAGTCAGCATGAGGAGAGGATGGGTACTGTTCCTACTGTTGGGGACACAGAACATTTGCCTTTTTGCAGCTTGTCTCACATGGCACATTTCATGTGTAAGTTTCTGTGACACCAAATTTATCTAACAACCAATACTGGTTGATGACCTTTCTCAATTCACGGTAAAAGAAGAAATTTCCTTCTCTCTTTTCAAGAGGGCTGTTGTAGATCAGTTGCTGAAATTAACACCCTCAGATAATGCTGGTGGCGAAGGTAGCGGCTGTTTTCAACACCAAGGGATAATGCGGAGAGACATAAATACCAGGATCAACAGAGGTGGGGGGGAATGTGCACAAATTGGGCAATTTTTAATAAACGTGCACAACAGCATGGGATATCTGTGCCTGTAACAATGCCTGTAACAATGCCAAGGAGGGAGAAGTTGCAGAATATAGTCACGGGGTACTTAGGTGACCATATGGGCGTTCTTTCTGATGCTCCAGTTTCCTTTAATTATTGGGTGTCCAAGCTGAACACTTGGCCTGACCTCTCCTTATATGCCTTGGAGGTGCTGGCCTGCACAGCTGCTAGTGTGATGTCAGAGTGTTTTTTCAGTTCCGCTGGGTCAATCATCACTGATAGACGCACACGCCTCTCCAAGGAAAATGCAGACAGACTTACTCTGATTAAATTCAACAATGACTGGATATCTTCACAGTTTGAAATCCCTCCAGAAGACAGCAAGCCAACCTAAATTCACCAAAAATGCCGATTCATGCTACTGCTGTTAATGTCAACCCCTTCCCATAAAAACCCGTTTCCTTCCTTTGTCAACCATGACTCCGCACATAGGGCAAATTTTTACATACCCTATACACATTGCGCAGTGGACAAGCTAGGACAGTATTCCTACTTCAGCCTAACTACTGTCATGATCCAGGACAGGGTTTTGCTTTGGCCCATCCTGGTCAGACAGGGGGTTAATTGTTTCTGCCTCTCTCTGGCAGAGGGCAGCTATTTAATGCTCACTGGTCATAGGTCCGGTGTCAGTTATACTCCTGCCCTCGGCTGAGTTAAGTGACCTCTTGTATACGTGTGCCTTGTGCCTGATGACTTGTTGCTTGTTTGGTTGTGATCCGATTCTGTCCCTGTTACGAGTTCTGCCTGACCCTCTTGTACTGCACCACCCTCTCGTGTATGACTCTCTGCTTGTGACTTGACTGCTCTCTGCTCATCCCTTTGGTACCGCACCGCCCTCTTGTGTATGACCTTTGGCTTCGTCTGACCTCCCGTCTGCCTATTCCTCCTGTACCTCGTTTGCCCGTACCGTGTATGACCTCCGGTTTGCCCGACTCTGAGTGTTCTACCATCCCAGTAAGCAGGACGCTAAGCCCCGCCCCGCCCCCTTGCGGTCACATGACCGTAGGTCCTGTGCCTGCTTGCTAAAACTACAGCGTTCAGGTCCTGTGCATCAGTACTTTCCAGCTGTTCCTGTCCCCGAGGCCCCTACAGTACGGGTGAGTCCCTGCGCAGCGAAGGCTGTACGCCGGCACTGTTAGGATCCTGACATTATAACTGACCGTTACTATTTTTTTCTCTCTGCTCCCCTTCTCCTATATGTGTGATGGATCCTATGCACGCTCTTTCTGAGCAGGTAAAGCACCTGACTCTGATGTCTCAGAAACTCCTTGGAGAACAACGAGTCCTGGTTCAGTCTCAGCACATGATCGCTGACACCGTGCAGGGGGTTTTTTTTCGGGGGCTCGGGACGTTGTATTTGTTTCCCCTGAGTCTCCAGTTAAGTTACCGGATACCTTTTCTGGAGATAAAAAGGAATTCAGAGTTTTTAAGGAGGGCTGTAAGCTTTTTTTTTCTTTGAGACCACACTCTTCTGGGGATGAAAGCCAGCGAGTGGGGGTCATTATGTCTCTGTTAAGGGAGCCCCCCAGGCTTGGGCTTTCTCCCTTCTGACCACGGCCCCTGAGCGTATGACTGTGGATGCATTTTTTGAGACCCTGGGGAATATTTATGATGAGCCTGATCGGATACGTATGGCTGAGGACATGGTGATGAGTGTGTGCCAGGGGAAGCACTCAGCCGAGTGGTTTTGTTCAGAGTTCAGACGCTGGGCTGCTGAGGTCTGCTGGAATGATGCCGCCCTCCGGGGTTTGTTCTGTAGAGGCCTGTCTGAACATCTGAAAGATGCCTTGGCTCTCCACCCTCCGCCTGATTCCCTGGAGGAGGCTATGACACAGGCCGTCCGAATGGATCGCAGGCTACGGGCAAGGGGAGTGATACAGATTGAGAGACCGTTATTCTCCCAAGGAGGGGGAGCCAGTCCTACATTGGAAACCATCGACCTCAAAGAGAAAGAAAGGAGACAATGACACATGGGAAAAGGCTGTTTTTTCTGTGGCGATTCTGTACATTGGAAAAAGGATTGCCCCTCCTGTCCACTGACCAACAAGCGACTGAGCCCGGGTGATTATCGTGGAGGTCACCCAGGCTCTCAGGTACCCTTTTCTGCATTTCCAAAATTTTATTACAAGTGGAACTTTGTTGTGGGAGTGCCTCCACGTCCACTTCTGCCTTCGTGGATTGCGGATCGTCATTGAACTTTATTGACTTTGACTTGGTGTCCAGGTGTAAGTTAGGGACAGTTAGGTTGGAGACTCCTATTCACATTGTTGCCATTGACAAAACACCATTGGTTAAGAATGACGTTACAGTATGTTTCGTACAGAAGAGTTTCTCCTTAAAGTGAGTTCCTTACACCAGGAACATATTTCATGCTTTGTTATGGACAACCTGCCTGCAGGACTGGTGTTGGGGTTCCCCTGGTTACAAGAGCATAATCCAGTGATTAACTGGGAATCTCGGGACATTGTTAAGTGGGGTCCCTAATGTTCTGAAAAATGTCTTGTTACTGTGTCTGTGTCGTCCGTAGGTCTGGACGGTATTCCGGAGTGCCTGAAATACTATAAGGACGTTTTCTCCGAAAAAGAGGCCTAGGTTTTACCACCACAATGCCCATTGGATTGTGCCATTGACCTGGTTCCAGGTGCTACTGTAAATTGCCCAAAGCCCACTTGTATAACCTTTCAGGTCCAGAACGGGCTGCAATGAAGGAATATATTTCCGAGAGTCTCCGTAAGGGACACATTCGTCCTTCTGTTTCTCCCGTGGCGGCGGGGTTCTTTTTTGTAAAAAAAAGACAGTGGTTTACGCCCATGCCTCGATTTTCGTGAGTTAAATAAGATAACTGTGAGGAATACGTATCCCCTTCCACTTATTCTTGATTTATAAAACCAGTTGTCCGGAGCTAAGTGGTTTTCGAAACTAGATCTACGGGGAGCGTATAACCTTATCAGAGTCCGGGACGGAAATGAGTGGAGAACTGCTTTTCTCACTACTGAAGGATTGTTTGAAAATTTGGTCAGGCCTTTCGGCCTGACCAATGCTCCAGCGGTTTTTCAAAATTTCATAAATCACGTGTTCTCTGATTTTATTGGATGTTTTATGGTGGTATATTTGGATGACATACTGATCTACTCTCCTGATAAACAGGCTCACATTGGTCATGTTCAGGCAGTTCTCCAAAGGCTCCGGGAGAACTGTCTCTGCTAAACTTGAAAAATGTTTATTTTTTGTTCAAGAACTGTCCTTTCTGGGGTTCATTGTGTCTGCTGAAGGGTATCGCATGGATCCTAATAAGGTGCAGGCCATTGTCGAGTGGGTTCAACCTTGTGATTTGAAGGCTCTACAGCGTTTCCTAGGGTTCGCCAATTATTATCGTAAATTTATAAGGGGGTTCTCATAGGTGGTTAAACCCCTCACAGGCATGACTCAAAAGAGGGCTGATATCAAGAATTGGTCAGCCGCAGCAGTAGCAGCGTTTCAGTTTTTGAAAAAATGTTTCATGTCTGCCCCAGTTCTTGTTCAACCGGACCCGTCTGAACCATTTATTGTCGAGGTGGACACCTCAGAGGTGGGGGCGGAATTGTCCCAGGGACCCGCCACTTTGACCAATTTGAGACCTTGCGCCTTTTTCTCGAAGAAATTCTCCCCTGCGAAGAGAAATGATGTTGGAAATCGAGAACTTCTGGCCGTGAAGTTGGCTTTTGAAGAATGGAGGCACTTTTTGGAGGGGGCTGTCCATCCTATAAACGTGATAACGGACCACAAAAACCTAGCTTACATTGAGTCAGCTAAAAGGTTGACTCGCAGATAGGCTAGATGGTCACTTTTTTTTTCCCGATTCAACTTCTCGATCACTTTTCGGCCAGGTTCCAAAAATGTCAGAGCTGATGCCTTGTCACGCAGTCTAGATCCGGTGTCCCCCCCAGAGGTCCAGAGTAACATTACGAAGGCTCAGGATAAATTTAAATTTTTTGCAGACAAAAAATGATCCGCGGGACCGGTGTTTCAGGATCGGGATCAGGTATGGTTATCCACCAAGAATATAAGGCTCAAGGTCCCCTCGGCGAAGCTTGGACCCAAGTTTATAGGTCCCTATGAAATTACCGAAGCAGGTAACCCGGTGGCTTTTCGGTTGCGTCTCCTGCCATCTCTGCGGATCCCAAATGTTTTCCATAGGGCCCTTTTGAAACCTGTGAGGTCCGGTGGGGAAGGATCATCAGCTTCCCCGCCACCGGTTTTGGTAGACGGGCAGTCTGAGTACGAGGTGGAATGAATTGTCGACTCCAGGTTGGTCCGTCATGCCCTCCAATATCTGGTACATTGGAAAGGCTATGGTCCTGAGGAATGCTCGTGGGTTCCTGCTGGATCGGTTCATGCGGATCGGTTGGCCGGGCCTTTCACGCCAAGTACCCTGAGAGACCTGGGGGTCCGGTGGCCCCCCATTGAGAAGAGGATACTGTCATGATCCAGGACAGGGTGTTGCTTTGGCCGGTCCTGGTCAGACAGGGGGTTAATTGTTTCTGCCTCTCTCTGGCAGAGGACGGCTATTTGATGCTCACTGGACCTAGGTCCGGTGTCAGTTATACTCCTTCCCTCGGCTGAGTTAAGTGACCTGCCTGATAACTTGTTGCTTGTTTGGTTGTGATCCGATTTTGTCCCTGTTACGAGTTCTGTCTGACCCTCTTGTACTGCACCACCCTCTCGTGTATGACTCTCTGCTTGTGACTCGACTGCTCTCTGCTCGTCCCTTTGGTACTGCACCACCCTCTTGTGTATGATCTTTGGCTTCGTCTGACCTCCCGTCTGCCTATTCCTCCTGTACCTCGTTTGCCCATACCGTGTATGACCTCCGATTTGCCTGACTCTGAGTGTTCTACCATCCCAGTAAGCAGGACACTAAGCCCCGCCCCCTTGCTGTCACATGACCGTAGGTCCTGTGCCTGCTTGCTAAAACTACAGCGTTCAGGCTCTGTGTATCAGTACTTTCCAGTACTTTTCCTGACAACTACTATTTGTGATTGGAGGCCCAAACCAGGACAGTATTCCTACCCCAACCTAAATACTATTTGTGATTGAAAGCCTTTGGGATGGTGGCTTCCTGCGTCAACCATGACTCAGCCCATAGAGCTAATTTTTACAAACCCTATGCACATTGTGCTGTGGACAAACCAGGACAATGTTCCTACTCCAGCCTAACTACTATTTGTGATTGGAGGCCCTTGGGATATTGGCTTCCTGTGTCAACTGTGACTCAGCCCATAGGTCTAATTTTTACAAACCCTTTGCACATTGTGCAGTGGACAAATCTTGAAAGTAGAGTGGTCCTTTCAAACTAATATTTGTCATTGGAGGCCCTTGAAACCAGTTATCCCACATTGTGACTAAGATAGGGGATACA
The DNA here is from genome assembly GCF_039654945.1 of Dendrobates tinctorius. NCBI lineage: Eukaryota > Metazoa > Chordata > Amphibia > Anura > Dendrobatidae > Dendrobates > Dendrobates tinctorius. The sequence goes on along the minus strand of NW_027361829.1, from coordinate 27,500,965 downwards.
TATTCAGTAGAAATCTAAGTTTGGTAGTTATTCTTGTTTTTCTGTAAAAGTGGCATAATACTGCAAAAAACTTATTCCCAGAAACCAAATGTGAGTCGGAAATGCATGCAAGCATATTATCCAGACTCTTCCCATTCTGCTTCATCACTTTACCATCCATTTCAGCCTTTTCCTCAGGCCCCCACACCCCTTTGTGGGGTTCAGCAGAAAATTACTTGCAATGGATTGCATTGTACTCACTATTCGGAACGAATATGCGATTTTTACAAAGTACTTGTTACGAGTATAGTGATTACGCATATTAGGGTACTCGCTCATCACTACCAATAACCAGAGAGCGTATGATGCTGTAACAGATGTGTGTCTCAACCTAGGTATAAAACATGCCCGTGAAAAATTGGATGTCAAAGATGCACATAATTTAGAAGATAGGCTTCAAACAATTTAAAAGTGACATGTCCCCTACTGTATGACGTTAGTAACAGAAGAATTTTTTGGGCCTATCAGTAAGGCCTGTATAAGAATGAGTGGATGCTCCAAACAATTTAAAAATGACATGTCCCCTACTGTATGATGTTAGTAACAGAAGAATTTTTGGGGGCCTGTTGATAAGGTCTGTAAAAGATTGATTGGATGCTCCAAACAATTTCAAAGTGACTTGTCACTTGCTGTATGACGTTAGTAACAGAAGAATTTTTTGGGCCTATCAGTAAGGCCTGTATAAGAATGAGTGGATGCTCCAAACAATTTAAAAGTGATATGTCCCCTGCTGTATGATGTTAGTAACAGAAGAATTCTTTGGGCCTGTCGATAAGGCCTGTGTAAGATTGAGTGGATGCTCAAAACAGTTTAAAAATGACATGCCCCTACTCTATGATGTTAGTAGCAGAAGAATTTTGGGGGCGGGAATGGGAACGTACAACAGGATCAATAACAGGGCAGCTATGGGAAGTACAAGATCCAGGATACAGCCTACAACTATTACTCTTCTACCCAACACTAATTACCAGAGAGCGTTTGATGCTCGTCAGAAGATAGATGTAACAGATGCATGTCTCAAGCTAGGTATAAAAGATGCCCGTGAGAAATTGGATGTCAAAGATGCACATAATCTAGGAGATAGCCTGAAAACAAATTAAAAGTGACATGTCGCCTACTGTATGACGTTAGTAACAGAAGAATTTTTTTTGGACCTGTCGATAAGGACTATATAAGATTGAGTGGATGCTCGAAACAGTTTCGAAGTCACATGTCCCCTAGTGTATGAGAAACAGAAGAATTTTTTTTGGCCCGTCAATAAGGCCTGCATAAGATTGAGTGGATGCTCAAAACAGTTTAAAAGTGCCATGTCCCTACTGTATGACGATAGTAATAGAAGAATTTTTTTGGGTGGGAATGGAAACGTACAACAGGATCAATAACAGGGCAGCTATGGGAAGTGCCCGTGAGAAATTGGATGCCAAAGAAGCACATAATCTAGAAGATAGGCTAAAAACAATTTCAAACTCAGATCACGGCTGCTGTATCATGTTTGTAAAAAAAATAAAATAAATTAATCTTAATGTGCAGCAGCTCTGCAAACAGAACAATTTCAACACCACTAAATGAAAAGGTTGGATATACCTGGCTGTATCACGTTTATCAACAGGAAAAAAAATATTTTAATGTGCATGAGGTCTGCAGACAGCTTCATATCACCACCACAAAATGACAATGTGGGATACGGCAGGCTGTATCACATTCAGCAACAGAAAAAATTAGAATTTTTTTTAATGCGCATTAGGTCTGCAGACAGGTTCATAACACTGCCACAACAATGTGGGATACGACAGGCTGTTTCACATTTAGCAACAGAAAAAATATACTTTTTTTAATGTGCCTTAGGTCTGCAGACAGTTTCACATCACCACAGCACTTAGGGAGTGTGCACACGCTGCGGATTCTGCTGCAGATCCACAGTGGTTTTGGTCCTGCAGATCCACAGCAGTTTCTTCTGTGGTGTACAGTAGCATTATAACCTATGGAAAATGAAAACTGTAGTGCAGACGGTGCGGATTTTTCCACGCAGTTTTGCTGCGGTTTTCAATCCGCAGAAAGAAATGACATGTCAATTCTTTCTGCAGATTCCACTGCGGTTTGCCATCTGCTCCATTGTAGAGATGATAAACCGCAAGGCAAAACAGCAGGGTAATCCACAGATAAACCGCAGGTCTTCTGACCTGCGGTTTACCTGCGGACTTTACTAAATCCGCGCGGACAAATCCGCAGAGCATTCTGCAGCGTGTGCACACACCCTAAATGACAAGCTGGGATACATCAGGCTTTAGCTATTGAAAAAATATTATTTAGAATGCTATTGAGTACAACAGAAGCAGTGCACAACACACTTCTAGGACATGTGCCCTGCTGGCTTTGTCTGTTGACCTCAGTAATGGCCCCAAAAATCTGGAAGGTAAATTTTGCAGCCACACTGGACACTATCTAGCACTATCTGACTAATATGCAACCACCTATGTAACGAGCTAAAATGTGGGATACAGCAGAGTTTTTCATATTTAGCTAGTGAAAAAATATTATTTAGAATGCTATACCTGTACATATAACAACACACTTGTAGGACATGTGCCCTGCTGGTTTTGTGTGTAAACCTCAGTAATGACCCCCCCCCAAAAAAAAAAAAATTCCTTAAGGTAAATTTTATAGCCACACTGGACACTATCTAGCTACACTATCTGACTGATATATAACCATCTAGATCTAATATACACGTTGCGTTCGGCGCAGGTTGCCGCACCGTCAAAACGATGCATGCGAAGACATCCGCTTACAGCGGCACGGCCTGCATACCTAATGCTAAAGATAGGGTATGCAGGCCACATGCGGACGGAGGCGGAGCTTCATGGAGGAGGCGCGACAGTGGGCGGAGCTTCACGGAGGAAGTCCATATTCCTGGGCAGCTCCTCCATACGCTAGTGTGAAACTAGCCTAACATCCTTGTGCTGATCAGTTTTTTTCACTATACCTTTTACTTGCATTGGCAAGTTTGGTTTGCAAAATGGAACAAAAAAGGAAATATCTTTATTTTCTATATTTTTTTGCTGACGGTCATCCCCCCTAAAAAAAAAGACATGCGAAAAGGCACATTTATTTTATTGGCTCCGTGACTTACCATGGCACAAATGGATGAGCTCGTACTAAAAACAAAACAAATTTGGTTGTATATCATGTTAGGAGACCATAGAATGCTAAGCGTGTTTTTTTAGGAGTGATAGGAGGCTATGCAGTATTAGCGATTCTCTGTAAATCAAATTTTTCTGGAAAAACTTTGACACATCCAGTAGATTCAAAAAAGGTTTGCTAATCTTTATTCATAGTAGACATGATACAAGTCATAATAAACATTATACCATGTGGTTAGCTACATCAGCATTTTGTAAAATAACAGTTCAATTGCAAAGTGAAAGCATTAAAATCTGATAAGAAATTAGCTGTGTAGTAAATAATGAGAAATATTTGCAGTGTGCAATAAAGAAAATCAAAGGTGGCAAAGCTAATGTTTGCAAAAGAAACTCATCTTCAATCACAAACCCAGAACTCTTTGAGACTATATAGAGAATCCCTGCTTGTTCTTCTAACAAAGGACTCCTGAGCTCAGCATACACATGCTTATTCCACCCTTTTTCGCCTCATCTGGCAGCCGCTTTCCGGTCCAGCACACACTAACATTTAATGAGTCAAACTTCCCATTTTCAGACTAATCAGTCGACTGCGCTAATTGCAAATGCAAATATGCAAATTTATATTAATTAATTACTCTGCTAATTAGTTCTGCGGTCTCTTTTTTTAGGGGGGTGCGCATGTGGAGGTAATAAATCACTTTGCAGTGAAAATGAAACGTGTTTCATTCCCATCTCACTCACCATAAAAATTTTATGTACTCATTGAAGTAAAAAAATGTATATTAGAGCATGTAAAAAATATATGTGTACATATAGTCTAATTGCTGCTCTTCCTGATGAGTCCCCTTTAGGAAGGTGCCATTCTGAGTCGACTTTCACATCTTTGGCAAATGCCATCACTAAGTTGGCTGTTAGCAGTTTAATTATCACATTATGAGCTTCTACAAAAGCAACTTTCCTGTGCTCCAGGCTGTGACTTCAAGCACAGCAGTTCACACATTCTGAAAAAAAAACTTCTTCTAAGTATGTAAGATGCATCTGAATAGGCATTTTAACCTTCTCAGTTTTCTAGAAACAGGACAAAGAAAACAATGAGGGAAATTTTGTAACAGTATTTGATGATGAATGAATTTACAAGATGGTACCAGTAACTCCAATTTATTAGAGTATCAGAAAAGGCATGTTATATTTGGAATAACTAATGATGAATGGTATAAAAATTATCTTATTTATGCTACCTCACAAGTACCAACCCCTGGAGGGAAACTGATGACTAAATATCACAATAAGGCCGGGATCACACACAGCGAGATGCGGCCGAGTCTCGCAGGTTAAAGCCAAGCTCTGGCGCCGGCACTCCGGAGCAGAGCGTGCAGCTGCATAGAAATAAATGGAGCCGCACGCTCTGCTCCCGTGTGCTGACAGCAGTGCCGGGTATTACCATTCGAGACTAAGCCGCATTCCTCGCATGTGTGATCCCGGCCTAAGGCTGGAGTCACACTGCCGAATTTCTCATGCGATAATCGCATCGCATAGCACGGACTGGCTGACACCTCTCCTGACCCGAGCATGACAGCGTGATGGATTACTATGCAGCTGTCAAGCTCAGGTCAGGAGAGGTGCCGGCCAGGGCAAGTTTTAGGCCGGGGTCACACTAACCGACGCAAAATACGGTCAGTATTTTACATGCGTAATACGGATGAATGGCCCCTAAACAGTGCTCCGTATGTCATCCGTAATCAAGGTGTGGTCGCGTATTTTGCGCATGTAAGCATCCGTATGTAATCCGTATGGCATCCGTATGGCGAGATTTTCTCTCAGGCTTGCAAAATGGACATATAATGGAGCCCTATGACAGGGTTTCTAACAGAAACGAAAGAATAGATATAGACACATAGAATGCATATATATACAGTGGGGAAAAAAAAGTATTTAGTCAGTCAGCAATAGTGCAAGTTCCACCACTTAAAAAGATGAGAGGCGTCTGTAATTTACATCATAGGTAGACCTCAACTATGGGAGACAAACTGAGAAAGAAAAAATCCAGAAAATCACATTGTCTGGTTTTTTTTTCATTTTATTTGCATATTATGGTGGAAAATAAGTATTTGGTCAGAAACAAGCAATCAAGATTTCTGGCTCTCACAGACCTGTAACTTCTTCTTTAAGAGTCTCCTCTTTCCTCCACTCATTACCTGTAGTAATAGCACCTGTTTAAACTTGTTATCAGTATAAAAAGACACCTGTGCACACCCTCAAACAGTCTGACTCCAAACTCCACTATGGTGAAGACCAAAGAGCTGTCAAAGGACACCAGAAACAAAATTGTAGCCCTGCACCAGGCTGGGAAGACTGAATCTGCAATAGCCAACCAGCTTGGAGTGAAGAAATCAACTGTGGGAGCAATAATTAGAAAATGGAAGACATACAAGACCACTGATAATCTCCCTCGATCTGGTGCTCCACGCAAAATCCCACCCCGTGGGGTCAGAATGATCACAAGAACGGTGAGCAAAAATCCCAGAACCACGCGGGGGGACCTAGTGAATGAACTGCAGAGAGCTGGGACCAATGTAACAAGGCCTACCATAAGTAACACACTACGCCACCATGGACTCAGATCCTGCAGTGCCAGACGTGTCCCACTGCTTAAGCCTGTACATGTCCGGGCCCGTCTGAAGTTTGCTAGAGAGCATTTGGATGATCCAGAGGAGTTTTGGGAGAATGTCCTATGGTCTGATGAAACCAAACTGGAACTGTTTGGTAGAAACACAACTTGTCGTGTTTGGAGGAAAAAGAATACTGAGTTGCATCCATCAAACACCATACCTACTGTAAAGCATGGTGGTGGAAACATCATGCTTTGGGGCTGTTTTTCTGCAAAGGGGCCAGGACGACTGATCCGGGTACATGAAAAAATGAATGGGGCCATGTATCGTGAGATTTTGAGTGCAAACCTCCTTCCATCAGCAAGGTCATTGAAGATGAAACGTGGCTGGGTCTTTCAACATGACAATGATCCAAAGCACACCGCCAGGGCAACGAAGGAGTGGCTTCGTAAGAAGCATTTCAAGGTCCTGGAGTGGCCTAGCCAGTCTCCAGATCTCAACCCTATAGAAAACCTTTGGAGGGAGTTGAAAGTCCGTGTTGCCAAGCGAAAAGCCAAAAACATCACTGCTCTAGAGGAGCTCTGCATGGAGGAATGGGCCAACATACCAACAACAGTGTGTGGCAACCTTGTGAAGACTTACAGAAAACGTTTGACCTCTGTCATTGCTAACAAAGGATATATCACAAAGTATTGAGATGAAATTGTGACAATGTGATTTTCTGGATTTTTTTTTCTCAGTTTGTCTCCCATAGTTGAGGTCTACCTATGATGTAAATTACAGACGCCTCTCATCTTTTTAAGTGGTGGAACTTGCACTATTGCTGACTGACTAAATACTTTTTTTCCCCACTGTATATATATGTGTATTCTATGTGTATATATCTATTCTTTCGTTTCTTTATTAAACCTGTCAGGGTGAGTTTACTGTATAGCGCACTGAATTGCCGGCTTTGCTAAAAGACACCGGGTGCGTATTTCTCGCAAGTCACATGTGTGGTCCGTGTGTAATCCGTATTTTTTGCGCACCCATAGACTTGCATTGGCGTATTACGGCTGACATGCTGCGATTGGCACGGAGCGTAGAATACGGATGAGAAATATACGGCTGGTGCGAGGTACCCCATAGAGAATCATTGGTCCGTGTGTAATGCGTGCTTTTAGCGCCTCTCACTCAGCCGTATTCCTCGCCAGTGTGACCCCGGCCTTACCATGCGATTCTCGTAGGAAAGATTTGCCAGTTTGTCTCTGCCCTAAGGGCTCATGCTCACTTGCGATGAAATTGGATGAATTCAATCCGATAAAAAATCGGATTGAATTCGTACCAATGGTGTCTTCATCTGCATTTATTTTTTCCAGCTCGGATCGGATCAAGATCGGGCTGGAAAAAAATCGCAGCATTCTGTGATTGTAATCGCAAATCGGAATGCATCGGATCACATCCCGCAATAGAAGTCAATGCGTGCAATAAAAAATACATGTATTCTATCTTTTCTATTTTATCCTGTCAGTCTGACTTTACTGTATAGCCGCATATGAATTGCCAGCTTTTCAAAGGACATCGGTGAGTAGCATGATATGTGTGAAAATGTTGAAAAGTCCCAGGGGGCCGAATACTTTAGCAAGGCACTATATATATATATATATTAGTGACACACATATATATATATATACATGTATATCTTTATATTTGATAGAGATATGATATGCCATGGACTTCTATGGCCCCCACCCTGGTTCTGCCTCATGCCCCCTATCCACCTTCCCTATGCCATGGACTTCTATGGCCCCCACCCTGGTTCTGCCTCATGCCCCCTATCCACCTTCCCTATGCCATGGACTTCTATAGCCCCATCCTGGATCTGCCCCCATCCACCTTTCCTACAGCCCCTACCCAACATCCCTACAGTCCCTATCCCTATTCCCTTTTGTACACTTGCTTTGGCAAAACTAATGTGTATTTAGTTCTGCCAATAAAGCTTCTTTGAATTTGAATATAGATGGTAGAATAGCCGATAATTCAATTGTCAGCTTCTTTAAAATAATTGCAAAGTCGACAGGATATGACACATGGTTTACATACAGTAAACCTTTGCATATCATTTTGATTTATATATGTCCCTGACTACTAATGTTATTAGTGTATGTGTGTAAAATTTTGTAGCTGTAGGTGTTAAATTGAAGAATTAAATCGCAAAAAAAAATTGCGTGGGCTCCCGTGCAATTTTCTTTGCAAGAGAGGGAAAGCCAGTGACTGAAGGCAGATATTAATAGCCTAGAGAGGGACCATGGTTATTGCCCCCTCCCCCAGCTAAAAGAATCTGCCCCCAGCCACCCCAGAAAAGGCGCATCTGAAAGATGTGCCAATTCCGGCACTTAGCCTCTCTCTTTCCATTGCCCTGAAGCAGGTGGCATATGGGGTAATAAGGGGTTAATGTCGCCCTGTTATTGTAAGGTGATATTAAGCCTGGTTAATAATGAAGAGATGTTAATAAGACACCTCTCCATTATTAATCCAATAGTATAAAAGGGTTAAAAAACACACAGACATTAAGAATAAAGTATTTTAATGAAATAATTAAGCACACTGGTTTCCCTTCTTTATTAAACTCCCAACTGTGTGAAAAATCTGATTGTACTCACATAAAAAACACGTGACACTCGCATGACAATTGCAATACACTCGTCCGATTCTCCTGCATCAAAATCAGACCTTTTTTTAATCGCTAGTGTCTCTCTGCCCTAAGTTTGATAGCATCATTTATGGGACTATATGAACCCATGAGCTGGATAGAGAAATACTGTAGGTAATTCTTCTCTTTCCTGCTTTGTGCACGAGACAGAAGCAAAACAATGTTTCTATCAGCTGTCCCTGAATTAAGCTAACTTACCTTTAGCTATACCTCTTTTCTACTTTTAAATCTTCCACAACATTTTGAATATTTTTTCTCATACAACATGATATAAAATTATAAGGCTGTGTGCACACGATGCAGATTTGCAGCGGATCCGCAGCGGATTTTACCGCGCAGAAACGTTGCATTTCTGCATTGTGATGTACAGTAGTCTTAAAATCAATGGAAAAAAAAAACGCTGTGCAGACGCTGCGGATTTTTCCGCACGGTTTTCCCGCGGTACAAAATCCGCAGCATGTTACTTCTTTTGTGCGGTTTTCCATCTCGCCTGTCACCAAATCCACAGGGGGAAAACAGCAATGGAAAACCACACAAAAACCGCATGAAAAATGGAAGAAATCCTCAGGAAAAATGCAGGTCATTTGACCTGCGGATTTCTTCCATTCTGCGCGGAAAAATCCGCAGGGCAAAAAAGTCCGTCTGCACTCAGCCTTATTGTTAGATAAAACAATTACCATCCCTTCTTTCATTATATTTCCAATGTTTCCTTCTCCAACACCTTTTTTTTGGTTGTTAATACTGGAGTACAATGCAGGCATTTTCGAGATGGAGGACGTTGAAAATGTAACTTTGCATTTTGAGTTACCAAAGAGTCACACATTTTTACCACTAATTGCAGGGCATTGACTACTGTTAGACAAACTTATAACCTGTTCTTACCCTCACAAGGTTGTTTTGTATAATCTAGCATAAATCATTTTAGGATAATAAAATAAAAGTTTCCTCCTTTAATATTATTTTTTTTAATATTAGCTTATACTGTGATGCATTGGATTTTCACATAGACTTTTTATACCAAAATAGACTTTTTATACCATTTTTACAAATGTGATAAAATAATAGTAACAGAAAATCGAAAATTTATTTGCTCATTTATATAGTGCCATTAGTTCCACAGCACTTTACAGATATCATTGGCACTGTCCCCAATGGGGCTCACAATCTAGATTCCCTATCAGTATGTTTTAGGAGGGTGAGAGGAAACCAGAGAACCCAGGGGAAACTCATGCAAACATGGGAGGAATATACAAATTCCTTGCAGATGTTGTCCTTGGTGGGATATGTAAAATACACACCATGGCCCACTATTTAGCATGTGATTGCAAAAGGTGAAATTCACTGCAAAATCTGCATATTTCATAATTTTCCAATTTATTATCACAAGTGCTTTGTGTATGGTAGCATTTATGATAATATGATAGTAAGATCACATATACGGGTTAACCCCCAAACTCCCTTTTTGACGGTGCCACTAGTCCCAGAAAACCAATGCAAACTGCTGCACTGTGGCCCTGCAACAGGGCCGGACTGGGACAAAAAAGCAGCCCTGCCACACAAACCCCACCAGCCCACAAACTATAACACCCATCAGCTCCGATCAGTGAATTTTTGCTATACTTTGTCGTCCCCTCATCACTCTATTAAAGGAGTTATTTGAAGAGCCACATGTTAATGGTGTCACAGTGCATATGATTGGACCACAGCTCCATTTACATGGTGCTCTTCAAAGCTACGTTTCCTAGGATCATGGGGGTCCCAGCGGTCAGATCCACAGCAAACAGAAAGTCATTCCCTATCCAAAAGATAGGGGAGAACTTCCGAATTTGGATAACCCTCCATACGGTATTATGGGCACCATATAGTCCTCCATACAGTATTGTGGGCACCACATAGTCCTCCATACAGTTTTATGGGCACCACATAGTCCTCCATATAGTATTATAGGCACCTCATAGTCTGCCATACAGTATTATGGGCACCATATAATCCTTCATAGAGTATTATGGGCACCACATAGTCCTCCAAACAGTATTTTGTGCACCACTTATTCCTCCATACATTGTTATTAGTACCACATAGTCCTCTTTATAGTATTATGGGCACCATATAGTCCTCTATAGAGTATTATAGGCACCATATAGTCCTCCATACAGTATTATGGGCCCCACATAGTCCTCCATATAGTATTATAGGCACCTCATAGATCTCCATACACTATTATGGGCACCATATAGTCCTTCATAGAGTATTATGGGCACCACATAGTCCTCCATACAGTATTATGGGCACGACATAGTCCTTCATAGTATTATGGGCACAACATAATCCTACATACAGTATTATGGGCATCACATAGTCCTTCATACAGTATTATGGGCACCACATAGTCCTCCATACAGTATTATGGGCAACACATAATGCTCCATACAGTATAATGGCCCCATATATTGCTCCATACAGTACAATGGACCCCACATATTCCTCCATACGGTTCAATGAGCCCATATAATGCTCCATACACTATTGTGGGCCCCATACATTACTGCATACAGTTTTATGGGCCCCATATAATGGTCCATACAGTATAATGGGCCCTCATACTGTATATTACGTCAAACAGTATAATGGGCCCCATATATTACTTTATACAGTATAATGGGCCCCATATATTACTTCATACAGTATAATCGGCCCCATATAATACTTCTCCCTGTCCCCACTGCTCTGGTCTACTCAGTGTATTCTGATCCTCTGCACTGCTTGGCACAGACGATTCGCTGTAGTGATGTCATTGCACCCTCTGCACTAAGAGCTCACAAGAGCATCACAGAGCTCAGACGCAGAAGGGGAATGATGAGAGAGGGAGCATCAGCAGATGGCTCCCTCACTCATCATTGTTTTCAACTGTGTCGGCGCTGGCACCGGAACCCCACTACTTACGAGCCCCATAGCATGCCAAGTCCCCACAGCACATGCCCGCTTTTGCCGGGTGGTGATGTCAGCCTTGATATGTGTCATAACTCAGCACCACCAAATATTAAGCAGTGGGTGAAATGCTTTTAGGGCACACACCCTTACATCAAAGGCATTTATAAAAAGAAAATAATCAGCACACTGACTAAATGATTAAATAAGAGAAAAGTGGAGGACTCTTTATTAGCTCATGTGGTAATATTTCAATTCCATAGCAGAGAAATGATCTGTTATAGATCCAAAACTTTGTCACAAGGGCTAATAAAGAGTCCGCCACTTTGCACAATTCATCGGAGCGCTTTTTATTTTCATAGATACACACTTAGAGCAGATACTTATATTTACACCATGTATACAGGACAGGAGGAGTATACTCAATGTACACAGCTCCACACTATATACTGTGGTAAGGAATATAGAGTGGAGCTGTGTATATACTATATAGTGTAGAGATGTGCCAGTGTGTATAGTGTGGATTCCACACTATATACTATATATACAGCAACATACTATATGAACAGCTCTACACTATATACACACAACTCTGCATTATAATTGACAGTATTATACTATATTATGTTACATACTGCTGAATATATATCACATTGAGACTACTGTATATACATTACATATGTATATACGGGTGCTGGGGCTGGTGTATATACAGGTGCTGGGGCTGGTGTATATACGGGTGCTGGGACTGATGTATATACGGGTGCTGGGGCTGATGTATATATGGGTGCTGGGGCTGATTTATATACAGGTGCTGGGGCTGATGTATATACAGGTGTGGGGCTGATGTATATACAGGTGCTGGGGCTGGGACTAGAGGCTGATCAGTGATGTATATACATACAGCCCATATATATATCAGCCTCAATTCAGCACCAGTATATACATCACCCCTGCCAGCACCTGTATATACATCAGCCCCAGCACCTATGTATTATACAGGTGCTGATGTATATACTGGTGCTGAGGCTTACATATATACTGTTGCTGAGGCTTACGTATAGATAGGTGCTGACTTGAGGCTGATGTATATACAGTGTACAGTATATATACATCAGCCATTTTGGGCGCAGTGGCTGGTACTGAGGAAAAGAAAGAAAGAACAGAGAGAGAAAACAGAGAGAGAGAAAGAACAGAGAGAGAAAGGAACAGAGAGAGAGAGAAAGAAAGAACAGAGAGAGAAAGAAAGAAAGAAAGAGGGGACATAAAAAAAGAACAGAGAGAGAGAAAAAAGAAAGAGGTGAAAGAAAGAACATAGAGAGAAAGAAAGAAAAAAGAAAGAAAGAACAGAGAGAGAAAGATGAGAAAGAAAGAACAGAGAGAATGAAAGAGAAAGAAAGAACAGAGAGAGAGAAAGAGAAAGAAAGAGCAGAGAGAGAGAGAAAGAGACAGAAAGAACAGAGAGAGAGAAATGAAGAGAAAGAAAGAACAGAGAGAGAACAGAGAGAGAGAAAGAAGAGAACAGAGAGAAAGAAAGAACAGAGAGAGAAAGAAAGAATGATTAGAGCGAGAAAGAAAGAAAGAAAGAAAGAATGAAAGAAAGAAAGAAAGAGGGGAAAGAAAGAGAAAGAAAGAAGGGAAAGAAATAGAGAAAGAATGAACAGAGAGAGAAAGAAAGAGTGGACAAAGAAAGAAAAAACAGAGAAAAAGAAAGATGGAAAGAAAGAACAGAGAGAGAAAGAGAGGAAAGAAAAAAGAGAGAGAAAGAGAGAAAGAAAGAGAACAGAGAAAGAAAGAACAGAGAAAGAAAGAACAGAGAGAGAGAAAGGAAGAGGGGAACGAAAGAAAGAACAGAGAGAAAGAAAGAACAGAGAGAGAGAAAGAAAAAAAGAAAGATTAGAGAGAGAAAAAAGGAAAGAAAAGAGACAGAAAGAAATATTCTATAAAGATACTATAGCAGCCCAGCTCCCATTATAGTGCCCACCTGAGCCTCCCGGTGCAGGACATATCATGATCTGCTCACATAGCCGGCATCCCCGATTCCAAGGCAATCCCGCTGTCTGCGCTGTCGGAGGACACGGTGATCTGAAGTATTCCCTGAAGTGCCTCCATGGTTCGTCACAATCTGCTCCCAAAATGACCTCATTTCCGGTCAGCTTTTAGCACGTCACTTCCGGTAGAGCGTCACGTGCGAGTTTTAAAGTGCTCATCGGGGCTCCACCATGTTCTCCTGTGTCCGCGGGAAAAGTAAGCTCCCAGCTGGGGCAGTCTCTCTCTCTCAAAATAAGGACTGTCCCATTGGATATGGGACGGTTGGGAGGTATGAATGCTCCCCCCATGCACCTCGTACACGCCTGACTCCGCACGCCTCTTACACACATGGTTCAGCTTTGTATGCCTCGTACACACATGGCTCCGCTCCGTACACCTCGCGCACACATGGCTCCACTCAGTACACACATGGCTCCGCTCCGTAAAACTCGTACACATGCGACTCTGCTCCGTACACCTTGTACACACGTGGCCATGCTCTGTACACCTTGTGCAAACATGGCTCCACTCCGTAAACCTTGTACACATGCGGCTTTTCTCCATACACCTCATACACACGCGGCTCCACTCCATACACACGCAGCTCCACTCCGCTCCATACACCCCGCGCACACACGGCTTCATTCCTTACACACCCGGATCTGCTTCGCTCCGTAAACACAAGGCTCAGATCCATACACTTAGTACACACAGGGCTCCATTCCATACACCTCATACACACAAGGCTCTGCTCCATAGACCTTGTACATACCTCAGCTCCATAGACCTCGCACACACACGGCTCCGCTCCGTAGACCTTGTACACACCTCCACTCCATACACCTCATACACCTCTGGCTCTGCTCCGTACACCTCGTACACATGCGGCTCCGCTCCGTACACTCCGTACACACCCGTCTCTGCTCCACTCCATACACCTCGTACACATCCGGCTCCGCTCCGTACACCTCGTGCACTTCCGGCTCTGCTCCCTACACCTCATACACACACGGCTCCGCTCCGTACACCCTGTACACATTCGGCTCCGCTCCACTCTGCACATCTCGTACACACACGGCTCCACTCTGTCCACCTCATACACACTCTGCTCCGTACACTTCGTACACACGCTGCTCCGCACCATACACCTCGCACATACGGCTCCGCTCCGTCCATCTCGTACACACATGGCTCCGCTCCATACAACTCGTACACACATGGCTCCTCTCTGTACACCTCGCACACATGCGGCTCCGCTCTGTACACCTCGTACACACATGGCTCCGCTCCGGACACCTCGTACACACACACAGCTCTGCTACATCCACCCTGTAAGCCCCTCCTGACCCCACACAAACTTCCCTCATCCAGCACCATGACAACCAGCACAGCAGACTTCTGCAGACACCAAGAGGCAGGGATGTGTGCACAGGACCTGTGATGAGGTCACAGGAGGGGAGGAGTCATGGGTCACATGATCAGGGGTCTGGACAGAGGCCCCTGATCATGGGACCCCCTGACTCCTCCCCTCCTGTGACCTCATCACAGGTCCTGTTAACAGAGAAGAGAGCAGCCAAGCGATGCTGTGAGTGGCTGCGGAGGGGGGTCCTCTGGAGAGCGAGGATGGGGGGCGTGGCAGCTTATCTCCCTGCTATAACAGCCATGCCCGCAGAGGGCAGGTGGCATGAAGAACAGCCAGGCCAGTGGCCGCATCAGCTGGCAAGAGGCCAGATGAGCATGCGCTGCCAGCCCGCGGCCCACATGACAGCAGCCCAGCGGGAAAATGCCCTGTTGGGCACATTATCAATCCGAGCCTGCCCTGCAATGTGCAATGTTGGTATCAAAGGAGAGGTTCAGCCCGGCAACTGTAGCAGAACCACAGGGAACGATCAAAGCAGTGGATGCAGCATACTGTAGAAGACGTAGATAGGAAGTCTTGCCAGTTAATTAGCTGACAGGGACCATGTTCCTGCTTCCTGCAGGCAAAGTTACAGTAGCATGTAAAGGTTTTGGCACTCCTGGTCAAAATTACTGTTATCCTGAACATTAAAAGCAAGTTGAGGATGAAATGATCTCTAAAAGGCCTAAAGGTAAGGATTACACATATTCTTTCTATTTTAGGCAAATATGTGTGTAAATTTCTCATCTTTGGAAACCTCAATGCAAGAACAGGGAGAGAAAACGACTTCCTGACCACGGATGGGAACATCTACATATTTGGAGCAGAGAATGACGGCCAAGACTCAGTAGTCACAGAGAGAAACAGCTATGACAGTACAGTCAACAAAAGTGGTAAAAAGCTCCTGAACATATTGTGGGGAATAGATAGCTCAGCTGGGATCTTTGCTTTGGCACAAGCGTGTGGCTATGAAGTCACTTCAGCAGACTAGCAGGTTCCACATGAATATGGACACGGCATATTTATTGTGCACACTTGTTATTCAATGTTACACATGCCAAACATGAAATAAAACATCTAAGGCCGTCTGGCCACTAACTAACAATAGCAGGCTAACTACAAAATAAACCTATATAACAGCAAACAAGTCCATGTAATCTTACTGTGTCAGCTCCCAGCTCAGCAGGGGAGATTAGACTGAGAGCTCCCAGCTCCTCCTGATTATATCAGCTGGACCAGTCAGGAAACCAAAACCTGGATTGAATTAGTGGAGGGGGAACTACCAGTCCTTTCCATGCTGATCACTAAGGAAACCAGGACTGGATTACAGTGAAATAAACTGGCTTCATCATCAGTACAGGGAGACATATGAAATGAAACGGGGAGAAATATACCTGTTTTCTAGTACCTCTCCCATTGGCACCTCACACACCCCCCTCCTCTGTTCGAGCCCGTGGGGTCGGACACGACGAGTCACCAAGCAGTGCGTTCTAGACAACGCATCTGCATTTCTGTGCGCTGTGCCCGCCCTGTGCTCAACGGAAAATTTAAAGCCTTGCAATGCTAAGAACCAGCGTGTCACCCGCGCATTGCCTTCTTTTGCCCGGGACATCCACGTTAGGGGCGAATGGTCCGTCACTAGCCTAAACTGGCGACCTAGTAAATAATAGCACAAGGTGCACAGGGCCCATTTCACAGCCAGGGCTTCCCGCTCAACTACACTGTAGTTCTTTTCTGCTCTCGTAAGCTATCTGCTTAGATAGGCCACTGGGTGTTCCTCGCCATTTACTTCTTGAGACAAAACCGCGCCGAGGCCCACCCCAGAGGCGTCCGTTTGGACAATAAACTCCCGTTTAAAGTTTGGTGCAACCAACACTGGTTGGTCACAGAGGACTGTTTTCAATCGCTGAAAGGCCTCCTCTGCTTCTGCGTTCCACTTTATTGTGACAGATTTCGACCCCTTAGTAAGATCTGTGAGAGGAGCTGCGATGGTCGCAAAATGTTTGATGAACCGCCTATAATAACCAACGATCCCTAAAAAAGCTCCAACCTGTTTTTTGGTTACCGGTCGTGGCCAATTTTGAATAGCATCCACTTTATTGGCTTGAGGCTTCACGATGCCTCTCCCTATGCTATATCCCAGATAGCGAGCCTCTTCCAATCCCAACGTACATTTTTTGGGATTGGCAGTCAACCCAGCTGTTTTTAGGGAGTCTAAGACGGCTTGTACTTTTGACAAATGCGTGTCCCAGTCATCGCTAAAGATAATGATGTCGTCCAAGTATGCGGACGCATATTGGCCATGGGGTTTTAGGACAATATCCATGAGACGTTGGAAGATGGCTGCGGCACCATGCAACCCAAATGGCATATCGCGGTACTGGAATAATCCCTGGGGCGTAACAAAGGCAGTTTTCTCTTTGGCTGATTCCGTGAGGGGAATCTGTCAATAACCTTTTGTTAGGTCAATAGTGGATATGCACCTGGCCGAACCCAGTCTCTCTATCAGTTCATCGACTCTTGGCATTGGGTAGGCATCGAATTTCGATACTTCATTTACTTTCCAAAAATCGTTACAAAATCGGATTGTCCCATCGGGTTTGGGCACCAGTACGATAGGGCTAGCCCAATCACTCCGGGACTCCTCAATAACCCCGAGCTCTAACATCTTCTTCACTTCCTGGGCAATGGCTTGTCTCCGAGCCTCCGGAATTCGATATGGTTTTAGCCATACCCGCGCCTGTGGATCAGTAACAATGTCATGTTTAATTAGGTGAGTCCGGCCAGGAAGTTCCGAGAAAACACTTACTTCTGGCGGAGCTACCTGGGGGTCCTTTACTTTAGAAGGTGGTGCCCCTCGAGGCCCATCCTCAAGGGCAGCTCCTGCCACCAGACTCTCCCTGTCCCACCAGGCCTTAAGCAAGTTTATGTGGTATATTTGTTCGGGCTTTCTCTTGTCTGGTTGGTGTATCTTATAATTTACTTCACCTATTCGTTCCAGCACTTCGCATGGTCCCTGCCATTTCGCAAGAAATTTATTTTCTACGGTAGGTACCAATACCAACACCCTGTCTCCGGATTGAAAGACTCGTGTTTTAGCCGCTCGGTTGTATACCGTGCTTTGAGCATGTTGTGAGCGCTCTAAACAATCTTTAACTATTGGCATAACTGCTGCAATTCGGTCCTGCATAAGTGTTATGTGTTCAATTACACTGCGATAAGGAGTCACCTCTTGTTCCCAAGTCTCCTTGGCAATATCTAACAGGCCTCTAGGACACCGCCCATAAACCAACTCAAAAGGTGAAAAGCCTGTGGAGGATTGGGGTACCTCACGTATAGCGAACAGGAGGTATGGTAGTAGGGCATCCCAATCTCTCCCGTCCTTATCCACCACCCTTTTCAACATTCCCTTTAGGGTTTTGTTAAAGCGCTCCACCAAACCGTCAGTCTGAGGGTGATATACTGAGGTACGCAAATGGGAGATTTTTAGTAGTTTACATAAATCCTTAAGTATACGAGACATAAAGGGGGTCCCTTGATCCGTAAGTATCTCTTTCGGAATGCCGGTGCGGGAAAACATATTAACCAGCTCCTTTGAAATTAATTTCGCATTGGCATTCCGCAAGGGCACTGCTTCGGGATAACGCGTGGCATAATCCAATACTACCAAAATGTACTGATGACCCCTGACAGATTTAACTAACGGACCAACTATATCCATTGCTATCCTCTCGAAGGGCACCTCTATTATTGGTAAGGGCACTAAGGGGCTTCTAAAATGTGACATAGGCGCGGTCAATTGACACGTAGGACATGACCGACAGTACTGGGTCACGTCTCCCACTAGACCCGGCCAAAACAAACGTTGCAGAATACGGTGTTTTGTCTTTTCTACCGCCAGGTGTCCTCCCAAGGGATGTTTATGTGCCAACTCCAAAACTACCTGGCGAAAGGACTTAGGTATCACTAGTTGTTCTACCACCACTCCTCGCACCTTGTCTATGTGATACAGGATATCCTGCTGCACCGCCATGTGTGGGAACTCGTTATGAGCCCCTGGGTACAATGGTCTTCCCTTGGAGACCTTTACATTTTCCCACACCCTTGCTAGAGTAGGATCCTGGTGCTGAGCGGTCCCGAATTTACCACGGGCCACCTCAAGATCAGGCATTTGTAAAACATCCTCTAGCTGGTCTGCCTCGCCTGCATACACAGCCAGAGGAGAGTCCGCAGATTCTAGTACTTCCTCTGAGATGGGTTCTCCGTCGTCTTGCTGCAATGGTTCAGGGGCTAGCTCCGGAGTACCGTCTTCAACTAGAGGGTTCATGCCACTTTTGAAGTTCCACAAGTCCCAAAATAAGGGAAAGTCTCTCCCCAGGATTACACTGTGTCCCATAGACTTTATGACTGCCGCCTGATGTCTTTTGGTCCCTACTGGCGTGGCAAGAGTAACCCAGGCAGTGGGGTAGTTCTTAGTATCCCCATGGATGCAACTAATGCCCACGGTTAAGTTCGTTAGGGCGCTAGAGTCCACCAAACTGGCATGTACCAAAGTTACTTGACTGCCGGAATCCAAGACGGCATTCACACTATAACTGTCAACCTCGATGTGGCATACGTGTTGTTCATTTCCCGTGAGGGTCTCCGCCACACAGACTGACTGCACATATAACGAAAGATGCCTCATAGCGTTACAGTCCATTGGCTCTGCAGTCATTGGGCAGTTAGCTGCTACATGGCCAAGCCCGCGACATCGCCAACATTGTATAGGCCCTTGTCTCCTCGATGGAGATCCCAGACGAGGTCTGCTGGCTTGATGTGAGCCCGTACCACCTCCATAGTCCTTTGTAGGTCTGCTACCCTTCATTGTGACGTTCTCTTCTTTTGAAGATGAAGTAGGTTTCGCAGGACTCTCCAGCGATTTCTTGGGGAGCCAGTGGGGTGCTAACGTCCCTTGGAGTAGGCTTTCAGAAGCATTGTAGCGTTCGACCATATTCACCAACTGGTCAGTGGTAGTTGGGTCACCCTGTCCAACCCACCTCTGGATCTTAGCGGGTAAGGACCGCAGGTACTTGTCTAGAACAACACGCTCCACCATCTGTGCGGACGTCAAAGCCTCTGGTTGCAGCCATTTTTTTTACTAGATGGATGAGATCATGCATTTGTGAGCGGGCTGGCTGATGCTCCACAAAATTCCATAAATGCACCCTCTGTGCACGTACATACGTGTTTACTCCCAGCCTTGCCAGGATTTCGCCTTTGAGTTTGATGTAGTCCATAGCATCCGCTCCACTCAGATCGTAATAGGCCTTTTGTGGATCTCCGCTTAGAAATGGAGCAACTACCTCAGCCCATCTGTCCAGCGGTAAGTGCTCACGTTCTGCAATACGTTCGAACACGGTGAGGTATGCTTCCACATCATCATCTGCGGTCATTTTAAGCAAAGTCTTCTGTACGGCTTTCTGCGCGCTAGCAGCGCTTTGTGCACGGTCTCCCTCATCTCGGGGTTACCGAACCAAGGCCTGTTTTATTGCCTCCAACTGCTCTTGCTGCATCTGGTGTTGCTGCTCCAGAGCCTTCTGGAAGCAAGCATTAGTCTGCTGTTGTTGCACATTTGCTTGCAATAACTGCTTCACTAGTTCCTCCATATTACTGGACTCTTGACTCTTCAAAAGCGCAGTAGCTTTCAGCCAGGACATACACAGCGTTTTCTCTGCAGTCACAGTCCAGCAGCCACAAGTGCCCGCATTCGAAACACCATTTGTGGGGAATAGATAGCTCAGCTGGGATCTTTGCTTTGGCACAAGCGTGTGGCTATGAAGTCACTTCAGCAGACTAGCAGGTTCCACATGAATATGGACACGGCATATTTATTGTGCACACTTGTTATTCAATGTTACACATGCCAAACATGAAATAAAACATCTAAGGCCGTCTGGCCACTAACTAACAATAGCAGGCTAGCTACAAAATAAACCTATATAACAGCAAACAAGTCCATGTAATCTTACTGTGTCAGCTCCCAGCTCAGCAGGCGAGATTAGACTGAGAGCTCCCAGCTCCTCCTGATTATATCAGCTTGACCAGTCAGGAAACCAAAACCTGGATTGAATTAGTGGAGGGGGAACTACCAGTCCTTTCCATGCTGATCACTAAGGAAACCAGGACTGGATTACAGTGAAATAAACTGGCTTCATCATCAGTACAGGGAGACATATGAAATGAAACAGGGAGAAATATACCTGTTTTCTAGTACCTCTCCCCTTGGCTCCTCACAATATGTAGAAGTTTAGGACTTCATATTCTTAATGGACGAACCAAAGGAGACTCCTTAGGGAGGTGTACACTAAACTCCCATGTAGGGAGAAGTGTAGTAGATTATGCCATTACAGATATGAACCTGGCAAATATCAGTGCCTTCATAGTCTCCCCACAAATGCACCTGTCAGACCACAGCCAACTTTTTCTGTACCTGAAATCTACAGAGAAACCATCCACTCAAAAGCCTCAGCAGAGCGGTCTCTTCACCCAGCCTCCATCCTATAAATGGCACAAAATGTCGGCATTAAAGTATAAAGAGGCTCCCAGCAGACCTGAAATACAGCGGATGCTCCACCACTTCTACAACTACGAATACCAGCCTAACCCAAAGGAAGTGAGACAAGCTGCAAAAGACCTCAACAATATATTCTATGCAATGGCCAGACTGTCCGAACTTAAAGTCAACTACAAGACACCCAAAGAAAAACATATCAACGGATGGTTTGACAGAGAATGTAAAGCCGTATGGAAGACCCTGAGAACAGCCTCAAACAAGAAACACAGAGACCCCAACCACCCGGGTCTAAGGGAAGCCTATGAGACCATGCAAAGGCAGTACAAAACCTTCCTCAGGAGGAAGAAGCAGAGTTACATCTCCACCAAACTTAACCAACTCCAGATGCCCTCCAAGACAACTCCTTCTGGGAACTATGGAACCACATGGGCAAAAAAGACCAGAAAAACAACATCCAATTCCAAAATGGCAACATATGGCTCCAGTACTTCAGAGACCTCTATAAAGACATTCCAAAGTAAGAACTAAGCCAAGAACAGGAAAGCATAATGGCAAAACTAAAAGCAATGCAGGAAAAAGTAAAAAACTGCCAAAACCCCATGGAAGCACCTATTACATTACAGGAAGTAGCAGAGAGAATCTCTTCCATAAGATGTAGAAAAGCTGGTGGCCTGGATGGAATCCTACCACAAATGCTGAAGTACAGCCCACCAGAAATACAGGCTGCAATGGTTAAACTCTTCAATATTGTGCTAAGTGCCGGCTACTTCCCTCGTACCTGATCCTCAGTTTCCTCACCAAGCACAACGTCTTCAGCAAGAGCCAAGCAGGGTTCATGCCAAACCACGGCACTACCAACCACATCTACACCCTGCACAGTCTCATTCAGAGACACGTCCACAATACAAAGAACAGAAAGATATACGCCTGTTTCGTGGACTTTAAAAAGGCCTTTGATTCGGTGCGGCACCCAGGCTTATTCCTGAAACTGCTGGAGAGTGGAATAGGAGGAAAGACCTACGATGTTATCAACAGCTCCTACACCGAGAACCTCTGCAGTGTGAGTGTGAACAGCAGAAGAACGGCCTATTTCCAGCAGTGCCGGGGATTCAGACAATGCTGCAGCCTAAGCCCAACGCTCTTCAACATTTACATCAACTAGCTGGCTACCGCTCTGGAATCTTCCACAGCAACAGGTCCCTCCCTCCACAATGCGCAAGTGAAATTCCTGCTGTATGCAGATGACCTGCTGCTTCTGTCACCAACCGAGAAAGGCCTCCAAGACAACCTGAAAATCTTAGAGAAATTCAGCTCCACCTGGGCACTAACGGTCAACCTAAAGAAAACCAACATCATGGTGTTCCAGAAGAGAAAGAGAAAATCAGATCAGCACCCTTCATTTGTCCTCAACAACTGCGCCCTTACAGGAATGGACAAGTATACCTACCTGGGCCTAGAGATTCACCGGTCAGGGAGCTTCAAACAAGCCATAGAGACCCTGAAAGACAAAGCATGCAAAACCTTCTATGCCATCGGAAGGAAACTCTACCATCTGAAGCCACCAGTGAGGGTCTGGTTAAAAATCTTCGACTCTATCATTGCCCCAATCCTCCTGTATGGCAGCGAAGTCTGGCGTCCTCACACCTACCCAAACTTGTCATGGTGGGATTCCCGCCCAACAGAAATATTCCACCTGGAATTCTGTAAGCACCTTCTCCAAGTCCATCAGAGTACCTCCAACAGTGCTTGCCGGGCCGAGCTGGGCAGATTCCCTCTACACCTAACGGTTCTAAAGAGGGCACTGTCATTCCAGGCTCACCTACGTAGGAGCAATCAAAGCTCCCATCACCATAATGCCCTGACACATGTAGGTGATACAGACAAACCAGGATCATCGGAACAGCCCACCCAAACCCAACCTGACCAGAACACCAATCACAACAATCTGACAAAAGCCGGAATCAGGAAGATGGTAGACGAAGGCCAGGAGAGGTACGTAAGTGACTGGAAGAACGACATCATCAGCTCACAGAAACTGACCATGTGCCGGAGTCTACAGAGAGACTACAGACTGGCCCCATACCTGGAGAAACTCCCGGACCCCAGAGACCGCAAGATCCTGAGCCGGTATAGACTCAGTTCCCACAGTCTGGCCATCGAATCCGGCGACACAGGCAGAGCTACAAGCCCAGGGAGGAAAGATTGTGCCAACACTGAGACCAGGAGGCCCTGGAGGATGAGACCCACTTCCTGCTACACTGCCCCAAATACTCAGCAGTGAAGGACACTCACTTCAGGAGACTCTCACATCTCTTCCCGGATTTCATCACCATGAAGGAGGAAGAGAAAACATATATCCTGCTGGGGGAAGAAGTGAGAGCAGTGGAGATAGCAGCGCAATATGTGAGCGAATGTCATAGACTGCGAGAAAGAGAACTATGATATTCCATGGACTTCTATGGCCCCCACCCTGAATCTGCCCCATGCCCCCCATTCACCTTCCCTATGCCATGGACTTCTATAGCCCCACCCTGGATCTGCGCCATCCCCCCATCCACCTTCCCTATGCCATGGACTTCTATAGCCCCATCCTGGATCTGCCCCCATCCACCTTTCCTACAACCCCTACCCAACATCACTACAGTCCCTATCCCTATTCTCTTTTATACACTTGCTTTGGCAAAACTAATGTGTATTTAGTCCTGCCAATAAAGCTTCTTTGAAGTTGAATTTGAATATATATATATATATATATATATATATATATATATATATATATACAGTGGGGCAAAAAAGTATTTAGTCAGTCAGCAATAGTGCAAGTTCCACCACTTAAAAAGATGAGAGGTGTCTGTAATTTTCATCATAGGTAGACCTCAACTATGGGAGACAAACTGAGAAAAAAAAATCCAGAAAATCACATTGTCTGTTTTTTTTTCATTTTATTTGCATATTATGGTGGAAAATAAGTATTTGGTCAGAAACAAAATTTCATCTCAATACTTTGTGATATATCCTTTGTTGGCAATGACAGAGGTCAAACGTTGTCTGTAAGTCTTCACAAGGTTGCCACACACTGTTGTTGGTATGTTGGCCCATTCCTCCATACATACATATGTATGTATGTCCGGGATTGGCATCCGCACCGTCGCAGCTACAGCCACAAAATTTGGCACAGTCACACGTTTGGACCCCGAGAGTGTCATAGGCTATGTTGTGAGGCGAAATTTTAACCCCACGCGTTCCAATTCACCAAACAATTTTGCCCCTATCTACATAATGGGGAAAAAGTGAAAGGAAAAGTGTTGAAGGCAAATTGACAGCTGCCAGATGTGAACAAGGAGGACTTAAAGGATAGAATCTCCAGCGCTGGACTTCAGTTAAAAATTCATCATTTATTGGAAATTCTTAAAATCGGACAGAAAAAAGTATGAATAAGGACATACAGGCAGATGGGGTCTCTGGTGGTCTCCAACCAAACTTTTTTCTGTCCGATTTTAAGAATTTCCAATAAATGATGAATTTTTAACTGAAGTCCAGCGCTGGAGATTCTATCCTTTATTTTGCTTCAGTCAACGCCCCTGATCAAGGTGACTCCGTGCGCAGGAGGATTATGGATCGTAACTGAGACTGGTGAGCTGACCTCCCCTTATTTTCCCTATCCTTCTACAACTATAAGGAGGACTTAAAGAATGAGAGCGATGGCGCCAAAGAGTGTATACCGTACAGTTGCTAAGGTGGGGCCCTGACATGGGATACTCACCACACATGGGGATATGAACACACACACAAAATGTGCCACACACTGCCACATGCTTCAACACATATACCACCCTCAGCACACATTTCACCACACATACACCAACCTCGCCACATAAAAGTCGAAACCCAAAACTCACCACGCTGTCCCAGAGCTGTTTAAAAGATCAAAAATGAGCTGTGATTGGTTGCTATCAGCAACAGTTTTCTTTGTAGACAATTGTGGTAACTGAGGCCTTATCATTTCTATGGTGTTATCGTCCTTCTGTAAAGCTGGAAATAACACAATTTATTACTGTGCCAACACAGACCACCCTCTGACACAGACTGCAGGGGGAGCCCAGTATCACACAGGATAGGATTAGATACACAGCTCAGCAGTCAGTATCACACAGGATAGGATTAGATACACAGCTCAGCAGTCAGTATCACACAGGAGAGGATTAGACACATGGCTCAGCAGGCAGTCTCACATAGGATAGGATTAGATACAAGGCTCAGCAGTCAGTATCACACAGGATAGGATTAGATACACAGCTCAGCAGTCAGTATCACACAGGATAGGATTAGATACACAGCTCAGCAGTCATTATCACACAGGATAGGATTAGATACACAGCTCAGCACACAGTATCACACAGGATAGGATTAGATACACAGCTCAGCAGTCAGTATCACACAGGATAGGATTAGATATGCAGCTCAGCACACAGTATCACACAGAATAGTATTAGATACATGGCTTAGCAGACAGTATCACACAGAATAGGATTAGATACACGGCTCAGCAGCCATTATCACACAGGATAGGATTATATGCACTTTTTTTTGTGCAATATAATCATTATAATTTGTTATAACTAACCACAGTTGGTTACTATGCCCAGGCAACGCCGGGCTCTTCAGCTAATATATATATATATATATATATATATATATATATGTACAGTATATATATATATATATATATATACAGTGTGTATATATATATATATATGTGTGTACACACTACCGTTCAAAAGTTTAGGGTCACTTAGAAATTTTCTTTTTTTTAAAGAAATGCCCAGCTTTTTCCAATGAAGCTAACATTAAATGATTCAGAAATACACTCTATACATTGTTAATGTGGTAAATTACTTTTTTAGCTGCAAACGTCTGGTTTATAATGCAATATCTTCATAGGTGTATAGAGGCCAATTTCCAACAACCATCACTCCAGTGTTGCTATGGTACTTTGTGTTTGCTAACTGTGTAAGAAGGCTAATGGGTGGTTGGAATACCCTTGAAAACCCTTGTGCAAGTATGTTAGCACAGCTGAAAACAGTTTGGCTGATTAGAGAAGCTATAAACCAGACCTTCCTTTGAGCTAGTTGAGAATCTGGAGCTTACATTTGTTGGTTCCATTAAACTCTCAAAATGGTCAGAAAAAAAGAACTTTCATGTGAAACTCGACAGTCTATTCTTGTTCTTAGAAATGAAGGCTATTCCATGCAAGAAATTGCCAAAAATTGAAGATTTCCTACAACGGTGTGTACTACTCCCTCCAGAGGAGAGCACAAACAGGCTCGAACTAGAGTAGAAAGTGGGAGGCCCCGCTGCACAACTGAGCAACAAAACAAGTACATTAGAGTCTGTAGTTTGAGAAATCGACGCCAACAGGTCCTCAACTGGCAGCTTCATTAAACAGTACACGCAAAACGCCAGTATCAACGTGTACAGTGAAGAAGCAACTCCGGGATGTTGACCTTCCGGGCAGAGAGTCAAAGAAAAAGCCATATCTGAGACTGGCTAATAAAAGGAAAAGATTAATATGGGCAAAAGAACACAGACATTGGACAGAGGAAGATTGGAAAAAAGTGTTATGCACAGACAAATCCAAGTTTGAGATGTTTGGATCACACAGAAGAACATTTGTGAAGCGCAGAACAGCTGAAAAGATGCTGGAAGAATGCCTGACGCCATCTGTCAAGCATGTTGGAGGTAATGTGATGGCCTGGGATTGCTTTTGTGCTGGTAAAGTGGGAGATTTGTACAAGGTAAAAGGGATTTTGAATAAGGAAGGTTATCGCTCCATTTTGCAACGCCATGCCATATCCTGTGGACAGCGCATGATTGGAGCCAATTTCATCCTACAAAAGGACAATGACCCAAAGCACACCTCCAAATTATGCAAAAACTTTTTAAGGAAGAAGCAGGCAGCTGTACAGTATTCTATCTGTAATGTAGTGGCCAGCACAGTCACCAGATCTCAACCTCATTGATCTGTTGTGGGAGCAGCTTGACGGTATGGTATGCAAAAAGTGCACATCAAGCCAAACCAACTTGTGGGAGGGGCTTCTGAAAGCATGGGGTGAAATTTCTCTAGATTACCTCAGCAAATTAACTGCTAGAATGCCAAAGGTCTGCAATGCTGTAATTGCTGCAAAGGGAGCATTCTTTGACAAAAGCAAAGTTTGAAGGAGAAAATTATTATTTCAAATAAAAATCTTTTTTTCAAACCTTGTCAATGTCTTGACTAGATTTTAAATTAATTTGACAACTCATTTGATTAATAAAAGTATGAGTTTTCATGGAAAACATAAAATTGTCTGGGTGACCCCAAACTTTTGAACGGTAGTGTATATATATATATATATATATATATATACATATATATATACTGTACATATATACACTGGATTTTTCAGACTATAACACGCATCGGACCATAAGACGTGCCCCAACTTTTCAGAAGGAAGATGGGGGAAAAAAATTAATGTGTCAAATCGGCATCCATCTTATAGTCCTGAATTCAGCTTACCCGGGGGGGAATTGGCAGCGCTGGTGTCAGCAAGAGTCGGGCGATTCTTTCGGTGGTCCAACACTGCAGGGCGATGATCTCGCTCCCATCCCAGCCTGGTGTGGCATGTTCAGCGGTGCTCGGTGGTGTGGGGGGCTCCAGCGACATTTTGTGAAAACCCAAAGCCCCCACATTTCAATTGCCTCGATGCTGTGGCCTCTGGGAAAATGGCCTCCAGAGGCGGCGCATGCACAGATGGAGATCTCGGCAACAAGGTCTCGTCCTGAGATCTCAGAGCTGAGATCTCAATCTGCGCATGCGCCGCCACCGGTGGCCATTTTCCCAGTGGCCACAGCATCGAGGCAAGGGGCTCCGGGCTTTCACAAAATGTCACCAGAGCCCCCTGCAGCACCGAGCCTGCCAAACCAGGCTGGGGTGGGAGCGAGATCATCGCCCTGCAGCGTCGGACCACCTGAAGAATCGCCTGACTCCTGCTGCCACCACACTAACTGTAAGTACACTCCGACTATAAGATGCACCCCTGTTTTCCCCCCAAATTTGGGAGTAAAAAAGTGCATATTATAGTTTGAAAAATACAGTATATATATATATATATATATATACACAGTGGGGCAAAAAAGTATTTAGTCAGTCAGCAATAGTGCAAGTTCCACCACTTAAAAAGATGAGAGGCGTCTGTAATTTACATCATAGGTAGACCTCAACTATGGGAGACAAACTGAGAAAAAAAAATCCAGAAAATCACATTGTCTGTTTTTTTTTTCATTTTATTTGCATATTATGGTGGAAAATAAGTATTTGGTCAGAAACAAAATTTCATCTCAATACTTTGTGATATATCCTTTGTTGGCAATGACAGAGGTCAAACGTTTTCTGTAAGTCTTCACAAGGTTGCCACACACTGTTGTTGGTATGTTGGCCCATTCCTCCATGCAGATCTCCTCTAGAGCAGTGATGTTTTTGGCTTTTCGCTTGGCAACATGGACTTTCAACTCCCTCCAAAGGTTTTCTATAGGGTTGAGATCTGGAGACTGGCTAGGCCACTCCAGGACCTTGAAATGCTTCTTACGAAGCCACTCCTTCGTTGCCCTGGCGGTGTGCTTTGGATCATTGTGATGTTGAAAGACCCAGCCACGTTTCATCTTCAATGCCCTTGCTGATGGAAGGAGGTTTGCACTCAAAATCTCACGATACATGGCCCCATTCATTCTTTCATGTACCCGGATCAGTCGTCCTGGCCCCTTTGCAGAGAAACAGCCCCAAAGCATGATGTTTCCACCACCATGCTTTACAGTAGGTATGGTGTTTGATGGATGCAACTCAGTATTCTTTTTCCTCCAAACACGACAAGTTGTGTTTCTACCAAACAGTTCCAGTTTGGTTTCATCAGACCATAGGACATTCTCCCAAAACTCCTCTGGATCATCCAAATGCTCTCTAGCAAACTTCAGACGGGCCCGGACATGTACAGGCTTAAGCAGTGGGACTCGTCTGGCACTGCAGGATCTGAGTCCATGGTGGCGTAGTGTGTTACTTATGGTAGGCCTTGTTACATTGGTCCCAGCTCTCTGCAGTTCATTCACTAGGTCCCCCCGCGTGGTTCTGGGATTTTTGCTCACCGTTCTTGTGATCATTCTGACCCCACGGGGTGGGATTTTGCATGGAGCACCAGATCGAGGGAGATTATCAGTGGTCTTGTATGTCTTCCATTTTCTAATTATTGCTCCCACAGTTGATTTCTTCACTCCAAGCTGGTTGGCTATTGCAGATTCAGTCTTCCCAGCCTGGTGCAGGGCTACAATTTTGTTTCTGGTGTCCTTTGACAGCTCTTTGGTCTTCACCATAGTGGAGTTTGGAGTCAGACTGTTTGAGGGTGTGCACAGGTGTCTTTTTATACTGATAACAAGTTTAAACAGGTGCCATTACTACAGGTAATGAGTGGAGGAAAGAGGAGACTCTTAAAGAAGAAGTTACAGGTCTGTGAGAGCCAGAAATCTTGATTGCTTGTTTCTGACCAAATACTTATTTTCCACCATAATAAGCAAATAAAATGAAAAAAAAACCAGACAATGTGATTTTCTGGATTTTTTTTTCTCAGTTTGTCTCCCATAGTTGAGGTCTACCTATGATGTAAATTACAGACGCCTCTCATCTTTTTAAGTGGTGGAACTTGCACTATTGCTGACTGACTAAATACTTTTTTGCCCCACTGTATATACACAGTATATATAATAATAATAAATAATAATCTTTATTTTTATATAGCGCTAACATATTCCGCAGCGCTTTACAGTTTGCACACATTTTCATCACTGTCCCCGATGGGGCTCACAATCTAAATTCCCTGTCAGTATGTCTTTGGAGTGTGGGAGGAAACCGGAGTGCCCGGAGGAAACCCACGCAAACACGGGGAGAACATACAAACTCCTTGCAGATGTTGTCCTTGGTTGGTATATACAGTATATATACAGTGTATATATATTTTTTTACAATTGAAAAAATTACAAAAAGTAAAAGCCTCCTCTAACCATGTATTCTAAGCAGCTAGCACACTGAAAATTAAAGTATGGAGGCAAACAAAGCTAGAGAAGGCTATAAGAAGATGATAAAGTTTTCAAGTTGTCCTTGATCAGTTCAAAATGTAATTAAGAAATAGCAGTAAATGGGAACAGTGGAGGTCAAGATAAGGTCTGGAAGACCAAGCAAAATGTCAGTGAGAGCTGCTGATAGCATTGCTTGATAGGCAAGTCAGAGCCCCTGCTTAACTGCAAAAGACCTTCAGAAAGATTTAGCAGACTCTGGAGTTGTGGTAAATTGTTCTACTGATCAGGAACACCTGCACAAATATTGCCTTCATGGAAGAGATAGCAAAAGAAAACCTCTCCTGTGTCCTCAACATAAAATTCAGCATCATAAGTATGCAAAAGAACATCTAAACAAGCCTGGTGCATTTTGGAAACAAGTTCTATGGACCAATAATGTTAAAATAGAATTATTTGGTGACAATGATCAAAGGTATGTGTGGAGAAAAAAGGGCACAGAATTTCAGGAAAAGAACATCTCAACAACCATTAGGCATGGGGGTGTATTTATAGTGCTTTGGTGTTGTTTTGCTGCCAATGACAGGGGAATATTTCACAGGTAGAGGGAAGAATGGATTCAATTAAATTTCAACAAATTCTTAATGCAACTATAATACCATCTATAAAAAAAGCTGAAATTGTAAAGAGGATGTCTTCTACAAATGGATAATGATCCTAAGCAAATGGATAATGATCCTAAAGAAATGTCTAAATCCACAATGGACTACCTCAAAAGGCGCAAGCTGAAGGCTTTACAATGGCCCTCACTGTCCCCTGATCTGAACATCATTGAAAATCTGTGGCTAGACCTCAAAATAGCAGTGCAGGAATAGCATAATCTCAAAGAACTTGAAAAAATTTCCAAGGAAGGATGGATGAAAATCCCTCAAACAAGAATTGAAAGACTCTTGTATGGCTATAAAAAGCATTTACAACCTGTTATACTTTCAAAATGGGTGCTATTAGGTACTGACTATGCAGGGTGCCCATCTTTTAATTCGACCCATTTTCCTTTTTGCAAAATGTTAAAATGTAAAATATGAAAATACATACAGTGCCTTACAAAAGTATTTGGCCCCCTGGAACTTTTCAACCTTTTCCCACATATCATGCTTCAAACATAAAGATACCAAATGTAAATTTTTGGTGAAGAATCAACAACAAGTGGAACACAATTGTGAAGTTGAACGAAATTTATTGGTTATTTTACATTTTTATGGAAAGTCAAAAACTGAAAAGTGGGGTGTTCTGCCCACTGATTAGGGCAAATGTTTTTGTATTATGCACTGGGTTTAGTTAGCACCATCTACTGGTGGCTGAATTTATAGCTGTGTCTTGATAGCATTTACAGTCTGTGACTTTAACAGAAGGAATGCACTGTGGGATTGAAGCAATGCATGTGGGAATGAAGCAGTGTATTCTGGGATAAAGAAGGTGCCATTTTTCTTCTGTGTATATCATAGGACGCACGTTGTTTACCTGTCCTCTTGTAACTGCCCAACTTGCATTCGTTATCCGGGTAAAGCATATATGGTAAGATTAACATAATAATAATAATAATCTTTATTTTTATATAGTGCTAACATATTCCGCAGCGCTTTACAATTTGCACATATTATCATCACTGTCCCTGATGGGGCTCACAATCTAAATTCCCTATCAGTATGTCTTTAGAACATCATTAACATCTTTTCTTGCAATGCAGTGTTGTTCAGAGATGTTATTAACTGTACAGCAGCCAGGGCTCAGTAGATGTAATTAGACACCTGTGTGTTTCTATGTAAAGTTTGCATCACTGTATGCTTCCTGTAATTGTGTTAGCTGTGTCATCATCTGCCCAATACTTACCCATGTTGTTTGTATTCTTTATAGTTTTACCGCATGTTCTATACTCTTCACCAATAAACAAGTTTGACTACAGAGAACGGCTTGCTTATTTTGGAAGATAGAAGGTGGTTTATGCTGTATACTGGATTGCACACTGTGTCAACGTGTACGAAGGCAGAACAGTAAAACAGATGCTAGACGCCTGCGATAGTGAATACGACTTAAGGAGCCACTTGTACCCACACTGCACTGCCTGCGGATACTACAGCGGCCGCCATACAGTCACAAGTACCGAGAGTGCAGCCCGTCAACAAGTGCTTCATCTTTCCAGCCACGCGGAAGCCCGCCACGCATAGACTCAGTTTCCTGCCAGTATATTCAGCAGTATGCAGTTGAGCTCACAATGTCTCGACACAGCACATCCTCACTTAACACGAGGTCACGAGCAAGTTCTGGCAGGTCGTCAATAGCAGAGCTCGCTGCTGTCGCTCGTGCCGAGACCGAGGCAGCCAAGGCAAGATCCTCCTTCACCGAACGAGAGATGCATCTACAGCTGAGACAAGCAGATCAAGATACGGAAACTACACGTCTTCAAGCCAAAACCGCACGTCTGCAAGCAGAGAAAGAGGCCGAACCTGCATGTCTGCAAGCCGAAACCGCACATCTGCAAGCAGAGTGAGAGGCCAAAACCGCACACCTGCAGGTAGAACTAGAAAGACTTGCTGCAGACAAAGAGACAGCAGCTGCAATAGCTAAGGCTGAGTGTTTGGAAGCTATGAAGAATCCTGATTCTGAGAGATGCAGCAGCATTCTCGGACCAGATCTAGAGCAGCAAGATCCAGCGCAGAATACGTCCGTCAACATTCCAGCATGGATGACAGCCCTGACGCATCATATTGATCAGCCTATGCCGATTACCCACCATCCAATCCCAAACTTCACTACCATAGGCGAGGAGTCGTCCAGCACAAAGATGTCGACCACAGCCACCGTTCCCCTGAGAAGAAGGTACAGCTCCCATCTTGCCTTAAAGAGCCATCTTTACTGAGAAGGTACCGCACAAACTATCCTGAGTTTGAAGCGTCTTACAGGTATGGTGATACACCACACAATAGACATGACTATAACACACCGGCTCATACCAGCACTGAAGGAGCCACCATGAACTTTGCAAAGTTCTTTGCCCACCGAGAACTGGTTACAAAATGACTTGTAAAGTTCACTGACAAACCCGAGAACTATAGGTCATGGCGAGCCTCGTTCCGGAACGCCATTCATGGTCTGGACCTTTCTTGTCGTGAGGAGTTAGATCTCCTAGTAAAGTGGCTCTGAAGTGAGTCAGTCAAACATGCCAAAAGCCTGAGAAACATTAATGTAAAGCATCCCCGCACAGGTCTACGTAAAGTGTGGGAAAGACTTGATGAATGCTATGGGACAGTAGAAGTCATAGAGAATTGATGATAAAAGAATTGATGATTTTCTTAAGATAGGACCTAAAGGTTATCTAAAGCTTAGAGATTTGAGTGATTTATTGAATGAGTTACAGGTTGCCCAGGAGGAAGGAGACTTGCCCCGATTGGCATTCTTAAACACCACTAAGGGTGTTAATCCGATAGTACAGAAACTTCCTTACAACCTACAAGAAAAATGGATTACATGTGGTTCACAGTATAAACAAAATCATAAACTATCATTCCCTCCTTTCACTGTATTTGTTGATTTTGTCACCAAACAATCTAGGATTAGAAATGACCCTGGTTTTGACTTTACTCTGTCGTGTTCCACTGCCACCAGTGTCAAACCCAGTATGATACCCGTGGCAGTCCACAAAACTAACATTGTTTCCACAGGCCCACCTCACAATGTGAATAAACTTCCTCCGGACGAGAGTAATCCTCAGGATGTCAGTAAACATTGTCCTCTACACAAGAAACCACATCCTCTACTAAAATGCATAGCCTTGAGGGAGAAGTCTTTACCGGATCGCAAAGGTTTCCTCAAGGAGAACAACATCTGCTTCAAATGTTGTGCCACAACCTCTCACTTTGCCCGGAACTGTGAAGCTAGCGTGAAATGTGCAGAATGCAGCAGTACAGATCACAATACAGCCATGCATCCTGAATCAACTCCACAAGTGTTGTCACAAGCAGAGGAGCACAATGAGACGCAGAAAGACATCGATGAAGACACCCCTGAGGTCAGCTCTAAATGTACAAAGATCTGTAAGGAACTCACAGGAGGAAGGTACTGTTCAAAAATCTGCCTTGCCCGAGTCTATCCTGCAGGCCGCAAAGACAAAGCCTTCAAGATTTATGCAATCCTGGATGACCAAACTAACAGGTCTCTAGCCAGGTCCATCTTCTTTGACAACTTCAGCATTGTAGACCCTGATTCTCCTTACACCCTGAGGATGTGTTCAGGTACCGTTGAGATGGCAGGGAGAAAAGCTACCGAATACAAGGTGGAGTCCATAGATGGCCAAACCTACCTATCATTACCAACCATCCTTGAGTGCAACCAGATTCCTGACAACAGGTCAAAAATACCTTCACAGGAGGTGGCGACACATCACCCCCATCTAAAGCATATAGCCCACTTGAAACCTGAGATGGATCCAAGAACCCCAATAGCTCTACTTCTGGGAAGAGATATACTACAAGTCCACAAGGCTAGAGAATGTATAAATGGCTCCAGGAACGCTCCGTACGCACAGAGGCACGACCTTGGTTGGCTCATTATAGGAGACGGCTGCCTAAGAGGAGCACACAAGCCGGCCTTAGTTGACAGCATGCTTACCAATACTCTTGAAAATGGACATCCATCTCTCTTCCAGCCATGTAAGAGTAACTTCCTGGTAAAAGAGTTTCCACACAATGCTCCTCTACCTTGTCTGTTAGCTGATCCTTCCTGTGAAGACCACATATGTGATGGCGACCAAGATCATAGGGTGCACTGTTTTCCACAGAACAAGAGAGGACAACAAGGTAGCAATGTCCATAGAAGACAGACTGTTTCTAGACATCATGGATCAAAAGATGGTAAGAGATGAGTCAAAGAGTTGGAAGGCTCCCATACTGTTTAAACCCCAGAGGCTACGCTTACCCAACAACAGAGAGCCTGTTTATGGTCGATTTTTCTCCCTCAAGTGCAAATTTCAGAAGGCACCTGAAATGAGAGAGCACTTCTTTGCCTTCATGAAGAAAATATTTCAGCATGGCCATGCAGAAATTGCACCTGTACTCCAAAATTCCGAGGAATGTTGGTAACTTCACATTTTTGGCGTCTATCATCCTAAGAAACCTGGTCAGATAAGAGTAGTATTTGACTGAAGCGCCACATATGAAGGTGTCTCGCTAAACGATGTCTTTTTGTTTTGCCCAGACCTCAATAACAGACTGAAGGGATGGGGGCATTGCTCTAGAATCACTGCGTTGAGAAACATGTGATGGTGTCTCCGCAGTGTTGGATGTTGATCTCCATGAGTTCATTCATCCTCATTTTTCACAGTCTTCTACAAGGCATTGCTCCT
Source organism: Dendrobates tinctorius (assembly GCF_039654945.1). Taxonomy (NCBI): domain Eukaryota; kingdom Metazoa; phylum Chordata; class Amphibia; order Anura; family Dendrobatidae; genus Dendrobates; species Dendrobates tinctorius. The sequence goes on along the minus strand of NW_027361829.1, from coordinate 27,465,074 downwards.
ACTGGCCAGTTTCCTACTCCACACTGATGAGGGGCAATACTCCAAAACAGCTGTCTGTGGATGGATGCCATGTTTTGGCATAGGTGGTTTCCTTCATTGGAGAATGCTCTTCCCGTGGTTGTTCCTTCCCGGGGAAAAACCTGGCTAGTCATTTATTGCGTTGAGAAACATGTGATGGTGTCTCCGCGGCTTGTGTTTTGCATGTTTTTACATATTTCCCATAAGGGATGGGGGCATTGCTCTAGAATCACTGCATTGAGAAACATGTGATGGTGTCTCCGCAGTGTTGGATGTTGATCTCCATGAGTTCATTCATCCTCATTTTTCACAGTCTTCTACTAGGCATTGCTCCTACTGGCCAGTTTCCTACTCCACACTGATGAGGGGCAATACCCCAAAACAGCTGTCTGTGGATGGATACCATGTTTTGGCATAGGTGGTTTCCTTCATTGGAGACTGCCCTTCCCGTGGTTGTTCCTTCCCAGGGAAAGACCTGGCTAGTCATTGCTTGCGTTGAGAAATATGTTATGGTGTCTCCGCAGTGTTGGATGTTGATCTCCATGAGTTCATTCATCCTCATTTTTCACAGTCTTCTACTAGGCATTGCTCCTACTGGCCAGTTTCCTACTCCACACTGATGAGGAGCAATACCCCGAAACAGCTGTCTATGGATGGATACCATGTTTTGGCATAGGTGGTTTCCTTCATTGGAGAATGCTCTTCCCGTGGTTGTTCCTTCCGGGGAAAGACCTGGCTAGTCATTGCTTGCTTTGAGAAACATGTGATGGTGTCTCCGTGGCTTGTGTTTTGCATGTTTTTAAATATTTCCCATAAGGGATGGGGGCATTGCTCTAGAATCACTGCGTTGAGAAACATGTGATGGTGTCTCCGCAGTGTTGGATGTTGATCTCCATGAGTTCATTCATCCTCATTTTTCACAGTCTTCTACTAGGCATTGCTCCTGCTGGCCAGTTTCCTACTCCACACTGATGAGGGACAATACCCCGAAACAGCTGTTTGTGGATGGATACCATGTTTTGGCATAGGTGGTGTCCTTCATTGGAGATTGCCTTTCCCGTGGTTGTTCCTTCCCGGGGAAAGACCTGGCTAGTCATGGCTTGCGTTGAGAAACATGTGATGGTGTCTCCGCGGCTTGTATTTTGCATGCTTAATAGCATTTACAGTCTGTGACTTTAACAGAAGCAATGCATTGTGGGAATGAAGCAGTGTATTCAGGGATAAAGAAGGTGCCATTTTTCTTCTGTGTATCACTGTATGCTTCCTGTAATTGTGTTAGCTGTGTGATCATCTGCTCAATACTTACCCATGTCGTTTGCATTCTTTATAGTTTTACCGCATGTTCTATACTCTTCACCACTAAACAAGTTAGACTACAGAGAACGGTCTGCTTATTTTGGAAGACAGAAGGTGGTTTATGCTGTATGCTGGATTGCACACTGTGTCAACGTGTATGAAGGCAGAACATGGGGTGTGCAATATTATTCGGCCACTATAACTTAATACTTTGCTGCACCACCTTTTGCTGCGATTACAGCTGCAAGTCACTTGGGGTATGTCTCTATCAGTTTTGTACATCAAGAGACTGAAATTCTTGCCCATTCTTCCTTGGCAAACAGCTCGATCTTAGTGAGGTTGATGGAGATCATTTGTAAACAGCAGTTTTCAGCTCTTTCCACAGATTTTCGATTGGATTCAGGTCTGGACTTTGACTTGGCCATACTAACACCTGGATACATTTATTTGTGAACCATTCCATTGTAGATTTTGCTTTATGTTTGGGATCATTGTCTTGTTGGGAGACAAATCTCCGTCCCAGTCTCAGGTCTTTTGCAGACTCCAACAGGTTTTCTTCAAGAATGGTCCTGTATTTGGCTCCATCCATCTTCCCATCAATTTTAACCATCTTCCCTGTCCCTGCTGAAGAAAAGCAGCTCCAAACCATAATGCTACCACCATGTTTGACAGTGGGGATGGTGTGTTCAGGGTGATTAGCTGTGTTGCCTTTACGCCAAACATATCGTTTGGCATTGTTGTCAAAAAGTTCGATTTTGGTTTCATCTGACCAGAGCACCTTCTTCCACATGTTTGGTGTGTCTCCCTGGTGGCGTGCACGACTGACTGTTGTCCTATGGACAGACTGTCCCACCTCAGCGGTAGATCTCTGCACTGCATCCAGAGTGATCATGGGCCTCCTGGCTGCATCTCTGATCAGTCTTCTCCTTGTTTAAGATGAAAGTTTAGAGGGACGGCCAGGTCTTGGTAGATTTGCAGTAGTATGATACTCCTTAAATTTCCATATGATCACTTGTATAGTGCTCCTTTGGATGTTTAAAGTTTTGGAAATCATTTTGTATCCCAATCCGGCTTTAAACGTCTCCAGAACAGTGTCACAGACCTGCCTGTTGTGTTCCTTGGTCTTCATGATGCTCTCTGTGCTTCAAACAGAACCCTGACACTATCACAGAGCAGGTGCATTTATACAGAGACTTGATTACACACAGGTAGATTATATTTATCATCATTAGTCATTTAGGACAACATTGGCCCATTCAGAGATCCACAGTGAACTTCTGGAGTGAGTTTGCTGCTCTGAGAGTAAAGGGATCGAATAATATTACACACCCCACTTTTCAGGTATTGAACTTCCACAAAAATTTAAAATAACCAATAAAATTCGTTCAACTTCACAATTGTGTTCCACTTGTTGATTCGTCACCAAAAATTTGCATTTAGTATCTTTATGTTTGAAGCATGATATGTGGGAAAAGATTGAAAAGTTCAAGGGGGTCGAATACTTTCACAAGGCACTGTACATATATTGCCTAAAATACAAAGGAAATGTTTCATTTTAAACTTTAGGCCTTTTAGATGTCATTTAATTTTCAACTTGCTTAACCCTTTCACATCAGAGCCTCTTATTTGCCTTCGTGACTGGGACAATTTTTACAATTCTGTCCACTGTCACTTTACGTGGTTATACCTTTGAAACACTTACACATATCCCACTGAATCTGAGACTGAATTTTCGTGACAAATTGTACTTCCTGATAGTGGCAAAATTTGTTCGATATAACTTGCGTTTATTTTTGAAAATATCGGAAATTTGGCAAAACTTTTGAAAATTTCACAATTTTCAAACTTTTAATCTTTATGCTCTTAACCCCTTAACAACCGCCGATACGCCTTTTAACGGCGGTAATTAAGGGTACTTAAACCACAGTGCCGCTAATTTACGGCGCTGTGGAGTAAGTAAATAGCGCCCCCAGTGTCGGATTTTCTCTGGGGTCTTGGCTGCAGGGGGTAGCCGAGACCCCAGAGAACATGAATTGGGTCGATTTTTACCGCCCCCGCTTTTGCGATCGCTGTTATTAACCCTATAACGGCGACCGCAAAAAAAGCCGCAATTTTGCATTTAATTTCTCTTTCCTCTGATGTGATCGCACATCAGAGGAGAGAGAAATAAGGTCCCCGATCCCCCAGTGCACCCGCCGGGAATCTGCAGGGTCCGGCTGGCAGATTCCATTCATTCATTTTGATCACTATGATAAACTATCATAGTGATCAAAATAAAAAAAATAATAAATAGCCCTCCAGTTTATCACCCCCTTAGATAGGCAAACATAATGAAATAAAGAAAATATTTATTTTTCATTTTTCCATTAGGGCTAGGGTTAGGGTTAGGGCTAGGGCTAGGGTTAGGGCTAGGGCTAGGGTTAGGGTTAGGGTTAGGGTCAGGGTTAGGGCTAGGGCTAGGGTTAGGGTTAGGGCTAGGGTTAGGGTTAGAATTAGGGTTAGGGTTAGAATTAGGGTTAGTGTTGGAATTAGGGTTAGGGCTAGAATTAGGGTTAGGGTTTGAATTAGGGTTAGGGCTAGGATTAGGGCTAGGGCTAGTATTAGGGTTAGGGCAAATTAGGATTAGGGTTAGAATTAGGGTTAGGGATTAGGGTTGGGATTACGGTTAGAGGTGTGTTGGGGTTAGGGTTGGAGCAAGAATTGAGGGGTTTCCACTATTTACCAACTTTGGGGGTCTAATTTCTCCTGTTACCCTTAGGAAAATAAAGAATAGCAGGCTAAAAAATCATTTTTGAGGAAAAAAAAAGATTTTTAATTTTCACGGCTCTGCGTTTATAAACTTCTGTGGAGCACTTGGGGGTTCAAAGTGCTCACCACATATCTAGATAAGCTCCTTCAGGGGTCTAGTTTCCAAAATGGGGTCACTTGTGGGGGATTAATACTGTTAGGCACATCAGTGGCTCTGCAAACGGAACATGACGCCCGCAGACCACTCCATCAAAGTCTGCATTCCAAAATGGCATTCCTGCCCTTTTGAGCTCTCCCATGCGCCCAAACAGTGGTTCCCCCCACATATGGGGTATCATCGTACTTAGGACAAATTGCACAACAACTTTTGTGGTCCAATTTCTCCTGTTACCCTTGATAAAATAAAACATAGCGAGCTAAAAAATCATTTGTGAGGAAAAAAGAGTTAATTTTTTATTTTCACTGCTCTGCGTTATAAACTTCTGTGAAGCTCTTGGGGGTTCAATGTGCTCACCACACATCTAGATAAGTCCCTTCAGGGGTCTAGTTTCCAAAATGGTGTCACTTGTGGTTTCTCTCCAAAAGCGACATGGCGTCCAATCTCAATTCCAGCCAATTCTGCATTGAAAAAGTCAAACAGTACTCCTTCCCTTCTGAGCTCTGCCGTGCGCCCAAACAGTGGTTTACCCCCACATATGGGGTATCAGCGTGCTCAGGACAAATCGCACAACAACTGTGGGGGTATGATTTCTCCTGTTACCCTTGTTAAAATAAAAATTTGGGGGTGAAAAGATCATTTTTGTGGAAAAAAAATGATTTATTATTTTCACGGTTCTACATTATAAACTTCTGTGAAGCACTTGAAGGTTCAAAGTGCTCACCACACATCTAGATAAGTTCCTTAAGGTCTCTAGTTTCCAAAATTGAGTGACTTGTTGGGGGTTTCCACTGTTTAGGAACATTAGGGGCTCTCCGAACGCAACATGGCATCCGATCTCAATTGCAGCCAATTCTGCATTGAAAAAGTCAAACGGCGCTCCTTCCCTTGTGAGCTCTGCCGTGCGCTGAAAAAGTGGTTTACCCCCACATATGGGGTATTGGCGTATTCAAGAGAAATTGCAGAACAAATTTTATGGTTTATTTTCTCTTTTCCCACTTGTGAAAATAAAAAAACTGGTTCTGAAGTAATTTTTTTGCAAAAAAAGTTAAATGTTAATTTTTTTCTTCCACATTGCTTTAGTTCCTGTGAAGCACTTAAAGGGTTAATAAACTTCTTGAATGTGGTTTTGAGCACCTTGAGGGGTCTAGTTTATAGAATGGTGTCACTTTTGGGCATTTTCTGTCATGTACACCCCTCAAAATGTCTTTAAATATGATGTGGTCCCTAAAAAAAATGGTTTTGTAAATTTTGTTGTAAAACTGAGAAATCGCTTGTCAACTTTTAACCCTTTAACTTCCTAACAAAAAAAAATTTGTTTCCAAAATTGTGCTGATGTAAAGTAGACATGTGGTAAATGTTATTTATTAAGAAATTTATGTGACATATCTCTCTGATTTAAGGACATAAAAATTTAAAGTTTTAAAATTTTGAAAATTTTCAAAATTTTCGTCATATTTCCACTTTTTTCAGAAATAAACACAAGACATATCGAATAAATTTTACCACTAACATGAAGTACAATATGTCATGAGAAAATATTCTCAGAATCAGCGGGATCCGTTAAAGCATTCTAGTTATAACTTCATAAAGTGACAGTGGTGAGAATTGTAAAAATCGGCCCGGTCATTTAGCTGTAAAATGGCTCTGTCACTAAGGGGTTAAACCAGAGAATTATGTCACACAAAATAGTTCATTAACAACATTTCACACATGTCAACTTTACATTAGCATTATTTTTGAAAAAAAATGTTTTATTGTTATGAAAGTAGAAGGGTTAAAATTTGATCAGAAATTTCTCATTTTTCCATAAAATTTACAAAACCATTATTTTTAGGGACCACATCACATTTGACATATGACAGAAAATACCCAAAAGTGACACCATTCTAAAAACTGCACCCCTCATGGTGCTCAAAATCACATTCAAGAAGCTTATTAACCCTTCAGGTGCTTCACAAGAATTAATAGAATGTGGAAGGAAAAAATGAACATTTAACTTTTTTCCACAAAAATGTTACTTTAGCACCAAATGTTTCATTTCACAAGGGTAACAGAAGAAAATGCACCTTAAAATCTGTTGTGTGATTTCTCCTGAGTACGCCAATACCGCAAATGTGGAGTAAAACTACTGTTTAAGCATATGGCAGGGCTCGGAAGGGAAGGAGCGCCATTTGACTTTTGGAATACAAAATTGGCTTGAATCAATAGCAGACACCATGTCACGTTTGGAGAGCCCCTGAGGTGCCTAAACAGTGGAAACCCCAACAAATGACCCAATTTTGGAAACTACACCCCTCAAGGACTTTATCGAGATGTGTGGTGAGCACCTTGAAACCTCAAGGGCTTCACAGAATTTTATAATATTCAGACGTGAAAATTAAACACATTTTCCCAACAAATATTTTGTTTCAGCTCAATTTTTTTTTCCATTTTCAAAATGTCAACAGGAGAAAAGAAATGCCAAAATTTGTTGTGCAATTTTCCCTAAGTACACAGGTACCCAATATTTGTTGAAAAACTGCTTGGGTGCATGTTAGGGCTGGAAAGGGAATTAGAGCTATTTTGGCTGCATTTGGTTGCAGTTACCATGTCGCTTTTGAAGATCCATTGAAATGTTAAAACAGCAAAAACTGCCACAGGTGATCCCATTTTGTAAACTACACCTCTCAATTAATTCATCTAGGTGAGTAGTGAGTATGTTTAACTCTCAGGCAATTCCCAAACTTGTATAAAATTGGGCTGAGTAAATGAAATATTACTTTTTTTTCCACTAAAATGTTGCAATTTTCAAAAGGGGTAATAAGAGAAAAAGAAGAGTACAATTTGTTATGCAATTTCTCTTGCGTACATCAAAACCCCATAAGTGGTCAAAAACTACTTTGAGGCACAGTGCAAAGCTCAAAAGGGAATTCCTTATTACAGTGCAGATTTTTCTGCACTGGTTTGAGGGGGCCATGTCACATTAGCAGAGCCATTGAGGTGCCAGAGCAGCAGAAACCCTCATAAGTGACTCCATTTTATAAACTACACCTCTCAATGAGTTCATCTAGGGGTGCAGTGATCATATTGACACCACAAGTGGGTCACAGAATTTTATACCATTGGGCAGTGAAGAAAAAATGATTACATTTTACCACAAAAAATTGTTTTAGCCCCAGATTTTACATTTTCACACTGGAAAATGAGTTAAAATGGTGCCTAAATGTGTCACACAATTTCTGATGAACTTGGAAATACCCCATATATGGATGTATAGTACTGCTTAGCCACACAGCAAAACTCTGGAGGAATGGAGCGCTATTTCACTCTTGGTGAAAAAATTACAGGGTGGGCCATTTTTATGGATACACCTAAATAAAATGGGAATGGTTGGTGATATCAACTTCCTGTTAGTGACACATTAGTATATGGGAGGGGGGAACTTTTCAAGATGGGTTGTGACCAAGGTGGCCATTTTGAAGTCTGCCATTTTGGATCCAACTTTATTTTTTTCAATGGGAAGAGGGTCATGTGACACATCAAACTTATTTAGAATTTCACAAGAAAAACAATGGTGTGCTTGGTTTTAACGTCACTTTATTTTTTCATGAGTTATTTATAAGTTTCTCTTTGTTTACAGCCATTGACATGTCACAGAGGTTAACACATGAAGAGCGGATAGAAATATTGTTGATGTCTGGTGAACGCAGTACCCGGGTCATTGCAGCAGATTTCAACACAAGAAACCCTACACAAGAATACTGTCACCATTCCCATTTTACTTAGGTGTATCCATATAAATGGCCCACCCAAAAAAATTTGCCTCATCAATAAACATAATGTTCTGTGTAAACGGAGGGTCATTTTCCAATTTTTGTTTTGCCCATTCTGCAAATTCAGCACGCCGATCAGGGTCACCAACCATTCCCATTTTGTTTAGGTGTATTCATATAAATGGCCCACCCTGTATTATAGAATAGTTTCTGGATTCAATATACAGAGCCCCTAAATGTCAGAAAAGCAGAATTCCCCCTCAAGTGGCCCCATTTTGGAAATTATACCCCTTTGGGAATTTATCTACAGGTGTAGTGACGATTTTGACTCCAGAATTTTCCAGAAACAAGCGGTAGAGGATGCTGTTGTGTGAAATTGTAAACTGCTGTTGTAATGACCAGTACGCAATAGTGACCAGTACATTATGCACAGCCCATGCTTCAGGAGACATGCATTGGTAAATTAGGTGGGCTCTCATCACTACTGAAATGCAAAACATGTGGATTAAGCACACTGAGTCTCAGAAGAGAGGGCACATTTGAATTTGGGAACAAAGAATTTGATGAATTTCTTTAAGGTGGGTGAGGAGCCATAGCGCTTTTCCAGAGCCTTTGTACTACCAGTAATGCGGAAGCTTCACATATTTCCGTTAACAGATGACAGACCTGAGTGGAAACTTGCTTTTTTTGTGGATTGAGTTAAAGCTTTTATTGGAAACATTTTACATAATGTTAGGGATCATAGTTATCTGGCGCTCTACGCTGAGCACTTACTTTTGGGTTTCCATCTAAATCTCTATGTACAATAACAAATTATATTGTGGTACCGTGTTAGCCAGAAAAATCGATGTGAATACTTTTCTGCCCAATGAAGACAAAAGTATTCTAGGAGTGATACCTTTATTGGCAAACCAGAAAATAATATTACAAACAAATATAGTCCACGTACCAAACACAAATCAGGACTATAAGGTCATGGGTTCCTTTTCATGTACATCCTCCAACGTGGTGTACATGATATAATGTACGAGGTGCCCTGGAAGTATCTATATTGGGGAAACCATGCAAAAACTACAAACAAGGATGAATATACACAGACACACCTGTGGGGAAACATTTCTCTGGACCTGGACACTGTATGAAGGACTTAAAAGTCTTAATATAAAAGGTCATTTTAAGGATGACAGAGAAAGAAAAATTTGGGAATTCAAACTGATAAAAATGTTCAATTCTTTGACACTAGAACTCAATTTACCACCTGGATTTATGACTCACTACATGGATACAATTCACACCTCCACCAGAAGGACTCAAAATAACTAAGAACATCATTTCCAATGCCTCTCCATTTGTAAGAAGATGCTTAATTGGATTTCCTTGGCTTATCTTTAGGAGGCATCACACCTCCCACTTCATGAACAAATGTGCTACTGTAGTATCCCTTAAGGCTATGTGCACATGTAGGTAACAGCAGGTATGCAGGATGCAGTGACGAGACGTAAGACTGGGTTGAACTTTGACTAAAGAACCTTTTATAAATTTGAGCCGCTAGGGCTATGCTAAGCAACCAAACCAAAACAATAACAGATATTGTCCTCGCAGGGACTATGCACAAACAAGCACTCTAAATGAGAATACGATTAATCCGGCAACAGCCGGTTGCTATAGGGCCGCTATATGGCCTACTACGGGTCCTTATTTTCTGCAGTGTCACTTATCCGTCCTGACGTCCCTCGGCGTCTCTGATGAAGATCTGTCGTACTCTTCGGGCGCCCCAGCGCCCAGGAGGAGTTGGGGCACAACAGGCCCAGAAGGAGTCCTTTGATAAGGTGACCCCCTATAGACACAGCAGGGTTCGGCTTGTAAGCGAGTTTAATGAGACTCCTGTCTCCAAGCAGGGTTGTGTCGCAGTTCCCAGGAGTGGCGATTGGCTGGCCACATGCACGGCCTAGGCCTAGGCGAAGAGATCCCCTGTAGGTGAGGAGTAGGCCCCAACTACCGACTGCGGCGGGGTGACATCCACTGTGGCCGATGATGAAGAGGCGGCAGTCGCGGACTGAGGTGGGGCGGCAGCAGGCAGGACGCGGGCTGGAGTGAAGTGGCAGCTGTTGCGAGGCGCAGCGGACCAGCCGCAACAGGCTGAAGCACAGCAGTAATAGCTGCGGAAGACCGTGAGCAGTAAGCGACCCCGGATTGGAGTAAAGCGCAAGTCTCTGATTGGTAGGTTCGTCGCTTACTCTCCGCAGGCCACTGAAAGTCTCCCCCGCTGGTCTCTTCTCAGATCACCATCTGTCAGTCTGGTTCTCCCAAAGTCCCGCAGTCTTGCTTCGTGTCTGCCATTCAGCCAACTGACTTCCCTGCGCGCTCCCTGTCCCTTTAATACTCGTCCCTCCCCTTGCCGTCCTGTCACTCTCAGCAGCCCACTCTCCTCCTTCGCTCCCCATGTACTGTTCCCTTAGGAACCTAGATGGCAGTCCCCTTGGTTCCGGCCCGGACACTCTGCGGGGACCCTCCTACCTACACTCCCCCATTCTCTTCCAGAACCTGGGTACCATCCGCACATTGAGCACTCACTTTAAGCATGGTGGGCATAGCCTGGTACAGCAGGGGGAATCTGCTGGCAGGGTCAGTCCTCAGGGCTCTGCTCCCATTGCCCTGAGAAGTGGAGTTATTTCTAGCAATTCCTGACATTTGTGCCCATGTACTTTGTACAGTTTATGAAGGGCATCACTGGCATATGAGACATCCCGGGATGTGACATTCGGGCTCAGTCTTACAGGATTTATGGCAGATATGACACATCTTAGTTTACCTAAGGCCATATTCACACTAAGGTGTAAGTGCACCAGAATCTGAAGCAAAAAAATCTATGGCTGACCCTGTGCTCGCAGTGGGGTCTGCGTGTGAAATACCCCATCCCATTTGTACGGCTACCCACTCCAGTGTCCAGGAAGATTGTTCACTAGGTGACATGTCACAGGTTAAAAAAATCCACTGGAATGACGAACAGCGCAGATTATTCACTGGAGATTATCGGGGAGAAATGTGGGTAGTTCATATGGAAATCTGCTCTGCGGAGAATAACTCTAAGGTCAGCTCATATTGAGGTGATTTTTGCCGTTGAAAATCTTAACAAAAAACAAACACCAGTTTTAGAGTTTGTGTTGTAAAACACTGCTAAAAGCCCTCTGTGTGAACATGTTCTACGGGAGGAAAAACAATCTGTTTTTCAAGAAGAAAACTCTTCAGGAATCATTACTTTTCTCTTGGGTTTTGTAAACCTAAAACCTCCTTTATATTAGTATTTTCTGGACTTTACCTGAGCTCTTTCAACTCTTTATTCTTGCTGGAGTTTTTTCTTTGGGGGGGAGCATCTTACTGACATTTGATGGACTTTAAAAAAAAATCTTTATAACGAATAAGAAAACATTTTTTTTTTTTTTAAACGAAAGCACTAACATACGCTTGAAAACACTTGTTGATCTTGATGTCTTTTTAGCTTTCCCATTGACTTATATTTAAAGGGAACCTCTCATATCCCCAAATAATAGTAATCTGCAGATATGGAGTCAGTCTGCTGGTTGATATCATTCTAGCTGCCTAGTTGCTGTTCTGGAAGCCCGCTGAAGGGAGGAAATGAACTTTATTCTCCGGGAGCTGCTGGATTTCAGTCATAGAGGACCCTCTCTATCAGTTCTGAGCCGGCTGTTAGTAAGTGCCGTGGCGTGGTCACAGTTGTCGCTCAGTTATAGTATGTCCAAAGCACTCTGTTCTGTATTACAAGCACAAGAAATTTAATTCACTGCACACTTTTCTTGGATACTATGCAAAATTCGTGAATTTTATTCAAAAACATCCAGTCCACAGAAAAAGTGCCAAAACAGAAAAATTAGTACCGATGCTTCGGGGCAGGGTGCGAGAGCGCCGCCTCTGTCTTGTGATCTACACCACCCCCCAGGCCCCAAGCTTTCTACCACGGCCACTGCAACCTCAGCCTGGCCCCCTGGCAATCCCCCAGCACCTGGGGACACCCAAAGGAGATCCACATTTATTATATGTGCCACATCTCTGATACTGCAGTTACCAAGTACCCCATGACTAAGAACCGGTAGGATCGAAACGTTGGGATCTAGGCTGTGTATACTAATTTTTCTGTTTTGGCACTTTTTATGTGGACTGGATGTTTTTAAATAAAATTCACGAATTTTGCATAGTATCCAAGAAAAGTGTGCGGTGATTTATATTTCTTGTGCATATCTGGGTCCCACGTGGTCCATTTCACCAGCACCTTGCCCCTTTAACTACCCGAGTGCACGCCATCCTACCATTATTCTATATTACAAGCACAGTAGATGGGATTTATAGAAATCCCATGCCGATTGTGCTTCTATTTACCTCTGCGTAAACTCACCCGTGGCACGGGTTTACGAGCCGCAGCATGTCGGTTATCTGCCGCGGAGATGCTAGTCTTTGCTGTGTAGTCTCACCCATAGCCATTCATTTGATGTGGTAAATCCGCGTGGTTCACTGAACACATGCGGATTTACCTGCATGATTAGAACACAGCATTTTGGATGCAGTGAAAATACTTTGCGTACAAAACGCTGCTATATCCTGATTGTTGGGACATAGCATAACCTGTGGATTAACCGCTATTGACTAATAGCGTTGAGGACATGACAAGTCCCTCTATTGAGTGTTTTCTCAGTGTAAACCGTCAGAAGAATTGACAGATCTCTTATTTTAAAGGCATGGTATCTTTGAAAGCATTTAAAAGATGTTCGGAAGCCTGAATATATATCCAGCAAGTCATTATCCCCATCAAATTCATAGGACCAATGTTTTGATTGCTTTAAAAGGTTTTTTTGCCATTTTTGAGTGGATCCCTGAACAAGAAGTTGGACAAAGACGTCATTTGTAGATACCTGAATGGTTCATTGAACAGACATCCTGAACAGATGTCCTGGATGGCCACATGAAACCAAAGTTCTCATTATTAATTTGGTACTACCATACTGTTTGCCTTTGCATTGAATACAAGGCCTGTCCTGGCCTACATGCACCCAAATAACCCATTTGAACAGACGTCCTCAATGTCCACATGAAACCAGAGTTCCCATAAATATTTATTTGGTACTCCCATACTTTTTGCCTATGAAGTGAATGCAATGCCTCCTCCAAATATGGACGCACCCCAATAACCCTTTGAACAGACGTCCTGGATAGCCACATGAAACCAAAGTTCCCATTATTATTAATTTGGTACTACCATACTGTTTGCTTATGCATTGAATGCAAGGCCTGCCCTGGCCTAAAGTTATTTGCACCCCAATAACCCATTTGAACAGACGTCCTGGATGTCCACATGAAACCAAAGTTCCCATTATTATTTATTTGGTACTACCATACTCTTTGCCCATGAAGTGAATGCAATGCCTGCTCCAAATTTGGACGCACCCCAATAACCCATTTGAACAGACGTCCTGGATGTCCACATGAAACCAAAGTTCCCATTATTATTTATTTGGTACTTCCATACTGTTTGCCCATGAAGTGAATGCAAGGTCTGCTCCAAATTTGGATGCACACCAATAGCCCTTTGAACAGACGTCCTAAATGTCCACATGAAACCAATCTTCCCATTATTATTAATTTGGTACTCCCATACTGTTTGCCCATGAAGTGAATGCAAGGCCTGCTCTAAATATAGACGCACCCCAATAACCCTTTCAACAGACGTCCTGGATAGCCACATGAAACCAAAGTTCCCATTATTATTAATTTGGTACTTCCATACTGCTTGCCTATGCATTAAATGCAAGGCCTGCCCTGGCCCAAAGTTATACGCACCACAATAACCCATTTGAACAGACGTCTTGCATGTCCACATGAAAACAAAGTTCCCATTATTATTTATTTGGTACTACCATACTGTTTGCCCATGAAGTGAATACAAGGTCTGCTCCAAATTTGAATGCACCCCAATAACCCTTTGAACAGACATCCTGAATGTCCACATGAAACCAAAGTTTCCATTTTTATTAATTTGGTACTCTCATGCTGTGAATTGCAGTGTTGAGCCTGACAAACATGCAATGGAGAATGTCAGTGTTTTGGCTTAATACCCGGCAGTGGACAATTGCAGAGTTGAGAATGAAGACCCGACAGTGGAGCATTGCTGTGTTGAGGCTGAACACCCGGCAGTGGAGCATTGCAGTGTTGAGCCCAAAGAACCTGCACTGTAGCATTGCAATGTTGATGAATAACAATCAGCAGTGGAGCATTTCAGTGTTCAGCCTGAAGAACCAGCAGTGGAGAATTGCAGTGTTGAGGCTGAAGAATCTGCATTGGTGATTTGCAGTGGTGAGCCTGAAGAACCTGCAGTGGACAATTGCAGTGTTGAGGCTGAAGAACCTGCATTGGCGAATTGCAGTAGTGAGCCTGAAGAACCTGCAGTGGACAATAGCAATGCTGAGACTGAAGACCCAGCAGTGGACAATTGCAGTGAGGAGGATGAAGACCCGACAGTGGAGCATTGAATTGTTGAGGCTGATGAACTGGCAGTGGAGAATTGCATTGTTGAAGCTGACCAACCAACAAAGTTCACATTATTAGGAAGTGGGTCTCCCATAGTATTTACCTATGCAGTGAATGCAAGGAATGCTCCAAATTTGTACACAACCCAATACCCCTTGAAAGAGACGTGGAGGAAGGCCTCCTAAAAATCTGTTCCCATTACAAAGGAGCGGGTTTCTTATACTTGTAATGCCCATACACTAAGTGTATGGGCTGACAAACATTTCCCTCTGGGGGATATTGATCAACATACTGTATAAATTTTTTTTTACTGGCATCATAAACACCCTTTGTAGGGAAGGTGACCTGATGGACGGACTAGTCAGAGAGAAGAAGGAAAGGTTTGCACAGTGTAGGTAGGTGTCGGTTATTACAGTGGGGAAACAGCTAGGAAAGTGTAGTGGACGTGCAGTACCTTGGGTTGACCATTAGATGGCAGGGAGGAGTGTGAGCAAAGGACTTGACATCAGCTTAGGGCTTTAGAAACCGTTGGTCATGGGGGGCGTGGTGACAGTGACAGTTTCAAGGAACCGGGTTAGCTATAAATACTGAGGGAGGGTTCCAGAAAGTTCCAGTCCCCAGGGGGAGCCGCAGTGACAGGAGGACTGCGACGGTCTGTGCGCTGTGAGGTGAACCAGACCAGGGGGACTGAGGAGAGAGAACAACAGGGGGGTGGTCCTGACAGATACACCGCAACAGAGACGAGATAAAGGGAATAGGCACACCGTGTAAAGTACGACGTCTGACCAGTGAACGGACTGTTGGTGATTTGGCTTAGGGCAGCCACAGTGTCGGAAGCTGTAACTACGTCAAGAAAGGAGAAAGGGCAGAACGTATATATACATCCCCGGCGAGGAACATGGTGTGTGAAGCGGCTCTGAATATAGAGGGCCATGAGTGAGGTACTGTGCTGTGTCGTGAAGCGGCTCTGGATGCGGAGGGCTGAGAGAGAGCGATATGGCGATGTGTTGCGAGGGCCGTCAGACGGACGGCGCGCAGAAATAAACTTGGACCTGTTGTACCCAGTACCTGCCTCCATCTTGTCTCTGTTTCGTCTCTGCGCGGTAAGAAGAGGGACCACCCCCCCAGCTCGGCCCACCGTCCCTACATTTGGCGTAGTCGGCAGGATCGCCGCGGCTAATACATCATCTTCTGCGGCAGGCCTGCCTCAAGTAATGGAAAAGGACTTGGACTACTCTGTTTGGATTACAATTACCTGTGGATTACAAATTACCTACCTGTGGAATACAAATGGGGAGCGCTGTGGCGGATCTGTGTGGCCAGCAGAGGATCCGGGGCGGTACCAGGTACTGTGCAGTTTGGCGGTGTTGCTTCAGCGCAGAGGAGAGGTCCAGGTGTTTGCAGTTGTTCAGAATGGACTGGGACCCACTCCAACGTACCCCAAAAGGAAGCAGTATGTGCCTGGAGATCGACGCTTCCATATATTGGACCCTGACAGGAGGGTGGAGAGGCCTGCCGACGCCTCACCTCACAGAGGGAGTGGCACAGAAGAAAAACTTGGCTGCGGCTGTCTGATGCCATTTGAGTGCTGCCCAACGAACGGTATGAGACTCTGCAGGTGTCGGGGCCTCGGCCACCTAGAGTGGCAGTGGCGGCAGGGGATGGAGCTGTGCCAGAAGTCGCCCTCAGAGCCACGGGAGAGCAGCAGGATGTTGAGCTGGGGAGCGGAGCCGCCACCAATACCAGCAGAGGACTTCTCAGCGGAGCCCCCGAGTTTGGGGGAAAAACCCGCGGGACAGTGGAGCGAGGGATGGAGGCTGCGGGTGAAGCCGCGTATTGATGTGATGGAGGCCGCAGCGCCGGGGCAGGTGAGAGTACCCCCGGCACCACCAGTGCCTCCGCCAGCGGCCCTCATCATTCCGCCGCAGCACGCTGCCCCCTGCGCACCGGAAGGCCTTGGTACATCGGGCCCGGTGGTGTATGCAGAGTTGAGCGAGGCCCCTGCTCAAGTCCCTGAGGTACCCCGCCTGGAGCCGCCAGTGCGGAAGTCATCCAAAGAAGACACTGCTGCGTTCCCCCTGCTGATAGCAGCTGCGTCGTTGGAACCGGCCGTTACTCCGGCTCCATTGGAAGTAGTGGAAGCGGCCTGTCCTGAGACCGCGGTTATGCCGCTGCTGGAGTCGACTGCGGCCGACTTAGTGGGCCCTGTGATTCCAGCCTCCGAGGACCCGGTTGTCCCCATTTGTCACCTGGCCCCAGCGGCTGTTGAGCCGCAAAAATCATCGGCCGCCTCTGATCCACGCCCTTCCTCGGTTAAGTCCCGCCCACCGGACTCCAGGGCTCATGCCGGACCCTCTGTTTGGGTCGCAGGAGTTATAGAGAAGAAGAGGGCCAGGGGGCAGGAAGTCTGGAACCTGCTCCATGAGAGGAGAGAGGCTGGCATGGCGGCTGCACGACCCCTGGGACGGCTCGATTATACTAACTTGCAGAAAGGGACACTTCTTGCATCCTGGGAGCTCCATGGTTGTGGGGTCCCTTACTACTGACCACCGGAAGGAGGATTGAACTGTCAGGAGTTCGTTGCACCGTTGTGCAGGTCAAAAGGACAGTTCGCGGTCAGATTTAAAAAAAAAATGTTTATCTGTGATTTTTATCTCTGTTTTTTCTATGTTCCTCTTACAGGATAGTCCATGTTTACTTGTTAGACTGACAGAGCGGGGATACTTAGAAGAGAGGGAGTGCATATGTCCAAGGAAGGGGGAGGAGAAAGAAGACTTGCAATGTTTTTTTTTTTTCTGTTATATGTTGGGTTTAAAAGCAAGAGAAAAAGAAAAAAAAAATTATAAAAATGGGTACTTGTGCTATTATAAAGTTGTTTGATGTATAATATGCCAAGGTAATATGCAACAGGTCCGGGTAAGGGAAGGTCTGCGGGACCAAAGGAAAGTGTGAGATCCGGTAGGGATCTAAGAGTTGAGGAGGTCTGGGAGACCGGGACGCCGACCATGACATGTTATTGAAAGAAAGGAAAATGAGTTGGAAGACGTGAGGAAGACAGCCGTCCTAGGTCAGGTCCCCAACACCACGGACACCCCTGAAGGAGGAAGGCGGGCGCTGGTAATGATCTGGAAGGTAAGAGACCTCGATCATGGCATACTGAATAGTGGAAGGTGACAGTAGGGGAGAGTAGGGGAAGGTACACGCCATAGAGAGAGTATGGGTGTACCTAGCCCAATTTGAAAGACGTCATGTGGCGTGCACGCTGGTGAGTAACAGTAGGCTGCTCAGAGCATAGTTCTCCCAGTATGGTTCGGCCCCCACAGATAGTGGGTTTGGCTTAACAGCTGGTCCGACAACAGAATGTAGGTGTAGCTTCAGAACGACAAAGGCAGGGATGACGATTGTCGAGGACGACAATGGACAAAGGAAGGGGGAGTGTAGGGAAGGTGACCTGACGGACGGACTAGTCAGAGAGAAGAAGGAAAGGTTTGCACAGTGTAGGTAGGTGTCGGTTATTACAGTGGGGAAACAGCTAGGAAAGTGTAGTGGACGTGCAGTACCTTGGGTTGACCATTAGATGGCAGGGAGGAGTGTGAGCAAAGGACTTGACATCAGCTTAGGGCTTTAGAAACCGTTGGTCATGGGGGGCGTGGTGACAGTGACAGTTTCAAGGAACCGGGTTAGCTATAAATACTGAGGGAGGGTTCCAGAAAGTTCCAGTCCCCAGGGGGAGCCGCAGTGACAGGAGGACTGCGACGGTCTGTGCGCTGTGAGGTGAATCCAGACCAGGGGGACTGAGGAGAGAGAACAACAGGGGGGTGGTCCTGACAGATACACCGCAACAGAGACGAGATAAAGGGAATAGGCACACCGTGTAAAGTACGACGTCTGACCAGTGAACAGACTGTTGGTGATTTGGCTTAGGGCAGCCACAGTGTCGGAAGCTGTAACTACGTCAAGAAAGGAGAAAGGGCAGGACGTATATATACGTCCCCGGCGAGGAACATGGTGTGTGAAGCGGCTCTGAATATAGAGGGCCATGAGTGAGGTACTGTGCTGTGTCGTGAAGCGGCTCTGGATGCGGAGGGCCGAGAGAGAGCGATATGGCGATGTGTTGCGAGGGCCGTCAGACGGACGGCGCGCAGAAATAAACTTGGACCTGTTGTACCCAGTACCTGCCTCCATCTTGTCTCTGTTTCGTCTCTGCGCGGTAAGAAGAGGGACCACCCCCCCAGCTCGGCCCACCGACCCTACACCTTTACAACAATAATGTGGGTGTTGTATTACGGACAATTGTCACCCTGGTGATCTAGTTGTGGTTGATGATGAGGATGAGGAGAAGGAGGAGGACAACAGCAAATAGCCAAAATTAGGAAGTGTATACTCATGTGTGGGTGTGAACAGGTGCATGGGAATAGACCTCCCCAAAAAAGACTCTGCTATAATTCAGTGGTGTAGAGAAGCCTGACCCAATACAGTCCTTGTTCATTTTTCTAAGAGTCAACCTGTCAGCATTTTCAGTTGACAGGCAGATGCGCTTATCAGTTATAATTCCACCAGCGGCACTCAAACCCACTCTGATAAAACGCAAGCGGCAGGGCTGGTAAGAACCTCCAAGGCGTAAAGTGCCAGTACATGCCACGTGTACAGCTTGGATACCCAATAATTTTAAGGCACTGAGAAATCACAGAGGACGTTGGTACGGTCAGCAAGGTACTCCCTCAGCATCTTCCAAAACTTTGCACTACTTGTGAGAGAATCCCACACCTCAAGGCCTGTGCGATGTTAATGGTCTGAGAAAAGTCTCCCAGAACTTTGGCAGTGTTCCCGCCTCTGTTGGATTGGACTTGTTTCTCTCACCTGTACTCCTTGGTTTTCAAATGAACTGTGACCTCTGCTGTCACCATTTTCAGATGGGAATTTTTTTATTAATTCCGCAACAAGGGCCCTCTGGTACTGCACCATTTTAGTAGACCTGTCTGCCTCTGAAATAAGAGATATAAAGTTCTCCTAGTAGCGTGGGTCTAGAAGTGTTACCACCTGGTAATGACTGTCACCCAAAATTTTGAGAATACGAGGGTCACGGGAAAGACAGTGTAACATAAAATCAGCCATGCATGCCAGACTGCTAACAGACAAGACTTTTGTGCCCTCATCAAGAAGACAACTGACCATGCTCTCCTCCTCCTCCTTGTCCTCAAGCCATCCACGCTGAACACACGGTATGACAGTTGTACTTGTAGTCCATCTGTAGCACATGAAACTCGCTCCTGTTCTTTCTTCTCCTTGTCACCCAATCCATGTTGGAATGATATGAGGCTGGACTGTGTGTAATCACTCTGTATGGTTCCTTTATCCGTGTCATCATGCTCCGCCTGCAATGCATCCTCTTTGATTGTGAGGAGAGAGTGTTATAGAACTCAGACAAGCAGGATGGTGATGCTAATTATGGCGTCATCACCGCTCACCACCTTGGTGGAGTACTAAAAGTTTTAGAGGATGGTTCATATGTTTGACATCCATGTCCACTCCTGAGGTCTTATATGTGGAGTCTGAACTGAATACTGTGGGCCTTGTTGATGCTGGTAGTCAACAACTGCCCTCTTCTGCTAATAAATACTTTCCAACATATGCAGTGTAGAGTTTCAACATGTGGGGAACTTAAATCCGCTGTCAGGTTCCGGCCTTTGTCACACACGACCATGCCTGGCTTTCAGGGCTGTCCATAGCTTCAGCATTGTGCGGTTTGTCACCTAAGCATATTCATTTCAGTTCAGCCTTCTTTAGGATTGAATGGGACTGGGAGTGGCTCCTTGAGGTGGCTTGAGATAGGACAACTACCACCCCAGAGAGATTGTACTGTCTTTGGGGTTCCTCACCTCCTATGTGGGAGAAGTCAATCATGCAGGTGACTCAGGGGGCAGTCGCCCATTTCTATATGTTGGTGCCTCTGGCATTACTGGAGGCTGGGTCACTTACAGCCCAGGCACCTGGAAATCAGACTCCAGGAAGCAGGTGGAGGCAGTCTACCCAGCTTCTTGAGGAGGGAGGAGAAGAAGTGAACACCTGAAGAGGATTATCGTGTTACCCTGGTTATAATTTTTTCCTGGCTTTGTACTTTGTGCTAAGCCTTTATGAACGTAGAAGTACATCAACTACACTTTCAAAATATTAACGTTAAATAACATTTTCTGGATTCAATTAGATTCAATATTTGTTGTTTCCATTCAGGGGTCTATGGATGACCTTCCTTATAATTATTTCCTAGCTTTGCACTTTCTGCAAAACCTTTATGAGTATAGAAGTACATCAACTACACTTTCAAAATATTAACGTTAAATAAAGTTTTCTGTTTTCAATTAGTCAGCCATACAGTTGAATGCGATTATTCTTACATTACAGTGATAAAAAAAGGCATTGAAAAATATTTCTTAGTTGAATTATTCAGTTACTACGTGCTCTGGGATACACTGTGGTGATGTATAACCCTCCAAAAAAGGATTCAAAAAGTTATATAGATTCAATTACTCATCCATATACTATTATGTGCTCTTGGGTATATTGCGGTGGCATCTAATGCTAAAAACAGCTTTGAAAAAGTTATCTGGATTCAATTACTCATTCATATATTATTTAATGTTCAGGGGTACATTGTGGTGATGTATAACCCTTGAAAAAAGCGTTCAAAAAGATATGTGCATGCAGTTACTCATCCATATACTTTTACGTGCTCTAGGGTACATTTTGGTGGTATATAACCCGCAAAGAAATTGTTCAAATTTTTTCCGGTATTGCATTGCTCAACCATACAGTACATTATGGTAGTATGTAGCCCTTCAACAAAATTGGTATTACAGTTGGTGCCTTCAAGGTTGTATGGATGACACTGCTTGTAATTTTTGGCAAGCTTTGAACCGTGCAGAAGTTTTATGAGTGGAGGAATACCACAATTATACATTGCTCATAAAATTTGAATGAGGTACTACAGTTGGTGCCTTCAAGGCTGTATGGATGATCTTGCTTGTAATATTTAGCAGGCTTTGCACATTGCAGAACTTTTAAGAGTGGATGAGTACCACAACTATTCTTTGCTCACAATATTCAAATGGGGTACTACAGTATGTGCCATCAAGGTTGTATGGGTGACCCTGCTTGTAATTTTTGTCAGGCTTTGCACTTAGTGCATAACATTTATGAGTCTAGGAGTACCACTACATGACAATTTGAACAGAATGATTATGAAGCCCACCTTTATGTCTAAAACAGGGTGTATATGAGGCCCTCCTACATCAAACTTTTGGCAGTTCTTGCTTCCTTCAAAAATTACTCTAAAATTTCCAATTTTTTACTAAAAACTTCAATTTTGATTTGTTAAATTATTATTTTGAAAAAATCATTTTGAAATTTTGAATGTTTTATTGTCAGTTCTTAAAGTGGACTAAAAGTGTGACACCATTTTTCTCAGCAGCAATCTGGGAGTCAGAGATGCTTCCAGCGTCTTCCCCATGCTGTTCTCCTTCCATTCAGCACTTTTTCCATCCATTTCAACATTTTCACTGCCCCAAAAACCTCTTTTTAGGGTCTGCCAGAAAAATGCTCTGATTTCCCATTGACTGCCATTATACTCATTACTCAAAACAAGCATTCGAGCATTAGGAATTGCTCAGTTTGGATAACGAGCATTCGAACATTTTAGTGCTCCCTAATCTCTATTTACAAGAATCCAGAGAGATGGGTTGGACTAGCTGCTCACATAACTACACCCCAGGGGTGTGGTAAAGCAAATAAAAAGGAGACGGGTTCTCTCATTTACTGTCTGTGTGTAGAGGTGTGCTGATCTCCAGTGTTGTTTGTCTTTGGTAAAGACCAAAGTGCTGGACACTCCCAAGCGGGACAATCTGTACTACTGTATGAGCTGTTTAATTTATGCCAGAAAAGGCTGTTTTTGTTTTAGTATCCTGAGCAGTTTATGGAGTTTTAAAGATCCATTCTGGACCTTTTACTGAAACCGCTTCCCATGCCTACCTCAAATTACAACTGAGCCAGTAGAACCCTACGATAGTCTTTTTATACAAGTTTGACAATTGTATTTTTGACTATCACCAATATAACTTATTTAACCTTGGCTCTGTAGCTTTGGACAATTTTGTAGATTTTCATTTATTAATTTATTATATAGAAAGTAGTGATAAGCGAGTACTGTAATATTCGTAATCGCTATACTCGTAACGAGTACTTTGTAAAAATTGCGTATTCATTCCGAATAGTGAGCACAATGCAAGTCAATGGAGAATGCGAGTAATTTTCTGTTGAACCCTACAAAGGGGTCTGGGGGCCTGACAAAAAGGCTGAAATGGATAGGAAAGTGATGAAACAGAATGTGAAGAGCCTGGATAATATTCCTGCATACATATCTGACTCACATATAGTTTCTGTGAATAAGTTTGTTGCAGTATTATGTCACTTTTATAGATACACAAGAACAACTACTAAACCTAGGTTTCTATTGCATGTGTGTGAGTAGGGGTCAGGATGCAGTGACAGACAGGAAGCAGAGCAAGGGTTAACAATTTTAAAGGTTTTAATTGAACAGGGGTTAACTCCTCGCAGGGAGATGAACGGTGAAACGAGGGGATAAACAGTTCAATTGCAAAGGATATGCAGAGTTGATGAGCAGTGTAACGGCAGTTCTTTTGTACACTTATCGTGTCAGAAGTTCCTCAGACTGCAGATACTACTTGGGAGTTAGTCTCTTGGATGATTCGCTGCTAGAAAAATTGATCTTGTTTGTAACGGTTGGGTGGTATTCCAGCTGTTGTTTGTTCTGTGTGGCGTAAATCAGGTTGAGTAGTGGAGTCAGGTTGAGCGGGCTAGGGTGGGGACGCGTCCAGGTTCAATGGAGCAGCCATCTCAGGAGTTTCAGGCTCCCGTGCCTCTTCTGTGTCAATAAGTGACGGGCAGGAAAATTCTTCTTCTTCACAGTCAATGGATGTATAAGCGGGTGTTTCAGGAACATTTCGCACTCTCTCTGAGTGGTCTGGGTCTCGTGACAAACAAGGACGTTGCGTCAAAGCCACCCATTGCCTCAACTGAGCGAGTTCCCTATCCTCCTGCTGAAGCTGTACCAAGTCATCACGGGGTCATCCCAAGGTGTGTTCTCAGGACGCCTCCCCGATCTGTCCCTGCATTGCCTCCAATGTCCTGGCGGGGTTCTGAAACCAAGGGATCTCTTCGGCCTCCAGCTCTTCATCCCAGTTATGCCCAGGTCACTCGTGAGTCACTTTGGATAGAGCATCGGCATGTGTGTTCTCAGCTCCTCTCCGATATGTGGTCTTGTATCAGTACTTTGCCATATGGGCCACCTATCTTTGCTGTATAGCCCCCAGTTTCGCATTTTCAAGACTTTAGACTTGAACAGATACTCAGAGAATTTCTCGGTCATTGCCCACACAAATGCCAACATTTCCAGCTTGAAAAAGCTATAATTATCTGGATTTCATTTGGAGTCATGGAGAGAACGGCTTGCATAAGCAATCACTCGCTCTTTTCCATCCTGCATCTGCGACAATACAGCTCCTAGTCCACGTAGACTTCTACTGGTGTGAAGGATGAAAGGATGAGAGAATTCTGCATAGGCCAGTATGAGTGCTTCAGTCAGGACCATTTTCAGGGCTTGGAAAGCTTTTTCCTGGCTATCACCCCACTGGATGGTCCGATTCTTTTAACTGGATGGTACTCCCTTCAAAAATTCCAGCAGCGGATTAGCAATATGAGAGAAGTTTTTCTCGAACCGTCGATAGTATCTGGCAAGTCTCATAAAGGCCCGGACATCCTTCACGGTCTTCAAAGTTGGCCAGTCTTGCACTGCTGCTATCTTCTCACATGCCGGTCTCACCCCTTCGGTGGATACAACATAATCCCACATATTCAATCTGCTTGCAGAAGAGATGACACTTCCGAGGTTTCATTTTCAGGCCGTGCTTCTGCAGCCAACTCAACACCTGTTCCAAACATTGTAGATGCTCCTCGAAACTGCCGGCATAGACGATGAGGGTAGCTTCAAAGTTCAGGTCTCCCAAACATCTCTCAATCAATCGTTGAAAGATCCCGGGTGTGTTGTAAGGCCGAAAGGTATCCGATTGAATTCGAACAGTCCCATGGACAGTATGAATGCTGTCTTCACTGGTCGTGCTCAGACATGGGCACTTGCCAATATCCAATGGCCAGATCCAACAACAAGAAGTACTTCGCTTTTACCCAGGGCAGACAATGACTCCTTGATTCTTGGTAGTGGGTACAAGTCTCGCACAGTGCAGGCTTTCAGCTTCCAGTAATTACACAGAAGCGCAGGGTCCTGTCTTTTTTTGCACTAGAACAATGGGGGCAGCCCACAGGCTTTGGCTCTCATGGATTACACAACTCTTCCACATATGCGCCAACATCTCTTTCACCTCCTGGTACATCTCTCGTGGGATTTGTTGATATCATTCCCAAATGGGTGTGGTGTTTCCAATTGGAATCTCATGGCTAATGGTTGTGGTGCAGCTGAAATCATCATCATGATGGGCAAAAATGT
Source organism: Dendrobates tinctorius (assembly GCF_039654945.1). Taxonomy (NCBI): domain Eukaryota; kingdom Metazoa; phylum Chordata; class Amphibia; order Anura; family Dendrobatidae; genus Dendrobates; species Dendrobates tinctorius. Next base: position 27,439,987 of record NW_027361829.1, on the reverse strand, counting down.
CCTGGTATCGGTCTAACACCGCTTCCACTTGTTGTACCTGTTGTGGTGAGAGTTCCATTAGTTCAGCCCACATCTGCTCCAGGATTCTACATCCTTCCTTAAGGTGATTAGGTGGTGGCTCAGAAGACACCGTTACGGCCACTGTCCAGGGATACCCTTGTTTCACCGTCAATTGAACAAGCTCTGGTGGTATCAACTCTTCTGGCATACCCATTATCTGTGCTACTTCACTTTTGGGTGAGAGCGTAAGATTGTCCTCTCCTAGTTTGACACATCGCACTGGCACATTACCGTAGTTAAAAGTGGCTATCATCCGTGCAATGAGGAGCCCTGGAGGTAGTTTTTCTATTAAAGCTGGCTATATCTGGACTTCTACTCCTTCAAGAGGGGTACAGGCTCGGATGGACAGAGTGAGCACAGTCTTACTGGGTGGTAAAATGAGGTTGGCAGTGGCTGGAACGACCACCTTTCCCAATGTTTTTCCTTCACTCAACATCTCTTTTGCCTGGGCCACCCGTATCAACTGTTGAAACGCTATTCTCTGAGGGGTGTGAGGGCTCCATTGATTCAGGAACACATCTGCTGACTCATTGACCGGGATGCGCCAAGTTTTTTTAACACGTTCATTCCTAAAGTCATATTGGGAACATTGCCAGGGCCCCTGGCGGTTAACACGACTACTTTCCGGCCCACATCTCTGCTGCACACAGTGATTTGCATCCAGACCACCCCTGTGACTGGGATGGACAATTGATTGGTCGCCGTCAATTTGATTACTGGACCCCATTCAGGCCACATAGCCTTGAGAAAATGACGTCTGAAATAAGTCTCGGACATAGTGGCTACTTGAGAGCAAGTATCAACTAAACAGCGGACAGCCGGCTATCCATTTCAGCCCATACAAGAGGACTTGTGGGACTTCCTTTTCTCCTTCTTGAAGGCTCAGGCTCCGGGCGGCATCCCCAGCCATGGAGCCAGCTAGTTTAACGGATGGCGGTTGGGAGATCTCCCCAGGCGTGCGCATCCTTGGGCATAATGTCCAACGTCTCCACATGCGAAACAGATCGGCTGTCTTTCTGTGCGAGGTTGTCTCTTTTCCTGGTAGGGCTTGGGACAAGTTTTGCCTCCGGAGGGGTCCAGAGTTATGGGAGGTTTCTTCCTTAAGTCAGACCATTCTTCTCACATGTCCTGGATTTCATTGTGGATTTTGCTCACCCAACTTGGTTCAGTTGCAAGCAGAATGGATACCTCCCCTCTCTGAACTTTCCCTGCCGGGGCTGTCACTCCCTGCTCTTGCTCATCCGTGTGCACCTCCGCTCCAACCTCCAGAAATGTCATATGTGGATTAACCCGCAAGCACTCCTACAGAGCCTGTTTAAGCAGCGCATCGCTAAAGCCTACCACTAGCTGGTCTCTCAAAATTATATCAGGAGGTCCTACGCCTACATCATCCTGCTTAGTGATCACAGTGTGGATCTCCTACAGTGCGTTCATGTATTGGATCACCGACTCCCCCTCCCTTTGGACACGACTAAACAAGAGCATGCGCAATTCACTGACGTCCGTAGGGTCACCGTATATTTCCTCTAGGATTTGTAACACCTTGGTAAAGGTGTTTTGTTCATCCGGGGGCCGTAACATGATGGAGCAATTTGCTTCGCCGTCCAGGGCCATCATGGCAATCTGTGCCTGCATCGCAGGGATCATGGGGTGCATCCTCAACATGCCCTTGACCTGCTCACTCCAGTCCCATAGTATATAGTAAAGTGTTGCTCCCTGTGAACTTTGGGAGGTTGTTCAGCATGGCCCTCAGAAGTATACTGGCCCTTGGGGAACCCATGGCCCCTTGGTCTGTCTCTTCTGAGCCTGTGGACTGCATCCTGCTGACTACGCCAAGTGTGAGCAGGGGTCGGGATGCAGTGACAGACAGGAAGCAGAGCAAGGGTTAACAATTTTAATGGTTTTAATTGAACAGGGGGTTAACTCCTCGCAGGGAAATGAATGGTTAAACGAGCGAATGAACAGTTCAATTGCAAAGGCTATGCAGAGTTGATGAAAAGGGTAATGGCAGTTCTTTTGTACACTTGTCGTGTCAGAAGTCCCTCAGACTGCAAATACTACTTGGAAGTTAGTAGCGCCAACAATGGCTGTTGCGGTGCTTGTCCAAAAAGGTCCTGCTGGTAACGGCGGTCCATCTCCTGGCAGCAGCGGTCAATCACCGGTACCTTCCGCTGATCCCCTAGTCCATAAGCATATGCGGCCGAAACAAATGAGGCCGCAGCACTATCAGGGTCCAACGTGAGCGGGCAAGTATAAACTGGCAAGGTAGGCCGTAAATGTCTGTCCAGAACGCGATTTTCTATATGCGGCAAGTGCACTGTACTCACTGTCATGAAACGCACAACAATATGCTCTCTGGCAGTTACCAGGCATGCTGCAGTTCTCTCTCTGGAATCGCTGCTGGTGACGGGGGGAGTATACGGGCGTGGGCCGGCAAAGTCCCAGTGCTCGAGAGACGGAGCACTCTTCTCCCCCTGCCTCGCACTGCCTGTTCTTGCCAAGTCTGACTGCTTCCACGCACGCTGTGGTTGCTGCCGCTTAGCCACACCCCCTGCTTCCGAGTGCAAAGGTCTGTCTGGTCTCTTACTCTTTCCCCCAGACAACAGAGGAGACAGCCCCGACAGTTCCAAATCCGGCACAGGACAGGTACCGACGGCCCGGTTCTCCTGCTTACATATGTATCCCCTATCTCTGTCACAATGTGGGATAACCTGTCACAAGGGCCTCCAATGACAAATATTAGTTTGGTAGGACTACTCTACATTCAAGATTTGTCTACTGCACAATGTGCATAGGGTTTGTAAAAATTAGACCTATGGGCTGAGTCATGGTTGACGCAGGAAGCCACCATCCCATGGGCCTCCTATCACAAACAGTAGTTAAGCTAGAGTAGGAATACTGTCCTGGTTTGTCCACTGCACAATCTGCATAGGGTTTGTAAAAATTAGCTCTATGGGCTGAGTCATGGTTCACGAAGGAAGGAAACAGGTTTTTTTGGGACTGTGTTGACATCAACAGCAGTAGCATGAATCAGCATTTTTGGTGAATTTAGGTTGGCTTGCTGTCATCTGGAGGGATTTCAAACTGTGGAGATATCCAGTCCTTGTTGAATTTAATCAGAGTAAGTCTGTCTGCATATTCCATGGATTCATAGTAACCAGATATAGCCTAGGAAAACAAACAAAATGCATAATACCAATAGGAGGAAACCACTATGGTTAAATAGAGCTGTAAGGGGCACAATAATTGACAAAAAGAAAGCATTTAGAGATTTAAAACAAGTTGTTAGTGATGAGTCATTAAATAAATACAGAAGAATAAATAAATTCTGTAAAAAGCAAATCAAGGCAGCAAAGATTGAGACAGAGAGATTCATTGCCAAAGAAAGTAAAAATGATCCCAAAATATTATTTAACTACATTAAATACTAAGAAACTAAAAAATGATGGTGTTGGTCCCCTTATAAATAGTCTGGGTGAAATGGAGGATGAGGATGAGGAAAAAGCCAATATGCTAAATGACTTTTTTCAACAGTATTTACACAAGAAAATCCCATGAAGGATAATATGATCAGTGATAAAAAAAATTCTCCTTTAAATGTCGCCTGCTTAACCCAGCAGGAAGTATGGCGGCGTCTAAAAGTCACTAAAATTGACAAATCCCCGGGCCCGGATGTGATACACCCCCAAGTACTGCAGGAATTAGATAGACCATTATTTTTATTCTTTAAAGATTCCATAATAACAGGGTATGTACCACAGGACTGGCGAATAGCAAATGTGGTGCCAATATTCATAAAGGGGACAAAAACTGAACTTGGAAATTATAGGCCAGTGAGCTTGACCTCTACGGTGGGTAAAATCCTGGAGGGTATTCAAAGAGATACTATGCTTGAGTATCTGAAGAAGAATAACCTCATGACCCAATATCAACATGGGTTTACGAGGGACCGTTCCTGTCAGACTAATCTGATAAGCTTTTATGAAGAGGTAAGTTCCGGACTGGACCAAGGAAATGCAGTGGACGTGGTGTACATGGACTTTTCAAAGCTTTTGATACGGTGCCACACAAAAGGTTGATACATAAAATAAGAATAATGGGGATACAGGAAAATATGTGTAAGTGGGTTAAGAGCTGGCTCAAGGATAGGAAACAAAGGGTGGTTATTAATTGAGCACAATCGGACTGGGTCACGGTTAACAGTGAGGTACCACAGGGGTCAGTATTAGGCCCGCTTCTTTTTAACATATTTATTAATAACCTTGTAGGGGGCATAGAGAGTAGTATTTCAATATTTGCAGATGACTCTAAACTCTGCAGGGTAACCGATACTGAGGAGGACAATTTTATATTGCAGGAGGATTTATGTAAACTAGAAGCTTGGGCTGATAAATGGCAATTGAGCTTTAATGGGGATAAATGTAACGTTATGGACTTGTGCAGTACAAATAAGATGTATAATTATGTGCTTAATTGTAAAACACTGGGCAAAACTGTCACTGAAAAAGACCTGGGTGTATGGGTGGACGACAAACACATTTAGTGGCCAGTGTCAGGCAGCTGCTGCAATGGCAAATAAAATAATGGGATGCATTAAAAAAGGCATAGATGGTCATGAGGAGAACATAATTTTACCTCTATATAAGTCACTAGTTCGACCACACTTAGAATACTGTGTACAGTTCTGGTCTTCGGTGTATAAGAAAGACATAGCTGAACTGGAGCGGGTGCAGAGAAGAGCGACCAAGGTTATTGGGGAACTGGGGGGGTCTACAATACCAAGACATGTTATTACACTTGGGGTTATTTAGTTTGGAAAATCGAAGGTTTAGAGGTGATCTTATTACAATTTATAAATATATGCGGGGACAGTACAAAGACTTTTCTAATGATCTTTTTACACTTAGACCTGTGATGGGGACAAGGGGGCATCCTCTACATCTGGAGGAAAGAAGGTTTAAGCATACTCACAGATGCGGATTCTTTACTGTAAGAGCAGTGAGACTATGGATCTCTCTGCCATATGGTGTTGTAATGAGTGATTCCCTACTAAAATTTAAGAAGAGACTGGATGCCTTTCTTGAAAAGTATAATATTACAGGTTACATACACTAGTCTCCTTGATATTGCGTTGATCCAGGGAGCTAGTCTGATTGCCGTATGTGGAGTCGGGAATTTTTTTCCCCAATGTGAAGCTTACTGTTTGCCACATGGGTTTTTTTTTTGCCTTCCTCTGGATCAATATGTTAGGGCAAGTTAGGATAGGATATGGGTTGAACTAGATGGACTTAAAGTCTTCCTTCAACCTTAATAACTATGTTACTATGTAATAGTTATAAGATCTCCAAACAACAGTCAGCATAGCTCACCCATAGTCAGATGCAAGGGCACTGTCCCCATTAGAGTTTATTGATATGTAATGTCTTCAATAAATATATTTATATATTTTATTTAGAAGTCAGCACTCCCCTTTTTTCTGTGGATCAATATTTGTATGGAGTTTCTTCTTGCTATATTTGAGTGAATAATCTAGTTTTTATATCAGCTATGCGATTGGCATTGACAATTTGATTAGCTGCATTTTTTGTTCCTGTGAATCATTTAATATATCTTTGAGATTATGCAGTGATTGTTTCAAGAGACACAGGAGCGAGATGGTTACACTGATAATAGCCTGATAACCACTCATGAGCTTGGTGTAGTACTCAAAGTTCTCAATAACCTTACAAATGTCAGCGTTCCACACCCACTCAACAGTTGTTATGTGTGGTGGCTAAATCTCAGTCTGAAGGGCAAGTTGAAGCTGGTATTCAGCTACTGCCCTCTGCTGCTCAATAATCCTCTCCAACATATGATAGGTTTCGTTCCACCACATGGGCAGGTCACAAATGAGTCAGTGACTTGGCAAATTCGAGTGCTTTTGCAACCCTGTAAGACCAGCAAAAGCAGTAGAGGAATGGTAGAAATGAGCACTAATACGATACACCTTCTCAAGTAGGTACAGCAAGGCAGGGTAACTTTTCAGAAATTTCTGAACAACTAGCTTCAGCACGTGTGCCATGCATGTGTGGCACCCCTGAGGGTTCAGCTGCCACAGAGGTACTGCACCTCCTCCTGAGGTGTGGTGCCCCACCATCCAGGTAAGTTGGAGGCTCCTGACCACGCTCCAACACCTGCACCCATCATCACAAAGTAGTGTAGCAAAGCCACATTGTGGCTCCCTGCTTGGAGTGTAGCAGAGCACCTTTGGTGGCTCCCTGCTTGGAACACGAAGCGTGCTGGGAGGCGGGTGGAGTTAGAATACATAAAAGAGTGGGAAGGTTTAGGATTTGAGTTCAGTTCAGTGTTGAGTTGAGTTCAGTGGAGTGAGAAGAGAGGAGATCACAGTGACCAGGGTCTGCTGGCACGGGAAAGGAAAGAAAGAGACAGACATTGAAGAGAAACCTGATCTTCCATAAGAAGGAAAGACTATTACGAAACGTAGGAGTAAAAGAGAACAGAGGATGTGGGTTAGAAGTGAACCCTGCCTAGAAGTTCCAAGCGCAAGGCCGGGGCTCGGTCCCCGAGGTTGTATGGATACTAAGGGGCCTACAGCAGACACCGATGGAGTAGTGGGCTGTAAATGCACTACTCCCATCTAAGACTTGAGGGCCCAACAGCAGCATTGAAGTGAGCCTTGACTTAGGAGTCCCCGAAGCAGGCTACAGCTGTCTGCCGTACAAGTGTAGATCTTGGGAACATCTGACAGGAGGAACTCCAGTGTAACTCAGTACTGGGAGTACTTCATTCGAAGGCGCTATAGAGGAGACGTTCAGAAAGGCACATGTTGGCGGAGTGTTGGAAGGAAGCATTCCTGTTAGGCGTCGGATTCCAGACACTGCACAGCAGGAATCCAGAGCCAGACATCCAGTGGTCTCCCATTCTCCTCCAACCGCTCCGGGTGCTGCTCAGCAATCACGGTGAGTCAGGCGTGCTGCTCAGACTTGCTCTGACAGCCTGGATGTTGCTGCCACCTCTGGTGCAGCAATGGTAGCGCAACCTGCTCTGCAGGGAACCGCTCCAGAGGCTAAGTCCTCATGCCGTGCTACTGGGCATGCCGCAAGGTGACCTCTCACTGGAGAGCAGGGGTCACATGCTCAGGTCCTGCGTCAGATCTGATTGGTCTTTCCAGGGTACTGGAAGATCCCGGAAGTGCATGGCTATAAAAAGCCCGCATGGCGGCTTGGCCATGCGCTAGTGTATCATATTATGCTGTGTGTGTATGGTGATGGATGCATGGACTGGTGACTGACTTATTAAGAAACCCCTTCCCTCTGATAATACGAATGGTGACAGAGTGTTGGTTAGTCAGCGCCAGATTGTGGCAAACTACACACCACTGTGCCTCCTGCACTGCACACTAGCGTCCGACGGTGTCCGGCCTTCCGGCGCTGTCGTGCAGCGGCTTTAGCTACTGCCGCGCTGCAGTAGCAGCGTTCATTGGCAGTTGCGGCTGCAACGCCACTCGCTGGTCATCCTGTGAGGCTAACAGAGCCAGTGTCCTTACATTCTTTATTGTAAGGCGACTCCGTGTCTTAACAGAGCCGCTCTTAGCGTTCGGGTGACATTAACCCGAGCGTAGTACTTTACCTTTTGGTGCATCTGCTATTGTCCAGCAGCGGTCTTACCATCGACCGCACGCTGGACCCCAGGCGGCGAACGCACCTCCTATTATTTATATCTGGTGCGTTCCGCCAACCCTAACAATTCCATCTTGCTTGGAGGTTGACTGGGCCCCGACTCGGAGGACACAGCACGGAGGCAGGCACCTGTACGCACTACAGACAGTGAGTAAAGCTTTGGAACTACAAGCCCTTGTGTCCTCCACTCATTCCGGCGCCAACATCCTCAACACTGCTATATTTCTGCACCATCCATGTCTCCCCACTATTACAGTATCTCCTTTTTACACTGCCCTGGGACTACAGCTCCATCTGTGGGGAGCTTTAACATCTTTGCTGCACCACACCACCAGTCCCAGAGGATCTGCATGCAGCGTCGGCCCAACACCTCAATTGCCGAACACCACAGGTGGCGTCACGAACTATTCATCTAATCCATTGCATTTCCACCATTCAATTTCCCCTATTACTTGGGCGCCCAGGGCCATGTACCGGGTCACTGCTGCTGTGATACATCCCGCTGATACCGGCCCGGTACCGAGTACCCCACAGCCCTGGGAGGGCGACCCAAACTTGGCGTCACAAACAGGATGACGAGACCCAATGCCAACGGGTTCTGTGTGCCTAAGACTTAAAGTTTTTGAAAATGTGCAGAAGACCCAATTTAATAGACTGTAAAATGAACGCTAAAAATGGCCGCTGGCGCGGTGAAGAAGGGCATGATAACATGGGAGGTCCTAAAAAAAGACCACGAACTGTCCTGGGCTTCCCCTGCCTGAATTACTATGCAACGGTGACATGGCCCACCCCCCAAGGGGTTCATATACTGGCTTGGTATGGAGGAGTTGGAAGAAGACGCCGCCCCTAGTAGGAGGAGCGGAAGCCAGTGGCGGGAAAAGAGCAAGACAGGAAGAAGAATGCCAGAACGCCATCTTGGAAGGAAAAGGGAGGAGGCCTGCGGAGCGCGAGGAGGTTATGCTGGATCTCCCCGGCACCATGGCTGAAGGCTCCAACCCAATTAACGAGATGAACCACCAGCAGCTGGAAGAAGAGATTACCCGGCTGACACACCATCTGCAGCTGAGGCAGGAGGCGTTATGGAGGATGAACTGGCAACACACCCAGGAGGGGCCTACACCGGCGGTAACCGCAACACCGGTACCCGTCGCTGCTGCACCGGATCTCCCCCAGGCAGACTCTATGGAACCTGCGACCGCTGCTGTACCACCAACAGCAACCATAGTCCCCTCTCTGCTGCCACCACTGGAGGGATTGTATGAGGCTTTGGGACCCGAAGAGGAGTTCCCGTCTGGACCTGACGCAGCCACGCAGGTCCCACCGGAGACCCCCGTGGACCGGGAGTCGCCATCTGCTACCACCGCTGCCACTGGGAACCGCACCATACCTGCACGGGAGAAGAAACCACACCGCCAGGAAGCACCAGGTAGGCCCGTTGCCCCTGCAGTTGGGGAAGCCACTGGGTGCCCGCCGACTACTGCGGCCAGACAGGTAGTGCTGGACTTGGTTTGGGACCAGGATATCAGTCCCTGGGGGGAAACACCGGAACCCCTGACAGTGGTACCACGGTCCACGGTGGGCAGGAGCAGGTCCCAGGAGGAGGAGGAGGAAGATAAAACATGGGCCTCTTGTCAGGAAACCCTCCGCCAGCTGGCAGCCGAGCAGAGGGAGAGGGAGCAACGGAGGTTGGCTGTGCTGGGCCCTGATTTGGACCGGAAAGAGCAGGTCCGTGCCAGTCACTACGGTCCCCGGGACTCAGCAGGTTGGGGACACGTCCTAAATGTGAACCACGAGAGGGGTTTCGGCTTTATCCATGACCCCAGCCGGATCTCCGATTTATTCTTTAACAGGAGAGACGTGGAGTCCCACTTGAGGAAAGGACACCCTGCCAGAGACCTGCACCCGGGAGAACACGTCACTTTCACCCGGCATGAGGGGCTAAGAGGATGATACGCCATGAACATAAGGCGAATCCCAGAGGATTTCATTGAGGTCCACAAGCAGAAGAAGCCCGCTGCCTCTCCAACTACAGTCATCGAAAAGACAGTGTTTGTACCTATCCCCACAAGCCAGGCTACATCAGCACCAGTCCCACAGCCGAGAGACGCCACCCTTGTTGTACCTCAGGTAGCAGTTACTCCCAAGGTTCCTGATGAATCCACCAACCCATCAAGACACCCAAAGCATCTCCCCTGGAAACACCACCTGCAACCAGTTTCCAGAACCCCAGGAGGGTACCACTACTAGTAACCTGCAGTAAAATAACTCTCGTTACCCAGGAGGGTATTTGCACCATTGTGCCTTCTGTTTTCTATTTTTGTACCTGTTTTCTATTTTTGATCATCATGTTCTAGTTTTGTTTTTCCAGTGTTGCCCAGTTATATTGGCAGCTTTCATATTGAACTGCAGAGATCATGAACACTGAATGGTCCAGAACTGTTACTGTATATATTTTGTACCTCTTTAGGTGTCTGTCTTGGTTTTACAAAGGACTCTCTTCATGGAAGAAGAACTACCTCGCCATAGGGACATTTCCAGACATGTTCGCCAGACCAGTGTCTACAATTGCACTTGTTTATAATGCTTAAATTTATTTTGAATAGGAATTAAGAAGTGATAGTGTGTATTGAAAAGTATTAATAACAGATTTTATAGAGTTATAATGAGAAAGAAATATATAGTAAATGGTATACTAAAAATTAAATTGTGAATAAAGAATTGAAGTTACAGGTGATGAACCAGACACCAGCGGTTGTCATGTAAGGAAGAAAGTAGACAATATGCCAAGTAACAGAAAGGAGATGTCTTGCTAGAAAATGTGAATTGATATTGAGTTTGCTTCCATAGTAGAGTTGAGCGACTTTTGCTTTTTTAGGGTCGAGTTTCGTTTCATGAAACCCGACTTTTCCAAAAGTCGGGTCGAGCAAAATCGGCTGACTATAGGGAAAAGTCGGGGTTTCGACCGAAACACGAAACCCAATGTAAGTCAATGGGGAATTAAAGTCGGCAGTGAGAGGACAGGAAACACACCAACAGTGCCCATTTGAATGCCAAAAGCATCAATTCTTCTTACTTAAGCTTGTCAACCTTAATTAACTTCATAATACTAGTTACGCACTGAAAAATGGGGGTTATTTGGCTAAAGTTGTGGGGGGTAGGGCTGGCTCCAGGTTTTCATGTGCCCTGGGCAAAAGAGCACCCCTTTAACACATACCACAACTCATGATGCTCCGATACGGCAGAGAAATAGCGGTATAGTACAATGAAAAATACTTCACTTTTTACATCTCATGACGAGGCCCATCTATTTCTCCATACAGAATCATTGGTCCCATATAATGTTTGAAACAGTATATGATGAGCTCCACATAATGCTACAGTATATGTTGGTCCCCATGGATGAAGCTCCACTGTCTTATGGGCCCAAATAATGCTCCAAACATAATGGGCCCCATTTCTAATGCTCTAGTGTATAATGGGCCCTGTAAATGCTGCTCCAGTGTCTGATGTCCACCTTTGGAACGTTCCAGTGTATGGTGGGCCCCATCTATCATTCTCCAGAGTATAGTGCTCCCCAAAAATTGCTGTCCCAACATTGAAAACAATGAAATAAGTCTCCTCGCTAGGGAATCCCTGTACTAGTCTGGACTCCTCGTCGTCCCCATCTTCCATCTTACTGCACAGTATTTCAACCTTGCAAGTGCTGTGATCCTGAGCAAGCAGGGGGGGCCCACTCGTTGGCGACGGCACTTGCACAGGGCCCCTGATAGTACGGGGGTGTGTCTGACGGCGGGTGTGCCGAACCTGCACTTTCATCTGCAGCTTCCTCTTTGTCACCGTGTAAGATGGAACTGTATATGGGAAGGGTAACCTGAGTTTCATCAGAAACAAAAACCAGCAAATAATTCCAGCGGATGCTTCCTACTTGGCTTTATGCGTGCAGACTACGCGTTTTGACCTTACTAGGTCCTAGAAGAAGACCTAGTAAGGTCAAAATGCGTAGTCTGCACGCATAAAGCAGCAGTGTGCCCTTTTTTCTTCTGACCCCCTGTATATATTTGGGTTTCTGCCACATGGAACTATTTTAAAAGATAAAAATAAAATGGATTTTATGGCCAAGTAGGAAGCATCCGCTGGAATTATTTGCTGTTTTTTGTTTCTATTGCAACATGGGTGTGCCTCTCCCATTACAACTCCGTGCGGCTTCCTGGCAGTGAGCAGAACCACTAAGGACGTCTAACTGGGTGAGCTGGCTATAATTTTTCTTGTTTGAATCTGAGTTTCATCAGGGTCAGATTCAGGCCGTGTAGCGTGCGAGGGGAATGTAGTGGTCTGGGTCAATGTACCAGCAGATTAATCGAGCAGTGGCTGGGCATCAGTGCACTTGTGTCGCCCCCAGGAGTACGGTCGCCACATTGGCATTACCTTCCTCCTAGGGAGTGTGATGTCATGCTTGGGAGCAACGAAGGATCTCTCTAGCAGGTTAACTTATTGGGCGGCGTTATTCCCACGAGTCACGACCCTCCAAACAGCGTTCATGAAGGCAAAGTGTTTGTTTTACGTGGGCAGTATGGTTGCAAAGCTGAACCTTAAAGAAATGTCCAGAAGGGCACCACCAGGAGTGGAGCCTACGGCGTAATTTGACTCAACATGGGCAACCTCAACCATCCAGCCACAAAAAAGATGCACACATTGCAAGCTTAATTCCGTTAACGAACGAGACTCCATCATGCCCCGCTGTCCGAGTC